>NC_138300.1:96642500-97242500 GCF_965601325.2 Salmo salar
TCTTAATGCCCAATACAGTGTCTTATAAGCCCATGTGGGCTGGTCATCGACACTATAATAATCAAATCAATCAAATCACAGAGTAGACCAACTAAATCACTTACAGAGTAGAACCCAGGTCGTCTGCAATCTTCTCCCCCTCCCCCCTCCCCCTCTCCGCTACCTCTCTGATCAGGTGACTTCAGGGCGTGACTTATACTCTCTACTACTTTCTCTGTCTATCGCTCTTTGCTCTCTTTATATCCTCTCTCTTTGTCTCTCTCACTCTGTGAGGCTGTCTAGGGAAATAGGAGAGAAGTGTTCTGCTCTCTTACAGACAGAGATCACTTTAGAAACATGGCAGTGTTCGGAGGAATCAGGTGTGTGAAGTACATCATGTTTATCTTCAACTTCTTCTTCTGGGTAGGTCTACTTAACTTAGCTTGAGTGTGTGTATGTGCAGTGGCGTAAAGTACTTAAGTAGAAATACATTAAAGTACTACTTAAGTAGTTTTTTGGGGTATCTGTACTGTACTTTACTATTTATGTTTTTTACAACTTTTACTTTACTACAGTCCTAAAGAAAATAATGTACTTTTTACTCCCTACTTTTTCCTTGACACCCAAAAGTACTTATTACATTTTAAATGCTTAGCAGGACAGGAAAAGTGTCCAATTCACACACTTATCAAAATAATACGTGGTCATCCCTACTGCCTCTGATCTGGCGGACTCACTAAACACATGCATCGTTTGTAAATGATGTCTCAGTATTGGAGTGTGCCCCTGGCTATCCGTACATTTTAAAAACAAGAAAATGATACCGTCGGCTTTGCTTAATATAAGGAGTTTTAAATTATTTATACTTTTACATTTGATATATTTAGAACCAAATACTTTTAGACTTTTATTCAAGTAGTATTTTACTCGGTAACTTTCACTTTTACTTGAGGAACTTTCTATTTTGGTATCTCAAGTATGACTTTTGGGTATTTTTCCCACCACTGTGTGTGTGTGTGTGTGTGTGTGTGTGTGTGTGTGTGTGTGTGTGTGTGTGTGTGTGTGTGTGTGTGTGTGTGTGTGTGTGTGTGTGTGTGTGTGTACAGTGCATTTGGAAAGTATTCAGACCCCTTTACTTTTTTCCGCATTTTCTTTGTTACAGCCTTATTATAAAATGGATTAACTAAATAAAAATTCTCATCAATCTACACACAATACCCCATAATGACAAAGCGAAAACACTTTTTTGGACATTTTTGCAAATTAATGAAAAATAACAAACAGAAATACCTTATTTACATAAGTATTCAGAACCTTTGCTATGAGACTCAAAATTGTGCTCAGGTGCATCCTGTTTCCATTGATCATCCTTGAGATGTTTCTACAACTTGATTGGAGTCCACCTGTGGTAAATTCAATTGATTGGACATGATTTGGAAAGGCACACACCTGTCTATATAAGGTCCCACAGTTGACAGTGCATGTCAGAGCAAAACAAAGCCATGAGGTGGAAGGAACTGTCCGTAGAGCTCCAAGACAGGATTGTTTCGAGGCACAGATCTGGGGAAGGGTACCATTGAAGGTCCCCAAGAACACAGAGGCCTCCATCATTTTTAAATGAAGGAAGTTTGGAACCACCAAGACTCTTCCTAGAGCTGGCCGCCCAGCCAAACTGAGCAATCGGGGAGAAGGGCCTTGGTCAGGGAGGTGACCAAGAAACCAATGGTTACTCTGAGCTCCAGAGTTCGTCTGTGGAGATGGGAGAAACTTCCAGAAGGACAACCATCTCTGCAGTACTCCACCAATCATGCCTTTATGGTTGAGTGGCCAGACCGAACCATTCCCCAGTAAAAGGCACATGACAGCCCCCTTGAAGTTTGCCAAAAGGCACCTAAAGACTCTCAGAGCATGAGAAACAAGATTCTCTGGTCTTATGTAACCAAGATGGAACTCATTGGCCTGAATGTCAAACTCCACGTCTGGAGGAAACTTGGCACCGTCTCTACAGTGAAGGATGGTGGTGGCAGCATCATGTGGTGGGGATGTTTTTCAGCGGCAGGGACTGGGAGACTAGTCAGGATTGAGGGAAAGATGAACAGAGTAAAGTACAGAGAGATCCTTGATGAAAACCTGCTCCAGAGCCCTCAGGACCTCAGACCTCAGGACAATGACCCTAAGCAGACAGCCAAGACAACGCAGGAGTGGCTTCGGGACAAGTCTCTGAATGTCCTTGAGTGGCCCAGCCAGAGTCCGGACTTGAACCCGATCGAACATCTCTGGAGAGACCTGAAAATAGCTGTGCAGCGACGCTCCCCATCCAACCTGACAGAGCTTGAGAGGATTTGCTTGTATCGTCATACCCAAGAAGTCTCAAGGCTGTAATCGCTGCCGCCAAAGTTGCTTCAACAAAGTAGTATGTAAAGGTACTGAATACTTATGTAAATATGATATATACATTTTTTTAATTTCTAAAAACCTGTTTTTGCTTTGTCATTATGGGATTTTGTGTGTAGATTGATTAGGAAAAAGTGAAGGGGTCCGAATTCTTTCCGAATGCAGTGTATGTGTGTGGGAGTTTGTGCGTGTGTGTATGGGACAGAGAGTAAAGAGAGTTTCACAGTCAATATACAAGCTCCCAGTATTTTATTGGGTAAACCACCAACGTTTCGGCATCAGTGTGCCTTCACTGTGCCTTCTTCACCCTAAAGTGGTTTACCCAATACATTACTTGGAGCTTGTATATTGAGTGTGCGACTCTCTTTGCTCATTTTTATAGCATACAGTTAGTCAGCATCTCTACCAACTTTTTTGGGATGCTCGCCAGCTCATGCTTTTTATTGGACAGACAGACAGACGGATAGAATATAGTGTGAGAGAGTATAACTGAGTGCAACTGTTGCATGTACCAACCTGCTCCTGGTGTAATGATAGCCTACTCTCAACAGAACAACAAAAGACAGAGGCTAGCCCATTAATCACATTCAATGAATTATTAGATTGTTCTCTACAATATTACAACCTTAATATGCTTGTACTTAACAATGTTGATTAAATAAGAGCATTAGTTTATTGTGACCATTGCTAGTTTAGACCGTGTAGCTCTTGGTTGCATATTTTGGCAACTGGCAACTGAAAACTGGAACCTACTTTTTTCGTGGAGGGTAGATATTGGAATTCAGTCTGTTAGCTTTTTTTAAAGGATAATATATATATATATATATATAGGCTCAATTATGTTTTGTATTCTGCAGATTTAATTTAGAAAAAGCCCATGTTATCACAAGCGAACATGAACCACTAGCTAGCTTGTCAGTTGACGTTCGAAGTCAGAGCTGTTCTGTTCTATTTAGCAGCGACCACATTTTGACCATGGCCATAAAAACATTATATTCTCCCTAATCACACTCAATTCTATGTGTAAATCATTGGTAACTTTTGAACTACATAGGGTTTGGACTATTGTTTTTCAGATACAATGTTCTATTGAATGAAACAGTCATTTTATGGGTGAACACTAGGCTTGTGCAGTGTACCGTATACTGGGGTATTTGGAAAAAGCCACAGGATGGTTTTTCAATACTGTCAACACGTTTTTTTTGTACATTTGAATATTTGTAGATACTTTTTAAGTAAATACCTGCAGTCAACTTGTGCAATACGTTAGGAGATAAAGAACATTGCATTCTTAATTTCACCTGTCACGTTAATATGAAGCTTATGGTAGTCCCCAGTCACATGTCACTTAGTGTTTGTTTACAAGCATACAACAGAGACCGGAGCCTTGTGAGTCACTCTGTTGTACAGCATGAGCCAGGTGATCTAATTACAGTTTGGAATTCACAACTAATTGTTTGCGAGCTAGACATCTTATAACTATCAAAGTAACTGTCTAAAATGTGCTAAATGCTCTGCAGTTTTGCTAATTTAGTAGCTAGTTAGCTATCTAGTTAAGTGTTTAGCTTCTTCCAAAATCAAGCATTTGTTTGGTAACAGTAGAGAATCCCCTCCTGGATCAAGAGCCTTGCTGGCTAATATTTGTTTTGTGCATGCAGCAAACTGATTAGCATTTTTGAGTTACGTGTATAGTTTAGGTCAGAAACTGTATGAAATGTTTGCAATGTGCTCGTTAGCATTCTTTATGGGATTTTACATGTACTTGTTAGCATTGCTAACTTTCGGATTACAGAGTGTCAGTGGGGTTTGAGAACAGCGCCCCTTGTGTTCAGTACCGGTATTCCTGAATATGCCGGGATGGCATAAGGTCGGTATGAAGGTATAACAATCTGGATACCGCCCAAGACAAGTGAACACCCTACATTCTCTTCAAATGGAGAACAAAGCATGAGTAATCTACAGACTCACTGAGTTTACTTGGCCCTGTTAGGTTTGGTCTGATCAGACTTGTTATCCACACTGCAGAACAAGCACTAGTGATGCACAGGTCAGCTGTTTGTTCACCTGCACCCACTTCCAACCGCTAACAACCCATCCGCAACCGCCCAACTATGTGATAAAGTGAAAACGGGAAAGATTTGATTTGCAAAATTTCCAAATGACATCAGATTTACAGATTAAGTAAATGAAAAGCTGTTTAAACAAACCCGACATGTTTTTGATAAAATTTCAGTTTGGCTTGGATGCATATTTTGTGTGGTTGAACTACTATTTGCTTTTATGATGCTGATAAAGATAGCACCACCACCACCACCTCCACAGACAGTACCTAACCACACATTCTATCAAGGCACAAGGCGAGACCCAGGAGGCAGATGGTTGGAGTCTTAAAATATTTATTAATCCAAAAAGGGATAGGCAAGAGAATGGTCGTGTACAGGCAAAAAGTCAAAACCAGTTCAGAGTCCAATAGGTAACGAAGGGCAGGCAGATTCAAGGTCAAAACCGGGAGGACTAGCAAAAGAGAATAGAAAAGGAGTATGGGGAAAACCACGCTGGTTGACTTAACTAAACATACAAGACGAACTGACACAGAGAGACAGGAAACACAGGGATAAATACACTGGGGAAAATAAGCGACACCTGGAGGGGGTGGAGACAATCACTGGGACAGGTGAAACAAATCAGGGCATGACACATTCATTCTCTCAAGATGCTGAAAGATAGAAATCATATTTCTCCACTCCACACATTTGGTGTATAATTTTACTGCAATAAATACTTCATTCTGCAGGAGTTAATATTAGGCCTACAGTGCCTTCAGAAAGTATTCACACCCCTTAACGTTTTCCACATTTTCTTGTGTTACAAAATTGGATTAAAATGTACTTGATTGTCATTTTTTGTCAACGATCGACACAAAATGCTCCAATGTCAAAGTGGCAGAAATATTCTAACATTTGTATATGAAAAAAATATATATATCTTGATTCAAACCCTTGCAGTCCTCTTTTGGCTGTGCCGGGTGGAGATTATAACAGAACATGGCCAAGATGTTCAAATGTTCATAGATGACCAGCAGGGTCAAATAATAATCACAGTGGTTGTCGAGGGTGCAACAGGTCAGCACCTCAGGAGTAAATGTCAGTTGGCTTTTAATAGCTGATCATTCAGAGTATCTCTACCGCTCCTGCTGTCTCTAGAAAGTTGAAAACAGCAGGTCTGGGACAGGTAGCACGTCCGGTGAATAGGTCAGGGTTCCATAGCCACAGGCAGAACAGTTGAAACTGGAGCAGCAGCACGGCCAGGTGGACTGGGGACAGCAAGGAGTCATCAGGCCAGGTAGTCCTAAGGCATGGTTCTATGGCTCAGGTCCTCCGAGAGAGAGAAAGGAAGGAAGAAAGAGAAAGAGAGAAAGAGAGAAAGAGAGAAAGAGAGAGAATTAGAGAGAGCATACTTAAATTCACACAGGACACCGGATAAGACAGGAGAAATACTCCAGATATAACAGATTGACCCTAGCCCCCCGACACATAAACTACTGCAGCATAAATACTGGAGGCTCAATGTAGACTATAGATAGGAATTGCACAATAATTATACATTCATGGATTTTAATACATTGTTTTCGCTTTATTCAACCCACCCCCCCCCCACCTGTCCTTCAGCCACACAATATTTCATGACCCTAAACTTACCCGTGCATCACTAATGCTGATACACTCATACATACACACACCCTGGAGCAGATCACTATTCTCCATCGTGGCTAAAGTTAATAATTAGACTGAGGAGGCGGTTTGAGGAATGTGTGTGTGTGTATGTGCGTGGGGGACAGGGACATACAGACAGACGGATATAGCGTGAAAGAGTGCGAGTGCAACTGTTGCATGTACCAACCTGCTCCTGGCTTAATGATACTCTCAACAATAAATACAAATCTAGTCAGATGATTGAAGATGCCACATTTTTTTATTTTAAAGACAAAATTGGTGAGAATCGGAGTAACCCTAGGAAGTTGTTGCACTCCCTGAAACAGTTGGGATATAGTGATGAACAGAAATCAAATTGCAAAAGCTTGGGTCTTGAGGTCAATGTGGAAATCACGTTTGACAAGGAAGTGGTAGCTGACAATCTCCAAACTTTTTTCAAAACAGTTGCCTCAAATTTGGTTAAGAAGCTACCTGGTTGTACTGGAGTGTATGGGAAGGGTCAGGTCTTGGGCTATTACTCCAAGTGATTGCCTTTTCCTTTACAGCAGTGTCTCAGGCTGAAGTTGTCAAGAGACTGTCTGAACTAAACTGCTCTAAAGCTACAGGCCTCGACAATATCCCTGAGAGGTTTTTAAGAGATGGAGCTAAACTTATTGTCCCTTGTGTCACTCATTTAACCAACATCTCTATTGAGCAGGGTAGAGTCCCCACGTATATAAAACTAGAGTGATCCCTATCCACAAGAAGGGCAGCAAAACAGACAAGGGAAACTATAGACCTGTATCCATTTTGAGTGTGCTGTCTAAATTGCTTGAAAAAGTAATGTATGAAAGATTGAGGAATATACCAGCAAGAATAATCTTTAATATGAACTACAGTCTGGTTTTAGAATGTCCCAAACCACGGATAGATGTATATTGTTTTTAACTGACTTTATCAGGAAAGAAGTTGACTGGGGGAATATCTGTGGAATGGTAATGCTGGATCTGCAGGCGTTGATATGGTTGATCATCGTATCAAATCAAATCAAAGTTTATTTGTCATGTGCCCCGAATACAACAGGTTTCACCTTACAGTGAAATGAAATTTCTAAGTAAAAAATATTAAAAATAATAAACAAATACTAGGTATTAGGTGAACAATAGGTAAGTAAAGAAATAAAAACAACAGTAAAAAGACAGTGAAAAATAACAGTAGCGAGTCTATAACAGGAGCGTGGCTTTATAAAGGCCCGGGTTAGTCCGGCTGATTGAGGTAGTATGTACATGTAGATATAGTTAGAGTGACTATGCATATATGATAAAAAGAGAGTAGCAGTAGCGTAAAAGAGGGGTTGGGGATGGGGGGGGGGGGCACACAGTGCAAATAGTCCAGGTAGCCATTTGATTACCTGTTCAGGAGTCTTATGGCTTGGGGGTAAAAACTGTTGAGAAGCCTTTTTGTCTTAGACTTGGCACTCCGTTGTGCTTGTCATGTGGTAGTAGAGAGAACAGTCTATGACTGGGGTGGCTGGGGTCTTTTAGGGCCTTCCTCTGACATTGCCTGGTATAGAGGTCCTGGATGGCAGGCAGCTTAGCCCCAGTGATGTACTGGGCTGTATGCACTACCTTCTATAGTTCCTTGTGGTTGGAGGCCGAGCAGTTGCAGTACCAGGCAGTGATGCAACCAGTCAGAATGCTCTTGATGTTGCAGCTGTAGAACCTTTTGAGGATCTCAGGACCCATGCCAAATCTTTTTAGTTTCCTGAGGGGGAATAGGCTTTGTCGTGCCCTCTTCATGACTGTCTTGGTGTGTTTGGACCATTTTAGTTTGTTGGTGATGTGGATACCAAGGAACTTGAAGCTCTCAACCTGCTCCACTACAGCTCCGTCGATGAGAATGGGGGCGTGCTCGATCCTCCTTTTCCTGTAGTCCACAATCATCTTCTTAGTCTTAGTTACGTTGAGGGATAGGTTGTTATTCTGACACCACCCAGCCAGGTCTCTGACCTCCTCCCTATTGGCTGTCTCATCATTGTCAGTGATCAGGCCTACCACTGCTGTGTCGTCTGCAAACTTAATGATGGTGTTGGAGTCATGCCTGGCCACACAGTCGTGGGTGAACAGGGAGTACAGGAGGGGACTGAGGACGCACCCCTGAGGGGCTCCAGTGTTGAGGATCAGTGTGGCAGATGTGTTGCTACCTACCCTCACCACCTGGGGGTGGCCCGTCAGGAAGACCAGGATCCAGTTGCAGAGGGAGGTGTTTAGTCCCAGGATCCTTAGCTTAGTGATGAGCTTTGAGGGTACTATGGTGTTGAACGCTGAGCTGTAGTCAATGAATAGCATTCTCACGTTCCTTTTGACCAGGTGGGAAAGGGCAGTGTGGAGTGCAATTGAGATTGCATCATCTATGGATCTGTTGGAGCGGTACGCAAATTGGAGTGGGTCTAGGGTTTCTGGGATAATGGTGTTGATGTGAGCCATGACCATCCTTTCAAAGCACTTCATGGCTACGGATGTGAGTGCTACGGGTCTGTAGTCATTTAGGCAGGTTGCCTTCATGTTCTTGGGCACAGGCACAATGGTAGGTTCATGCTCTACAACATTCGTAGAGTACGACCCTGCCTCACACAGGAAGCGGCGCAGGTCCTAATCCAGGCACTTGTCATCTCCCGTCTGGATTACTGCAACTCGCTGTTGGCTGGGCTCCCTGCCTGTGCCATTAAACCCTACAACTCATCCAGAACGCCGCAGCCCGTCTGGTGTTCAACCTTCCCAAGTTCTCTCACGTCACCCCGCTCCTCCGCTCTCTCCACTGGCTTCCTGTTGAAGCTCGCATCCACTACAAGACCATGGTGCTTGCCTACGGAGCTGTGAGGGGAACGGCACCTCCGTACCTTCAGGCTCTGATCAGGCCCTACACCCAAACAAGGGCACTGCGTTCATCCACCTCTGGCCTGCTCGCCTCCCTACCTCTGAGGAAGCACAGTTCCCGCTCAGCCCAGTCAAAACTGTTCGCTGCTCTGGCACCCCAATGGTGGAACAAGCTCCCTCACGACGCCAGGACAGCGGAGTCAATCACCACCTTCCGGAGACACCTGAAACCCCACCTCTTTAAGGAATACCTAGGATAGGATAAAGTCATCCTTCTACCCCCCCCCCCCCTAAAAGATTTAGATGCACTCTTGTAAAGTGGTTGTTCCACTGGACATCATAAGGTGAATCCACCAATTTGTAAGTCGCTCTGGATAAGAGCGTAAATGTAATGTAATGTAATGTAAATGTAGTCTGCTTGAAACATGTTGGTATTACAGACTCAATCAGGGACATGTTGAAAATGTCAGTGAAGACACCTGCCAGTTGGTCAGTACATGCACACGTCCTGATAATCCGTCTGGCGCAGCAGCCTTGTGAATGTTGACCTGTTAAAACTTCTTATGGATCAAATCCCGTTAACGGGATCGATTTGACAACATCTGGTGAAATGGCAGAGCGCCAAATTCAAATTAAATTATTAGAAATATTTCACTTTCATACAATCACAAGTACAATACACCAAATTAAAGCTTTACTTCTTGTTAATCCAGCCACCGTGTCAGATTTCAAAAAGGCTTTACGGCGAAAGCAAACCATGCTATTATCTGAGGACAGCACCCCATCAAACAAACACAGACAATCATATTTCATCCCACCAGGCGCGACACAAAACTCAGAAATAACGATATAATTCATGCATTACCTTTGACGAGCTTCTTCTGTTGGCACTCCAATATGTCCCATAAACATCACAAATGGTCCTTTTGTTCAATTAATTCTGTCGTTATATATTCAAAATGTCCTTTTATTTAGCGCGTTTGATCCAGAAAAACACCGCTTCCAACTCATGCAACTTGACTACAAAATTTCTAATTAGTTACCTGTAATCTTTGTCAAAACATTTCAAACAACTTTCCTAATACAACTTTAGGTATTTTTTAACGTAAATAATCGATCAAGTTTAAGACGGGATAAACTGTGTTCAATACAGGACGAAAACAAAGTAGAGCGAGCTTTCAGGTCGTGCGCCTCTAAGAAACAGTGCACTTCACTCGACCCTCGTTCTGAACTGCCCTACTTCTTCATTTCTCAAAGGGAAAACATCAACCAATTTCTAAAGACTGTTGACATCCAGTGGAAGCGATAGGAACTACAAGCAAGTGCCTTAGAAATCTAGATCCCCATAGAAAACCCATTGAAAAGAGAGTGACCTCAAAAAAAAGAATCCTGGATGGTTTTTCCTCAGGGTTTCGCCTGCCAAATAAGTTCTGTTATTCTCACAGACATCATTCAAACAGTTTTAGAAACTTCAGAGTGTTTTCTATCCAAATCTATTATGCATATCCTAGCTTCTGGGCCTGAGTAGCAGGCAGTTTACTTTGGGCACGCTTTTCATCCGGACGTGAAAATACCGCCCCCTAGCCTAGAGAGGTTAAAGGTCTTACTCACGTCAGCTAC
The DNA here is from genome assembly GCF_965601325.2 of Salmo salar. NCBI lineage: Eukaryota > Metazoa > Chordata > Actinopteri > Salmoniformes > Salmonidae > Salmo > Salmo salar. The sequence goes on from NC_138300.1 coordinate 96,653,062, forward strand.
GGAGAGCGTGATCACACAGTCGTCCGGAACAGCTGATGCTTTCATGCATGCCTCAGTGTTGCTTGCCTCGAAGCGAGCATAAAAGTGATTTAGCTCGTCTGGTAGGCTCGTGTCACTGGGCAGCTCGCGGCTGTGCTTCCCTTTGTAGTCTGTAATAGTTTGCAAGCCCTGCCACATAAGACAAGCATCGGAGCCTGTGTAGTACGATTCAATCTTAGCCCTGTATTGACGCTTTGCCTGTTTGATGGTTCGTTGAAGGGCATAGCAGGATTTTTTATAAGCTTCCGGGTTAGAGTCCCGCACATTTCATTTTTGTTTGTAAGCAGGAATCATGCGGATAGATTTGTGGTCGGATTTACGAAATGGAGGGCGAGGAAGAGCTTTGTACATGTCTCTGTGTGTGGAGTACAGATCTAGAATTTTTTTCACTCTGGTTGCACATTTAACATGTTGATAGAGATTAGGTAGAACTGATTTAAGTTTCCCTGCATTAAAGTCTCTGGCCACTAGGAGCGGCGCCTCTGGGTGAGTGGTTTCCTGTTTGCTTATTTCCTTATACAGCTGACTGAGTGCGTTCTTAGTGCCAGCATCCGTCTGTGGTGGTAAATAGACAGCCATGGAAAGTATAGCTGAAAACTCTCTAGGCAAATAGTGTGGTCTGCATTTTATTTATTTTATAAATGTATGAAATGAAATGAAATGTATGAAATGTATACATTCACTACTGTAAGTCGCTCTGGATAAGAGCGTCTGCTAAATGGCTAAAATGTAAAATGTTATCACAAGATACTCTACTTCAGGTGTGCAAAATCTAGAGACTTCCTTAGTATCATGCTCTACAAGTGAAAAGCCTTTGGTTTTAATAGCAGGGCCATTGACTGGGTTAAGTCCTAAATGGTGTATGTTAATGGCAAACATTCTAGTGCAAAGGGGATTAGCTGTGGGGCCACAGGGAGCATCCTTGGCCCTCTTCTATTCCTACTGTACATTAACAATATGAAATCAGCCTGCTCTCGTCATTTGTTTTTGTATGCTGATGACTCTGCTCCACTGGTGTCCCATGAGAACAAAGCCTCAGAAGAAGAGATCCTTAGTGCAGAGTTATCCAATATCAGTAAATGGCTTTCAGATAATAAAATTAAAAAATGATCCGCATCTTAAAAACAGAGTCCATCTTATTTGGTTTCAGAGTAAAGCTTGCAGGGTCCCCTGGTTTTAGTATCAAAGTGTGCAACTCAGTGGTTACACCAAAAACCTCAGTCAGCTACCTTGAGTCTGAACTGGATAGATACCTGACTGTTGAGACTATTGGCCTAAAGCAAGTGTCAAACTCATTCCACGAAGGGATGATTGTCTGCGGATTTTCACTCCACCCTTGTACTTGATTGATTAATTAAGGTCACTAATTAGCAAGGATCTCCCCTCACCTGGTTGTCTAGGTCTTATTTGAAAGGACAAAACTAAAACCCGCAGACACTCGGCCCTCCGTAGAATGAGTTTGACACCTGTTGTGGAAAATTACATAAAGAATTGTTACATACATAACATGCTATCCAGTGTTTTACTGCTTAAAGAATAGTCTCGTTATATGCTAGTGTTTTTTCTAACCTGATACAAACTTGTCTTTGTGTGACTTAGTCATAAGACTGGGCGTATAGCTAAGATCCGTTTAGATGCGACCTCAGCATGTGAGACATCCTGTGCGTTTACTATCTGCAGGAAGTCAGCTATGTGGAACCTTGCAGGTAGGATCATTATAGTGTGAACTGTGAGAGAACGCTGTTATACTGTTGAGCCCTCGTGCTATCAACCTCGGGCTACCTTAATCTGCACAGACAAACCAAGCCTTTTACACTATATTCCACCCCTGTTTCCACACATCTGCTAAACTGCCACATAGTCAAAAGAGGTTGTACTTTTTCTATGAAAGCAGAGACTCGTATAAGGGCACAAGGCGAGACCCAGATGCAGACACAGGAGGCGAATCATTTGAGTCTTTGATATTTATTATATCCATAAGGGGTAGGCAAGAGAATGGTCGTGGACAGGCAAAAGTCAAAACCAGTTCTGAGTTGAGGAGGTACAGTGTGGCAGACAGGCTCGAGGTCAGGGCAGGCAGAATGGTCAGGCAGGCGGGTACAGAGTCCAGAAAACAGGCAAGAGTCAAACACAGGAGGACTAGTAAAAGAGAATAGAAAAGGCAGGAGCACGGGAAAAACACACTGGTTCACTTGGAACATACAAGACAAACTGGCACAGAGAGATAGGAAACAGGGATAAATACACCAGGGATAACAAGAAACACCTGGAGGGGGTGGGGACTATAATAAGGACAGGTATAACTGATGAGGGTGTGACAACCCGACTATGTTTGTTAAGCTTTCAACTCTGAACCATTCCTGGCGAAGGTGGATTGCATCATTTTTGCAAATCTAATAATATTGTTGTTTTAAGAATCTGCAGTCTCTCTTCCTATATAATTTCTCTGACACACATCTGCCCTAAATGTTTTAACAAAGATAAACCACAAAATTACATTCCTAGCTCTGACCTTAAAATATCTAGAGCTGCTGCTTTCAAGAAATCCCGCTATGCCCTCTGACGAACCATCAAACAGGCAACTCATCAATACAGGACTAAGATTGAATCGTACTACACCGGCTCCGACGCTCGTCGGATGTGGCAGGGCTTGCAAACTATTACGTACAACAAAGGGAAGCACAGCCGCGAGCTGCCCAGTGACACGAGCCTACCAGACGAGCTAAATCACTTCTACAGTGGCAATAAAAAGTATGTGAACCCTTTGGAATTACCTGTATTTCTGCATAAATTGGTCATCAAATTTGATCTGAACTTCATCTAAGTCACAACAATAGACAGACATAGTGTACTTAAACTAATAACACACAAATGATTGTATTTTTCTTGTCTATATTGAATACATCATTTAAACATTCACAGTGTAGGTTGTAAAAAGTATGTGAACCCCTAGGCTAAGGACTTCTCCAAAAGCTAATTGGAGTCAGGAGTCAGCTAACCTGGAGTCCAATCAATGAGATGAGATTGGAGATGTTAGTTTGAGCTGCCTTGCCCTATAAAAAACACAATTTGTTTTTTGCTATTCACGAGAAGCATTGCCTGATGTGAACCATGCCTCGAACAAAAGAGATCTCAGAAGACCTAAGATGAAGAATTGTTGACTTGCATAAAGCTGGAAAGGGTTACAAAAGTATCTCTAAAAGCCTTGATGTTCATCAGTCCACGGTAAGACAAATTGTCTATGAATGGAGAAAGTTCAGCACTATTGCTACTCTCCCTAGTGTGTCCGTCCTGCAAAGATGACTGCAAGAACACAACGCAGAATGCTCAATGATGTTAAGAAGAATCCGAGTGTAAATACAGTCTACGAAATGTAAAGTATGGTGGAGGGAGCATCATGGTTTGGGGCTGCTTTGCTGCCTCAGGGCCTGGACAGCTTGCTATCATTGACGGAAAAATGAATTCCCAAGTTTATCAAGACATTTTGCAGGAGACTGTTAGGCTATCTGTTCGCCAATTGAAGCTCAACAGAAGTTGGGTGATGCAACAGGACACCGACCCAAAACACAGAAGTAAATCAACAATAGAACGGCTTCAACAGAAGAAAATACGCCTTCTGGAGTGGCCCAGCCGGAGTCCTGACCTCAACCCGATTTGAGATGCTGTGGCATGACCTCAATAGAGCAGTTCACACCAGACACCCCAAGAATATTTCTGAACTGAAACAGTTTTGTAATGAGGAATGATCGAAAATTCCTCCTAACCATTGTGCAGGTCTGATCCACAACTACGGAAAATGTTTGGTTGAGGTTATTGCTGCCAAATGAGGGTCAACCAGTTATTAAATCCAAGGGTTCACATACTTTTCCCACCCTGCACTGTGAATGTTTACACAGTGTGTTCAATAAAGACATATAATTGTTTGTGTGTTATTAGTTTAAGTAGACTGTGTTTGTCTATTGTTGTGACCTAGATGCAGATCAGATCAAATGTTATGACCAATTTATGCAGAAATCCAGGTATTTCCAAAGGGTTCACATACCTTTTCTTGCCACTGTATGCTCGCTTCGAGGCAAGCAACACTGAAGCATGCATGAAAGTGTCAGCTGTTCCGGACGACTGTGTGATCACGCTCTCCGTAGCCGATGTGAGTAAGACCTTTAAACAGGTCAACATTCACAGGGCCGCAGGGCCAGACGGATTACCAGGACGTGTACTCCGAGCATGTGCTGACCAACTGGCAAGTGTCTTCACTGACATGTTCAACCTGTCCCTGACTGAGTCTGTAATACCAACATGTTTCAAGCAGACCACGATAGTGCCTGTGCCCAAGAACACGAAGGCAACCTGCCTAAATGACTACAGACCCGTAGCACTCACGTCTGTAGCCATGAAGTGCTTTGAAAGGCTGGTCATGGCTCACATCAACACAATTATCCTAGAAACTCTAGACCCACTCCAATTTCATACCGCCCCAACAGATCCACAGATGATGCAATCTCTAATCATCAAATCAATAATTTGCACTCCACACTGCCCTTTCCCACCTGGACAAAAGGAACACCTACGTGAGAATGCTATTCATTGACTACAGCTCAGCGTTCAACACCATAGCACCCTCAAAGCTCATCACTAAGCTAAGGACCCTTGGACTAAACACCTCCCTCTTCAACTGGATCCTGGACTTCCTGACGGGCCACCCCCAGGTGGTAAGTGTAGGTAACAACACATCTGCCACACTGATCCTCAACACTGGGGCCCCTCAGGGGTACGTGCTTAGTCCCCTCTGTACTCCCTGTCCACCCATGACTGCATGGCGAAGCATGACTCCAACACCATCACTAAGTTTGCCGATGGCACAGCAGTGGTAGGCCTGATCACTGACAATGATGAGAGCCTATAGGGAGGAGGTCAGAGACCTGGCAGTGTGGTGCCAGGATAACAACCTCTCCCTCAACGTGATCAAGACAAAGGAGATGTTTGTGGACTACAGAAAAAGGAGGACCGAACACGCCCCCATTCTCATTGACGGGGCTGTAGTGGAGCAGGTTGAGAGCTTTACATTTCTTGGTGGCCACATCACCAACAAACTATCATGGTCCAATCACACCACAACAGTCGTGAAGAGTGCACGACAATGCCTGTTCCCCCTCAGGAGAAGGGGGTATTTGGCATGGGTCCTCAGATCTTCAAATTTTACAACTGCACCATCGAGAGCATCCTGACTGGTTGCATCACTGCCTGGTATGGCAACTACTCGGCCTCGGACCGCAAAGCACTACAGAGGGTAGTGCGTACGGCCCAGTACATCACTGGGGCCAAGCTTCCTGACATCCAGGACCTCAATACCAGGCAATGTCAGAGGAAGGCCAAAGAATTGCCAAGGACTCTAGCCACCCTAGTCGTAGACTGTTTTCTCTGCTACTGCATGGCAAGCGGTACCGGAGCACCAAGTCTAGGTCAAAAGGCTTCTTAACAGTTTCTGCCCCCAAGCCATAAGACTCTTGAACAGTTAATCAAATAGCTACCTGGACTATTTGCATTGTTCCCTCCCCCCTCTGTTTATTATCCATGCATAGTCACTTTACCTCTACCTACATGTACATATTACCTCAATTACCTTGTCTAACCTGTACCCCTGCACATTGACTCTGTACCAGAAGCCTCTGTACCGGAACCCCTGTATATAGCCTCGCTGCTGTTATTTTATTGTTTCTCCTTAATTATTTGTTATATTTCTATTTGTATTTATTTTTTCTTAACTGCATTGTTGGTTATGGGCTTGTAAGTAAGCATTTCACTGTGAGGTCTACACCTGTTGTATTCGGCGCATGTGACTAATTTCTGAAAACCTGTTTTTCCTTTGTCATTATGAGGTATTGTGTGTAGATTGATGAGGAGAAAAAAAATATTTATTCAATTTTAGAATAAGGCTGTAAATGTAACAAAATGTGGAAAAAGTCAAGGGGTCTGAATACTTCCTGAATCCACTGTATCTACTGTAGGAATCGAAGGATAGAGGCTAGCTGTGTGTGTGTGTGTGTGTGTGTGTGTGTGTGTGTGTGTGTGTGTGTGTGTGTGTGTGTGTGTGTGTGTGTGTGTGTGTGTGTGTGTGTGTGTCTCACCTGGCTTTCCTTGCCCTGGGATAGGTATGTGTGTGTATGATATCTAATATTTTGTGTCTGTGTTAGCTTGCAGGTACAGGAGTGCTGGCTATAGGGTTGTGGTTGAGGTTTGACCCAAAGACCAGAGGGCTGTTTGAAGGAGCAGAATCTCCCCATGTCTTCTTCACAGGTAACGCACACACATTTACACCCGCGCACACACACAAGCATTCACACACATACATGATCAAATATCACTGCAGGTGCTCTGATGGTGGTGTGTGTGTGTGTGCGTGTTTGTGTGTAGGTGTGTATATCCTCATAATTGCAGGGTCATTCATGATGGTTGTTGGGTTCCTGGGATGCTGTGGAGCGATTCAGGAGTCACCGTTTATGCTGGGGCTGGTGAGTTAACCTCTATACCTCCTCTCCTATCCTCTCCTGTCTTCTCTTCTCTCCTCTCCTGTCCTCTCCTGTCTTCTCTTATCCTGTCTTCTCTCCTCTCCTATCCTCTCCTGTCTTCTCCTCTCCTGTCTTCTCTTATCCTGTCTTCTCTCCTCTCCTATCCTCTCCTGTCTTCTCCTCTCCTGTCTTCTCTTATCCTGTCTTCTCTCCTCTCCTATCCTCTCCTGTCTTCTCCTCTCCTGTCTTCTCTTATCCTGTCTTCTCTCCTCTCCTATCCTCTCCTGCCTTCTCCTCTCCTGTCTTCTCTTATCCTGTCTTCTCTCCTCTCCTGTCCTCCCCTCTTTATCTTTCTCTTTGTAGTCAGTTGGACTGTTGACTGTTGGGGCTGATAGTCTGATACTCTGTAACTTCAGTATATCACTGGTTACAGAACAGATTCAAGGCCAGATCTCGGTCTCTCTGTCTTTCTGTCTCTCTGTCTCTCTCTCTTTATTCTGTCTTTTGATTTCTAATCCTCTTTTCCAAAATCCCTCCTCAGCAGTGGTTTGTGTCAGGGGGCACATACACACACAAAGGTTATATGCGTATCTCTCTCTTGCAGTTCTTCTTCTTCCTCCTCATCATATTCGCCATTGAGGTCGCCGCTGGAATCTGGGGGTTCTCCAACCAAAGCAAGGTGCCAAAACATGTTACATCCCCTGTTCTGTGTTACATTAAATCCCTTCCCCTGTTCTTCTCTTTGTTACATTAAAACCCTTTCCCTACGTTTTGTCACATTGCAACCCTTCCTCTACAGGTGGTTGATGACATCACTCAGTTCTACTTGGAGACATATCAGAACTACCAGAACACTTCACAGGACACACTGAGAGAGACACTCCGCCTCATACAGACCGGGGTAATAATGTAGTTAATGTGTTTGCTTGTGTGTGTATTGTCTAGGGGGTTGGGAGCAGAAACAAATACCTTCCACATAAAAACAATTGGACAAATAAGGTACCATTCTATTCTACCCTGTGTGTGTTACAGTTGGACTGCTGCGGACCAACAGGTTCCCCTGTGGACTTTGCCAAAGACACCTGTCCCCCAAGAGATGGGCTGGATAGCCTCATCACCAAGGTAACACCCTGATCTGTGATTGTGTTTGTGTTCAGGTGTTCCTCCTTCCACTTTGTGTAATGTCTACAGCCCCTTGGTGTGTGTGTGTGTGTGTGTGTGTGTGTGTGTGTGTGTGTGTGTGTGTGTGTGTGTGTGTGTGTGTGTGTGTGTGTGTGTGTGTGTGTGTGTGTATTGCAGAGCTGTCCTGATGCTATAGATGAAGTGTTTGACTCCAAGCTGCACATCATAGGAGGAGTGGGCATCGCTATTGGAGTCATCATGGTGAGACACACACACACACACACACAGCGAAACGGAAGACCATGTTAGCCCACAATGACCCATTACTGACATACAGATAGAAAGGCTGAAGGACAACCTCCCTACAATTGAGAACTCTTAATTTATTCTGCATTTCCCATTCTATTCCCCAGGTGTTTGGGATGATCTTCAGCATGCTGCTCTGCTGTGCCATCAGGAAGTCACGGGAGATCGTCTGATGATGTTATCATTACCATGACGATGCCTTTTAATGTTGCATGATGTCATTCCTAGTCACATGACTTTTGTTTACTTGTTGAGAAAGGTCGGCCTGAGAGCTAGCAGCTGCCAACCCACTGCCAACGAGTACTTTAGATCCCCTAACCTCTGTAACAAGGATCTGCTACACCTGGTGATCCAGGGGATCAGCCTGAGGACGGTGCTGCGCAGAATCACCCTGTATCCTAAACATCTACTCATGAAGTGATCTAGGTTAGCAAATCTGTGCAGTGCCTTTCTCACGCTGATCCTCTCTAACATGGAATCTGTCCAGTGCTCAGGTCGACACTCCTAAACCATCATGGTGATGTCACTGTTCACTGATTGGCCCTGTGAGGAACTGGTTCAGGAAGTGAAATAAACGTAACACATTTGTGATTTGTGATGAATTAAGAGATCTATGAATAGTAGTCTAGAGGTGTCATAAAAAATGTTTTTGTAATATGAACAGACTTTCAATTACCACAACTGCTCAATGATTTAAATTAAACTATTGATGGAATAATGCCATGACAATGTAAGCAACATATATTATATTAATGATTGTAATAATATTGTATTGTGATCACATTTCTACCAAAATAACATCTGAAGGACCAGGGACGGTCCTAAGACAACTCCCTATAGCAAAGCCACTCAAACTATACCATTCCTTAGCAATAGCCAATTAAATCAGCACAAGTTCCCAATGATATTGCAGGCTGTGGTCTGTGGTGAGCGTGGTTCTCCCGTTCTTTGAAATAGAGGAGCAGCTTGGTCGCTCCAGTAGAGTACAAGAACCCCTCTTTCTCTTGATCTCTCTTTCTCTCTCTCCCTCTCACACTCTCTCTCCTTCTTACTCTCTCCCTCTCTCTCTCTCCCTCTCCCTCTCACACTCTCTCTCCTTCTTACTCTCTCTCTCTCCCGCTCTCTCTCTCTCCCTCTCACACTCTCTCTCCTTCTTACTCTCTCTCTCTACCCAATTTGAAAACGCCTTGAAGTCTGACTCTTTTATAAAGCAGATTTTTATTTGTGACCAGGTTTTTGGTGAGTTGCAGTCATTTTTACAGTATATTTAGATCTCTGTTAGATTACAGTGACTTTTATAACATCCATGCCATTTCACACTGGTCTGGTTGGTTGATGCACCAAAACAAATGAGCCAAATAAACTGTAACCTCTGATCCTAATTCTGGTCTTGTGTGTGTGTGACTGAGAGAGTAAAACATGTCTGTCAGCTTTCACAGCTTCCTGCTACTGTGGAAAATAACAACCTGATCTCATTAGCCTCTCCTTCTTTTATCTCTCGCTCTCTCTGTAATGAGTTACACGCACACATATACACATCTAAGTCCTCTTTTGGAAAGCTACAGAGCAGCGTCACAAGCTACACCTCACACACACCTTGCAATGATATTGTGTGTGTGTAGTTAGAGTTTAACTTGAGTGTTTAGTTCAGATCCATGTGGTTGGCTGAACCTCAGCCTTGGTAACAGTTGTTAGGGCTGAAACCGGTAAGACAGTTGGGCGTCAGCCTCCACACCCTTATAAAAGACCACACAGCAGTGTGTGTGTGTGTGTGTGTGTGTGTGTGTGTGTGTGTGTGTGTGTGTGTGTGTGTGTGTGTGTGTGTGTGTGTGTGTGTGTGTGTGTGTGTGTGTGTGTGTGTGTGTGTGTGTGTGTGTGTGTGTGTGTGTACATTAACCCTAACCATAGAGTGGTAATGTATGTTGCAATATAACACTCACAGCAACACTTAAAGACATAATCAAAACATGTCCAGATGGCTGAGACAGATACGTTTCATGTGTGTGTGTGGCACTAATATCAGTTTTAGGCTGCTCTTAGGCTATGTTTAGAAAACCATTTTCACAACAGATACTGTACATAGGCCTACTGAACTTTCATGGACACTGACTGACACTGCATGTGGTCTTAATAAAATGAATACACTCATGTTTATGTCTCTACTGTGATAGAACTGACCCATTCAAGTGTTCTGTATTTAGGAACAGAAGAATCATCAGGTTTTAATTGAAGAACGCACAGTCGACTTTGACAGTAAATAGATTTCATTGTGCTAATGTCAAATCAACAATGGTGGACTAATACATATAATTACATATTATAACTAATTTAGTAGGAACTCTTTGGAACAGTGGTTCCCAAACTTTTTATAGTCCCGTACCCCTTCAAACATTCAACCTCCAGCTGCGTACCCCCTCTAGCACAAGGGTCAGCGTATTCTCAAATGTTGGTTTTTGCCATCATTGTAATCCTGCCACACACACACACACACACACACACTATATGATACATTTATTAAACATAAGAATGAGTGAGTTTTTGTCACAACCCGGCTCATGGGAAGTGACAAAGAGCTCTTATAGGACCAGGGCACCAATAATAATATTATAATAATCAATAATTTTGCTCTTTATTTAGCCATCTTACATATAAAACCATATTTGTTCATCAAAAATTGTGAATAACTCCCCACAGGTTAATGAGAAGGGTGTGCTTGAAAGGATGCACATAACTCTGCAATGTTGGGTAGTATTGGAGAGTCTTAGTCTTAAATCATTTTCAACACACAGTCTGTGCCTGTATTTAGTTTTCATGCTAGTATGGGCCGAGAATCCACTCTCACATAGGTACCTGGTTGCAAAGGGCATCAGTGTCTTAACAGCGCGATTTGACAAGGCAAGAAACTCTGAGCGCAGCCCTATCCAGAAATCTGGCAGTGGCTTCTGATTAAATTAAATTTTCACAGAACCGCTTGTTGCAATTTCGATGTGGCTCTCTTGTTCAGATATCGGTAAGTGAACTGGAGGCAGGGCATGAAAGGGTTAATGAATCCAGTTGTTTGTGTCGTCCGTTTCGGGAAAGTACCTGCGTAATTGTGCACCCAGCTCACTCAGGTGCTTCGCTACATCATATTTGACATTGTCCGTAAGCTTGAGTTCATTTGCACACAAAAAAATCATACAATGATGGAAATACCTGTGTGTTGTCCTTGTTAATACAGACAGAAAAGAGCTCCAACTTCTTAATCATAGGCTCAGTTTTGTCCTGCACATTGAATATAGTTGTGGAGAGTCCCTGTAATCCTAGATTCAGATCATTCAGGCGAGAAAAAAGATCACCCAGATAGGCTAGTCGTGTGAGAAACTCGTCAACATGCAAGCAGTCAGACAATTGAAAATGATGGTCAGTAAAGAAAACTTTAAGCTTGTCTCTCAAGTAAAAAAAACGTGTCAATACTTTTCCCCTTGATAAACAGCGCACTTCTGTATGTTGCAAAAGCGTTACATGGTCGCTGCCAATATCATTGCATAATGGAGAAAATACACGAGAGTTCAGGGGCCTTGCTTTAACAAAGTTAACCATTTTCACTGTAGTGTCCAAAACATCTTTCAAGCTGTCAGGCATTCCCTTGGCAGCAAGAGCCTCTTGGTAGATGCTGCAGTGTACACAAGTGGCGTCGGGACAACTGCTTGCACGCGCGTTACCGCTCCACTTTGTCTCCCTGTCATGGCTTTTACGCCATCAGTACAGATACCAACACATCTTGACCACCAAAGTCTATTTGATATCACAAAGCTGTTCAGTACTATAAAAATATCCTGTCATGTTGTCCTGGTTTCCAGTGGTTTGCAGAAGAGGATGTCTTCCTTAATTGACCCCCCATAAACGTAACAGACATATACCAGGAGCTGCCCTACATCTGTTGACTCATCCAGCTGTAATGCGTATAATTCACTGGCTTGTATGTGAAGCAGAAATTGTTTCAAAACATTTCCTGCCATGTCCCTGATGCATCATGAGTGTTGTTTGATGAAGGCATTGTCTGTATATTTTTGGGGGCCTTTCTCCCAGCATTGTCCCAGCCATATCCGCGGCAGCAGGAAGAATTAAGACCTCCATAATAGTATGGGGCTTGCCTGTCCTAGCCACTTGGTAGCTCACCATAGAAGACACTTCTAGCCCTGTCACGGCTGTCGAAAGGAGCGGACCAAAGTGCAGCGTGGTTGTAGTTCCACATTTTATTAAATCCGTGAAACTTTGCAATACACAAATAACTGAATATGACAAAACAACAAACCGTGACGCAGAGAGAAACAAACACTACTCAAAATATAATAACCCACAAAACCCACAAAGAAAAACCCCTACTTAAATATGATCTCCAATTAGAGACAACGAGGACCAGCTGCCTCCAATTGGAAATCAACCCAAAAAACAACAACATAGAAATAGAAAAACTAGAACTTAAACATAGAAATACAAAACATAGAAAAACACAAAACACCCCCTGTCACGCCCTGACCTACTCTACCATAGAAAATAACCTCTTACTATGGTCAGGACGTGACAAGCCCCTTCTTATTAATGGTATCTGTTACTTTTATACATGTCTTACTACTCGAAAGTCGTCTTTATTCCCGCTCAAAAAACTCCCGTGGCTTATTTTTCAAATTGGCATGTTTTGTTTCTAAACTCTAACACTTTCGGTTACTGGCCCAACGCTCTTAACCTGTTGGGTCTAGGGGGCAGCATTTGCACGTCTGGATAAAAAAAATGTACCCGATTTAATCTGGTTACTAATCCTACCCAGTAACTAGAATATGCATATACTTATTATATATGGATAGAAAACACTCTAAAGTTTCTAAAACTGTTTGAATGGTGTCTGTGAGTATAACAGAACTCATTTGGCAGGCAAAACCCTGAGACATTTTCTGACAGGAAGTGGATACCTGATGTGTTGTATTGACTTTAAACCTATCCCATTGAAAAACACAGGGGCTTAGGAATATTTTGGCACTTCCTATTGCTTCCACTAGATGTCACCAGCCTTTACAAAGTGTTTTGAGTCTTCTGGAGGGAGATCTGACCGAACAAGAGCCATGGAACGATGATGTCCCATTAGACACCTGGCGCGCGAGTTCATGTTGGGTACCCTCGTTCCAATACGTTATAAAAGAGTATGCATTCGTCCACCTTGAATATTATTCATGTTCTGGTTAAAAAAGGCCCTAATGATTTATGCTATACAACGTTTGACATGTTTGAACGAACGGAAATATATTTTTTCCCCTCGTTCATGACGAGAAGTCCGGCTGGCTTACATCATGTGCTAACGAGACGGAGATTTTTGGACATAAATGATGAGCTTTTTTGAACAAAACTACATTCGTTATGGACCTGTGATACCTGGAAGTGACATCTGATGAAGAGAATCAAAGGTAATGGATTATTTACATAGTATTTTCGATTTTAGATCTCCCCAACATGACGTCTAGTCTGTATCGCAACGCGTATTTTTCTGGGCGCAGTGCTCAGATTATTGCAAAGTGTGATTTCCCAGTAAGGTTATTTTTAAATCTGGCAAGTTGATTGCGTTCAAGAGATGTAAATCTATAATTCTTTAAATGACAATATAATATTTTACCAATGTTTTCTAATTTTAATTATTTAATTTGTGATGCTGACTTGACTGCCGGTTATTGGAGGGAAACGATTTCCTCAACATCAATGCCATAGTAAAACGCTGTTTTTGGATATAAATATGAACTTGATAGAACTAAAAATGCATGCATTGTCTAACATAATGTCCTAGGAGTGTCATCTGATGGAGATTGTAAAAGGTTAGTGCATCATTTTAGCTGGTTGTATGGTTTTGGTGACCCTGTCTTTGACTTGACAAAACATTACACACAACTCTTGTAAATGTACTGTCCTAACATACTCTAAATTTATGCTTTCGCCGTAAAACCTTTTTGAAATCGTAAAACGTGGTTAGATTAAGGAGATGTTTATCTTTCAAATGGTGTAAAATAGTTGTATTTTTGAAAAATTTGAATTTTGACATTTATTTGGATTCAAATTTGCCGCTCTTGAAATGCACCTGCTGTTGATGGAGTGCACCACGGGTGGCACGCTAGCGTCCCACCTAGCCCCAAGAGGTTAATGGGGAACCAATTACTTGTCTCCACAATGTCTGTGCACAAGTCACTCCCTCCTTTGGCATTGGGGGGAGGTGTATGGCAGTATATGGAACCATTGTATGTCCCCTCTGATGTTGCACTTATCCTGGGATAGTGTATGACCTAGAGGCTCACTCCCCTCAGTGAGCTTGTCCAGGAGTGGGGTCAAGAAGGGGTTTTACTTTAGATGGGAGTATCTAGAGTTGACAATTGAGTTATGCCATTGGATGAGTTGGTGTTTTTGTTCTATACCGTATCAGGAAGAGACGGTTCCAGTTTGGAGTAGGAGGGCCAGACACTGGTCTATACAATGAAAACTGTTGACATAGCAGATGCTGTCTGCTATGTATTATAGATATCTTTCATACTAATCTTAACCTTGTGACCATTCTATGTAGCTGTTGTTTGTCATGTAAGTTGAGAGGGGTGTATCTTGGCTATAATTGATCTTTGTACTTTTGTGTTGTCACTCTCAACGGTTCATTAGAAATAGGGAACCGTTGAAAGTCAGTGCTATTGCAAAGCTCTTATTATTAAAGATGTAGTTTAAGTATAACTCTGACTGGTGTGTGAAGTTTGTCTCACTCCTCATTTGGTAATACAGAAATTAACCACCACAATAGCCCCGTTGGAAAATATAAATGTACTGGTTGAAAATGTGTAGAAAAAAACATGTAATTTTTTATTGATTTATTTTTAAATATGAATCACATTTTATTTGGCGTACCCCCAACGGCATTGTGCATACCCCTGGGGAATGCCAGTTTGGGAATACCTGCTTTGGAACAATAACATCTTCAGCTTTGTAATTGTGCACGTATGTTGCAATATCACACTCACAGCAACACTTAAAGACATAATAAAAACATGTCCAGATGGCTGAGACAGATACGTTTCGTGTGTGTGTGGCACTAATATCAGTTTTAGGCTGCTCTTAGGCTATGTTTTGAAAACCATTTTCACAACAGATACTGTACATAGGCCTACTGAACTTTCATGGACACTGCCTTGGTCTTAATAAAATGAATACACTCATGTTTGTGTCTCTACTGTGATAGAACTGACCCATTCAAGTGTTCTGTATTTAGGAACAGAATAATCATCAGTTTTTAATTGAAGAACGCACAGTCAACTTTGACAGTAAATAGCTTTTATTGTGTTAATGTAAAATCAACAATGGTGGACTAATACATATAATTACATATTATAACTAATTTAGTAGGAACTCTTTGGAAAAACAACATCTTCAGCTTTCTAATTGTAGTAAGTTGCAATATCACACTCACAGCAACACTTAAAGACATAATCAAAACATGTCCAGATGGCTGAGATACGTTTGTGTGTGTGTGTGTGTGTGTGTGTGTGTGTGTGTGTGTGTGTGTGTGTGTGTGTGTGTGTGTGTGTGTGTGTGTGTGTGTGTGTGTGTGTGTGTGTGTGTGTGTGTGTGTGTGTGTGTGTGTGTGTGTGTGTGTGTGTGTGTGTGTGTGTGAGAGAGAGAGCTTTTCTCTCTCAGAGATCTCAAGATCTAGAGGAGGGTATTGTTTGAAATGAATCAACAATCCTATAGAGATTAAGATCAGTCAATTAAATCACCGTTGATAATGAGAATGTATTGATGGAACTTTAACCTATTTAATCCCATCAGTCACAATAGTGACCGTAAAAAACGTTTCCAGTTTTAAAGCTCTAAAATTTTACTGAATGATATATCAATGCATTTCCAGCAAATATTGAAATAATAAAGGGTCTCAATTAAATATGTGCAGTGTCACATGTTTATTGTAAATTTTCACATGACCAGAGCTGTTTACTTCCTGGTTGCACCATGAGAAGACGATGGCTGCATCAATGCTCCCAAACAAAAGTTAGTAAAGTATGTTAACATTAAGATGGGAGAAAGATTTTTGATACACATCATCTTTAAGGTGTCTAGTATTGATATAGGCATTTGCAATTACTCAACTTTGTTCAGTGTGGTCATAGAATGAGTAAACATGTTGACGGCAGCAATAGTGACCGGCGGGATAACAGTGCATCTAGGTATACACAATACATAGTACTTGTTCTACCTAACCTTCTACTCTGTTCTTTCTTTTAGTTTCACTTTAGTCAAGTTCTGAATATGTTGAATCGAGGTGACTGCCCAGACAAGGCATGCAACATTGCAGTTATCCCTCAGAGATTGTGATAGCGATGGGTCAGATATGGACTATGAGGGGGAGACAGGCCATTTGCCAGCCAGGCTGTTGAATGTATATGCTGAACCTATGCAAGCTGATCATGACAGGAACAAAGTTATCAGTGATAATGACCTACCCCTCACCACCCCACACTCTCCTCCCTGAGACTGGGTTGGGTCATGGACCCAGTGTCATTCTTGGTGTTGCTGAGCAATCTCAGGTGCCTCAATGTTGCAAGTTCCTTCATGACAACCTCTTCACTTCGCTTGCACTCCTCGATGAAATTACAAAAACGGGGGTTAGAAGGATTACTTTATCCTATCCCAGGTATTCCTTAAAGAGGTGGGGTTTCAGGTGTCTACGGAAGGTGGTGATTGACTCCGCTGTCCTGGCATCGTGAGGGAGCTTGTTCCACCATTGGGGTGCCAGAGCAGCGAACAGTTTTGACTGGGCTGAGCGGGAACTGTGCTTCCTCAGAGGTAGGGAGGCGAGCAGGCCAGAGGTGGATGAACGCAGTGCCCTTGTTTGGGTGTAGGGCCTGATCAGAGCCTGAAGGTACGGAGGTGCCGTTCCCCTCATAGCCCCGTAGGCAAGCACCATGGTCTTGTAGCAGATGCGAGCTTCAACTGGAAGCCAGTGGAGTGTGCGGAGGAGCGGGTTGACGTGAGAGAACTTGGGAAGGTTGAACACCAGACGGGCTGCGGCGTTCTGGATGAGTTGTAGGGGTTTAATGGCACAGGCAGGGAGCCCCGCCAACAGGGAGTTGCAGTAATCCAGACGGGAGATGACAAGTGCCTGGATTAGGACCTGCGCCGCTTCCTGTGTAAGGCAGGGTCGTACTCTGCGAATGTTGTATAGCCTTGATGTTAGCGGAGAACGACAGGATGTTGTCCAGGGTCACGCCAAGGCTCTTAGCACTCTGGGAGGAGGACACAATGGAGTTGTCCACCGTGATGGCGAGATCATGGAAAGGGCAGTCCTTCCCCGGGAGGAAGAGCAGCTCCATCTTTCCGAGGTTCAGCTTGAGGTGGTGATCCGTCATCCACACTGATATGTCTGCCAGACATGCAGAGATGCGATTCGCCACCTGGTTATCAGAAGGGGGAAAGTAGAAGATTAATTGTGTGTCTGTCACGTCCTGACCAGCAGAGGGAGTAATTGTATTAGTTTTGGTCAGGATGTGGCAGAGGGTTTGTGTTTTTGTATGTATTTCTACGTTCTGTCTAGTTTAGTTTTTCTATGTTTAGGTTTGGGTGTTGGACTCTCAATTGGAGGCAGGTGTTTCTAGTTGCCTCTGATTGAGAGTCCTATAATTAGGTGTCTGTTTAGTTTGGGTTTTGTGGGTAGTTGTTTTTGCATTGCTTTTAGTATCGCCTGCAAGACTGTTGTACTGTCGTGTTTCTTATTTTTTTTCGTGTTCACTAAATAAATAACAATGATGAGCACGCAACCCGCTGCGCCTTGGTCCATTCCTGACGACAGTTGTGACAGAACTACCCACCATACCAGGACCAAGCAGCGGAGGAATTCTGGCGAGGACTGGGGAACACGGCGGGTAAGGGAGTCCGAGAGGCAGCCCCAATAATTTTTTTGGGGGGGGCACAAGGGCTGTTTGGCGGGGCGAGATTGGAGACCCAGGCCAGCTCCCCGTACCCTTTTTGGACAGAAACAGACTGGACAGGTCCCGTGCTTTGGGGTAGGTGCTGTGGTGAGGCCTGGTATTTTCAGGCCGGTATGCGCAGTACCAGCTCCCCGCATGTGCCAGGGGAGAGTGGGCATCGAGCCTGAAGGGTTGATGCCAACCCTGCGCTCGAGACCGCCAGTGCGCCTCTACGGTCCAGTGTTTCCCGCTACACGCACTAGCCTTGAGGTGCGTGTCTCCAGGCTGGCACGTCCTGTACCAGCCCCACTCATCAGGCATCTAGTGTGTCAGCCCAGCCTCGCCAGTCTGGGGCTGCCAGAGCTGCCCGCCAGTCAGGATTCGCCAGAGCTGCCCGCCAGTCAGGAGTCGCCAGAGCTGCCCGCCAGTCAGGAGTCGCCAGAGCTGCCCGCCAGTCAGGAGTCGCCAGAGCTGCACGCCAGTCAGGAGTCGCCAGAGCTGCCCGCCAGTCAGGAGTCGCCAGAGCTGCCCGCCAGTCAGGAGTCGCCATAGCTGCCCGCGAGTCAGGAGCTGCCAGAGTGGCCCGTCTGCCCGGATCAGCCAGAGTGGCCCATCTGCCCGGATCTGCCAGAGTGGCCCGTCTGCCCGGATCAGCCAGAGTGGCCCGTCTGCCCGGATCTGCCAGAGTGGCCCGTCTGCCCGGATCTGCCAGAGTGGCCCGTCTGCCCGGATCAGCCAGAGTGGCCCGTCTGCCCGGATCAGCCAGAGTGGCCCGTCTCCCAGGATCAGCCAGAGTGGCCCGTCTGCCCGGGTCTGCCAGAGTGGCCCGCCTGTCGTCCGGCCCAGCCCGAGTGGCCCGCCTGTCCGGATCTGCCAGGGTGCCCCGCCTGTCCGGAGCTGCCAGAGTAGCCCGCCTGTCCGGGTCTGCCAGATTGTCCCGTCTGCCCGGGTCAGCCAGAGTGGCCCGTCTGCCCGGATCTGCCAGAGTGGCCCGTCTGCCCGGATCAGCAAGAATGGCCCGTCTGCCCAGATCAGCCAGATTGGCCCGTCTGCCCGGGTCAGCCAGAGTGGCCCGTCTGCTGGATCTGCCAGAGTGGCCCGTCTGCCCGGATCAGCCAGAGTGGCCGGGCTGCCCGGATCAGCCAGAGTGGCCCGTCTGCCCGGATAAGCCAGAGTGGCCCGCCTGTCCTCCGGCCCAGCCCGAGTGGCCCGCCTGTCCTCCGGCCCAGCCCGAGTGGCCCGCCTGTCCTCCGGCCCAGCCCGAGTGGCCCGCATGTCCTCCGGCCCAGCCAGAGTGGCCCGTCTGCCCGGATCAGCCAGAGTGGCCCGTCTGCCCGGATCTGCCAGAGTGGCCCGTCTGCCCGGATCTGCCAGGGTGCCCCGCCTGTCCGGAGCTGCCAGATTGGCCCGCCTGTCCGGAGATGCCAGAGTGGCCCGCCTGTCCGGGTCTGCCAGATTGTCCTGTCTGCCCGGGTCAGCCAGAGTGGCCCGCCTGCCCGGATCTGCCAGAGTGGCCCGTCTGCCCGGATCAGCCAGAGTGGCCCGTCTGCCCGGATCAGCCAGAGTGGCCCGTCTGCCTGGATCAGCCAGAGTGGCCCGCCTGTCCTCCGGCCCAGCCCGAGTGGCCCGCCTGTCCTCCGGCCCATCCCGAGTGGCCCACCTGTCCTCCAGCCCAGCCCGAGTGGCCCGCCTGTCCTCTGGCCCAGCCCGAGTGGCCCGCCTGCCTCCGGCCCAGCCAGAGTGGCCCGCCTGTCTGCCCGGGTCAGCCAGAGTTGCCCGTCTGCCTGGCGCAGCCATCGGCGCCACCTAAGTGGGCGACGCCGAAGGTGGAGCGAGGTCCACGTCCCGCACCTGAGCCACCTCCTATATAGGTGGGTTGGGGAGGGGGGGTGTAGCACAGTGCCGTCGTTGACGGCTGCCACCCTCCCTTCCCTCCCTTTAGTTTAGGGGGATATTTTTTATTGTTTGGGTTTTTTTTTTTTTCTTTTAGGTGCAGTCGGGGTCTGCACCTTTAGGGGGGTACTGTCACGTCCTGACCAGCGGAGGGAGTAATTGTATTAGTTTTGGTCAGGATGTGGCAGAGGGTTTGTGTTTTTGTATGTATTTCTACGTTCTGTCTAGTTTAGTTTTTCTATGTTTAGGTTTGGGTGTTGGACTCTCAATTGGAGGCAGGTGTTTCTAGTTGCCTCTGATTGAGAGTCCTATAATTAGGTGTGTGTTTGGTTTGGGTTTTGTGGGTAGTTGTTTTTGCATTGCTTTTAGTATCGCCTGCAAGACTGTTGTACTGTCGTGTTTCTTAGTTTTTTTCGTGTTCACTAAATAAATAACAATGATGAGCACGCAACCCACTGCGCCTTGGTCCATTCCTGACGACAGTTGTGACAGTGTCGTCTGCGTAGCAATGATAGGAGAGACCATGTGAGGATATGACAGAGCCAAGTGACTTGGTGTATAGCGAGAATAGGAAAGGGCCTAGAACTGAGCCCTGGGGGACACCAGTGGTGAGAGCACGTGGTGCGGAGACGGATTCTCGCCACGCCACCTGGTAGGAGCGACCTGTCAGGTAGGACGCAATCCAAGAGTGAGCCGCGCCGGAGATACCCGACTCGGAGAGGGTGGAGAGGAGGATCTGATGGTTCACAGTATCAAAGGCAGCAGATAGGTCTAGAAGGATGAGAGCAGAGGAGAGAGAGTTAGCTTTAGCAGTGCGGAGAGCCTCCGTGACACAGAGAAGAGCAGTCTCAGTTGAATGACCAGCCTTGAAACCTGACTGATATGGATCAAGAAGGTCATTCTGAGAGAGATAGCAGGAGAGCTGGCCAAGGACGGCACGTTCAAGAGTTTTGGAGAGAAAAGAAAGAAGGGCAACTGGTCTGTAGTTGTTGACATCGGAGGGATAGAGTGTAGGTTTTTTCAGAAGGGGTGCAACTCTCGCTCTCTTGAAGACGGAAGGGACGTAGCCAGCGGTCAAGGATGAGTTGATGAGCGAGGTGAGGTAAGGGAGAAGGTCTCCGGAAATGGTCTGGAGAAGAGAGGAGGGGATAGGGTCAAGCGGGCAGGTTGTTGGGCGGTCGGCTGTCACAAGACGCAAGATTTTATCTGGAGAGAGAGGGGAGAAAGAGGTCAAAGCATAGGGTAGGGCAATGTGAGCAGGACCAGCGGTGTCGTTTGACTTAACAAACGAGGATCGGATGTCATCGACCTTCTTTTCAAAATGGTTGATGAAGTCATCCACAGAGAGGGAGGAGGGGGGGAGGGGGAGGAGGATTCAGGAGGGAGGAGAAGGTGGCAAAGAGCTTCCTAGGGTTAGAGGCAGATGCTTGGAAGTTAGAGTGGTAGAAAGTGGCTTTAGCAGCAGAAACAGAGGAGGAAAATGTAGAGAGGAGGGAGTGAAAAGATGCCAGGTCCGCAGGGAGGCTAGTTTTCCTCCATTTCCGCTCGGCTGCCCGGAGCCCTGTTCTGTGAGTTCGCAATGAGTCGTCAAGCCACGGAGCAGGAGGGGAGGACCGAACCGGTCGGGAGGATAGGGGACATAGAGAGTCAAAGGATGCAGAAAGGGAGGAGAGGAGGGTTGAGGAGGCAGACTCAGGAGATTGGTTGGAGAAGGATTGAGCAGAGGGAAGAGATGATAGGATGGAAGAGGAGAGAGTAGCAGGAGAGAGAGAGAGAAGGTTGCGACGGCGCAATACCGTCTGAGAAGGGATGCAGAGTGAGTAGTGTTGGAGGAGAGCGAGAGGGAAAAGGATACAAGGTAGTGATCGGAGACTTGGAGGGGAGTTGCAGTGAGATTAGTAGAAGAATAGCATCTAGTGAAGATGAGGTCAAGCGTATTGCCTGCCTTGTGAGTAGGGGGGACGGTGAGAGGGTGAGGTCAAAAGAGGAGAGGAGTGGAAAGAAGGAGGCAGAGAGAAATGAGTCAAAGGTAGACGTAGGGAGGTTAAAGTCACCCAGAACTGTGAGGGGTGAGCCATCCTCAGGAAAGGAACTTATCAAGGCGTCAAGCTCAACTCTCCAAGGGAACCTGGAGGGCGATAAATGGTAAGGATGTTCAGCTTGAATGGGCTAGTGATTGTGACAGCATGGAATTCAAAGGAGGAGATAGACAGATGGGTCAGGGGAGAAGGAGAGAATGTCCACTTGGGAGAGATGAGGATTCCAGTGCCACCACCCCGCAAGTTCTAGTTTTTCTATTTCTATGTTGTTGTTTTTTGGGTTGATCTCCAATTGGAGGCAGCTGGTCCTCGTTACCTCTGATTGGAGATCATATTTAAGTAGGGGTTTTTCTTCCTGGGTTTTGTGGGTGACTATCTTTTGAGTAGTGTTTGTTTCTCTTTGCGTCACGGTTTGTTGTTTTGTAAATTCAGTTATTTATGTTTTGCAAAGTTTCACGGATTTAATAAAATGTGGAACTACAACCACGCTGCACTTTGGTCCAATCCTTTCGACAACCGTGACATCATGAAGTTACCCCGGGAACCTCTGAAGTTCTGACCCAAGGAGACAAGTTACTGGTCCATTAGAAAGACAATAACAGTGGCAACAAACATGGAGGAGAAATACAGTGAGACCTCTGTCAAGAGATGGAACAAGGAGCGACGTGCCTTTGACAAAGTCCCACAACCAAAATGCATTAACCGATACAATGAGCACATGGGTGGTATTGACCTTCACGAACTACAGGTTTCAAGATACCATATCTCGATCAGGTCTAAGAAGTGGTGGTGGCCTATCTTTGCATGGTCTCTCAACAGTGCACTCGTAAACAGCCATTTATTTTACAGAGATGTTATGGGAGGGACCATCAACCTGCTCACCTTCTCATGGATAGTGGCACAGTCTCTTATGCAAAAGTTTGGCACTGAGCCACGGAAGGAGATCTCTACTGGCTGCTACTGTTGAAGATTAGGCAAGATATGACAAAGCTTCCCACTGGCCAATCAACACAATGCACCGGTTCCGTAGATGTTGTCATTGTGACAAACGCACTACCTATGCATGTGAGAAATGCAAAGCGCCACTGCACATTGAGTGCTTCAAGATATACCACGGACAGTAGAAAAGGAGATAAGAGCGAATGAAAAAGGGCTGAAAAAGCCCAAGAAATGTAAATTGAAAAGTCAATAAAGGGTGAGGAGAAGCAGTACAACAGACTCTAGGAAGAAAAAAGTTGAAATAGACAATCAAAATGACTGAAATGTTTTTGGAAAAGACGATCAATTGATTCAAGACATACTGTATGACAGTAGGTCTGACTGATCGTAGTTCAAAATAGTGATGCACAAACTAATCGTGCACTTGGTTCTGAAGCCTACCTATATATATGTATATATGTATGTGTATAATATATATATTTAATTTTTTTATTTTGTTCAGTGTAGGCCTCTACTTGAATGCATGTTCTACAGGCTACCTCTATCCTAAATGTTACCTTTATGTTCATTGTGAATGAATGACACGACTGCTATACAGTTGTTAGTGAATGTTGCGCTAAAATGTCACAATGACAATGTTACAATGAATATTGCGCTAAAGTACAAGTTCAAATGTTACAATAAAGTTACAACATTAATGTTTCAATACATGGGGCACTAAAGTAACAATGTTAGAATGTATGTTACAATAAAGTAACAATGTTGAAATACGTTGATGGTTGTTTTTTTTTTTGTCTTTGCTCTCAGTATTCATATCGGTGTTGTGTAAGGGTTTTTAATATGTAAAATAGTCACGCTAGAATGTGATGGGGCATTCTAGTAGCAATGCTGGGTACTGCCAGTGACAGAGTTTTAAATGTGTTAATAACTGGGCTGGGATATATAAGAATTTTTGTGACAGCATAGGAGAAATATGTTAATTCAGTATACTCACATTATCCTTGTGACCGACCATAAAACACACTTTTTCACCTACTTTTCCAAGAAAATGTAAAAATATTATTATTGATTATTTCAAAGGCTTACTAATGACACAAGATTTTGATATTTTCATGTCTGGGAAAAATGTGGGATTAAATGGGTTAATGCAAGTACATTTGCATGGTGCCTCACTAAAATGTTTTAATCCAATTTGATCTATCAAATACTTGCACTTTAAGCAATGGACCGTCGTGGTCTGAGGCTGGAGGCTGCTTGGTCTAGTCATTAGAAGGTTTATAATACTGTTATACAGTATGTTTCTTTAGCTATCTGCAACATTTACTGACTCTATTTTCTTTACTTTTCCAATTACATAAGCTACTGGACTCTTCATTACCACAGTCTCACACAGGTGCAGTATGGGAAGTTCGCCAGGTGGCCGTTCTGGGCTGTAATCCTACAGAGGCTCTGTCAGTCACCTCTGACCTAACCACCTGCAGATGTAGCATACTTCCAGATTAACCAAGTTGTTGTTCTTGAGGCGGGCATATTGACTTTACATCTCCCCATGAGGCTGAGCTAAGCCTTGTTAGGTTCTACTCAAGGTACAGACCGGACGGACACTGATAAAAGCTCAAACCAGATTTATTGCACCCAACTGGATGCTCAGCTGCTTAGCATAACATACAAGTCAGAGAGAGAGAGAGAGATATATTATTATATTTTTGATATATATATATTTTTTTTAAATGTGAATCACATTTTTATATTTATAACCACCAGACTTGGCGGAGTTCCCTCCCTTGTATGGCAAAAAAAAACAATCAGTGTTGCTGGGCAGAAACTAGGTCGGCTCCTCTTTGTCGTTGTTGTCGAGTCCAGAACTTCCGTGGGCAAGGAGATGTGTGCATGTGAAATAAGGCTGCAGTTAGAGTGTTGTTGAGGGTGGACTCTCTGGCCCACTTCCAAGATGTTTCCTCCCTCTTCAACTGTTGTTCTTACGTCAATGTTGAGTTCCACCACCACTTCCCATTTCCCCCCAAGTCACAGAAACTAACTTGGCTTAACAAGAACCAAGACCCGACTGTTGCTATTTTGCCTAGTAGAATCTTAGTATACAGCATTAACAGTGTTCGACCTGCGACTTTCTGTACTTTCCCTTGTCTCTACAATAACACACATAACAAGATAACTACTACTAATTAGCTAATAATACAATACAAAATGGGCTCAAGTCAAATGATTTCCATTAGTCTGTACCCCTGGTACCTGGACTGCATCCTGTTTCCCCCTCTCACTGGATAAAGAGGCTATCTTGTCCCCCTGGAGGTCAACAAACAACTTCAGGTGTCTGCATCCTCCACAGGGTTCAACAACTGACTTTAGTTTTATGGTTTAACCCTTCTCCTACAACTTACATGGCACCATAGAAATCTAAATATCATAATAAAAACATCCCCATCAAAATCTATTTGTTTAAGCTAGAGATAACAGTTTGTATGGGCTGCATCTCAATCCACCACATCCGCCGATATCGCCCTTCCGCATCTGCGGTGAAAGGTGACAGAGCTAGAGCGGTGTTTGTCAGACCATGAGACATCCTGAAAAGCGTTCTTCTCACAAAAACGTCTAAAGCGTCCAAACTGGTTGGCCCACCTCTATTAACCTCTCTGTGGAACAATGAGACTCTCACGAACACGATGCTGTTCTCCATTTTCTCTACAACCCCCACAAGTGTCTTGGGACTCATCTGAAGTCGGTACAGCCTCTTTTGCCAACTTCTGTCTGTAGTATCCAAACAGTTTGGGCTACACATTAATATGTTAGCTTAGTAGAACCCCACCTCCCCTGGCTTAGACAGGGCTTACACACTAGAGGGTTAAACCAACTCTGTGAACTACCCCCGCTATGGTACATGCCGTCCATTATGCCCATGGTGCCGGTGCTACGGCTAGCCTACTCCCAGGTCAGAGAGAACCTGGTGAAGCCATCCCACCCAAGACCATCTGCCTCCTGGCCTGTGGAGGACTGGACTGCCGCTACGAAGGACCAGCCTGCTGGATGCCCAGCCAACAAACTGTACAGGGACTCTACTCACACTGGTGAGGGGGGTGGGGGTGTGGTAGAGACGGAGAGAAGGTGAGAAGGAGATTGGGGAGAGAGAGAGAAAAAGAGAGAGGACTAGAAGTTCTATATTCACTGTGATTGTGTACTGTTGTCAGGGTGACTGATGACATTTGGCCTATGGCGAGATCCTCTTCTCACATCATCAAGAAGTACAGCACCATAGAGCAGTTCCAATGCTTAATAGTCACGCCTGTGTTCATGACTGCCTGCGTGTGTGTGTGTGCATGCGTGTCCACCCTTTGTCTCTAACTGATCTTTTTCTATCTGACCAGGCTGAACATCAAGTCCATCAT
Organism: Salmo salar; assembly: GCF_965601325.2. Taxonomy (NCBI): domain Eukaryota; kingdom Metazoa; phylum Chordata; class Actinopteri; order Salmoniformes; family Salmonidae; genus Salmo; species Salmo salar. The sequence continues at coordinate 96,679,269 of NC_138300.1, forward strand.
CAACATGCTTTCACCTGGGGAGCATGCTCACTGCGGCCCACCTCTGCAGCCAGACACTGGATTCACCTACTTCCTACAAACCTTTATGGAAAATGATAGTACGACTGTACTGTATTGATACCTATCTCCAATACACATAACATTAGGATAATCTCTGAGGCCTTATGTAAATTCAATATGTGTTTGTGTCTTTCTTTCTCTGTGTGTGCGCTTGTGTTGTAGCCTTAATTTTTCTTCCATTTTGGCATGCCAGACTTTGGTGTGTCGTCTGTCATGGGGATGATGGATGGAGTGAAGATGCTAACCTACGGCGTGAAAGAGGGGAAGGTGGCTGTGCACTGTCGCGCAAGTTTGGAAAGGACAGGTGTGGGAATTTTACGGTATGATAATACGGTTCTCAGTACATAAATAGTCTGTTTATATTGTTTAGCTCATTTAGAATATACATTTGTATTTGTATTTATTAAGGATCCCCATTACTCTTCCTGGGGTCCAGCAACATTAAGGCAGTTATATACAATAAAAAATATTACAAGACATTACATTTCATAACACTTTGCCCAATATATTTAGTGTGTTCTTTCAGGTCACTACTCCACTATCACATATTTACAATACAACATCCATGTGTACATGTGTGTAGAGTGCATGTCTTATCATGTGTTTATTCAACAGGTGGTTCTAAACCTGAATTCTGATTGGTTTCAACCACATTCCAGTCGGTGTCTATTCCACAAGTTACCTTCGGCTAAATCTATTACATTAAAATGCCTATTTACTCTGTTTCATCTGACAGCGCAATCCACTGTCTCATCAGCCCAGCCAGGCAATTTATAAACTTGATCTCCATTATAAAAAGTATCTAGACATTATCTCACATTTATTTTATGAACCTTGCTGTCTGTCTCTGACATTTGCAACATTGTTTCAATATTAAAATTTGATCTTCAGCTGTCCCATAGTAATGAACGTGTCAAGAGTTGAGACGAGACAGACAAACAGGCAGGCAGCGTTTCTCAGCCAGTCGAAATCATGAATCAGCCGGCATCATTTTTCTGGATATATACACATTTAATGAAGGTAAAACAAGGTAAAAAGTGCAGCTAGTTTGCAATATTTCCAGCTTCAGTTTGAAGTGAATGTGTTAGCTGTGTTGTTGGCTACCTCCTCTGAACAACAGTGTCGTGCCTCATTAGCTGATTGTTATGGATAAATCCTAATAAATGTCACTAGAAAACAGCTTAAACAAATGCAAATGCAGGTAGTGATAATGCCATCGATGCCAGTGTTTGGAGGATATATTTGCACGGTTTGCCCAACCTTGTCTCGGGCCTAACAACACCTGTGCAATATATCCTCCAAACACCGGCTTCTCGGGAATTATCACTTAAATGTATGTCTGTGCCTGTGTGTGTCTCTTCACAGTCCTTGCTGTTCCATAAGGTGTATTTTTATCTGTTTTTTAAAATCTGATTCTACTGCTTGCATCAGTTACCCGATGTGGAATAGAGTTCCATGTAGGCATGGCTCTATGTGGTACTGTGCGCCTCCATAGCCTGTTCTTGACTTGCGGATTGTGAAGAGACTTTTGGTGGCATTTCTTATGTGGGGTATGCATGGGTGTCCAAGCTGTTTGCTAGTAGTTTAAACAGACACCTCAGTGCATTCAGCATGTCAACACTTCTTACAAAAACAAGTAGTGATGAAGTAAATCTCTCCTCCACTTTGAGCCATGAGAGATTTACATATTAATGTTATCTCTCCTTGTACATTTAAGGGCCAGCCGTGCTGCCCTCTTCTGAGCCAATTGTAATTTCCCGAGGTCTACCTTTGTGGCACCTGACCACATGACTGAACAGTAGTCCAGGTACGACAAAACTAGAGCCTGTAGGACTTGCCTTGTTGATAGTGTTGTGTTATGGACAGTGCTTTATTATGGACAGACTTCTCCCCACCTTAGCTACTGTTGTATCCACATGTTTTGACCATGACATTTTACAATCCAGGTTTACTCCAAGCAGTTTAGTCACCGGAACTTGCTCAATTTCCCCATTATTTATTACAAGATTTATTTGAGGTTTAGGAGTTAGTGAATGATTTGTCCAATATATGATGCTTTTAGTTTTCGAAATATTTAGGACTAACTTATTCCTTGCCACCCATTCTAAAACTAACTGCAGCTCTTTGTTAAGTGTTGCAGTGAAAACATGTGGCTTTACTCAGGCCAGCGACATCAAATCAAATCCAATTTTATTGGTTACATACACGTGTTTAACAGATGTTGTAGCGAAATGCTTGTGCTTCTAGTTCCGACAGTGCAGCAATATCTAACAAGTAATATCTAACAATTTCATAACTAATACACACAAATCTAAGTAAAGTAATAGAATAAGAATATATAAATATGTACATGAGCAATGTCAGAGTGGCATAGGCTAAGATGCAATATATAGAATAGAATACAGTATTAACACATGAGATGAGTAATGCAAGATATATAAACATTATTAAAGTGACATTATTTTAGTTACTAGTGTTCCATTTATTAAAGTGGCCAATGATTTCAAGCCTGTATGTAGGCAGCAACCTCTCTGTGTTAGTGATGGCTATTTAACAGTCTGATGGCCATGATATAGAAGCTGTTTTTTAGTCTCTCAGTCCCAGCTTTGATGCACCTGTGCTGACCTCGCCTTCTGGATGATAGCGGGGTGAACAGGCAGTGGCTTGCGTGGTTGTTGTCTTTTTGGCCTTCCTGTGACATCGGGTGCTGTAGATGTCCTGGGGGGCAGGTAGTTTGCCCCGGTGATGCGTTGTGCAGACCTCACCACCCTCTGGAGAGCCATGTGGTTGTGGGTGGTGCAGTTGCCGTACCAGGTCGTGATACAGCCCAACAGGATGCTCTCAATTGTGCATCTGTAAAAGTTAGTGAGCGTTTTAGGTGACAAGTCGAATTTCTTCAGCCTCCTGAGGTTGAAAGGGAACTGTTGCACCTTCTTCACCACACTGACTGTGTGGGTGGACCATTTCAGTTTGTCAGTGATATGTACACCAAGGAACTTAAAACTTTCCACCTTCTCCATTGCTGTCCCATCAATGTGGATAGGGGGGTGCTCCCTCTGTTGTTTCCTGGAGTCCACAATCATCTCCTTTGTTTTGTTGATGTTGAGTGAGAGGTTATTTTCCTGACACCACACTCCCAGAGCCCTCACCTCCTCCCTGTAGGCTGTCTTGTCGTTGTTGGTAATCAAGCCTTCTACAGTACTGTTGTGTCGCCTGCAAACTTGATGATTGAGTTGGAGGCATGCATGGCCAAGCAGTCATGGGTGAACAGGGAGTACAGGAGGGGCTGAGCAGGCACCCTTGTGGGGCCCCAGTGTTGAGGATCAGCGAAGTGGAGATGTTGTTTCCTACCTTCACCACCTGGGGGCGGCCCGTCAGGAAGTCCAGGACCCAATTGCACAGGGCGGGGTTCAGACCTAGGGCCTTGAGCTTAATGATACGTTTGGAGGGTACTATGGTGATGAATTCTGAGCTATAGTCAATGAACAGCATTCTTACATAGGTATTCCTCTTGTCCAGATGGGATAGGGCAGTGTGCAGTGTGATGGTGATTGCATCGTCTGTGGCCCTATTGGGGTGGTAAGCAAATTGAAGTGTGTCTAGGGTGGCAGGTAAGGTGGAGGTGATATGATCCTTGACTAGTCTCTCAAAGCACTTCATGATGACAGAAGTGAGTGCTACGGGGTGATAGTCATTTAGTTAAGTTACCTTTGCGTTCTTGGATACAGGAACAATGGTGGCCATCTTGAAGCATGTGGGGACAGCAGACTGGGATATGGAGAGATTGAATATGTCCGTAAACACACCAGTCAGCTGGTCTGTGCATGCTCTGAGGACGCAACTAGGGATACCGTCTGGGCCGGCAGCATTGCAAGGGTTAACACATTTAAATGGCTTACTCATGTCGGCCACGGAGAAGGAGAGCCCACTGTCCTTCGTAGCTGGCCATGTCAGTGGCACTGTGTTATCCTCAAAGCAGGCAAAGAACGTGTTTAGCTTGTCTGGTGTCTGCGACGTGGTTGGTTTTCCTTTTGTATTCTGTGATTGTCTGTAGACCCTGCCACATACGTTTCGTGTTTGAGCCTTTGAATTGCGACTCCACTTTGTCTTGATACTGACGTTTTGCCTGTTTGATTGCCTTGCGGAGGGACTGACTACTCTGTTGTATTCTGCCACCTTGCCATGGTTAAATGCGGTGGTTCGTGCCTTCAGTTTTGCGCGAATGCTACCATCTATCCACGGCTTCTGGTTAGGTTTTAATAATCACAGTGGGTACAAAATCTCCTATACACTTCTTGATAAACTCAGTACCGGAGCGCCAAGTCTAGGACCAAAAGGCACCTTATCAGCTTCTACCCCCAAGCCATAAGACTGCTGAACAATTAATCAAATGGCCACCGGACTATTTACATTGACCTCCCCCTTCCATTTGTTTTGTACACTGCTGCTACTCGCTGTTTATTATCTATGCATAGTCACTACCAACATATGCAAATTACCTCAACTAACCTGTACCCTGACTCGGTACCGGTACCCCCTGTATATAACCTCGTTATTGTTATTGTATTGTGTTACTTTTTATAATTTTTTATTTTATTTTATTTTGTAAATATTTTCTTACCTCTTCTTGAACTGCATTGTTGGTTAATGGCTTGTAAGTAAGCATTTCACGGTAAGGTCTACACTTGTTGTATTCAGCACAAGTGACAAATAAAGTTTGATTTGATTTGTACACATCCATATTATTCTCAGAAGCTACCCAATCAAAACAATCTTGAAGCGAAGGATTCTGATTGGTCAGACCAACGTTGAATGGTCCTTAGCATGGGTATTTCCTGTTTGAATTTCTGCCTATAGGAAGAGAGGAGCAAAATGGAGTCGTGGTCAGATTTGCCAAAAGGAGGGCAAGCCTTACATTTACATTTTAGTAGAGGCTCTTGTACAGAGCGACATACAGTAGTGAGTGCATACATTACATACATTTCATACATTTTTTTCTCCGTACTGGTCCCCCGTGGGAATCGAATCCACAACCCTGGCATTGCAAACACCATGCTCTACCAACTGAGCCACACGGGGCCACACGTATGCATCCCGGAAGTTAAAGTAACAATGGTCCAGTGTTTATCCAGCGCGAGTGCTGCAGTCGATATGCTGATAGATTTTAGGTAGCCTTTTCCTCAAATTTGCTCTGTTAAAATCAATAATAACAATAAATGCAGCCTCGAGTTTCATGCCATTAGTATAGATTGAAAAAAGTAAGGGGCCTAGACAGCTGCCCTGAGGAACTCCTGATTCTACCTGGATTATGTTGGCGAGGCTTCCATTACAGAACACCCTCTGTGTTCTGTTAGACAGGTAACTTTTTATCCACAATATAGCAGGGGGAGTAACGCCATAGCACATACATTTTTCCATCAGCAGACTATGATCGATAATGTCAAAAGCCACACTGAAGTCTAACAAAACAGCTCCCACAATCTTTTTATCATCAAAGCCAATCATCAGTCACTTGTGGAAAAGCCATGCTTGTTGAATGCTCTTCCCTATAAGCATGCTGAAAGTCTGTTGTCAATTTGGTTACAGTAAAATAGCATTGTATCTGGTCGAACACACTTTTTTCTAAAAGTTTACAAAGGATTGGTAACAGGTTGATTGGTCAGCTATTTGAGCTAGTAAAGGGGGCTTTACTATTCTTGGGTAGCATAATTACTTTTGCTTCTCTCCAAGCTTGAGGGCACACACTTTCTGGTAGGCTTAGATAAAAGATATGGCAAATAGGAGTGGTAATATCGTTAGCTAATTTCCTCAGTCATTTTCTATTGAAGTTGTCAGACCCCGGTGATAGACAACAATAATTCTTTCACTTCTTCCACACTCACTTTACGGAATTCAAAATTACAATTTTCATTTAGGGTGCTCCAAAGCTTTTTACTGTAATTCTTAAATTAAATTATCTTTGTTTCATAGTATAGTTTCTTCTTCTTTTTATTCAGTTTAGTCTCATGATTTCTCAATTTGCAGTACGTTTGCCAACTAGTTGTGAAGCCAGACTTATTTGCCATTCCTTTTTCCTCATCCCTCTCTTGGTGGTCTATAGCAGCTTCCCATCAGAATGGGCTTTAGGTGAGGCAGACTAACTTGTGGCCATACTAATACAACAGTATTTAACATGAGATCCTCTCTAAGCTTTACAGGAAAGTGATTCTGAATATAAACGACCACATCTCCACCTTTGGCATTTCTGTATTTTCTGTAGATGTTATACCATGTATTGCTACCACTGTATCATCAAAGCTATTATCTAAGTGAGTTTCAGAGATTTTCAGAATATGAATGTCATCTGTTTCCAGCAAATTATTGATTTTATGAACCTTGTTTTTGATGTGGGCTATATTTAACACTTTTATGGGATTCTTGATTGTTTTAATTGCTTTACTGGGGAAACTTAGCAGAAGTAGACATGCTCATGTTATTTATGTTAGTGCAAGGTGAGCTGTACACAGTGGACTTCCTACTAGGGCACATCACCTCAGTGCAAACAGTATAACTTTGGTTCATAGGCATATGATTACTGCATACAATAGCTGTAGGATCAGCAAAGGCCTTCAAGGCAGTTAGAGGGACGTAAATTAGGTTACTTACATTGTATCTTACAATGCCCCTGGGATAATGTACATTTTCTGAAGCATTATGGCAACTCAGCGACACAATGGTAGGGATTAACTGAGTTGGGCTTGGGGCATTGATAAGTCATTGTCTCAATGCAGCCTTATAATGCTGTGAAAGGATCCAGGAAACTAAATGATTTTGGTGGATCCCATCCTCCTTATAAAACAAGCTTAGTTTCCAGAAGGTATCAACATTTCAAAATAATGTTACACCCACAGAGCTGCAATAGTCTCGTAGCCAGTTATGGAGGGCTAAAAGTCTGCTGAAATGTTCAACGTCACGATTTAGGGTGGGCACAGGGCCAGATATTATGAGGTCTTTGTTGGTGTCAAGCAGAGACCCAATCAGTTCTTTAAAATCCATCTTCAGCTGTTCTGAGCTGCCCTTCATAATGTAATTGAATCCCACATTAACTTTGATAGACTCAGTTTCCTGATGCAGGTTAGAAATGTTTGGGAGCAGCTTATTGATGTTTCTGTACTCTTGCTCCTGGATAGCACAACGTTTTTGCTCCAGGGACTGAGATATTTCTCACCATCGAACTGCCCAATACAACTTTCGGAGAGGAGGATGAAAAAAGGTGCCCTTTCCAATCCCTCACACAATTCGTTGAACCTTTCACGGGCCCACAAGAAGCAGGATACCATACACCCGCTGCTCCTGTCAATAGGTTCAGACCTCTCACATCAGGCAGTGCCCCGTCAGATCCGGAGAGAGGGAAAGGAGTTGAACTTGATGACGAAGCCGCTGCTGGATTCAGCATAGTTGGAGTCAGCACAGCCATCGCAGACACAGGCAATCCCAGCAAAGAAGGCACAGGTAAACCGGGCACCAGTGCGGCGAAGTTATTCCTCATGTCAATCTGCTCCAAACCTCTCGCAGACACTTCAGTCTGTTTAGCAGCATGCCACTGCCTTCGGTTTCCATGAGTTGTGACATGGGACCAGCGTTGATTGGAACAAGAAACACAGCTTCTACAGCGCTATAAACGTTTGTTAGCTATTCCAGGCAAAGCGGGCTCTATTGCAACCTAGCTAGCTGGCTAGTGGGTAGCAGGTGTTGACACAAACACCTATGAACAAAATAAAAAACAACAGGCTGAACCAACAGGCGCAGGAGGTATCCAAATTTGTGACAAGAGTTAAAAACGATTTAATGAAAATTATTCCAACATCAGACCGAGTGAAACAGTACACTGATCTGTTGCACGCTCTGATGACATCTGTGTTGGGCGCAATTATTGACTGTAATCAGAAACGTATTGTCCATAAACGTTCCTGCAGAAATGACACACACACCTCCTGTCATTGCTGACAGGTGTCCTGATAGCCTGCCACCAGATCTACACCCTGCGTGTGAGCTCCAGTGAGATGGTCCACTACGTGCGTATCAAACGTCCCCGCTTCATCCAGACCCTGGACCAGATCAGCCAGGTGTTTGACTTTGTCCGTCTGCTGGGCACTCAGCTGGCCCAGTACCCTGACCTCAGCCTGTGCCATGGGCCCATTTCACCCTGCTGCAGTACCTGCACCATCAAGTCCTCCTCTTCCACGGCCAGGAGGCCCGCACACTTAGACATACACCCAAGGTCTCTGTTTTGTGCAATTATTTTGACAACACTTTATTTATTTTATTAGTCATATACTTTCCCTGTGGTTGTCTGAGTTTCTGGCTTTGGGTCCAACAGGAAGAACCCTTATGGGTTCTTAATTTTGTCTAGGCTACCTGCCGCCCCAGGTAGCCTAGACAAAATGGTTAGAGCATTGGGCCAGTAACTGAATGTTTGCTAGATTGAATCCCTTTTTATTTATTTTATTTTATTTCACCTTTATTTAACCAGGTAGGCCAGTTGAGATGAAGTTCTCATTTACAACTGCAACCTGGCCAAGATAAAGCAAAGCAGTGCGACACAAACAACACAGAGTTACACATGGGATAAACAAACGTACAGTCACTAACACAATAGAGAAGTCTATATACAGTGTGTGCAAATGTAATAAGATTAGGGAGGTAAGGCAATAAATAGGCCAAAGTGGCGAAATAATTACAATTTAGCAATTAAACACTGGAGTGATAGATGTGCAGAAGATGAATGTGCAAGTAGAGATACTGGGGTGCAAAGGAGCAAAAAATAAATAACAATATGGGGATGAGGTAGTTGGGTGGGCTATTTACAGATGGGCTGTGTACAGGTGCAATGATCGGAAAACTGCTCTGACAGCTGATGCTTAAAGTTAGTGAGGGAGATATCAGACTCCAGCATCAGTGATTTTTGCAATTTGTTCCAGTCATTGGCAACAGAGAACTGGAAGGAAAGGCGGCCAAAGGAAGAGTTGGCTTTGGGGATGACCAGTGAAATATACCTGTTGGAGTGCGTGCTACGGGTGGGTGCTGCTATGGTGACCAGTGAGCTGAGATAAGGCGGGGCTTTACTTAGCAAAGACTTATAGATGACCTGGAGCCAGTGGGTTTAGCGACGAGTATGAAGCGAGGGCCAGACAACGAGAGCAAACAGGTCACAGTGGTGGGTAGTATATGGGGCTTTGGTGACAAAACGGATGGCATTGTGATAGACTACATCCAATTTGCTGAGTAGAGTGTTGGAGGCTATTTTGTAAATGACATCACCGAAGTCAAGGTTCAGTAGGATAGTCAGTTTTATGAGGGTATGTTTGGCAGCATGAGTGAAGGATGCTTTGTTGCAAAATAGGAAGCTGGTTCTAGATTTAATTTTGGATTGGAGATGGTTAATGTGAGTCTGGAAGGAGAGTTTACAGTCTAACCAGACACCTCGGTATTTGTAGTTGTCCACATATTCTAAGTCAGAACCATCCAGAGTAGTGATGCTAGACGGGCGGGTTGAAGAGCATGCATTTAGTTTTACTTGCATTTAAGAGCAGTGAAGGTTTGTTAACACAGTGTTCAAAGATGGGCCGAAGGTATACAGAATGGTGTCGCCTGCGTAGGGGTGGATCAGAGAATCCCCAGCAGCAAGAGTGACATCATTGATGTCAGAGAAAAGAGTCGGCCTGAGAATTGAACCCTGTGGCACCCCCATAGAGACTGCCAGAGGTCTGGACAACAGGCCCTCTGATTTGACACACTGAACTCTATCTGAGAAGTAGTTGGTGAAACAGGCGAGGCAGTCATTTGAGAAACCAAGGCTGTTGAGTTGGCCGATAAGAATATGGTGATTGACAGAGTCGTAAGCCTTGGCCAGGTCGATGAAGACAGCCGCACAGTATTATCTTTTATCGTTGGCGGTTATGATATCATTTAGGACCTTGAGCGTGGCTGAGGTGCACCCATGACCAGCTCGGAAACCAGAACGCATAGCAGAGAAAGTACGGTGGGATTCGAAATGGTCGGTGATCTGTTTGTTAACTTGGATTTCGAAGACTGTAGAAAGGCAGGGTAGGATAGATATAGGTCTGTAACAGTTTGGGTCTAGAGTGTCTCCCCCTTTGAAGAGGGGGATGACCGAAGCAGCTTTACAATCTTTAGGGATCTCAGACGATATGAGAGGTTGAACAGGCCAGTAATAGGAGTTGCAACAATTGAGGCGGATAATTTTAGAAAGAGAGGGTCCAGATTGTCTATCCCATTTTATTTGTAGGGGTCTAGATTTTGCAGCTCTTTCAGAACATCAGCTATTTGGATTTGGGTGAAGGAGAAATGGGGAGGCTTTGGAAAGTTGCTGTGGGGGGTGCAGAGGTGTTGACCGGGGTAGGGGTAGCCAGGTGGAAAACATGGCCAGCCGTAGAAAAATGCTTCTTGAAATTCTCGATAATCGTAGATTTATCGGTGGTGACAGTGTTTCCTAGTCTCAGTGCAGTGGGCAGCTGGGAGGAGGTGCTCTTATTCTCCATGGACTTTACAGTGTCCCAGAACTTTTTGGAGTTTGTTCTACAGGATGCAAATTTCTGTTTGAAAAAGCTAACCTTTGCTTTCTTAACTGCCTGTGTATATTGGTTCCTAACTTCCCTGAAAAGTTGCATATCGCAGGGGCTATTCGATGCTAAAGCAGTACGCCAAAGGATGATTTTGTGCTAGTCAAGGGCAGTCAAATCTGGAGTGAACCAAGGGCTACAGTTGAAGTCAGAAGTTTACATACACTAGGTTGGAGTCATTAAAACTCGTTTTCAACCACTCCACAAATTTCTGGATAACAAACTATAGTTTTGGCAAGTCGGTTAGGACATCTACTTTGTGCATGACACAAGTAATTTTTCCAACAATTGTTTACAGACAGATTATTTCACTTATAATTCACTGTATCACAATTTCAGTTGGTCAGAAGTTTACATACACTAAGTTGACTGTGCCTTTAAACAGCTTGGAAAATTCCACAAAATGATGTCATGGCTTTAGAAGCTTCTGGTAGGCTAATTGACATCATTTGAGTCAATTGAAGGTGTGCTTGTGGATGTATTTCAAGGCCTACCTTCAAACTCAGTGCCTCTTTGCTTGACATCATGGGAAAATCAAAAGAAATCAGCCAAGACCTCAGAAAAATATTGTGGACCTCCACAAGTCTGGTTCATCCTTGGGAGGAATTTCAAAACACCTGAAGGTACCACGTTCATCTGTACAAACAATAGTAATAAAGTATAAACACCATGGGACCACACAGCCATCATACCGCTCAGGAAGGAGATGCGTTCTGTCTCCTAGAGATGAACGTACTTTGGTGCTAAAAGGGCAAATCAATCCCAGGACAACAGCAAAGGACCTTGTGAAGATGCTGGAGGAAACAGGTACAACAGTATCTATATCCACAGTAAAACGAGTCCTATATCAACATAACCTGAAAGGTCGCTCAGCAAGAAAGAAGCCACTGCTCCAAAAACGCCATAAAAAAGCCAGTCTACGGTTTGCAACTGCACATGGGGACAAATATTGTACTTTTTGGAGAAATGTCCTCTGGTCTGGTGAAACAAAAATAGAACTGTTTGGCCATAATGACCATCGTTATATTTGGAGGAAAAAGGGGGATGCTTGCAAGCCGAAGAACACCATCCCATCCGTGAAGCACAGGGGTGGCAGCATCATGTTGTGGGGGTGCTTTGCTGCAGGAGGGCCTAGTGCACTTCACAAAATAGATGGCATCATGAGAAGAAAAAGTATGTGGATATATTGAAGCAACATCTCAAGACATCAATCGGGAAGTTAAAGCTTGGTCGCAAATGGGTCTTCCAAATGAACAATGACCCAAGAATACTTCCAAAGTTCTGGAAAATGGCTTAAGGACAACAAAGTCAAGGTATTGGAGTGGCCATCACAAAGCCTTGACCTTCCTATAGAGAATTTGTGGGCAGAACTGAAAGAGCGTGTGCGAGCAAGGAGGCCTACAAACCTGACTCAGTTACACCAGCTCTGACAGGAGGAATGGAGGAATGGGCCAAAATTCACCCAATTTATTGTGGGAAGCTTGTGGAAGGCTACCCGAAACGTTTGACCCTATTTAAACATTTTAAAGGCAATGCTACCAAATACTAATTGAGTGTATGTAAACTTCTGACCCACTGGGAATGTCATGAAAGAAATAAAAGCTGAAATAAATCATTCTCTCTACTATTTTTCTGACATTTCACATTCTTAAAATAAAGTGGTGATCCTAACTGACCTAAGACAGAGAATTTTTACTAGGATTAAATGTCAGGAATTGTAAAAAACTGAGTTTAAATGTATTTGGCTAAACTTCCGACTTCAACTGCATATCTGTTCTTAGTTCTTAGTTCTAATCCCTGAGCTGACAAGGTAAAAATCTGCCGTTCTGCCCCTGACCAAGGCAGTTAACCCACTGTTCCCAGGCCTTCATTGTAAATAAGAATTTGTTCTTAACTGCCTAAAAAATGTAATTGTCCCTGTAGGGGAACCCTTTTGGGTTGTACATAGAACCCTGTCGTAGTAACCTTTGATTTGTCCCTGTAGGGCAGAGATGGGCAACTGTCGGCCTGTGCAGATCAATTTCCAAAAAAGAAAAAAGAAACAAAATTACATTTAGAAACTCAGTCGGGGTCTCAACTTACTGTTGAGAGTTAGAATAGTAGAATACACAAGGTGCAATTTCGAAATTTGGTTGTGCATCAGCAGTTTCTCTTTTTATGTTCGTCACTAACAATCACTGTCATCCGACATCGGCCAAAACAAACTACCGACCGGGGGGCCCCCATTGAGTTTGTTTTCACTCTACTCAGATATCATATTAACATGGCAGAATTCAGGGCAAAATGTGTAGAACTAAAGGAAATTTGCTTAAAAACTGTAAATATTTCTCTCCACCCTATGGCAAATGTGTAGACTTGCATGAAATATGTTATAAAATTGCTGAATCTTCTCTCTGCCCAATGGAAAAATGTGTAGAATTGCAGAAAACTTGCTTTGAAACCGTAACATTTTATCTATGGCCCATGTCAAAATGTGTAGAATTGCAGGAAATTAATTCTAAAACGAAACATTTTTCTCTCTGCTTAGGTCCCCCAAAAGGCTAGGGCTGGCTCTGACTGCATGTGTGGGTATGGATGTGGGTATGCAGACCCGTGAGCCACTGTGGTCCCTCATGATGAGTTCAGACTTTTGGTGGCCCCCACCCCCATCAAAGCTGCCCATCCCTGCTGTAGGGGAACCTTTTGACTTCCATTTAGAGCCCTTTCATGAAGAACTCTCTGGTTCCATGCAGAACCAATGACAGGTTCTAAAGTATTACTTATATGATACTTCAGATCTGCTTATAGTACACACTGTCCAAAATTACCTGTATTTTGACAGTAAGTAACCAGCTACTGAATTGCAGTGAAAATACAAAATTTTGACTGATGAATTAAGGTTATTGTTGTTAAATGACTTGTTGTTACATTCACTGCACTTAGTAGGTGGGAGCAATGTGGTGGGAGCAATGTGCTGGCGGAGGCTCATTCGCATATTTGGGGGCATGGCCTGAAATATGTTGTATTTGTGCCAACCATTAGTGGATGTGTTGAACCATGTTGATGAATGTTGAGCACTTCATTTGTCCACTCACAGTTCTATAATCTTTGTAAGAGCTTGTGAGAAGCAAGCGCAGCACTGTTAAGAAGTTACTGTGCATTTTCCAGTAACTTAACTGTGGTAATTCACTGGGAAGTTCATGTTACATTTTTTCTAACTTACTGTCAGTAGTGATGGGAAACCAAGTCTTTCTGAAGGATTTGGCGCTGTCACCAAATTGTGCCGAAAAACAGTTAATTATGCAGAGCTTTATTATCTGTTCACAATGCGCATTAGTGACATCTGCTGGTCAGCAATAAATATCTCCACTGTTTCCATCACAACTCTGTGGCGCAGCAGTAAGTCATTAGCTTTGTTAACCTAGGGTGGCAGGTAGCCTGGAAGTTGTGAGCATTGGGCCAGTAATTGAAAGGTTACTGGTTCAAATCCCCAAGCTGAATAGTTGAAAAACCTGTTGATGTACCTTTTAGCAAGGCACTTAACACTAATTGCTATGGATAAGAGCATCTGCTAAATGAGATGTAAATAATCAGTTGGAATACCAGGTTTACATCATGCTCCCCATTTTTTAGGATGCTTAAGACAGAATGCTTAAGACAGAATCGTATACTATACTAAATAAAACAAATTATTTGAACAACAGTGCGGTTTCACAAAATAATATCTTCAATGGGATTGAACCTCATACCCTCACCTCCCTATGTTCCCTGCTCTACCTGCTAAGCTACCGGCCTAACTATATTTGTAAGTACGGTGTCCAGTAAAGGTCAGTGTTTGAAAGCTGCTTAGAATCGAAGAAAGCACTGGAACCACTGCATAATCAGTGGGATCTCGCATTTTGCAACACACGGTTTGAAACAGCACATGATCAAATGAAGCTTCAGACATCATTGATGACATACTTCTGATAAAGTGATACACGCAGGGGGCACATTGCTTTGAAGTTAGCTGCTTAGAGATTGACACATGCCTTGGAGCTCCAGTATCAAACGTAATATCCATAACTGTCAGCTTGCTGCAAGCAGTTATTGTAAAATGCACAGTAACTTACTGTGGCTGATCTCTGTCATGCTCACTGACCTGATGGTGTGGCAGGAAGGTCAGTTTGCTGCCAACCAAGCGGTTGAGGCCACGTGAGTCTGGGTCCCACATGTGCTCACCACAAAGAATGCTTAAAATAGCAGTGATGGGGAAATGAAGCATCCTGAAGCATTAAAGCTTTCCAGGCAATTGTGTCAAAAATAGGTTCATTACTCTAGGCTTTAATCAACACAGTCTACACTAGTGGCACCTGCTGGTAAAAATAATTTAGGGCAGCTAAAATGATTATAGATGAAGTCCCAAAAGCTGTAGCGTGTGCGCAGAGTAGCCTTTTTGTATTCTACCGAAACCAATACCAAACCAATTTACCACTATACTTGATTATCTGCACATATACCCTGAAAGAAACCGATAAGTACCATGTGAGTTCTAAGTGTGCCTCTGAAAGTACCTTATGTGTACCTTTGACCATTTTGTACCCCAGGGAACAACACTGTACCCTAACCATACAGTAATTTCCAGAGTGTGTGGATATATAGTTTTTTTGTAATAAAGATGTAGCTGGTGGAACTGCTGAAACATTAATGCACTTCCGCCCAAACGCTTGCAAATTCAAATCATCAAGGCATTTATACACACTTTACATCAGTGGTCACCAACCGGCCGATCGTGTTCACCTGGTCAATCTCCAAGGTGTTCCTTGTTGATCACCAAACATTTCTGTAAAAACACAATGATAAAGCCTAGCGTTCATGTTTTTTTAATCTGTTTTCCACTGTTGGTGGTAGGTGCACTTGATTCAGCCGCCCTAGCTCCGGGAATGCAAAGTCTTCTAATTTTCAACAATTTCATGTGTCTGAAGGTAGAACTCCATCTACCCGGCAAGCCCAGAGAGCAAATCAAGTGCAACTATAGGCCTACCGCTGGCCAATCAGATAGCTCAGATCACTGTGTTTCCTCACGCAATAGACTGTAAAAAAATAAGCCTCAAATGCACAGAAAAGTTAATAATGTGAGATTTCTAAACGTTTAAAACCATAGAGAGAGACACAACGAATACTGCAAAGAACTGCTGTTTTTGAGTAAGTTCATGTTTAAATTGTTATTCAGCACTGTCAACACCTTAACACTTTTATAAGCCATAAAATGCACGTTCTCCCTACTTCCACTCACGCTACAACCAGCACTGCAGCTGCAATGAATGAGTAGAGCAAAGCATTTCGATAAGCTTGTGTCTTTTTTTTATATCAAAGAATATTTGACTTTCTCTGTTCATAGGAGTAACAACATGAATTGGTGCATGAGGCAGAAGTAATGCAGTTCGACTTAAGTTTCACCATCAGCTGGAAGACTGTGTCCCCTTTTTTCAGCGGAGGAAGGGAGAGAGGAGGGACGGTGAGTCGGGTGAGAGGCAGCCTTACTGCTGTTCTCTCCCCTCAGACTGACCATCAAACGCAGGCCATCAGCCCAGTAAAAAAAAAAAAAAAACATTATGCTCACTCAGCTGTGCCTCACAAGTAATACTACAAATGATCTATTAACAGTGTGATCATATACTAAACATTTTGAAATATAATTTCTAAATGGTCAGAGAAGAACAATATTGGCACGGCAATTCAAGCATAGCCACATGCTCTATTGCAGTTAGATGTTTTAATTGTTTGTTTCAATATCTGTATTTTTGCATGTACATTGATTGATTAATCAATTAATTTATCTTATGCTACATAAAGATAAATAACATACATGTTTTGTTAGTTGGATTTATTGCACCCTTTACTGAATGGTTGTTCCAGTTTCAAATA
The DNA here is from genome assembly GCF_965601325.2 of Salmo salar. Classification (NCBI taxonomy): domain Eukaryota; kingdom Metazoa; phylum Chordata; class Actinopteri; order Salmoniformes; family Salmonidae; genus Salmo; species Salmo salar. Next base: position 96,695,837 of record NC_138300.1, read on the forward strand.
TATATTTTTAATTTTATATTTGTTGTTGTTTTTTGTGTTTTTTTTATTCTTAGTATTCTTATGATAATGTTTTTATTAATTTTTGTTTTCTTTATATATTTTTTTTAAATAGTTGATCTTTCAGATCCTGGCAGTCATTTCAGAATGCAAACTAGCATGACGTTGATGGTGACCAGCGTTTGCTGTAGTGATTGGAAGTTTGGATCTTTTTACTGACTTGGATCTTTTCGGCTTGTTCAATCAAAAGAACAACTTTTTTGGGGTTGATACGGCTTCTGCAGAAGTAAAGGCATTCATACTTCGTGCGCTTTGCGGAGCAGTGCAGAGTTGTTGAGCAGAGCTGTTGTGAAGGAAGTTGTCAAGGAAGTGAGTTTGTGTGTATACAGGACCTCCGCAATTGCATCACACCCTTCATACAGAATCTCCGACCACATTTTTGGATCAACCTTAAATTGGCTCCTATTGTGATAGACTTGTAAAAGTGTGCTTTAAACAATGCACATTTGTTGATTGCTAGGCATACAAATACAAGTATTTATTGATACATTTGAAATGATCTGTTTCTTAAAGCTATCTGTGTTCATTATGATCAACTAGGTGGTGTACCTGCTGTGTGCCCGGCCATCTTACAGCCTTGGCCTTGAGCCTGCCTACCTTTCTGGAGGTGCATGCTGGAGAGGAGGGCAGAATGTCGGGCCCTGGGCAGGGCTTGTGGACAAGTAGTACCTACCCCTACAGACCGCAACCCCTTGTCTTACCAGAGGCAGCTGTTATGTCTTGCCAATGCACGGAAAATCCAGCCAACTGTTTATTTTACATGTTGTCGTTCAGCCACGACTAGGTGAAACATAAGATATTACTGTTTTTAATGTCCCGTTGGTACGATATTCATCAACAGAGCTCACCCAGTTTATCTGCGTTTTCTTCATGTGAATGACGGGGATTTGGGCCTTTCCTGATATCCAGAAGCTCTTTTCGGTCATAAGAGATGGTGGCAGAAACATTATGTACAAAATAAGTTACAAACAATGCAAAAAAACACACAAAATAGCACAATTGGTTAGGCAGCCATCTCCTCCGGTGCCATTATCTTGCCGTCATTGTCACCAAACCACACCCGTCCTTAAATCCCACATGCGTTAACAGTTCAGAGCGAGAAGGTGTCTAGGTTATATAGAAATAAAGACACTCAAATTGAAAATCATTTAACCGAATAGGTGTAGATTACAACCTGCATGAAGGCTGCATAGGATTTATAGTACTAATGCTACTCGGTGCATCCAATGGCAATATCCGTGATAGGTATAATGCCAGGAGCCGCTGGCTGAATTGACAGCTCCAGCACAGTTACACCTCCAACATCACCTAAATAAAAACAGTAAGACTGCTATGCAGTTGTCGGTTATCGCAGGATAAGGCAGATCGGATTGAATCTAGATCTGCCAGGAAGTTACTAAGCTCCTAAAGCTTGTTCCCCGGATCTCAACATTTAGGCCCTCCTGAATTGACTAAAATGTAATAGAGTTTACCATACTATGATATGAACATATGGGAATGGGATACCTTAATCTGTCATGGGCTGCCTACCTGTAACTGGAATCCTGACTGCACTCTGCTCTGTCTCCCCTCTGTCTCTCTTTGTTGACTGACAGGTGCGGCAGGTAGCCTAGCGGTTAAGAGCGCTGGGCCAGTAACCAAAAGCTTGCTATTTCGAATCCCGAGCTGACTAGCTGGAAAAATTTGTCAATCTGCTCTTGAGCAAGGCACTTAAAGCTAATTGCTACAGGGTCGCTGTCAATAATGACTGATCCCTCTGGTTGTGACCCTACTCTCCGCGGTGTCTGAGTGGGATATGAAACAAACACATTTCCATTTCACACCACACACACTTGTACAGGTTAGACACTTGTACATGTGTGAAACAGGACAGATATAAGAACCCCTGATTTGACAGGAGGAGCTGAATAGCAGTGAGTGGCCTGGGCCCTACTGGTCACAGTCAGATCCACACATACTTAGCTCTCTACTGAGGACCTGGATGGAGAAACTCAAGGTCAGAGAGATCAGATAAAGAACCACAATCTGACTACAGAGATAAAATGTCACTAAATTGCAACAGATAGCTCTCTCCTACTCTCTCTTTCCCTGTTTCTCTCTTTCCCTCTCTCTGCAGGAGCCTGTTCTGAGTGCCAAGGACATAGAGGTTGACCTCAGTATCTCAAAACATGAACCATCTCTATGCGCTGACGCAGGTGAGACCCAGTCAGACCATATACCCACGTTTAATCATATCATGGCTTACTTTAGGGTCTTCAACCTCCTCTTACGTTCATCAAAGATGTTGAAAGCATCAGCAACTAGCGTGTGTGTGTGTGGTCCCAGCAGCCTCACATCATGTCCTGTTTACTGGGCTATGTGGGTCAGGTGACCAGCCTGTGTCCTCAGAGAAAGGAGGCCGTGCTACGACGCCTGATATGAGCATTCACCAAGGTGAGAAAGAGATAGTGTGTGGCGGTCGTAGTGCTTGATGACATCTAACTATTGTTCTATGTCCAATATCGCCCTCTAGAGGACATGGAGAGCAATGCAGCCCTGATGAGAATGCTCATGTCTAGCGTCAAACGGACAATAAACTACACAGCAAACTGCTCAAGAGGAGGAAATAAACTATTGAGTGGTTGATGGGTTAATCGGTTGTACAAACTTAACACACCTTTTGTATGAAGGGTCAAAGGTTTAAGTTTCCAGTGTTTTCTTGTCTATGATTAGGGGCAGTAGGCTCTTAACTGTGGTTGTGGTGCTTGGATAGAGTGTAGATGCTAGGAACAGGTAAGCATGGCTATGATCCTGACACTGGTGGTTAATTGTACAGTATACTCTGTCTTTACAGTGCATAATGCAAATATGTGTACATTTAACCTAATCCTTGTGTGTTTTATTTTAGTTTGTTTTACAATATTTAGTTGGTGGGGGGAGCAGCACTACACTTTTTAAAAGTGCAAAGCTTCTCTTGTGATACAGAATTATGTCCTAACGTCTAAAATACCACCAGATGGCATTATCACCTAACCATGAACTACATACTGTACATAGAAACCTGTGATTTGAAAGACCATATATTTTATTAAACAAACAAACAATATCCATAGAAAGAGTACATTCTTCACTTGTATCAGTCCGGTGTGGTAACGACTGATTAAGCCAGTACTTATGGCACTTCAACATGATACCTTCTCCCACATGTGTTACTACTTAGTCAATCCTCTTCATCCCCATTGGAACATAATGCCATAATAAGCTCCTTCCACATCTTCCTGTGGAACTATCGGTGCATAATCCCAAAAGTACAAACTGGCTTCCTCTCCTTGTCTCCTTCCCTTCATCTGCACATATTGCGTTCATCTATCCTGCCTTTTTATATTAGTGGAGATGAGGAGAGGGACATACTTCAGATGTTTTCTGCCTGCCACTCATCTTCCTTCAACAATACTAAAAGTCCTAATCAGAGGCAGTTCTAGAATCTTCAAAGCTACTCAAACATTCTTCAGCAGTAAAGGGGTTGTAACAACAGAAGCCATTTGTTTCTGGCTAATGGCCAAGGTTTGTGAGTTGTACGATGCACCAGGCACATACCAAAGGTGTCAAAAACACAGAAGTAGAACATACTGTACTGAACATCTCACAAGACAGGTCACTCCACCGGAAAAAAGAAACTCCATCACACGATTCAAGCTTCAGTTAAACCCACAGAACATCAAGTGCAAGACAGCAACTCAATGCTCTTTAACAGCTTCCTGTCCATCATCCATCTATCTGAAACTACAGGATTGGTTGGATGAGGGAAGGTAAGGGAAGGAAGCCACTGTAGAACACCGAGACACTCCCATCCCTGAAATTAAACACTGACATATGCACTTTGGTCCTCAGGGCAGACCATACATAAAGGCTATAGATCTTAGAAATCATGTGTTTGATTTATTTGATACCATTCCCCTTATTCCACTCCAGCCATTACCACGAGCCTGTCTTCCCCAATTAAGGTGCCACCAACCTCCTGTACATTCATCCATAGAGTCTGTTTCCTGTTCAGAACCCTCTCTGTGCTCCTGATCCATGGGCCAACGATGGTAAAGCAGATTTTTTTACATTTCATGTAAAAGCCACTTTTCTCTTTCCGCTGAAACAGGGACTCTAGAAACAGTGTCCCACTCCGCCCCCCTGTGTCCCTGTGTGTTCTCCCTGCTGTCACTCGAACATGGTGTGTGCCAGACCAGTCTGCCTGAAGGTCTCGGCCACCTGTCTGGAGTGCTGGATCTTGGCGGACAAGGCCTCCAACATGTCATTCTGGTCCACAGCCGTGGCCGTGTGGTAGATAAATGTCCCCAAGGACTCAAGACCCCTCATCCCCAGGTTCACCCCACAACCTGGTTGGAGGGGGGGACAAAGATACATTTTATCAGTGCTGTGAGTTGAATATCTATCAAACAGTGAGAAGAAGAATCTGAAATCATGAGGTCTTGGGAGAGATGTTATATCGTGCTCTTATCATAGATACTGAAAATATGAGAGATAAAACAAATCAAAAGGCGTTATTAATTTCATAAACCCCTCATTAATAAAAATGGTTAAACGTAGCCTAAAAGACGCTGAAAGGGACTCTAAAAGATGCTGAAATGTTGTAAAGTACAAAGCAGCCTCAGAGAGATGGAGAAATTGATTTTCAGAGGCTAAAATGGCATTCAGTACAGTAGTGAGTCACACCACTTCATCTCATCCATCCATTTCTCTCTCCTTCTCAAGTGTCTTCATGCTCTAAAAATAGGGGCCCCTTGACAACAAAGGTGATTTATTTTACCTATGGGAAAACCAAGCACTCTGTTGATGATGATGATGAAGTCAAGGAGTTACACATACCTGCATTGGTGACACCACAGAAGTTGAGCATTGCGACAAGTGAGGCCAGAACATTTTTGTGTACCAATGTAAGCTGATGTCAGGGCGTTTGCGTGTACCTGTGTCGAAGTTGAGCACCCGTACCGCCTCCCCCTCTACGGTCACAGACACATTGTCTCCCTCTATGTAGGCGGCACTGACTCTCCGGTGAGACAGCTGGATGTCAAATAGACGTCTACTGCACTGCATGCGGTGCAGTGTCAGGTCGTTGAGACGGGGCTCGATATCAGTCTTATACGCATTAAACGACTGGTGGAAGATATTCTTCATGATCTGGAGGGAGAGGAAACCAGAGATGAGTCATGGAACAGAATGTGTTTTGTAGGCTCACCCCTAATTTATGTGTGTACTGTTACCTGGAGTTGCATGGCAAAAAGTCCAGGAACAAAGGACAATGCTCAAGGACTAGTCAGCCCTTCCCACTCTAAGGGGCCAAAGTGTATCTCTCTGTTACAGTATCCAGAGACTGACTATTGAATATGATAGAGTAATACCATAGTATCCATGTCTGGTATCTATCTGAAAGTTGTTCACTGAGGATAACTCTGATGCTCTCTACAGTATATTGATGTATGATCTCTGTGGTTACTTGTATCTGTACAGGGTGAACTCTGAATTACTATATGCAAAAACATTTTGTGGTCCTCTCAGGAATTCTGTCTTATTTACATTGCTCTCATCCCCCACACAAGCCTGTAAATGCTGTGACACCCCATGGAGATTGGGCCTTGGTGGTCAGGTTGCACTGTAAACTTGGTATTGTTTGATTGGTCGATGGTGGTTGGTTTAGGGTTGAAAGGTTACACACTACATTTTTATAGTCAAACAGAAACACCACCCAGCCAGCCAAGGGCTGGATAAAGAAATCTGGTGTGGCCAAGACAAAGCAACTGAAGATCCTCTTTGAGAAAAAGAGGGACCTGAGTGATTGTAACAAACAGCCCAGGTTGTCAGTGCAAGACCATGTTAGCCCAAGGGCTCAGATTTGTTGCTCAAACCAAGAGCATAGCCCAGTGAGCTACCTCTGCCATACAAACAAACTGCGGTACCTACCAGAGTCAATTGTACTGGAATATAATCAGGACATTTTATTCTTATCCATTGATGTTCTGGAAGACAGTGAAACTTGAAAAAGAACAGTGGAAAACACATCTCTGACCCTCCTCTGACGTCTGCACTGTTATCACGTCGATTGTAAAACGATTACAGCCATGTAATGAATGATTCCCCACTTCTTCCTTTCTCTCTCTTCCTCTCTCTCTCTGTGACACTGCTGTGCTCTCCACTCATCTGTCCTTCGGCCCACACCAGGACAGTCATCCGTAACCAAGTAACAGCATACGTGTGTGTGTGTGTGTGTGTTCTACATGGAAGAAAATAAGGGTTCTCCTATGGGGACAGCCGAAGAACACTTTTTTTTCTAAGAGTGTACAGATGGCCCCTCCAGCCAGCCACACACACACACACACACACACACACACACACACACACACACACACACACACACACACACAGGGCTTTGCTCTGTGTAATCAACAGACTAACACAGTGTGGTCAGGGGTCATATGCTGGAAGAAAGGTGTGAGGTAAGTAGGTGTAAAAAGCGACTCTTTGGCCAGGGTTATTATTAGAAATACAGTACATTAGTTTGGCCAAGCAGGGAGCCAAGGCTCATACACACATGCATGGAAGGGCACAGAAAACATACTGTGATCACAGCATTCATTATTGGATGATTGATTCATACATTTTCTGTCCATTTGTTTTCGAAACCTCAGTTTATTTCTGTTGGTAAGCAGACAGTGGCAAGCCTGAAGAATAGGTCTTGGCTCTACAGTGAGGGAAAAAAGTATTTGATCCCACGCTGATTTTATACGTTTGCCCACTGACAAAGAAATGATCAGTCTATAATTTTAATAGTAGGTTTATTTGAACAGTGAGAGACAGAATAACAACAACAACAAAAAAGAAAAACGCATGTCAAAAATGTTATAAATTGATTTGCATTTTAATGAGGGAAATAAGTATTTGACCCCTCTGCAAAACATGACTTAGTACTTGGTGGCAAAACCCTTGTTGGCAATCACAGAGGTTAGACGATTCTTGTAGTTGGCCACCAGGTTTGTACACATCTCAGGAGGGATTTTGTCTCACTCCTCTTTGCAGATCTTCTCCAAGTCATTAAGGTTTCGAGGCTGACGTTTGGCAACTCGAACCTTCAGCTCCCTCCACAGATTTTCTATGGGATTAAGGTCTGGAGACTGGCTAGGCCACTTCAGGACCTTAATGTGCTTCTTCTTGAGCCACTCCTTTGTTGCCTTGGCCGTGTGTTTTGGGTCATTGTCATGCTGGAATACCCATCCACAACCCCTTTTCAATGCCCTGGCTGAGAGAAGGAGGTTCTCACCTAAGATTTGACGGTACATGGCCCCGTCCATCGTCCCTTTGATGCGGTGAAGTTGTCCTGTCCCCTTAGCAGAAAAACACCCCCATAGCATAATGTTTCCACCTCCATGTTTGACGGTGGGGATGGTATTCTTGGGGTCATAGGCAGCATTCCTCCTCCAAACACGGCGAGTTGAGTTGATGCCAAAGAGCTCCATTTTGGTCTCATCTGACCACAACACTTTCACCCAGTTGTCCTCTGAATTAGATGTTCATTGGCAAACTTCAGACGGGCATGTATATATGCTTTCTTGAGCAGGGGGACCTTGCGGGCGCTGCAGGATTTCAGTCCTTCACGGCGTAGTGTGTTACCAATTGTTTTCTTGGTGACTATGGTCCCAGCTGCCTTGAGATCATTGACAAGATCCTCCTGTGTAGTTCTGGGCTGATTCCTCACCGTTCTCATGATCATTGCAACTCCACGAGGTGAGATCTTGCATGGAGGACCAGGCTGAGGGAGATTGACAGTTCTTTTGTGTTTCTTCCATTTGCGAATAATCGCACCAACTGTTGTCACCTTCTCACCAAGCTGCTTGGCGATGGTCTTGTAGCCCATTCCAGCCTTGTGTAGGTCTACAATCTTGTCCCCGACATCCTTGGAGAGCTCTTTGGTCTTGGCCATGGTGGAGAGTTTGGAATCTGATTGATTGATTGCTTCTGTGGACAGGTGTCTATTATTCAGGTAACAAGCTGAGATTAGGAGCACTCCCTTTAAGAGTGTGCTCCTAATCTCAACTCGTTACCTGTATAAAAGACACCTGGGAGCCAGAAATCTTTCTGATTGAGAGGGGGTCAAATACTTATTTCCCTCATTAAAATGCAAATCAATCTATAAGAATTTTGACATGCGTTTTTCTGGATTTTTGTTGTTGTTATTCTGTCTCTCACTGTTCAAATAAACCTACCATTAAAATGATAGACTGATCATTTCTTTGTCAGTGGGCAAACGTACAAAATCAGTAGGGGATCAAATACTTTTTCCCCTCACTGTAGGTGTTGGCTAGTGGCCCCAACCCAGGTCCTAGGGAAATGTGCAGGGAATTGGTATGGAACAGATGCTCTGTGCTGTCATCAGAAATAGACAGTGCCTGCTAGGGTCTTTACCGAGGAGTTAGCTGTGTGTCGGAGGAAGCGGACCATCTTGGTGTCTGAGGCGGGGCAGACCAGAGCCATGTAGCGGTTCCGGAAGGTTCCGTAGATCTTGAGGTGGAACCCTGGCTTGACGGCAGAGCTTTTCGGCTCCCTGAGAGCCTCCACTCCGTACGCAGACAAGTCGAAGAACAGGCTGTGGGCTCGGATCTCTGGGGTGGGCACCTGGAGATGAAAAGGAGAGGGATGTCAGTGTGTGTGTAACGGTTGTCAAAAGGAGTAGACCAAGGTGCAGCGTGGTGAGTGTTCATCTTTATATTTATTTTAAATCAGAACACTTAAACAAAATAATAAATTAATGACAAACGACCGTCACGTCTTGCAGGCTATAACGAGCAGTACAAAAATAAGATCCCACAACTCAAAGAGGGAAAAGGGCTGCCTAAGTATGGTTCCCAATCAGAGACAACTATAGGCTGCCTCTGATTGGAAACCATACCTGGCCAAAACATAGAAAATAACACATAGAATTCCCACCCCACACCCTGACCTAACAACATAGAGAAATAAACCGTCTCTCTCAGGTCAGGGCATGACAGGTGTGTGGAGAGAGGGAGCAACAGAGGCATTTAATTTAGATTAATTTAGAGTACAGAGTGCAGAGAGAAGAGATTACTGTCATACCATCATCAGTATAGCAATAACATAAAACTACTTAGAGAGAACTGTTAAAAAAAACTTCATAGATTCAATGATATGTTCTTATCCTTTAAAACTGTTTAAACCATGTCATTGTTGAATACTCGTTTCTGATTGGTGTGAAGGGCATTATAGAGCAAGCATTATTTCCCTATGATGCACAGTATAACAGCACGATATAATCCAATGGCTATACACTGAGTATACCAAACATTAGGAACACTTTCCTAATATTGAGTTGCATTCGATGGCCACTGGCACACTGGAGAAGTGTGCGCTTCATAGATGAATCCCGGTTTCAACTGTACCAGGCAGATGGCAGACAGCATGTGTAACCGACGTGAAATGGCTAGCTAGTTAGCGGTGGTGCACGCTAATAGCGTTTCAATCGGTGACGTCACTCGCTCTGAGACCTTGAAGTAGTTGTTCCCCTTGCTCTGCAAGGGTCGTGGCTTTTGTAGTGCGATGGGTAACGATGCTTCGTGGGTGTCAGTTGTTGATGTGTGCAGAGGGTCCCTAGTTCAAACCCAGGTAGGGGCGAGGAGAGGGACGGAAGCTAAACTGTTACATTGATGCTGTTGGCCCAGATCACTGGTTGCTGCGGAAAAGGAGGAGGTCAAAAGGGGGGTGAGTGTAACCGATGTGAAATGGCTAGCTAGTTAGCGGTGGTGCGTGCTAATAGCATTTCAATCGGTAACGTCACTGGCTCTGAGACCTTGAAGTAGTTGTTCCCCTTGCTCTGCAAGGGCCGCGGTTTTTGTGTAGCGATAGGAAACGATGCTTCGAGGGTGACTGTTGTCAATGTGTGCAGAGGGTCCCTGGTTCGAGCCCAGGTAGGGCCGAGGAGAGGGACGGAAGCTATACTGTTACACATGTAAGGTGTCGTGTGGGAGACCGGTTTTCTGATGTCAATGATGTGAACAGAGTGCCCCGTGGTGGAGGTGGGGTTATGGTATGGATAGGCATAAGCTACGGACAACGAGCACAGTTGCATTTTATCAATGGCAATTTGAATGCACGAGATCCTGAGGCCCATTGTCGTGTCATTAATCCTCCGCGATCACCTCATGTTTCAGCATAAAGCACAGCCTCATGTCGCATCGATCTGTTCACAATTCCTGGAAGCTGAAAATGTCCCAGTACTTCCATGGCCTGCATACTCACCCGAGCATGTTTGGGATGCTCTGGACCAACGTGTATGACAGCGTGTTCCAGTTCCCGTCAACATCCAGCAACTTCGCAGAGCCATTGAAGAGGAGTGGGACAACATTCCACAGGCCATAATCAACAGCCTGATCAACTCTATGCGACAGAGATGTGTCGCGCTGCATGAGTCAAATGGTGGCTACACCAGATACTGACACGCCCCTACCTTAAGGTATCTGTGATCAACAGATGCATATCTGTATCCCCAGTCATGTGAAATCCATAGAAATGTATTTATTTCAACTGACTGATTTTCTTATAACTGTAACTCTGTCAAATCTTTTAAATTGTTGCATGTTGCGTTTATATTTTTGTTCAGTGTATGTCTGAGCTGCTTTTGAATGCATACGTTGAATTGAAAATATTATTGACGTTGTTAAATTCGATTTTCATAACAGCAAGCTAGGGGTACGTTCGTAAATTCTTCTGTTATTCTGCGCTCTTGCACACTCAGATGAGAGTGCTCTGAAATTGGAGTAGATAGCCAGAGCGAATTTACGAACGTGCCCTAGGACTGATGGTTTGGTTAGCTAAACAAGCAAGTCTGTTTGTTTGGTTACCAAGGCAACTAATGTAGCTGTGCTAGCTACCTCAGTGGATGTTGAACATATTTTTACCTGCAAATGAACAAATTTCTTGCAGCAAATGTGTTAAATTGTAGTATGGTATAAAAGGGATGATCAACTCAGTAGTCTATGCGTTCTCAACTCCAGGGTCTATGCGTTCTCCGTGGAAGGTTAGTTCACACCTTCCATATCATTCATTTTTTTCCATAGAACGCATAGCCCGTAGTTGATTATCCTTTATATATCAACAATGAACTAATTATGACATGGTATTAGTACAGTAAATGTGCTTGAGATATTGAATATATATATATATCTCACTTGATGTTGCCCTCCATACCACCCTTTTTCCCTCTCTGCTCTCAACCTCTCTCTCTCTCTCTCTTTCTATGTGCATGTGTATTATCTCTCTAGCTCTCACTCTCCATCTCTTTCTTCATCTCTCTCTTTCTCTTTCTTATTTCACACATCTGACCCCTTTTCCACCCCAAAAGGGTGTTTATTCCTTTAAACCCCCCCCCCCCCCCCACAGAATTGATCTAGATTCACATCAATGACATGAACCAGACCAGTGTGATCCAACAGTGTTTACCATTGCAGAAGAGAGAGCAGGGTGGGTAAACAGGTCGTATCCTCTGAGCTAAATTCATTAACTAACGGAAACGGCCAGCGAGAGATAGATAAGTTAAGTAGTGATTGGAAGTCACAGCTGTGTGAATCTGTCCCTGTGGAGAGGATGTAGCTGGAGCACAATAAGAGAACAGAATAAACCCATGATGAACACAAACAGGTCTCTGAGAAACAGATGTGACACATCACTGCTACTGCTGAACCTTATGAAACACTGACCTGACATAGCCTTGGATAGAACAAGTGGTTTCACTCTCTGTCTCTCTCATATTTGTGTTTTACATTGTTTGCATTGCTATTACATCTGTGACCACAGCCCTGTCTGCTTTATTATGAGAATAAACTGTGTCTTATCAGTGTTTTTCCCGGTGGCTGGTTAGCTATGCAGGACGTGTGATGACTGCTTATGTAAATATGATCCAGGTGCCTATCTCTCCCTGCAGGGCAGCCAAGAGTCTGTGTCTGTTTTTTTAGTTAGGAGACCATCTCAATTGTCTAGAAGGGCTTCCTCGCCTCATCTGCTCACCATCTTCACTGATCAAAACTAGCCAATGTGTAAGCAATATAGTGGATGCCTATTATATCTATAATTTGCATTCACCAGACCAGTTCTTTCATGTCAATGCAGTTGAAGGAAAGAACGTAGGCTATTTTAGAGTCCTGAGAATTATGTTCTAGAACCAGTAAGAGAGAATCATCATGAATGAAGACATTTCTGGTGCCAGAATTGTACCTATAATGAACCCAAGTTGAGTTGACTTTTAGTTTTATAAAACATTAATTTCACATTAAAGGAAAATGTCATGTTGCAGTATAGAAGTGCCTCTAACTTGTCTTTGAGAATCTTTCCCAACCATCAATATAGTTCCTCATGCTCATTCAGCAGCTATAGGGGCAGAGATAAAACATGAACAAAGGCTCCAAAAACACCCAGTACTGTACGTCCTTTTACAAACTGCAACGCTCTCAGTATAGTAACGCAGGTAGTTAGATGTACTTGATGTACACTTGTACACATGAAATTGTGTCATCCCAAAATTTATTGACAACACTATGTTCCATTTTGTGTGACCTGAGTGGTTCCCCCTATCCAGCTGTGCTGCTTCTCCATGTAGCATGTGCATGACCACAGAAAGAAGTATCGCTCAAGTCCTACTACACTGAGAATGTTGTTGTTTCCTTTGTTCATGTTTTATCTCTAACTGTAACTGCTGAACGAGCATGAGGAAGTATATCTTTGGTGGAGTGAATTTATCAAAAACAAGGGAGATTGCAAAAAAAGTGTCGGCATTTCTATAACATGCAATTTACATCAAAAACATTGATTTGTTCAAATGAAGTGAACATCTCCTTTAAAGACACATAGTAAACACATGAACACATCAGAGTTCATACAGACAGAGGAGACAGCTGTTGCTTAGCAGATCTTGTTGTGCTGATAGCTACCTATGTCATCATCCCATCTGTATTTCCTCTGTTTCCGCTATTCCTTCATTATCCCGTCATTCCTTCCTTCCTTCCTTCCTTCCTTCCTTCCTTCCTTCCTTCCTTCCTTCCTTCCTTCCTTCCTTCCTTCCTTCCTTCCTTCCTTCCTTCCTTCCTTCCTTCCTTCCTTCCTTCCTTCCTTCCTTCCGCTGCTCCCAGTAACACCACTAACTCATCACCCCATCCACTCTCTGGTTGCCATGACAGATGACCTTTGGCCCAGGAACATCAGAGCTGATGACATCACATTCATATATCCATCAGTCAGGTAACAGATGAGGACCAAGACAATACACGGCCTGAGGGCCTGACAAGCCGGACATACAGTACAGTAACACCTGCTGTACACCTGATAACATCAATATAATTCAAAAGGGGCTTCAGCCTGTCACTGACTACTTTTATCTATGGATGGATCTCAGTGTTCCCATGGAGTGCAATAAGCTCTATACTGTGTACTTAAGGAGATGTTCAGATTACCATAAACACACCAAGGGCAGGTTTGACAGACCAACATGGAACAGGGCCATATTGCTAGTATAGACAGTCCTTATGGCCATTCTACAGAGCTATGGTTTATATAGGAGTTAGATACTGTATTGTATTCAGCTGTGGATCACCAGGGCTCTGTTTGATCAGTGTGTGTGTGTGTGTGTGTGTGTGTGTGTGTGTGTGTGTGTGTGTGTTTGTCTGACCTGTCTCTGGTCCAGTCTCTCTATAGTGGCATTAGCCCCGTAAGCGTGGCAGGACTCTACAGTGTAGTCAGAGCTGATACCCAGCACAGAGCATGAGTCTCCACACGACCCATCAGCCACCACGATCACACGCGGCCAATCAGATCCCGGTATCTTCCGCAGGTACTCCTCTGTGAACTGATAAACAGGAAGAACAGATCAAGAAAGAGACAGAGAGAGCGCGAGAGAGAGAGGGTGGAGGTAGATCATTTTTTAGGCCGTTATTGTAAATAAGAATTTCTTCTTAACTGACTTGCCTAGTTAAATAATGGTTAAATAAAATAAAATAAAAATGTTTATACCCTCCCTTTCTATCCCTCTTTCTGTCTAAACAAACATGCTTATCCTAAAAGTGGTATGACATCATCAGAGACATACCAGTCATACAGCTTAAAGGATCACACTTACACCCCTGTCCATGTGCCCTCGAGCAAGGTACTTAACCCTAATTGCTCCAGGGTCGCCGTTGATAATGTCAGACCCTGGCCGTAACCCCACTCTCCGAGGGTGTCTGAGGTGGAGTTGGGATATGCAAAAAAACACATTTCCAAAAACACATGAAATAGGACAAATATAAGCACCCACCTAATTATTATTATGATGAGGACTATTATTGTTATTATTACCTAAAATACCAAACAATAACAGCCCTATGTTTGAGACAACTTTGTGTGTCTGTGTGTGTGCTTGCGTAGGTTGCAGCCGTGCGTGTGTCTGTGTCCGGCTGCCTCTGATATCCTGGTTTGTTTAGGTACTGGTTCATGTCTGTGATAAGGCTAAGTGTCCAGAGCAGGGCAGTGATCTGGTGTAAACACTGTCACACACACACACACACACACACACACACACACACTCACACACAGATAACTGTTGATTAAAACAAATACAAAAGATTGTTAGTTTATACAGAATAAATACCTGATAACAGGAATAAAGGAATGAATAATACAGATAGAAAATAATAGTCAGAGATAGAGAGACAGAGAGAGAGAGAGAGACAGAGAGACAGAGAGAGAGAGAGACAGAGAGAGAGAGAGAAAGCGAGAGAGAGAGAGAAAGCGAGAGAGAGAAAGCGAGAGAGAGAGAAAGCGAGAGAGAGAGAAAGCGAGAGAGAAAGCGAGAGAGAGAGACAAAGAGAGACAGAGAGAGACAGAGAGAGAGAGACAAAGAGAGAGACAGAGAGAGAAAGAGAGCGAGAAAAAGAGAGAGCGAGAGAGTGCGTGGGAGTGTGTGCCATAGATTGTATATATAAAATGGATAAAGGCATCGATTACTTGACACCATTCATTCTTATGTCAAGACTCAATGGCACATTTAAAGGCAAGGAAGTAGGTTTTTAGCTTGCTAAAATGGCGTCACCTGGAGACATAATATGTGCAGATTGAGCTAGTCCAGAAAGTGATGTTGCAGGCTAGCTCAAGTTGAAGAACAACCAGGGTACTGCAGGCTGCTGGTAGAATCTAAATTATCCTTATAACTTATTCTGTTTGTGATTTTAAAATAATCGGTTCAAGGACATACACTATATATACTAAAGTATGTGGACACCCCTTCAAATTAGTGGATTTGACTATTTCAGCCACAACAGTTACTGACAGGTGTATAAAATCGAGCACAGAGCCATGCAATTTCCATAGACAAACATTGGCAGTAGAATGGCCTTACTGAAGAGCTGAGTGTGAGCCAGGCCTAACCGCCCAACATCTGTGCCCGACCTCACTAATGCTCTTGTGGTTGAATGGAAGCAAGTCCCCGCAGCAATGTTCCAGTATCTAGTGTAAAGCCTTTCCAGAAGAGTGGAGGCTGTTGTAGCATTAAGTGTGACTAACTCCATATTAATGCTGATGACTTTGAAATGAGATATACGACGAGCAGGTGTCCACATACGTTCGGCCATGTAGTGTACATCTGGTGTAATAGAAGCAACTATTGGCACCATGATTGTCTTAGAATTTTTTGTTTACTTACATGAATATTTCTCAAGAAGATTGCCATTTTTGCCCATTCACTATAATGGGGGATCCTGCTTTTCTGAAAACAACAGCCTGCAGAACTGCGGTTGGCTTTGAACATCTTTGGCTTCAATGAGAAGGAGAAGTCGTTCTCCCCTGGTGTGTGTCCAACATTAAACTCAATAAGGTTTGAGCCAGTGATGGCTGAGAGTCGAGGCTAAGACGTGTTAAATCCATTCAGACTTCAGAGAACTGGTGATTTAAAAGTCATGTCATTCATTCACAGATCACACAGCCTGGGACTAAACCAATAATCAAGCACTCCTGTCTATGGACAGGACGCTTCAGAATTGTCAATGTTTTTTAATGATGCAGAACTTTGTTCCAATCAAAGATATGCTTGACCTTGACGTTCACCTGCTTTAATGCATAAACATGGAGTGAGTCACTGGATCGCCAGGAAGGCAGCAGGGGGGAAGCAGGGAGAGGAGGGTGAACCAGGGGTGGACAGCTCTCATCCTCAAGGGCTGCACTGTCCACTGGCCTTCATTCCCACCTTTAATCAGATACTGATTAACTAATGGGGATTATTATTGCCATGGCAATAGGTACTGATTTATTCATTACGAATGTCATGAAGTGATCAAAAAGCACTGGTGTGAACTGAGAAACTCTGGCCAGCCAGCAAACAGTTAAGGCCTTTAGGGCAGTGATCCTCAACACTGCTCCTTGAGAGCTGCAGACTGCATGTTTTTGTTCCAGCTCAGCAATAAAACACATGATTCAGCTAATCAAGGGGACAATGATCAGTTGATTAACTGAATCAGGTGTGATGGCACTATGCTGGGACAAAAACCTGCAATACTACTGTGGCTCTAGAGGAGGAGGACTGAGGGTCTCTACCTTTCAGAATAGAAAGAGCCTGAGGACACATATTTTCCAGGTTATGTTGTGTCAGCAGATAAGCCCAGCTTTAGTGAATGTGATCATAATTTTGCCATTATATAATGATGTGCTATAAGCCCTAGTACTGTAGGCTGCCATCATTCTACCATTGTTTAATGCCGTAATTCAGAGAAAGGCTTAGGGAGATTTATGCAATGAGTGGTACGGTAATCAGCATCAGATCACATTTACCAGTGACTCTTTACAAACAACTATTCATCAGATGTGTATCTATCAGGTGGTGATGTATAGTCACTGAATCTCAGGCTATTCTATAGAACAGCATGGTGGCTGGTTACATTTTTAAAAAGTGAACAATCATATGATCCTAAATACATATTCAATATCTATATACAGTTGAAGTCGGAAGTTTACATACACTTAGGTTGGAGTCATTAAAACTCGTTTTTCAACCATTCCACAAATTTCTTGTTAACAAACTATAATTTTTGCAAGTCAGTTAGGACATCTACCTTGTGCACGACACAATATATTTTTCCAACAATTGTTTACAGACAGATTATTTCACCGTACCACTCATTGCACTGTATCATAATTCCAGTGGGTCAGAAGTTTACATACACTAAGTTGACTGTGACTTTAAACAGCTTGGAAAATTCCAGAAAATTATGTCATGGCTTTAGAAGCTTCTGACAGGCTAATTGACATCATTTGAGTCAATTGGAGGTGTACCTGTGGATGTATTTAAAGGCCTACCTTCAAACTCAGTGCCTCTTTGCTTGACATCATGGGAAAATCAAAAGAAATCAGCCAAGACCTCAGAATAAAATTGTGGACCTCCACAAGTCTGGTTCTTCCTTGGGAGCAATTTCGAAACGCCTGAAAGTACAACGTTCATCTGTACAAACAATAGTATGCAAGTATAAACACCATGGGACCACGCAGCCGTCATACCGCTCAGGAAGGAGACACGTTCTGTCTCCTAGAGATGAACGTACATTGGTGCGAAAAGTGCAAATCAATCCCAGAACAACAGCAAAGGACCTTATGAAGATACTGGAGGAAACAGGTAGAAAAGTGTCTATATCTACAGTAAAACGAGTCCTATATCGACATAACTAGAAAGGCCGCTCAGCAAGGAAGAAGCCACTGCTCCAAAACCGACATAAAAAAGCCAGACTGTTTGGCCATAATGACCATTGTTATGTTTGGAGGAGAAAGGGGGATGCTTGCAAGCCGAAAGACACCATCCCAACCGTGAAGAACGGGGGTGGCAGCATCATGTTGTGGGGGTGCTTTGCTGCAGGTGGGACTGGTGCACTTCACAAAATAGAAAAATTATGTGGATATATTGAAGCAACATCTCAAGACATCAGTCAGGAAGTTAAAGCTTGGTCGCAAATGGGTCTTCCAAATGGACAATGACCCCAAGCATACTTCCAATGGTGTGGCAAAATGGAGGCCTACAAACCTGACTCAGTTACACCAGCTCTGTCAGGAGGAATGGGCCAAAATTCACCCAACTTATTGTGGGAAGTTTGTGGAAGATTACTTGAAAGGTTTGACCCAAGTTAAAGAATTTAAAGGCATTGCTACCAAATACTAATTGAGAGTATGTAAACTTCTGACCCACTGGGAATGTGATGAAAGAAAAGAAACCTGAAATAAATAATTCTCTCTACTATTATACTGACATTTCACATTCTTAAAATAAAGTGGTGATCCTAACTGACCTAAGACAGGGAATTTTTACTGGGATTAAATGTCAGGAATTGTGAAAAACGGAGTTTAAATATATTTGGCTAAGGTGTATGTAAACTTCCGACTTCAACTGTATCTCTACCTTTTTGGTTACTACATGATTCCATTTGTGTTATTTCATAGTTGTGATGTCTTCACTATTATTCTATAATGTAGAAAATAGTAAATATATAGAAAAACCCTGGAATAAGTAGGTGTGTCCAAACTTTTGACACATACTGTATATATACACACACACTGAACAAAAATATAAACAACAATTTCAAAGATTTTGCTTAGTTATAGTTAATACAAGGAAATCAGTCAATTTAAATAGATAAATTAGGCCCTAATCTATGGATTTCACATGACTGGAAATACAGACATGCATCTGTTGTAAGATGGCGCCGGAGAAGAAGGCCAACGTTTTACGTGCCCCCAGCCGATTGTGTTATTTTGTTTGTTTATTTGCGTTTTTTGTAACTTATTTTTTTACTTATTTTGTACATAATGTTGCTGCTACCGTCTCTTATGACCGAAAATAACTTCTAGACATCAGGATTGCGATTATTCACCACGGACTAGCAGAATCCTTTTTTTCCTTTCACGACTCTGACGAGCCCAACGCGAAGGATATACTGCTTCCACGGGAACAGGCCCCGATCCCCATGATCTGCGTGAAGAGAAGGCGGGGAAAGAGGGGCCGAAGGGCGGGCTGCCTTCTGAGTATTCAAAGGCGATTGAATAAACCCCCACTTCCCTCCATTCTGCGAGCAAATGTGCAATCCTTGGAGAATAACATAGACTAGTTAAACGGAAGATTAAACTACCAACGGGACATTAAAAACGAACACCTTATGCTACACGGAGTCGTGGCTGAACGACGACAACATCAACATACAGTTGGCTGGTTATATGATGTACCGGCAGGATAGAACAACAACGTCTGGTAAGACAAGGGGCGGCGGACTATGTATTTTTGTAAATAACAGCTGGTGCACGATATCTAAGGAAGTCTCAGGCTATTGCTCGCCTGAGGTAGAAATTCTCATGATAAGCTGTAGACCATACTACCTACCTAGAGAGCTTTCATCTGTATTTTTCGTAGCTGTTTACATACCACCTCAGTCAGAGGCTGGCACCAAGACAGCATTAATTGAGCTGTATTCCACCATAAGCAAACAAAAAAACGCTCACCCAGAGGTGGCGCTCCTAGTAGCAAATATGACCATAATTCTATCCTCCTGATTCCTGCTTACAAGCAAAAATTAAAGCAGGAAGCACCAGTGACTAGATCAATAAAAAAGTGGTCAGATGAAGCAGATGCTAAGCTACAGGACTGTTTTGCTAGCACAGACTGGAATATGCTCCGGGATTACTCCAATGGCATTGAGGAGTACACCACATCAGTCATTGGCTTCATCAATAAGTGCATCGATGACATCATCCCCATAGTGACCGTACGTACATACCCCAACCAGAAGCCATGGATTACAGGCAGCATCCACACTGAGCTAAAGGCTAGAGCTGCCGCTTTCAGGGAGCGGGACTCTAACCCAGAAGCTTATAAGAAATCTTGCTCTGCCCTCCGACGAACCATCAAACAGGCGTCAATACAGGATTAAGATTGAATCGTACTACACCGGCTCTGACGCTTGTCGGATGTGGCAGGCCATGCAAACCATTACAGACTACAAAGGGAAGCACAGCCGAGAGCTGCCTAGTGACACGAGCCTACCAGATGAGCTAAACTACTTCTATGCTCGCTTCGAGGCAAATAACACTGAAACATGCATGAGAGCACCAACTGTTCCGGAAGACTGTGTGATCACGCTCTATGCAGCTAATGTAAGACCTTTAAACAGGTCAGCATTCACAAGGCCACTGGGCCAGATGGATTACCAGGACGTGTACTGCGAGCATGTGCTGACCAACTGGCAAGTGCCTTCACTGACATTTTTAACCCCTCCCCGTCCCTGTCCGAGTCTGTAATACCAACATGTTTTAAGCAGACCACCGTAGTGCCTGTGCCCAAGAACACTAAGGTACCCTGCCTAAATGACTACCGACCCGTAGCACTCACCTCTATAGCCATGAAGTGTGTTGAAAGGTTGGTCATGGCTCACATCAGCACCATCATCCCAGAAACCCTAGACACACACCAATTTGCATACCGCCCCAACAGATCCACAGATGATGCAATCTGTATTGCACTCCACACTACCCTTTCCCACCTGGACAGAAGGAACACCAATGTTCAACACCAAAGTGCCCTCAAAGCTCATCACTAAGCTAATGACCCTCGGACTAAACACCTCCCTCTGCAACTGGATCCTGGACTTCCTGACGGGCCGCCCCCAGGTGGTAAGGGTAGGTAACAACCACATCCACCGCGCTGATCCTCAACACAGGGGCACCGCAGTGGTGCGTGCTCAGTCCCCTCCTGTACTCCCTGTTCTCTCATGACGGCATGGACAGGCACGACTCCAACACCATCATTCAATTTGCCGATGATACAACAGTGGTAGGCCTGATCACCGATAACAACGAGACAGCCTATTGGGAGGAGGGCAGAGACCTGGCCATGTGTTGCCAGGACAACAACCTCTCCCTCAACATGATCAAGACAAAGGAGATGATTGTGGACAACAGAAAAGGAGGACCGAGCACGCCCCCATTCTCATCGACGGGCTGCAGTGGAGCAGGTTGAGAGCTGTGTCCAGATCACCAACAAACTAACATGACCCAAGCACATCAAGACAGCCGTGAAGAGGGCACGACAAAACCTCTTCCCACTCAGGAGACTGAAAAGATTTGGCATGGGTCCTCAGATCCTCAAAAGGTTCTTCAGCTGCACCATCGAGAACATCCTGACTGGTTGCATCACTGCCTGGTATGGCAACTGCTCGGCCTCCGACCGCAAAGCACTACAGAGGGTAGTGCGAACGGCCCAGTACATCACTGGGGCCAAGCTTCCTGCCATCCAGGATCTCTATACCAGGCGGTGTCAGAGGAAGGCCCTAAAAATTGTCAAATACTCCAGCCACCCTAGTTATAGATTGTTCTCTCTGCTCCCGCATGAAAAGCAGTACCGGAGCGCCAAGTCTAGGTCCAAGAGGTTTCTAAACAGCTTCTACCCCCAAGCCATAAGACTCCAGAACATCTAGTTCAGGGTTGCTTCTATATCTGCATTGCTTGCTGTTTGGGGTTTTAGGCTGGGTTTCTGTTCAGCACTTTGTGACATCAGCTGATGTAAAAAGGGCTTTATAAATAAATGTGATTGATTGATTGATCTAGTCAAATGGCTACCCAGACTATTTGCATTGCCCCCTCCCCCTCTTTACACCACTGCTACTCTCTGTTGTCATCTATGCATAGTCACTTTAATAACTCTACCTACATGTACATACTACCTCAACTAACCGGTGCCCCCGCACATTGACTCTGTATCGGTACCCCCTGTATATAGTCTTGCTATTGTTATTTTACTGCTGCTCTTTAATTACTTGTTACTTTTATCTCTTATTCTTATCTGTATTTTTTTGAAACTGCATTGTTGGTTAGTGGCTCATAAGTAAGCATTTCACTGTAAGGTCTACACCTGTTGTATTTGGCACATGTGACTAATACAATTTTATTTGATGTATTTGATGGTTAAAGATACCTTAAAAAAAGGTAGGGGTGTGGATCAGAAAACCAGTCAGTATCTGGTGTGACCACCATTTGCCTATTGCAGCGTCACAAATCTCCTTTGCTAGTGGCCATCGAAGGTGAGCATTTGCACACTTTTATTGATTACGACGCTAAACTGTAGTCAGGTCAAGACCCTGGTGAGGACAACAAGCACACAGATGAGCTTCCCTAAGACGGTTTCTGACAGTTTGTGCTGAAAGACTTCGGTTGTGCAAACCCACAGTTTTATCAGCTGTCCGGCTAGCTCATTTCAGACCATCCCGCAAGTGAAGAAGCCAGATGTGGAGGTCCTGAGCTGGCGTGGTTACACGTGGTCTGCAGTTGTGAGGCCGGTTGGACGTAGTGCCATATTCTCTAAAACGACATTGGAGGCGGCTTATGGTAGATAAATGAACATTCAATTGTCTGACAACAGCTCTGGTGGACATTCCTGCAGTCAGTATGCCAATTGCACACTCTCAAAACTTGAGACATTTGTGGCATTGTGTTGTGTGACAAAACTGCTCATTTTAGAGTGGCCTTTTATTGTCCCCAGCACAATTGTGATGCTGTTTAATCAGTTTCTTGATATGCCACACCTGCCAGGAAATGGAGAAATGCTCACTCACTACCAGGGCTGTAAACAAATTTGTGCACACAATTTGAAATAAATAAGCTTTTCGTGGGCATGGAACATTTCTGGGATCTTTTATTTTAGCTCATGAAACATGGGGCCAACACTTTACATGTTGTGTTAATATTTTTGTTCAGTATTTATATTCAATACAGTGGGTTGATGCTTGTCAGAGTGCAACCCCCCCCCCCCCCCAACCCCCCCTATTGTTCTCTCTTTCTATATAGAACTTACAAATAATGTGACAAGTAATACATTTTTTTCAATAAAGGTTTAGAAATAAAGGGAAATATATGTAGTATACCTTCGTTCCCAGCTGAACCTTGATTTCCACCTTCTGTCTCTTCTGCTCCAGAATGCTGAGCAGGTACTCTTGAAACACTCCTATCTTCGTGAAGAAGTGCTCGTTGTGCCAGCAGCCCTCCATGTTATCAAAGTCCACCCCCAGTTCGAGCAGGAACTCCACACTGCGCGGGTCCAGGGCAATCTGCTGGGGGCGGCAGAGCAGCGCCGTGCGGTACCTCTCATCTAGCAGCGTGAGCTTCAGCACCTTCCCCGAGCGAACAGCGACTAGCGCGGCCGTTAGCCCCACGGGACCCGAGCCCACTATTAGAACCGAGATCCGGGCCCGCCATTGCCTGATCCCGTCCAGGCTCACTTTGACCACCACGTAAAACACCACGGCCACCAGAGTGCTGAGCGCGGTGTCGTAGGCTAGAGCCCGGTACTGTTCCTCTGTGTTCTCGTTGTTGATGCTGTTGAGTCCAGTGTTCTCCGTCTGCAGCCCGTCCATGCTGTGGCTAGATATGAGCATTTATCACTTAGACTTGTTGGAGGTAGAGAGAGCTTTCTTACATGCGCACTGTCACGTTACTGTCGCCTTGGTCAGTGCTCTCCAGCAGAGAGAGCAACGCAGCGTCTCTCCACACAGACCCATCCACTCAACGAGACCAGCTGCGACCAAACACACATTATCTTCTCTTCTCTCGCAAGTAAAGTCACAGTTGGCTAGACGTCCCAGGCATGACACTGTTGTGAATAAATTATTCAATCAGTTGCGATGTATTTCAAAACCATAAAACTAAATAACTGACCGAAAAAGCGATACTTGTATCGCTTTACCGTCTATCTCCAGCCGCGGTAAGTGTAGCAATTACACGTTGACGAGCGCCGGGCGTCCTGTCCTGTGGTCACAATCAGGTCCTGCAACAAGTTCAAAGGGCATAAACTCAAAAGAGTCCAGTTTCACCCGAGTGTAAAAAAATTAATCCGTTTGAATAGGGTCTAATTGACTTTGACTGTGAGTGTAGGCTATTTTATTATTGTCCATCTGGCCAGTGGCCACATTGCTTCCAGCCCTCTATGTGACCTGCTGCAACACTAACTGCAGTCTGTCTGCAGGTCTGGAGAATCAGCTCTGGGTTTATTTCAGGGACTATTGATTCTCTGTCTAAAATCAGGCATGTCGATTAGCTCCGACCTCTATCTCTCTCTGTAATGACATGGCTGTAACCTAAAACAGCATCAGTGTATACTGCGGTTGGCCTCCCCAGTAGATAGTGTGGTGGAATTATTGTAATCAAAAAGAGAGACTTTTAAGATTTCTTCAAAACAATCAAACTTTATTATTTATTTAGTGCAGTAGTGGAGCTGGTCGGTAATCACCCCTGGAGGTGATCACTGAGAACTCAACCAGCTGGTTTACTGCAGTAATGGAGCTGGTCGGTAATCACCCCTGGAGGTGATCACTGAGAACTCAACCAGCTGGTTTACTGCAGTAATGGAGCTGGTCGGTAATCACCCCTGGAGGTGATCACTGAGAACTCAACCAGCTGGTTTACTGCAGTAATGGAGCTGGTCGGTAATCACCCCTGGAGGTGATCACTGAGAACTCAACCAGCTGGTTTACTGCAGTAATGGAGCTGGTCGGTAATCACCCCTGGAGGTGATCACTGAGAACTCAACCAGCTGGTTTACTGCAGTAATGGAGCTGGTCGGTAATCACCCCTGGAGGTGATCACTGAGAACTCAACCAGCTGGTTTACTGCAGTAATGGAACTGGTCGGTAATCACCCCCGGAGGTGATCACTGAGAACTCAACCAGCTGGTTTACTGCAGTAATGGAACTGGTCGGTAATCACCCCCGGAGGTGATCACTGAGAACTCAACCAGCTGGTTTACTGCAGTAATGGAACTGGTCGGTAATCACCCCCGGAGGTGATCACTGAGAACTCAACCAGCTGGTTTACTGCAGTAATGGAGCTGGTCGGTAATCACCCCTGGAGGTGATCACTGAGAACTCAACCAGCTGGTTTACTGCAGTAATGGAGCTGGTCAGTAATCACCCCTGGAGGTGATCACTGAGAACTCAACCAGCTGGTTTGAGCCACAGCATTTTATAGCAAAGTCCATCCTCCTTCAGTCTACATAACACACAACAGATGTATGGAATGGGTCACAAGGTTAAGATTTGTATGAAAGATACTTAAAATTCACAGCAGACAGTATTTGCTGTGTGAACAGTTTTCATTGTGTAGAGACCAGTGTCTGGCCCCCCAACTTCATACAGGAGCCATGTCTCAAATGTAATGTCTCCCTGGTACCGTATAGAACAGAAACATTAACTCATGCTCTGGAATGCGGAATCCCCAAAGACATCGTAAATCTCCTGTCAGTGTTATCTCCCTGATGCCCACTTTCAGTTCACACAGACACAATAGAGAGTTATAAGAAACCTCTACTCTGTTGCATAAAACAACTCTTTGATGCAATAAAAGTATTATAACATAGGCTTGTAATTTCCACCATAAGAGATGGCAATGTCACTGTGATAGCTTAACCCCAGGGGACTGCGCAGCTGCAGAGACAGGCTGGATGACAGTAAGTCAGCAGCACACTTCTCTTGCAGAGGAAAGGCTGTGTGGCTGTTCCTTATCATGGAACTTAGTATATTTAGGGCATAATTGATATACATGTTTTATCCAGAATTCATACAAATGAAATGTAAATGTAAACCTTTTTTGCATATCGCACAAACACATGCACACTCTTGTACAGCTAACCCTGTAGGGATAAACAATTCAGTCCCATCCAAAATCGTATTTTCCCTAACCCCTAACCCCAACCTGTACTCTTACCCTAACCCTAACCTTAACCCAAAAACCTAACCTTAACCCTAAAACTAACCCTAAACCTAATTCTAACCTTAACCTTAAACCCCCTAGAAATAGCATTTGACCTAGTGGGGACCAACAAAATGTCCCCAGTTGGTCAAATTTGTTTGTTTACTATTCTCGTGGGGAATAGAAGTCCCCACAAGAATAGTTAAACACGTCCACACACACACACACACACACACACACACACACACACACACACACACACACACACACCAAACTGTACTAGACTCTACATACAGTACCAGTCAAAAGCTTGGACACACCTACTCATTCAAGGGTTTTCTTTATTTTTACTATTTTCTACATTGTATAATAATAGTGAAGACATTACAACTATCAAATAACACATATGGAATCATGTATTAACCAAAAAAACGTTCAACAAATATATTTTAGATTCTTCAAAGAAGCCACTCTGCCTTGATGACAGCTTTGCACACTCTTGGCATTCTCTCAACCAGCTTCACCTGGAATGCTTTTCCAACAGTCATGAAGGAGTTCCCACATATGCTGAGAACTTGTTGGCTGCTTTTCCTTCACTCTGCGGTCCAATTCATCCCAAACTATTTCAATTGGGTTGAGGTCGGGTGATTGTGGAGGCCAGGTCATCTGATGCAGCACACCCTCACACTCCTTTTTCAAAAAGCCCTTACATAGCATTGTCCTGTTGAAAAACACATGATAGTCCCACTAAGCGCACACCAGATGTGATGGCGTATCGCTGCAAAATGCTGTGGTAGCCATGCTGGTAAGTGTGCCTTGAATTCTAAATAAATCACTGACAGTGTCACCAGCAAAGCACCCCCATGCCATCACACCTCCTCCTCCATGCTTCATGGTGGGAACCACACATGCGGAGATCATCCGTTCACCTACTCTGCGTCTCACAATTACACAGTGGTTGGAACCAAAAATCTAATATTTTGACTCATCAGACCAAAGGACAGATTTCCACCAGTCTAATGTCCATTGATTGTGCTTCTTGGCCCAAGCAAGTCTCTTCTTGTTATTGGTGTCCTTTAGTATTGGTTTCTTTGCAGCAATTAGAACATGAAGGTCTGATTCACACAGTCTCATCTGAACAGTTGATGTTGAGATGTGTCTGTTACTTGAACTCTGTGAAGCGTTTATTTGGGCTGCAATTTCTGAGGCTGGTAACTCTAATGAACTTATCCTCTGAAGCAGAGGTAACTCTGGGCCTTCCTTTCCTGTTGTGGTCCTCATGAAAGCCAGTTTCATCATAGCACTTGATGGTTTTTGCGACTGCACTTGAAAAAACTTTCAAAGTTCTTGAAATTGTCCTGATTGACCAACCTTCATCTCTTAACCTGTTAGGGCTAGGGGGCAGCATTTGCACGTCTGGATAAAAAAAATGTGCCCGATTTAATCTGGTTACTAATCCTACCCAGTAACTAGAATATGCATATACTTATTATATATGGATAGAAAACACTCTAAAGTTTCTAAAACTGTTTGAATGGTGTCTGTGAGTATAACAGAACTCATTTGGCAGGCAAAACCCTGAGACATTTTCTGACAGGAAGTGGATACCTGATGTGTTGTATTACCTTTAAACCTATCCCATTGAAAAACGCAGGGGCTGAGGAATATTTTGGCACTTCCTATTGCTTCCACTAGATGTCACCAGCCTTTACAAAGTGTTTTGAGTCTTCTGGAGGGAGATCTGACCGAACAAGAGCCATGGAACGATGATGTCCCATTAGACACCTGGCGCGCGAGTTCATGTTGGGTACCCTCGTTCCAATACGTTATAAAAGAGTATGCATTCGTCCACCTTGAATATTATTCATGTTCTGGTTAAAAAAGGCCCTAATGATTTATGCTATACAACGTTTGACATGTTTGAACGAAAGTAAATATATTTTTTCCCCTCGTTCATGACGAGAAGTCCGGCTGGCTTAGATCATGTGCTAACAAGACGGAGATTTTTGGACATAAATGATGAGCTTTTTTGAACAAAACTACATTCGTTATGGACCTGTGATACCTGGAAGTGACATCTGATGAAGAGAATCAAAGGTAATGGATTATTTACATAGTATTTTCGATTTTAGATCTCCCCAACATGACGGCTAGTCTGTATCGCAACGCGTATTTTTCTGGGCGCAGTGCTCAGATTATTGCAAAGTGTGATTTCCCAGTAAGGTTATTTTTAAATCTGGCAAGTTGATTGCGTTCAAGAGATGTAAATCTATAATTCTTTAAATGACAATATAATATTTTACCAATGTTTTCTAATTTTAATTATTTATTTTGTGACGCTGACTTGACTGCCGGTTATTGGAGGGAAACGATTTCCTCAACATCAATGCCATAGTAAAACGCTGTTTTTGGATATAAATATGAACTTGATAGAACTAAAAATGCATGCATTGTCTAACATAATGTCCTAGGAGTGTCATCTGATGGAGATTGTAAAAGGTTAGTGCATCATTTTAGCTGGTTTTATGGTTTTGGTGACCCTGTCTTTGACTTGACAAAACATTACACACAACTCTTGTAAATGTACTGTCCTAACATACTCTAAATTTATGCTTTCGCCGTAAAACCTTTTTGAAATCGTAAAACGTGGTTAGATTAAGGAGATGTTTATCTTTCAAAGGGTGTAAAATAGTTGTATGTTTGAAAAATTTGAATTTTGACATTTATTTGGATTCAAATTTGCCGCTCTTGAAATGCACCTGCTGTTGATGGAGTGCACCACGGGTGGCACGCTAGCGTCCCACCTAGCCCATAGAGGTTAAGGCTAAGGGGGCAGTATTCGGAAGTTTGGATGACTGAGTTGCCCAAAGTAAACTGCCTGTTACTCAGAAGCTAGGATATGCATATAATTGGTAGATTTGGATAGAAAACACTCTAAAGTTTCTAAAACTGTTAAAATAATGTCTGTGAGTATATCAGAACTGATATGGCAGGCAAAAACCCGAGGACAAACCATCCAGAAAAAAAAGAATTTCAGCCCACCACTGATTCCAATGGATGTCGTTTTTAATATGAAGGGAAAACCTCCCAGATTGCAGTTCCTAGGGCTTCCACTAGATGTCAACAGTCTTTAGAAAGAGTTTCAGGCTTGGTTTTGGAAAAATGAGCTAGAATTTTTTGTTTTTCTAAGTGGCTTCCATTTTGTCTGTGGTGTTTTCACGCGCGTGGATGAGAGCGTGTACTTTGTTGTTTATCTCCGGTAAAGACAATAACGATTCTCCGTCTTAAATTGTATCATTTATTTACATATTAGGGTACCTGAGGTTTGATTATAAACGTTGTTTGACTTGTTTGGAGAAGTTTATAGGTAACTTTTGGGATTCATTTTGTATGCATTTTGAAGGAGGGAAACTGGTGGATTATTGAATGAGGCGCACCAGTTAAACTGAGTTTTTGGGGATATAAAGAAGGACTTTATCGAACAAAAGGACCATTTGTGATGTAGCTGGGACCTTTTGGAGTGCCAACAGAAGAAGATCTTCAAAGGTAAGGCATTTATTTTATCGCTATTTCTGACTTTCGTGGCGCACCTGCCTGGTTGGAAAATATTTTTAATGCTTTTGTGTGCTGGGCGATGTTCTCAGATAATCGCATGGTGTGCTTTCGCCGTAAAGCCTTTTTGAAATCTGACAAGAAGTTAAGCTTTATTCTGATGTATGACACTTGTATTTTCATGAATGTTAAATATGACTATTTCTGTAATTTGAATTTCTCGCTCTGCAATTTCACCGGATGTTGTCGAGGTGGGTCGCCATCGGTACGTCTAGCCCAAAGAGGTTTTAAAGTAATGATGCACTGTAATTTCTCTTTGCTTATTCGAGTTGTTCTTGCCATAATATGGACCTGTTTTTTTACCCAACAGGGCTATCTTCTGTATACCACCCTACCTTGTCACAACACAACTGATTGTTTCAAATGCATTAAGATGGAAAGAAATTCCACAAATTAACTTTTAACAATGCACACCTGAAATGCATTCCAGGTGACTACCTCATGAAGCTGGTTGAGAGAATGTCAAGAGGGTGCAAAGCTGTCATCAAGGCAAAGGGGGGCTACTTAGAATAATCTCAATATAAAATATATTTTCATTTGTTTAACACTTTTTTGGTTACATGATTCCATATGTATTATTTCATCGTTTTGATGTCTTCACTATTATTCTACAATGTAGAAAATATCCAAAATAAAGAAAAACCCTTGAATGAGTAGGTGTGTCCAAACTTTTGAGTGGTACTGTATATGGAAAGGAATCAGGCATATTAAAGGCATACCTCACTAAACAGCTTAATAAAATATGGTTGCTTTTCTCAGGCTCAGTATACAGTACATCAGTGTAGTGGTGAATTAGAGTACTGTATACAGAGAGCTAATAGGCCACAGCAGTTACTGTGTTTCAGAGGCTTGGCTTGAGAAATGGAAGGGCGCTATAAGCCTGCATCTCCTCTCCTCCCACGTCCTCTCCTCCCTGCTATGCTCCTAGAATGCATGCTGCAGAGTATTTACCATGGAGATGGTTTCTGTCAAGGCCTGGGAAGAGCTGTTGCTATGTGGAATAAATAGAAATGATACAGCCGAAACTGAAAGAGCTCAAGATAAATTATCACACAAAACACAATAAATAATAATAAATAATAATAAATAAAACAAATCATGTGTTTATTAAATTACTGCTAAATGAAGTGTCAGTGAAGTGAATATGCTCTCCTCTCCTTCATGTTTCATTCTACATCAATAAAACACCACATTTCTATTCAGCCCACTCTGCAGAGGCTCCCACAGCATTGACTTATTCCTGAACGGCCTAATCCATCAAACCCAACGTCCTGATCAGCCTGTGTAGCTAGCCTATTGTTCTGACGTTTAAACCCATCCGGGCCTGGCCAATAAACTGAGCATTTTGAGCACTGAGAGCTGAGGAACAGACATTCATTTGTCACATGAGTTGTTAGTAGAATAGAGGTAAAGAGGTAATACATGGTTTATCAGAGGACAGAGGTATAGGGTTGTGCTATAGGAGCGGAAGATTGGTAAACATACTGTAATAGAGGAGAGAACTGACATTCATTCACAGTGGCTGTTAATAATAAGAGCATAAAGAGGCCAGGAGGTAATACATTGTGTTTATGTGGAGGAGAGGTAGAGTGGTAAGTGTATTATTACAAGACAGATGTATAGGGATTGGTTATGAGCGTTAGATGTAATATAGCAGAATGTATGTGTTCATGTAGACAGTGCAGTAATGGGCCTGTAAGAGCATGAGAGCTCACAGTGCATAAAATACACTGAATTTACTAATATACTGTATGTACCATTTAGCAGATGCTTTTACCCAAAGCAAATTACAGTCATGCATGCATACATTTTACATACAGTATGGGTGGTCTCAGGAATTGAACCCACTATCCTGGCTGTTGCAAACATCATGCTATACCAACTGAGCTACAGAGGACCATGAATATCAGCATGCAGACTCACGAACATGTGAGTACAAACACACAAACTGCTTGCATGTGTGTGTGTGCATGTGCATTCGTTTGTGTGCATATATGAGTGTGTGCGTGCGTATCTCTCTCATAACAGGTAATTGGTTTCCACCTCTGGTGAGGCGCCTGCTTGGCAACGTGCATCCTGCCGGGGGCCTGATCAAAAGAGAAATAAGGCGCTAATTAAAGACAGGCAGGCGGGCCGACGGCCCGTAGAGCAGATAGTTCCAGGAAAGCGTGACGTGATTAGCAGTCACCTAGGAACACAGAATGATGGGATGAAATATCCTGATTCTGTAATGACCAATTTATAGAGTCTTTGTCTGTGCTCTCTTTGTCTCTCTCTCTTTTCAAAAAGGAACAGAAACAGCTTATTGACAAAGAAGTGAATTAAACACAAGTTTGCTCTATTACAAACAGCATGCGCCATTCACCTTGGTCTCATTTCTTCCCTTTGGTCAGGTCAACGTTGCAAAATTGGTTCTGAACTAACCAGCCTTATTAGATTAAGATACATTTAAATTAATACACACACAAATTCATATTACATTTCTGGAATCACACAAAATAACAGAACAGAGATGCTCCCTTCCAACCTCAGTATTTTCTGCAGTACTAAACATCTTTAAGAATAACAAAAACAAATCCAAATCTAAAACTTCATAATGGCATGCTAATGTATGCAATTACCCAGGGATATGAAGCTAAGCCAGCCATAAAGGCTGAGGATTATGAATGTGTTATTAACACTGAGTGAATCTCCCTTACACTGCCAGCTCACTCACTCTCTCTCTCTCTCACGCTCTCTCTCTCTCACACACACACACACACACACACACACACACACACACACACACACACACACACACACACACACACACACACACACACACACACACACACACACACACACACACACACACACACACACACACACACACACAGTTGTCCTGTTCATAATTTGAGAAGCATTAGACAACACATTGGAAAGTAGAGAGTACAACAGAGAGGACATCTCACACATGGAACCTCCACACATTTACATAATGAATAGAACATAACGAATGTGGTTAAACACAGACGAGGACGGGAGAGAGAGAGAGAGAGAGAGAGAGAAAAGAAAGAGAGCGATAGAGACATGTTTGAGTGTCTGAGTCTGCCTGTGTGCCATGGCTGAACAGAGTGTGTGGGCGGAGAGAACCAGACACAGTCAAGACTCTCAGCATGAATCAGATGACCCCTGAACCCTGAGTGTCACCTCTCAATATCCAATTAAAACCCACAGAAGCACCTGACCTCTATGGAACTGGTAGCCACTGGTGGCTCAGTAGAGCATGTGCTCTCACATGGAACAGGGAACACATGGCTACTGCGAGCAGTGTGGAGCTACTGGATCTGTTCATGGCTTTACCTGACAGAGGATAATCATTTCAACACATCTATCACCCCAGTGTTTAATTTGCCATACTGTAATAATGTTGCCGCTATGGCCTATTTATTGCCTCACCCCCCCCTATCCTACCTCGCTTGCACACACTGTATATAGACTTTCTCTATTGTATTATTGACTGTATGTTTGTTTATTCCATGTGTAACTCTGTGTTGTTGTTTGTGTCACACTGCTTTGCTTTATCTTGGCCAGGTCACAGTTGTAAATGAGAACTTGTTCTCAACTAGCCTACTTGGGTAAATAAAGGTTAAATAAAAAAAATAAAAAAAATTACACTGAGGTAAATTACACAATTACACTAAGGTGAGACACAAAGGCGTATTGACGTCATGTGAACATAATCTCTGCACAGCTGATGATGCTTTGTGTTCTCCATTGATTTCTGAGCCTTGGAAATAGCACCTTCAGCACAAAGGTGTTTCAGACGTGAGTCAGCTTGAGAGGAGAAGAGAGATCTTGTCAACAGAGAGGTGGTTGTGTGTTGTGGATCTTTCTGGCTATAGTACATGTCACTTTATCAAGGTCATAACTTGCACTTTGATTAGTAAATCACTGCCGTCTCGCTCTCTCTTCCTCTCTCACTACGGTGTCTGACTGCAGTGTGTTCTCCCTCCTGCAGTATCTATCTGTTCGCACACACACCTAAGATGGCGCCGACGGAGATGGCAGCATCGCGACTAGCTCTTAGTCGCGATGCGAGAGGCACTCGAGGCGGCCTGCTGGTTCGACTTAGGAGGCGTGCACACCACCTACCGCTTCCGAGTATATTACTTGCACTACTAAGACTCTAGACCATTGCTATTGAAACTTCAGGGAATGCTTACAAGGCCCTCCCCTGCCCTCCTTTCGGCAAATCTGACCATGACTCCATCTTGCTCCTCCCGTCCTATAGGCAGAAATTCAAACAGGAAGTGCCTGTGCTTCGTACTATTCAACGCTGGTTTGATCAATCGGAATCCATGCTTCAGGATCATTTTGATCATGTGGACTGGGATATGTTTCGGGTAGCTTGCAAAAATAATTTAGACGCATACACGGATACGGTGAGTGAGTTCATAAGGAAGTGTATAGGAGATGTTGTACCCACTGTGACTATTACAGTTTTTCTCAATTGTTTACACACAAATACTGGTACTTGAGACACAATGACCACAACATGTAACTCATGCACCAACCCCCTGAACCAATTCTGCTAAACTACAAGCACAATTCCTGCTTTACACTCAAATTGCAGTTCTAAAACACACTTTTTTCAAAACACTACACACAATTCTTTGCATTTGGCACAATTTTCATGCAGAAAATCTCGTTTTCACAATGAACACACTGCCATTCAAATATGCACACTGACTGATCACATGGGCAAACACCCGTCACACAGTTTTACAATTAGCAATCAGAGCTTTAGCATAAAAGGGCAACAGGTGAGCTCTTCCGTTTTGGAGCAATGGATGCCAACATTGGAAACAGAGGCAGAGCCAGAGGAGTGAGAGTAAGAGGAGGAGGACGGGGAGGACAAGGACGAGGACGAGGAAGGCCAAGGATCGTAATCCCTGATGAGATCCAAGCCACTTTGGTTGATCATGTGGTCAACCATGGTCTAACAATGAGGGAGGCTGGGCAAAGAGTACAGCCAAATTTGAGCAGGTACACTGTAGCATCCATCATCCGGACATTCCGCAATGAGAATATGTAAGAAATCTACTCTCACTAGAAAATTGCAGTACTGCATATCAATACAGTACTCAATGAGTACAGTAGTACAGTATTGCCTGTGGACTGTTCTGTAGGACTGTAAAAATAAAGTATGTTTCAAGTATTTGGGAAATGTATTCCTACTTTGTATTTACAGTATTTTACTATTTGTTTGGCAGAGCTGAAAGATTACCAACACAAGGTGGTCGGGAACGTGTTCTGTCTCCTGAACAGGAAACTGAAATCATGAACATGGTCCTAGAAAATAACGCCATAACATTACGGCAAATACAAAGAAAAATAATAGAAAACAATGAGATATTTCAAAATATTGATAGGGTAAGCTTATCAACACTGGACCATGTCTTGCGCAGAAATAATCTCAGAATGAAGCAGGTCTACAGGGTGCCATTTGAACGCAATTCAGAAAGAGTCAAAGAATTGCGATATAACTATGCGCAAGTGAGTCCTATACAATCCCACAATTGATGCATTCTCTCAACACTGTATAAATTATACATATTTCAGTATTGTAATCATAATGATTGTGCTTCACAATAGTGACCACTCCATGTCTATTTCTGATATTGTCATGTGTGTTTCAGAGACTCCTTGAGTTAGAGGTGGCTGCAGTGGAGCACCAGTTCATCTTCATTGATGAGGTTGGATTCAACCTCACAAAAAGACGAAAGAGGGGAAGGAATATCATCGGCCAGCGTGCCATTGTTCAAGTCCCTGGCCAGCGCGGAGGGAACATCACAATGTGTGCAGCGATTACCCACCACGGCGTCATCCATCACCATGCTACCCTTGGCCCCTACAACACCGCCCATCTGATCACATTCCTGGACACCCTACACAACACACTCATTCCACCAGATCAGGTAGATGGCCCAGAGCAGCTCAGGTACGTTGTCATTTGGGACAAGGTAAGTTTCCACAGGGCTGCTCTGGTTCGTAACTGGTTCACTGCCCACCCACGCTTTGTAGTTGTTTATCTCCCTCCATATTCTCCAGTCCTACATCCTATTGAGGAATTTTTTTCTGCCTGGAGATGGAAAGTGTATGACCGAAATCCACAAACGCATATACCTCTTCTCCAAGCTATGGAAGACACATGTGGAGATATAGCAGCTGATGCTTTTCATGGCTGGAATCGCCATGCTAGGCGATATTTCCCCCGCTGCTTGGCCAGGGAAAACATTGCTTGTGATGTGGATGAGGTGCTGTGGCCAGACCGCAACAGAAGACAGGATGCAGCATAGTTTTTTTTAAATTTTATTTTTTTTGACTGTAACTGTTTACATTAAATTCTTCTGTTTTGTATGTAGACCACTGTATGTGCAACTTTGTGTTGGTTGGGAATGGGATGTACACTGTGTACATTGTTTTTGTGGGAAAAATAAAATCTATTTGTTACCGTGTATTTGTGTGTTCTGAGTATAAAAACAATATTCTCAAATATTTTGCAACACACTTATGTATGTACTGTCTGTAGTAATGGCAACACTGACCCAAAAAAAGGCCTAAGTCATTATGATGAATGGAAAAGTGTAACGGCCGTCATCAAAATGAGACCAAGGTGCAGCGGAGGATGTGTTCATCATGAATAATTTTAATGGACCGAATGAACACTTTACAAAAATAAACCAAAAACGACCAGCAACAGTTCTGTCAGGTTTAACAAAACTAAACAGGAAAAATATTCACCGACAAACCCCAAAGGAAAAACAGGCTGCCTAAGTATGACTCCCAATCAGCAACAACGATGTACAGCTGTTCTTGATTGGGAGCCATACCCGGCCGAAACAAAGCAATCCCAAACATAGAAAAACAGACATAGAATGCCCACCCAAATCACACCCTGACCAAACCTAAATATAGACATAAAAAGGATCTCTCAGGTCAGGACGTGACAAGAAGTGTTTTCCATTCATCATAGTGTTTTACATTGAGCACATCAGTGTTCAACTGGTTCTTATAAATGTCTATTCATATCATGGTTTGTGTGTCATTTGAAAACAAAATACCATTTTGATAAGAAATAACATTGTTTTGAATGTAAAGTTTCATTTTGCTGGAGAATTGAGGGGTTTTGCCCATTGTGTGTGTGTTTTTTGATTTGTGTGTAGAGTTCTGAGAATATGAGGCATGCTTTCAGAAAATGTGTGTAAACAATCGAGAAAAACTGTAAAACCTACCCTAACCAGAAACCGTGGATAGATGGTAGCATTCATGTGAAACTGAAAGTGCTGACCCCCACATTTAACCAAGGCAAGGCGACTGGTAATATGGCAGAATATAAACAATGTAGTTATCCACTCTGCAAGGCAATCAAACAAGCTAAACGTCAGTATAGAGATAAAGTGGAGTCACAATTCAACGGCTCAGACACGAGACATATGTGGCAGGGATTACAGACAATCACGGACTACAAAAGGAAAACCAGCCACGTCGCCAAGATCGACGTCTTGCTTCGGGACAGGCTAAACACATTCTTTACACACTTTGAGAATAACACAGTGCCACCACCACGGCCCGCTACCAAGGACTGTGGGCTCTCCTTCTCCGTGGCCGACGTAAGACATTTAAACGTGTTAACCCTCGCAAGGCTGCCGGCCCAGACGGCATCCCTAGTCGCGTCCTCAGAGCATGCGCAGACCAGCTGGCTGGTGTGTTTACGGACATATTCATTCTCTCCCTATCCCAGTCTGCTGTCCCCACATGCTTCAAGATGGCCACCATTGTTCCTGTACCCAAAAAGGCAAAGGTAACTGAACTTAATGACTATCGCCCAGTAGCGCTCATCTCTGTCATCATGAAGTGCTTTGAGAGACTAGTCAAGGATCATATCACTTCTACCTTACCTACCACCCTAGACCCACTTCAATTTTCTTACCACCCTAATAGATCCACAGGCGATGCAATCGCCATCACTCTGCACACTGCCCTATCCCATCTGGACAAGACGAACACCTATGTGAGAATGCTGTTATTGACTATAGCTCAGCATTCAACACCATAGTACCCTCTAGGCTCATCATTAAGCTCGAGGCCCTGGGTCTGAACCCCGCCCTGTGGAACTGGGTCCTGGACATCCTGATGGGCCGCCCCCAGGTGGTGAAGGTAGGAACTATCACCTTCCCCCCGCTGATCCTCAACACTGGGACCCCACAAGGATGTGTGCTCAGCCCTCCCCCTGTACTCCCTGTTCACCCATGAATGCGTGGCCATGCACACCTCCACATCAATAATCAAGTTTGCAGACAACACAAAAGTAGTATGACAGCGGCAGGGTAGCCTAGCGGTTAGAGCGTTGGACTTGTAACCGAAAGGTTGCAAGATCGAATCCCCGAGCTGGGGAATCATTCTTCTCTGAACAAGGCAGTTAACCCAATGTTCCTAGGCCGTCATTGAAAATAAGAATTTATTCCTAGTAAAATAAATTAGTAGGCTTGATTACCAATGATGACAAGACAGCCTATGAGGAGGTGAGGGCTCTGGGAGAGTGGTGCCTGGAAAACAACCTTTCACTCAATGTCAACAAAACAAAGGAGCTGATTGTGGACTTCAGGAAACAGCAGAGGGTACACCCAGGGGCGGAAATCCCGGGGGGGGGGATGGGGGGGACACGACCCCCCCATCCTGGGAAAAAGATGATTTGTCCCCCCCAATATATCACTGAAACATAACTATGTAATTTAAATAATATTAATAATACGCAATGAAAGCAATTGTGCTGATTATAGACACTTAATAGTGCGTTTTTAAGTTTCAAAAGATTGCGACCCCCCCCGCCCTTTGCCTCACAATGGTTTGATCCACTGCCAGTTCCTTAGCTTGCTACGTAACTGCCGTGAGGTTCATCCAGTCAATCGCGCACACACACACTAGCTGAATATACAGAGCTAGTGCGCAAATATTAACTATTAAGCTAGCTAGTACCTGTTCCATTTATGTGGCGTCGTCAAAGATGGAATCAGCATGCAGATGATGTAAGTTAGTGCTTCAAAGTCCCTGTGATAAGGTTAGCAATAAACTGAAGTCCAAACTGAACAGAACTACACTCTCTTCTACCATTGTCTTAAATATATTTAATGGTCTCGTTGCAAAAGCTAAATTGTCGCAAGGGAACTTTTATTTATTTATTTTATTTCACCTTTATTTAACCTGGGTAGCAAAGATTATAGCAAACACCACTGAAACTAAATTTGTGCTCGCTAGCTTTGCAAATTCAGCTATTGTTGGAAGCCAGCCAATGTGAAACAAACTATTAAAATTACAAAAGGTTGCAGCATATGTTGTGTAAATGGTGAACTCATACAGCTGTCAACTCTTGTCATTTTAATCCGTTTCACATTTGCTAGCTACCTTTTAGATCGAAGCCCATATAGAATGATTGAAGATGATAGAAGCCCATCTCCTACTGTAAATAACCTACACACTGTGTGTGTAGCCAGCCAGCCAGCCAGGTAGAAAAATGGCAGAAAAATAAAAGACGGACATCAGAGTATTTTTCAATACACCAAAACGCATAGTAAGAACCCTAGTAGCCTAATATCTCAAAGACTAGTTGATAAAATGTTCATAAGAAAGAAATGAAATTCTAATGGAAATGTTTCACAATGATGTCATTAGGCAGAGCAGGCAACAGATGGCACACAGACAGCAGAGTTGGGGACAGATATGCAGGGACAGACTGGCAGAGACAGGGAGTCTCAGGTAAGTTTGTTGAGTCTTTGTTTGGCAACATTATGAAAGGTTCTCAATTTTTTTGACTTGTAAAATAGGAACATAATTGGAAAATGCCATGGATACCCCCACTCTCAACTTAAACTGGTGACTGAACTAAGATTTGTTAAAGGCAATGGTATTGCTGTTGTGATTAGTTGTGTAGTTTTGGGTACCGGTAGTTAGGAGTACGGCAAACACCTTATTTCTTTGGTTCCTCAATATACATTTACCATATTACAATGTAGGCTATGTGTTACAGCACTACTTTTGGTGTCCCCCTCAGGAATTGCTCTTGAGAAAATTTCATGTAATTGTCCCCTCCAAAGTGGATATCAGATTTTCGCCCCTGGGTACACCCCCTTATCTACATTGATGGGACTGCAGTGGAGAAGTTGGAAAGCTTCAAGTTCCTTGGTGTACACATCACTGACAAACTGAAATAGACCACAGAGACAGGGTGGTGAAGAAAGTGCAACAGAGTCTCTTCAACCTCAGGAGGCTAAAGAAATTTGGCTTGTCAGCTAAAACCGTCAAATTTTTACAGATGCACAATTGAAAGCATCCTGTCGGCTGTATCACCGCCTGGTACGGCAACTGCACCACCCGCAACCGCAAGGCTCTCCAGAGGGTGGTACGGTCTGCCCAACGCATTACCGGGGAAAAACTACCCGCCTTCCAAGACACCTACAGCACCCGATGTCACAGAAAGACCAAAAACATCATCAAGGACATCAACCACCCGGGCCACTGCCTATTCACCCCACTATCATCCAGAAGGCGAGGTCAGTACAGGTGCATCAAAGCTGGGACCGAAAGACTGAAAAACAGCTTCAATCTCTAGGCCATCAGACTGTTAAAACAGCCATCACTAGCACATTAGAGTCTGCTGCCTACAGGCAAAGACTAGAAATCATTGTCCACTTTAAGGAATGGAACACCAGTCGGAAGTTTACATACACTTATGTTGTAATTAAAACTTGTTTTTCAACCACTTCACAGATTTCTTGTTAACAAACTATAGTTTTGACAAGTTGGTTAGGACAATGACACAAGTAATTCTTCCAACAACTGTTTACAGACAGATTATTTCACTTATAATTCACTGTATCACAATTCCAGTGGGTCAGAAGTTTACATACACTAAGTTGACTGTGCCTTTAAACAGCTTGGAAAATTCCAGCAAAGGATGTCATGGCTTTAGAAGCTTCTGATAGGCTAATTGACATAATTTGAGTCAATTGGAGGTGTACCTGTGGATGTATTTCAAGGCCTACCTTCAAACTCAGTGCCTCTTTGCTTGACATCGTGGGAAAATCAAAAGAAATCAGCCAAGACCTCAGAAAAATAGTTCTCTCACGTCACCCCGCTCCTCCGCTCTCTCCACTGGCTTCCAGTTGAAGTTCGCATCCGCTACAAGACCATGGTGATTGCCTGCGGAGCTGTGAAGGGAACGGCACCTCCATACCTTCAGGCTCTGATCAGGCCCTACACCCAAACAAGGGCACTGCGTTCATCCACCTCTGGCCTGCTGGCCCCCCTACCTCTGAGGAAGCACAGTTCCCGCTCAGCCCAGTCAAAACTGTTCGCTGCTCTGGCACCCCAATGGTGGAACAAGCTCCCTCACGACGCCAGGACAGCGGAGTCAATCACCACCTTCCGGAGACACCTGAAACCCCACCTCTTTAAGGAATACCTAGGATAGGATAAAGTAATCCTTCTAACCCCCCCTTAAAAGATTTAGATGCACTATTGTAAAGTGGTTGTTCCACTGGATATCATAAGGTGAATGCACCAATTTGTAAGTCGCTCTGGATAAGAGCGTCTGCTAAATGACTTAAATGTAAATGTATGTAAATGTAAAAAAAATTGTAGACCTCCACAAGTTTGGTTCATCCTTGGGAGCAATTTCCAAATGCCTGAAGGTACCACGTTCATCTGTACAAACAATAGTATGCAAGTATAAACACCATGGGACCACGCAGCCGTCATACCGCTCAGGAAGGAGTCGCATTCTGTCCTATTAAGACGTTTTATGTTGGTGTTTCCTTTATTTTGGCAGTTACCAGTACATAGCCAGTGAAAATGTTTCACAAATCAATGCTAACCATTGTTGGCCTATTTGTCCTGCAATTGTATAGTAACAGAAAGCAATTCCACACATAATATAGTAGAATGTATGATACTTTCATCAATGTGTTTTAAAATTAATACTTTCTTTAGTTTTTAGATCAAAGAATCCACCAAAACTGGTAGGCTACCTGGAACCAAATCGTACTTGTTTCAAATAATGATTGGACCATGCTATATAGTCAACTGAACCATTTATTAGGAGATGGATCCCAGCAGAAAAGAACACACCATCAAACTGATCTTAAGCAGATCTGAGAACAGAAGCTAAAAATAGTATATTTCTGCTGTTCAGTGTCTACTCTGTTACACATCCTCCTGCTGTTCCTTTACACATCAAGACAGGCTTGTCATATCATGTGAAAGATTAATAACCAATGCTGATTATTTATAGAATAACATAAATCAGGCAGATAACAGATCTCACTGGTGTCTTTTAAGTACAGATGATAAGGTTAACTGGACTACCACACTCCTAGTTTGGATACTATTGAGTGACACCATTTATTTTTACATTTTTTCTATTTCACCTTTATTTAACCAGGTAGGCTAGTTGAAAACAAGTTCTCATTTGCAACTGCGACCTGGCCAAGATAAAGCAAAGCAGTTTGACACATACAACAACACAGAGTTACACATGGAATAAACAAACATACAATCAATAATACAGTAGAAAAGTCTATATACAGCATGTGCAAATGAGGTAGGATAAGGGAGGTAAGGCAATAAATAGGCCATGGTGGTGAAGTAATTACAATATAGCAATTAAACACTGGAATGGTAGAATGTGCAGAAGATGAATTTGCAAGTAAAGATACTGGGGTGCAAAAGAGCAGGATAAATAAATAAATACAGTATGGGGATGAGGTAGATTGGATAGGCTATTTACAGATGGGCTATGTACAAGTGCAGTGATCTGTGAGCTGCTCTGACAGCTGGTGCTTAAAGCTAGTGAGGGAGGTAAGAGTCTCCAGCTTCAGTGATTTTTGCAGTTTGTTCCAATCATTGGCAGCAGAGAACTGGAAGGAAAGACGACCAAAGGAAGATTTGGCTTTGGGGGTGACCAGTGAGATATACCTGCTGAAGCGCGTGCTACGGGTGGGTGCTGCTATGGTGACCAGTGAGCTGAGATAAGGCGGGGCTTTACCTAGCAGAGACTTGTAGATGACCTGGAGCCAGTTGGGTTTGGCGATGAGTATGAAGCGAGCGCCAGCCAACGAGAGCATACAGGTCGCAGTGGTGGGTAGTATATGGGGCTTTGGTGACAAAACGGATGGCACTGTGATAGACTGCATCCAATTTGTTGAGTAGAGTGTTGGAGGCTATTTTGTAAATGACATCGCCGAAGTCGAGTATCGTTAGGATGGTCAGTTTTACGAGGGTATGTTTGGCAGCATGAGTGAAAGACGCTTTGTTGCGAAATAGGAAGCTGATTCTAGATTTAATTTTGGATTGGAGATGTTTAATGTGAGTCTGGAAGGAGAGTTTACAGTCTAACCAGACACCTAGGTATTTGTAGTTGTCCACATATTCTAAGTCAGAACCGTCCAGAGTAGTGATGCTGGACGGGCGGGCAGGTGCGGGCAGCGATCGGTTGAACAGCATGCATTTAGTTTTACTTGCATTTAAGAGCAGTTGGAGGCCACGGAAGGAGAGTTGTATGGCATTGAAGCTCGTCTGGAGGTTAGTTAACACAGTGTCCAAAGAAGGGCCAGAAGTATACAGAATGGTGTCATCTGCGTAGAGGCGGATCAAAGAATCACCAGCAGCAAGAGCGACATCATTGATGTATACAGAGAAGAGAGTCGACCCGAGAATTGAACCCTGTGGCACCCCCATAGAGACTGCCAGAGGTCCGGACAACAGGCCCTCCCATTTGACACACTGAACTCTATCAGAGAAGTAGTTGGTGAACCAGGTGAGGCAATCATTTGAACCAGGTGAGGCAATCAGTATGATGGCTGCGTGGTCCCATGGTGTTTATACTTGCATACTATTGTTTGTACAGATGAACGTGGTACCTTCAGGCGTTTGGAAATTGCTCCCGATGGCGGTTATGATATCGTTTAGGACCTTGAACATGGCTGAGGTGCACCCATGACCAGCTCTGAAACCAGATTGCATGGCGGAGAAGGTACGGTAGGATTCGAAA
Source organism: Salmo salar (assembly GCF_965601325.2). Taxonomy (NCBI): domain Eukaryota; kingdom Metazoa; phylum Chordata; class Actinopteri; order Salmoniformes; family Salmonidae; genus Salmo; species Salmo salar. Next base: position 96,739,371 of record NC_138300.1, read on the forward strand.
TGGTCGGTGATCTGTTTGTTAACTTGGCTTTCAAAGACCTTAGAAAGGCAGGGTATAATAGATATAGGTTTGTAGCAGTTTGGGTCTAGAGTGTCTCCCCCTTTGAAGAGGGGGATGACCGCGGCAGCTTTCCAATCTATGGGAATCTCAGACGATACGAAAGAGAGGTTGAACAGGCTAGTAATAGGGGTTGCAATGATTTCGGCAGATAATTTTAGAAAGAGAGGGTCCAGATTGTCTAGCCCGGCTGATTTGTAGGGGTCCAGATTTTGCAGCTCTTTCAGATCATCAGCTATCTGGATTTGGGTGAAGGAGAAGTGGGGAGGCTTGGGCGAGTTGCTGTGGGGGGTGGAGTGCTGTTGATCGGGGTAGGGGTAGCCAGGTGGAAAGCATGGCCAGCCGTAGAAAAATGCTCATTGAAATTCTCAATTATAGTGGATTTATCGGTGGTGACAGTGTTTCCTAGCCTCAGTGCAGTGGGCAGCTGGGAGGAGGTGCTCTTATTCTCCATGGACTTTAGTGTCCCAGAACTATTTGGAGTTGGTGCTACAGCATGCAAATTTCTGCTTGAAAAAGATAGCCTTAGCTTTCCTAACTGCCTGAGTATATTTGGTCCTAACTTCCCTGAAAAGTTGCGTATCACGGGGGCTATTCGACGCTAATGCAGAACGCCACAGGACGTTTTTGTGCTGGCATACTGTATTGATGGGGCAAGCATTTCCACCCAGAATTCAACCATGAAACAATGTTGACAATCAAGTGAAACAGTTCACAGTACACTCAAATGCAAATCTTTGGAACAGTTTTTAAATGTTATAAACCCTGAATACCATAGACTGGAATGAAAGCACAAACAGGCTTGTGTTGTAACTGCTGCCCTCTTCTGGTCTATTCATACATCTCAACTGCCATCACATACCTAGTAGTGACCTGTCTTAGAAATGTATGTAATATCTGAATGTATGCTATTTTTGCCCATTTTAATGGAATCTAATACAGTAAGGTACTTCATGGTAACCCTGAAGGGATTTGATATTGATATAAAAATATGTTTGCATTGGGCCTTTAAAGTATTTAAGAGAATGTTAAGAATATATATATATTATTTATTTTTTTACAGAAAATCTGTATTTGGAATGTATTGTTACATGGGACTGCTGGAGTGAGCATAGCTCCTAATAGGTCAAAACCACACACCTGTTTGTAGATACATTTTTCATGTTTTTCCAGTGATTGAAATTAAGCCCAAACTGCATGAACATTGATGGACCAAAATTAAACTTGAGAATGTACAGTAGAAGGGTTTGTGAGGTGGAAATAATTTCATAAAAATCATGTTATCTAGTCAATAATGAAAACAAATACATACTCTATATGTACATTCAGAAATGGTATACACTATAGAAATCAGTGAATTACAATACATATTTGGATACTGTTTTAAATCAAAAGTCCTTGTGTATTTGTACAATCAAAATCCAAAACAATTCTCACTATATAAAGTCATTACCTGAACTAAAACCTGACAACTGTGGTTAAGAAATCAGAGAAAAGTTTCACTCCTGAACTTCCTGTGTGATTGTTTCTTAGGTCCAGCTCTCTCAGGTGTGAGGGATTTAACCTCAGAGCTGAAGCGAGAGCACCACAACCAATCTCTGTGACTCTACAGCATGATAGTCTGCAAAAAGAAAATAAAACACTATTGTTGCCATAGACACAAATCTAATGTAACAGCAAGCTAACAAACTTAATGTTTTGACAAAGAGGAGCTCTGTACAGGTGCATTTATGTTGTGATGACTTGAAAACCTACTATTCTACATAACTACATTTTCAGTTTTAACATCTCTGACACAGCTACTGTATGTACGCAACTCAAAATCAAATTACGTTTATTTGTCACATACACCTTGTCACGTTTGGGTGTAGAGAAGGACCAAGGCACAGCGTGAGTATCGTTCCACATCTTTATTAATATGTGAAACTTAGCCAAAATACAAAAACAATAAAGAATAAACAAAACTTGACTAAAGAGGTGCTACATGCACCAACTCAAAATAATATCCCACAAACACAGGTGGGAAAACAACTACTTAAATATGATCCCCAATTAGAGACAACGATGACCAGCTGCCTCTAATTGGGAATCACACAAAAACCACAACATAGAAAAAAGAAACTAGAACCCAACATAGAAATAAACTAGATAAACCCCCCAGTCACGCCCTGACCTACTCTACCATAGAAAATAACTCTATGGTCAGGACGTGACACACCGATTACAACTGTGTAGACTTAACCGTGAAATTTTTGCTTACGAGCCATTCCCAACAATGCAGAGTTTAAAATAAAATAGAATCACTAGAGGAATAAAATACACAAGAATGGAGCTACAGTGCCTTTGGAAAGTATTCAGACCCTTTCCCTTTTTCCAAATTTTGTTATGTTCCAGCCTTATTCTAAAATGGATTAAATACATTTTTATCCTCATCATATCTACACACAATACCTCATAATGACAAAGCAAAAACAGGCTTTTTGAATTTTTTGCAAATATATTAATAATCGAAAACAGAAATACCATATTTACATATGTATTCAGACCCTTTGCTATGAGACTCGAAATTGAAATCCTGCAACTCATGAGGTCCAGCTATCTGACAACCTGCTCACTCAACCCCATCCCCACCTCCCTTCTCCAGACCATCTCTGGAGACCTTCTCCCATTCCTCACTTCCCTCATCAACTGATCCCTGACCACCACTCTGCATCCCCTCTGACTGCAAAATGTCCCCTCACCAAGAAACCAACACTCAACCCCTCTGATGTCAAAAACTACAGCCCGGTATCCCGTCTTTCTAAAACACTTGAGCATGCTGTCTCTGACCAACTCTCTCAGAACGATCTTCTTGATTTATTTTACCTTTATTTAACTAGGCAAGTCAGTTAAAAACAAATTCTTATTTTCAATGACGGCTTAGGAACAGTGGGTTAACTGCCTTGTTCAGGGGCAGAACGACAGATTTGTACCTTGTCAGCTCGGGGATTCAATCTTGCAACCTTTCAGTTACTAGTCCAACGCTCTAACGACTAGGCTACGCTGCCGCCCCAGTCAGGCTTCAAGATGGGTCAATCAACTGAGACTACTCTCCTCTGTGTCATGAAGGCTCTCCACATTGCCAAAGCTTTTTCTCTCCTCTGTTCTCATCCTCCTAGATCTATCCGCTGCCTTCGACACTGTGAACAATCGGATGCTCTTCTCCACCCTCTCAGGGCTGGGCGTCTCAGGCTCTGTACATTCTTGGACTGCATCCTACCCTGCAGGGACTTGAAAGAGAAATATACCACTAGAAATTGGATTTAAATATTCAATTTTAAAAAACATTTGACAAACTATGATAAATTACATAATTCCAGCAACACATCACAGGAACTGAATGGCAAATGAGAATGGATTATTGTTGTACACTCCTAGGTAAAAAGCTACCGTAATTTCCGGACTATTAAGCGCACCTGAATATAAGCCGCACCCACTGAATTAAAATTGTTTTTTTATTTTGAACATAAATAAGCCGCACATGTCTAAAAGCCGCAGGTGCCTACCGGTACATTGAAACAAATGAACTTTACACAGGCTTTAACGAAACACGGCTTGTAACAAAAATAAATAGGCTTTAACGAAACACGGCTTGTAACAAAAAATTTGCAGTAAGCTTTTGTTGTCTTTTTGCACTGAGTCAATTCCTCATGCTGCTGTTTCCAACGTCTTATCATCGACTCATTAAGACCAAGCTCCCGTGCAGCAGCTCTATTTCCTTTGCCATGATGAGGGTGACAAAATGACTGCCGTAATCAGAATGATGGGGAGTTTGAGAGCGCTCGATTTAATCTAAACAGTAAACAAAAAAAAGTTGTTTGACCTTAACCCGTTCGGCAATTTCATTGGTCTAATGAAAGCTTCATGCTGCCAAAAAACTGAGCACGTCACAGAATGTGTTTTTTTGGAAAAAAAAAAATTGAAAGCGGGAAAAATCCATATATTAGCCGCGTCATTGTTTAAGCCGCGAGGTTCAAAGCTGGGAAAAAAGTTGCGGCTTATAGTCCGGAATTTACGGTACTCATAAGGGAACCACATTTGTAAGAAACCTTTGCAGAGGGTTCCACTTGGAATGAGAAATGTACAACAATAAGATAAAAATCAATCTGTGTGTGTGTGTGTGGTGAAACAGAGATAGAGGAGGACAGACTGACCCTAGCCCCTCGGCACATAGGCTGTTACAGCATAGATACTGGGGACTGAGATCGGGCAACACTATGGTCCCGTACAAAATTACTCCCGGACAGGGCCAATCAGGCAGGATAAATACCACTCTGACAAAGCACAGCCCCCACACCAATCAAGGGAAAACAGACCACTAACTTACTACCATGAGACAAGGTCGAGTATAGCCCAGAAAGATCTCCCCACCATACTAGCACTAGGGGGTGCAAAACCGGACAGGAAGATTACGTCAGTGACTCGGCCCACCCAGGGAGTCGAGTATAGTTAACAAAGCCTGGCATGACGTGATGCACCCTAAGAGAACGCAAGCATGCCAGTGACTCGGCCTCCGTAATAGGGTCAGAGGATCCCAGGAGAGAGTGGGGAGCCAGCCAGGCAGACACAACAAGGGTGGTTCCTCTCACCAGTGCCTTGCTGTTCACCGTCGCACCCCTGAGCCACACTACACTCAATCATAGGACCTACTGAAATGAGATGAGCGGTTTCCTTTGGAATTATAGGGACAATAAAGAGGCCTGCATCTTGTGACAGCAGCCTACCTGTTGGTAGGGCTGTTACGATGACCGTATTACCACCACACCGGCAGTCACGAGTCATGACTGCAGTCAAATTCCAAGTTGACGGTTTAGTCACGGTAACTAGGCTTCCCATAGGCCTATATGTTTTGATAAGGATTGTATCACAACTAATGGTCAAATAACTTCTTAAAATGCACATTAATCCACTTTACAAAGGGTGTAGAGTTTCAAGTTTGAGGAAGATAATTTTCACCATAAAAATGCACCTTTATAATAAAAGCATTACCTGCATAATCCCATTTGCAGTCACTTTTGAGAATTGTGTTTTCCCGCTAATTGATTGCATTTTGGAACACTCGCGCTTATAGCCTACTGCCGTGTGCGCATTGCCATTCTGATAATGTGAAGAAATAGCCTAATAGTTTATCAACATTTTAAGCTAAACGTTCTGATCTGTTGCGTCAGCCTCACTGCTTTTAAACGTTTTTTTGATGCTAGTGGTCGTATTATTTGGGATCTATCACATCCCATAACTGTCCCAGACTATGTTTGGAATATTTATTTCTCGCACAGATTAGGTCAACTTTATAAATATGGGTGGTAGTAGATTGACATAGGCTAGTGCTTTTGCTGTTCGTTAGCCCTACTCATCTTGTTGGCTGATGGAAAGTAAATGTGGACAGCTCTTCCAACATCTTATATATGCGCCTCATTATTCAATAAGGATGCGTGTAGTTGCGTCGTCGATGTGTCTGTCTTCACCTGTAGCTTGTGAGAAGGACTCGATCACGTGACGGGCATCGGCTAATAAGAATTGAGATATCTGAGAGAGCCATGTGAGTGAGAGATACTTCGGCGCACACAGCCGGGAGAAGGGAAATATAATTATTATATTCAGCCAAAAGGGCACAACAGCCACTACCCGCAAAAGGCATGGATTTTTTTTAGGAGGCATTACGGCCACACAAAGGGAATGCCACTGGGAAATTGAAGGCATTATCAAGTGTTTGTCAAATTGTAAATGAGAGACTGATGAAGTGTGAGCATCCTGTACAAAAAACAAAGCACAGCTCATGCCTTTCAGGCTACTTTTTTCAAATCATCATTAGTCATATCATGCAGTCTTAGAATGTATTAATAATCCAGCCCAATGTTTGTGTCACAACTATAGTTGCATAAATAACTCGAAATTAAGAATGTACAGTTGAAGTCGGAAGTTTACATACACTTAGGTTGGAGTCATTAAAACTCGTTTTTCAACCACTCCACAAATTTATTGTTAACAAACTATAGTTTTGGCAAGTCGGTTAGGACATCTACTTTGTGCATGACACAAGTAATTTTTCCAACAACTGTTTACAGACAGATTATTTCACTTATAATTCACTGTACCACAATTCCAGTGGGTCAGAAGTTTACTGTGCCTTTAAAAAGCTTGGAAAATTCCATAAAATGATATCATGGCTTTGGAAGCTTCTGATAGGCTAATTGACATCATTTGAGTCAATTGGAGGTGTACCTGTGGATGTATTTCAAGGCCTACCTTCAAACTCAGGGCGTCTTTGCTTGACATCATGGGAAAATCAAAAGAAATCAGCCAAGACCTCAGAAAAAAATTGTAGACCTCCACAAGTCTGGTTCATCCTTGGGAGCAATTTCCAAACGCCTGAAGGTACAACGTTCATCTGTACAAACAATAGTATGCAAGTATAAACACCATGGGACCACGCAGTCATCATACTGCTCAGGAAGGAGACGCGTTCTGTCTCCTAGAGATGAACGTACTTTGGTGCGAAAAGGGCAAATCAATCCCAGAACAGCAAAGGACCTTGTGAAGATGCTGGAGGAAACAGGCACAAAAGTATCTATATCCACAGTAAAACGAGTCCTATATCGACATAACCTGAAAGGCCGCTCAGCAAGGAAGAAGCCACTGCTCCAAAACCGCCATAAAAAAAGACAGACTACGGTTTGCTACTGCACATGGGGACTCTTACGTTCTCCCCTCGGGTGTAGCTCGTCTGAGGAGGAGACGTAAATGCCTGGGCCTAAACACACCAGGTAACACAGATGAAAGGGGAAGAAATGTGGGGTGCAATGAGCGATAAACAAATCAGACCACAACCAGAACTAAATTTTAACCCTCAGGGGATGTTTAGTGAATTATTTAAATAAACAATATAGAACACCCATAAATAATCAGTAAGAAACAAAACAACCACAACAAGGGAAGGTAAGAGAAGGGAATGTTTGGGATCGGGGTCCAAGTAATGAAAACAAACAAAAGGTCCCTCCTCTTCTATACACCTAATCCTTCCTAACACACTCTAAACCCTAACCCATTGTCCTACCTGGTTCCAAGAAAAATACATGGGTGACACCCGCCCGGCTAACCTAGTGTATAAAACAATGGGTTATCTACGTGAGAATGTACACCCATGGGCAGATCTACCTTTTCCCTTCTCCAGGACCTAGGTAGGGTGGAGTGCCTCAGGAGGACAGGCTGAAACACAAAGAAATTAACGCAAATAATCAAACAAAAAAACAAGTGTCCTCTCTCTCTCCCCCTCTCTCTTCTTCTCTTCTCACACGGCAAACAGATATCCTCTCTGTAATCAGCTACAGCCACGCCCACCATCGTTAGCCGCAACTCGGTACACCTGTAATGCCCAGGACACAAACACACTAACAGGGGAAAATGGGGAACAAGAAAAACGTAACACGTAACAGGGACAAAGATTGTACTTTTTGGAGAAATGTCCTCTGGTCTGATGAAACAAAAATAGAACTGTTTGGCCATAATGACCATCGTTATATTTGGAGGAAAAAGGGGGACGCTTGCAAGCCGAAAAATACCATCCCAACCGTGAAGATCGGGGGTGGCAGCATCATGTTGTGGGGGTGCTTTGCTGCAGGAGGGACTGGTGCACTTCACAAAATAGATGGCATCATGAGGAAGAAAATGATGTGGATATATTGATGCAACATCTCAAGACATCAGTCAGGAAGTTAAAGCTTGGTCACAAATGGTTCTTCCTAATGGACAATGACCCCAACATACTCCCAAAGTTGAGGCAAAATGGCTTAAGGACAACAAAGTCAAGGTATTGGAGTAGCCCTCACAAAGCCCTGACCTCAAACCTATAGAAAATGTGTGGGCAGAACTGAAAAAGTGTGTATGAGCGAGGAGGCCTATAAACCTGACTCAGTTACAATAGCTCTGTCAGGAGGAATGGGCCAAAATTCACCCAACTTACTGTGGGAAGCTTGTGGAAAGCTACCCGAAACATTTAACCCAAGTTAAACAATTTAAAGGCAATGCTACCAAATACTATTTCAGTGTACGTAAACTTCTTACCCACTGGGAATGTGATGAGATAAATAAAAGCTGAAATAAATCAATCATTCTCTCTACTGTTATTCTGACATTTCATATTCTTAAAATAACGTGGTGATCCTATCTGACCTAAGACACAGAATTTTTACTAGGATTAAATGTCAGGAATTGTGAAACACTGAGTTTAAATGTATTTGGCTAAGGTGCATGTAAACTTCTCACTTCAACTATAGGTGGGCCGTTGTTTCTTTGTTAACCGCTCAACACAGAATAGCTGCATGTGTGTACTCCCTCAAATCGTTTGGAGAAAATATCCTTTCTATTTTATTCAGCTATGTTCAATTGCATTCTTTATACTATAAAATAATGCCATGGAATTCGAAACAAATCTTGTCTACTAAATGAACTAGTGTAGCCCACAGCCATATGGCAGAGCCAGATCAGGGCCTAACACAAGGACAAATATTCTGTTCTTCTTAAATAAATTACATTTTCTTCATATGATGTTTCTTTAGACCCGTCTAAAATAATTGATTTATTGTGATAGTATAGGCTATATAGTTTTTTGTAAATGTAGATGTTCCAAAGGTCTGCATCAGTGGCTTGTAGACTACACGTGAAAACCAGGAGATAAATGTGTTTATGTTAATTAATGGGCAATTACCTTGAGACCGGCAGTTATTTGCTTGACAATCAATGGCTGACAAAAATGTATGACTGCCACAGCCCTACGTGTAGGTACGTTATGTATGGCAGGACCAAATCAGAGAGATAAGTAGGAGCGAGTCCATGCAATGATTTGTATGTTAACAGTAAAAACTTGAAATCAGCCCTAGCCTTAACAGGAAACCAGTGTAGAGAAGCTAGCACTGGAGTAATATGATCAAATTTTTAAAATATTGGAATAATTTTGTGAAAAAAAAAACAAAGGCTGTGCAACGTAACACTTTATGTAAAGAATAAATGAAGGTAAAATAAATGTAACCATTTTTCAGAACTCCAAAGGGTGTGCGATGTATGTCCCTACCCTGTGAACATTCCAAAGGTTTTATAAGGTGTTTATGTCACATGGTCAAGGAGCTATTGAATTTTAAGTGATTATTTATATATATATATATATATATATATATATATATATATATATATATATATATATATTTTTTTTTTACATGTTGGAATCATTTTATTAAAAAGCCAAATGCTGTGCCACATAAACTCTCTATGTAAGGAAGAAATTAAAGTCGAAATGAGGTTGCTACGTCATGTGATTGAAGAGCTATAGAAATTCTAAAGTTTCAAATATTTATATAAACTCATGTAAGTGCTTTTTGGGAAAACCAAAGGCTGTGCAATGTGTGTCCCTATCCTGTGAACAATATGAAGTTGGTTTGAGGTGCCTAGGTCATGTCATCGAAGAGCAATTGAATTGTAAGTGATTTTACAATTGAACACACACACAAATATTTGTATGAACATAACAAGATTCAACAACTGAGACATAAACTGAACAAGTTCCACAGACATGTAACTAACAGAAATGGAATAATGTGTCCCTGAACAAAGGGGGGGGGGGGTCAAAATCAAAAGTAAGATCAAAAGTAACAGTCAGTATCTGGTGTGACCACCAGTGGCATTAAGTACTGCAGTTCATCTCCTCCTCATGGACTGCACCAGATTTGCCCGTTCTTGCTGTGAGATGTTAACTCACTCTTCCACCAAGACACCTGCAAGTTCCCGGACATTTCTGGGGGGAATGGCCCTAGCCCTCACCCTCTGATCCAACAGGTCCCAGACGTGCTCAATGGGATTGAGATCCGGGCTCTTCGCTGGCCATGGCAGAACACTGACATTACTGTCTTGCAGGAAATCACGCACAGAACGAGCAGTATGGCTGGTGGCATTGTCATGCTGGAGGGTCATGTCAGGATGAGCATGCAGAAAGGGTACCACATGAGGGAAGAGGATGTCTTCCCTGTAACGCACAGCGTTGAGATTGCCTGCAATGACAACAAGCTCAGTCCGATGATGCTGTGACACATCGCCCCAGACCATGACGGACCCTCCACCTCCAAATCGATCCCGCTCCAGAGTAGTGGCTACGGTGTAACGCTCATTCCTTCGACGATAAACACGAATCCGACCATCACCCCTGGTGAGACAAAACCGCAACTCATCAGTGAAAAGCACTTTTTGCCAGTCCTGTCTGGTCCAGCGACGGTGGGTTTGTGCCCATAGGCGATGTTGTTGCCAGTGATGTCTGCTGAGGACCTGCCTTACAACAAGCCTACATGCCCTCAGTCCAGCCTCTCTCAGCCTATTGGGGACAGTCTGAGCACTGATGGAGGGATTGTGTGTTCCTGGTGTAACTCGGGCAGTTGCTGTTGCCATCCTGTACCTGTCCCGCAGGTGTGATGTTCGGATGTACCGATCCTGTGCAGGTGTTGTTACACGTGGTCTGCCACTGAGAGGACGATCAGCTGTCCGTCCTGTCTCCCTGTAGCGCTGATTCCATATGTGTATTTCATATTTTTAATGTCTTCACTATTATTCTACAATGTAGAAAATAGTAAAAATAAAGAAAAACCCTTGAATGAGTAGGTGTGTCAAATCTTTTGACTGGTATACATACATATATGTATAAAATGAATAATTTTATGAGAAAACGCAAGGGTGTGCAACATTTCTCTCCATGTTAGGAATAATGGACAATTGAAATGAGGTTGCTAAATCAAGCGGTTGAAGAGGTATTGACATTTCAATATTGTGATCATGCACTTTTTTGAAGGCCCCTAACTAGTTGCGTTGACGGTGCGCTAGGCTGCCAACACCATTGCGATGTGCGTATGAAACTCGGGTCGGAATGTGTCAAATAAGACCTGTGCAATGTTGCACTACTTTTTTTTCCTTCATAGTCTCTCTAACCTGAGGTATGTAGCTCAAATCGTTTGCGAGCTATTGAAGTTTGAAGGTCCGAACGTCTTTAAAAACGTTTTTACATTTGCTGCGGAGTGGCGCAAAGGTCTAACATGTTGATTTTGTCCCCCCACACCAGATGCGATCAGGTCATGCAGGTTGAAATATCAAAACTAACTCTGAACCTACTATATTAATTTGGGGACAGGTCGAAAAGCATTAAACATGTATGGCAATTTAGCTAGCCGTTGTTAGATCATTTGCCCTGGGATATACATTTGGGTTGTTATTTTACCTGAAATGCCCAAGGTCCTCTACTCCTACAATTCATCCACAGATTAACAGTCAACCAAATTTGTTTCTCGTAATCTCTCCTCCTTCGGGTTTTTTCTTTGGACATTATATAGCAGTTGGCAACCAACTTTAAAGGTGCATTATGTTGGTGATGGAATGAGTAGAAGGGAGAGTCGGTCAAGGACTGATTCGGACAAGGCGCTAAATTATATGACAAGCGATAGTTTATTCAGAGTGAAGATATTTGGTACAGCGTGCACGGACTCGTTCCAGTAGCTCTGAGGGAGCCAGCGGAAGAGAGCCCCTAAAACAGTTTGTTTACATGTTTTATACAACACAGAAAGTAGGTTGAGTCTTGAAGTCCTGGTCCTCTGGTTGGCTCAGGTCCAGGTGTTGTCACCGTCGATTGGCTCCATCTGTTCATGCGTCTTCCTGCGATCTTGCGCAATGTTCTGATGATGTTGAGTTTCTATCAAAGCTCTAAATCTGGGTGTGAGTGCCTTGGATAAGCTATGGCATATATGTGTGTGTTCCTGTTTTCACAGGGTCGAGCATGCCAGACACTGTTGCTGTTATCACGAGATGGGGCCCCCGTAGGCTTGTGGTTGGGCCAGTTCCTGTTATGTGCTGCAAGTGGAAACATCAGTTTGCTTGTGTAAGCTGCATTGAGACATAACTAGTTGGTTAGTGGAAAACATGTGTAATAGCTGCAATTCATGGTAATAACGTTTGTTAGCTTGGTGCATGTTAGAGGCACACTAAGTAGAAAATCTTACAAATTCTTACAATTACCACAACTGACTGGAGCGTGAACCTCAATTCATCTTTCAATCACATGGGTATATGCTCCTAAAAACCAATGAGATGGGAGAGGCACGATTTGCGCCTGGCCACACAGACGTCCACGAGCAACGTTTGTTAACATGTGTAAATTTATCTTGCAACATTCACGCAGTGTCTGGTCAGCATGTAAAGATCTGCAGCAATGCGTTGCTCTGTAGACAGACAAGTGTATAATAAACATTGGCTCTGCTGTTGGCTTCTGGAGATTATAGATTAATCATTTTACAGCTGTATAGCAAACTTTGCCCTTCGTTTAAAATGGCGCTTCTCATTTAATGATCTTGTGCATTGCGACATTATAAAGCTAGGGAACATTTGCAGTTATCTAAAAGTTCCATCAAAATGTATTCTCTAAATAATATTACTTCTTAATAAAGGAATGAAAAGTGACTGACACCAAACACCCTTGAATTTAGATATATTTATTGCATTAATAAGAAGACAGTTTACCTTTCACACAGGTAAGATGTATACTTTGACAGGTTTCAACTGCTGTTTTCTCATTCTTGAATTTAAAGCTTATTTTTTCAAAGCTTTGCATAATAAAACTTACACATCATGGCCATTCTTACAAAGATATAGAACTAGCACACTGGAGAAAGACTAATCTTAGAAGGGATATTTACACGGCATGTTCGTTCATTTGAGTAACAAGGAAAATACTAACCTGTACACCCTAAAAAAAAAAGCAACCCAAAACAGTAAACAGTGGCAAAAAGTGAGCCTCCAAATATACATGAACAGCTGGATCTCCATTGACAGGTATGTAGACAGAAGTACAGAGACTTCCTCAGCTGTTGTGACTTCCACAGACGTGATACCAATCCTGATCCTGTAAGACTACAAAGTATACAGGCATGCTTTCCATCCAACCCAACACTGGCGCACCTGATTCAACGTATTTTATGATCATCAAGACCATAATCAATTGAATTAGGTGCTGTAGTGCTAGGTTGAAACAAATGCCTGCGCACCCCAGGACTCTAAGACAAGGCTTGTTGACCACAGGTGTAGACGGTCAGTGTACTACAGGGCATTGTACTCCACGCACTTTGAGGGGTCTGTGGAGAAGTGTTTCTGGCAGATAGTCATCAACCTTTTCAGTCCCTGTTGAAGAGAGCAGACGTTAAGATATTTTCACAAGAAGGCTGAGCAGTCAGCTATCTTACTTCTGCTACTCTATTTGGGTTAACCCAGAGGTTAGGGGTCATCTTTGATCCAAGTTATATTCAGAGGTTAACCCAGAGGTCCTAACCTGGATGTATTTTCTCTGGGTCTCGTCGTTGAGGACGTGGGCCACGTGTTTGGAGAATATCTTCTCTCGCCCCGTACGGGCGTGGATGCCCACCATGGTCACCCCGATGGGCCAGGGGGCATTACCAATGGCCATCTGCAGGTATGCATCGTTCGCCTGGAACAGACAAGCACAGTTTAAGGACAACTGCCCAATCTTAGTTTAGTTACATGACACACACTATTACCAATCATACTAAACACAAAACACCCAATATAAGTGACAACAGGTAGAAAACAAGTTCAATACCTTTACATATTCTCTCTGCAGCATGAATTTAATGATGTCTGTGATTGATTCTTTGATGTCTGCTGGCAAACTCTAAAAAAATAGAGAATGACAATAAACAAGACCATATCCACCACACTCATTTCACAGAGGGCAGTTCCCTGAGGTGAACACACCTTCTTGCGTAGTTTCCGGAATAGCGGTTTGAGGTAGGACTCAGTCTGTTTCTGGGTGGCGCTGGCCAGCTTGCCCTGGACGCTGCGCTTCACGTGGTCCTCTCGACCGTTCAGGTCCTTCGCCCAGACTCCCAGCAGGAACTACAGACCACAACAAACTATATCCACAACTGCCAAGAAACTACTGACCATAACACAACCATGTCAGCACACAAACATTATAATTTTTTTTATATCTCCATCACAGCATTACAATAAATAATTACAACACTGGATAGAGATCACATCAGCAACTGTTGAATTAGTAAACAACTCTCCCTGAAGTAAAAAGCAGAGCATAACCCTCTCAGTCTCACCCTAAGGACTTTGTCGATGACATCCTGGTCCCCATTGTCATCTCCCGTTCCCAGAGATTTACCCAGAGCCTATAGGACAACAAATACCAAACAAGAGGACAAAGGGAATACAGTGTTCTTATGACGCATTGACACATAGGACTTTGTTTGGACTGTGGTAGAAGAGGGACATTCAGCACTTTTTATTTACAATTGTGGATTAAAATGTAGCCCTTCAACCCTGAGTTAAGGACAAATATAGTGGCTTTAGTGACTCCCCAGTCGCTGTGTACCTCCAACTCCTCGATGGTTGTGTCTGCCTCGTGTACTCTTAGGTCGAATTGTGTGTCCACCTCGCCTGGCTCCCCAGTGCCCCCTACGATCTCATTCAGGTACTGTGCATCAATCTTATCCATGGCTGCCTTCAGGTCATTCCTCAAACCCTGCCCAGAGAATACACAGTAACACAGGTGATCATCTTTACATCACAGGTTGTCAGTGCCCGAAAAGTCACATAATGTTCTGGGCTAGCATGTACACAACAGTACCAAGGACAATGAGAGGTGAGTGCTTAAAAGTCTGTGTCCATCACTTCTTTAACCTTACAAAAACAATATAAAACCCACCACAAAAACAAAGAGCAAGTTCGCACCACCACCCTGCCTCATAACAGTGACAGGATGTTACCTTGTTGACTTCCGGAGCGAGAATCTCAATCTTCCTGAGCCTCTGGAAGGCCTCATAGTCTGACTCTGCAAACAGACGCACCGGTTCCCCTCGCTCCCTCAGCCGCCGGATCACCTGGACAAACAAACAAACAAGCACGTCTCCTCCCTGTTCATACCAAATGAACAGAACCCAGGAGGCTTGACACAATAAAACCAGCTCTGATTGGCCGACTCACCTCCTGCCGGGAGAGCGACATTGGCAGCTTCTCCTCAGTCAGCTCCAACTCTAACGTGCTATTGGATGAGGTGGAGGGATCAGCCTTCTCTTCTTTCTTCTCCATCTTTGAGATAACACAGAGGTAAAAGGGAGAGAGAGGGACATGGGTCAGTTTCCTGTTTTCACTGCTATAGTGTACCACAGTATGAGTCATAATAACCAGCATTCAAACAGGTTCCAATAATTTTTCCCAAAGGGGATTTTAGGAACACTTAAAATAAGGGCCGTTCATATAGGCTTAACCTGGCATGGAGTTTTGATAACCGTGTAAATCTTTCTTTGACAATGTGATTTATCTATTCACCTGTATTTACCTCCAAAAATGCTAATTAGGCTAGCATAAAGAGCTACAAATGCCATGATCTGGCTGAGACTGCCCAATCAAGGCAAAGGTAAATTAATCCAGAGATTCTAATATTAGCTAAATGTAGTACTGAATAAATTGGCGAAATTTCTTACATTTACAATTTTATGAACTGTCTTGTGCAAGTTTTAAATTGACACAATACCTGTTAGCAAAAGGTGTCAGCTGGAGATGACATGCAGAAGCTTGCAAGGATGTTGTTTTGCATGTCTACTTTGATGCTATTTAAAAATGCTAATTGAGTAAAGACTAATATATTGATAAATGGTTACATGGCTATCAAAACGTCACGCCAGGGTAAGGATACACAAAACACAGGGAATTTTAGAATAAGTTAAAATAAGCGCTATGAGAAAAATGAATAGTGGAAAAACGATTGGAACCATTTCCCTGTTTGACCGCTAGGTTTTATAAGTATTATGACACCTCCACTGTGGGGCTCTAGAGGCAAAACTCAGAGGTCTCCATTACTATTGGCTCTCACTAGAGATCTGTATATATAATGAAAAGGTGCTCATATCTCCGTCCTAACAATAGGAGTTGGCAGGAAGGCAGTCGACAAGCTTAGGTCCAAAATAAGCCCATAGAAACGCATTGGGCTTATTTTGGACAGGTTTTGGCGAGAGTGAAACCTCCTCTCTCTCAGCTGGCGAAATGTTTTATCATAATCATCCTCACAAACAGCTAAAATGCCAGCAGAAGCAGTAGAGCGTGCTCACTCCGTACTGTCATGCAGAGACATTATCTATTGCTACTGACTCACCTGGGACCAGCAGTCTCTTCCAAAGCAAACCAATGTCTCAAACCAATGTATGATGGTATACAAATCCATCATACCATTTCAAAGCAGCATGAACATAGGAAAAAAACTGTTGCATGTAGACCATCTTCATGGCTGTTAAAAATCATGTTTTAAAATGATTAAACCACTGCATAGCAATTTCATCTTTCAAATATACGTCGGGTTGGGTTGCAAAGGGTCAGAAACTTTCCGGAAATTTTCCATGGGAAATTAAGCCCGGGTATTTTGCTTAAATTCATTAAAGAAAGTTAGCCTATAACAGTGAACCTTTGTGGGATACACATAAGGCAATTCTAGGTCTTGTGGCATATTTTGGTTAAACTATCCCCAATTCAATAGATTTGCAACCCTCTGCATGCACAGTGCATTCTTCCATCACATGTACAGCTGATTCTCATGATCTTGCACACTAATGAGATGCTATTGAGCCCACACTACTACTGTCTGAGCCAAAGACTACATGCCTTTTGGTAAGTTTTGATTACAATACTGGGTGGTGTGAATATATTTTATAACATACATGATTTTTGTTAACTAGTAAATAGTAGCCTACAGCAAAGTGTGTTTAAATCATTTCTAACTTGTTAATTTCTGCTGATTAGTTTTTGCTACCATGTGGGTTTTAGCTTGCTTGAGCCTGCTAACTGAGTGTCAATTCACCGGTTTCCATACATGTTTCATTTTAAGACATTCATCTTACAAAAGGAGTTGTTTAACCTAACTGCTTAACTATTTATCTGTACAATTCCATGTATGTTGTTTTAAAAAAAAAAAAAAAATCTAATCTTTACAGGAAAATGCCACAGGCACTATCTGATGTGTGGAGACATTTCACTGCAGCTAATGTAGAAGGAAAAGCTGTGTACATTTGCAAATACTGTGCCAAATATGTGAAGAATGCAACAAAGATGCAGAATCTGGCAAAGTGCATAAAGTTCCCTCAGCGTTCACAACAAGCAACCTGACAAAAGTCCCTCTACTTCTGTTCGAGGTGAAAATGATGAATCAGCACCTTATCGGTAGCAACAGCTCATGGTCCTCCTGGAATCTGAAGTGTTTTTGACTCATTGGATGAACATAGTCAGAGAAATGCTGATGAATGCCTTGCATGCAACTGGTTCACCTCTGATGCTCACAGGCAATGTATATTGGAAGAGATTTCTGAATGTTCTTCACTCAGGATACACACCTCCAACAAGACATGCTTCATCTACTAATGTGCTGGATGCAGAGTTCAGAGTTCAAGTGAAAGTCAAGCAAATTAGAGAAAGCAGACTATTGCAATCATCTCTGATGGGTGGTCGAATGTTCGTGGGCAAGGAATAATTAACTACATCTCCACCCCTCAACCAGTATTCTACAAGAACACAGACACAAGGGACAACAGACACACCGGTCTCTACATTGCAGATGAGCTGAAGGCAGTCACCAATGACCTTGGACCACAGAAGGTATTTGCACTGGTGACAGACAATGCTGCGACCATGAAGGCTGCTTGGTCTAAAGTGGAGGAGTCCTACCCTCACATCACACCCATTGGCTGTGCTGCTCATGCACTGAATCTGCTCCTCAAGGACATCATGGCACTGAAAACAATGGATACACTCTACAAGAGAGCCAAGGAAATGGTTAGGTATGTGAAGGGTCATCAAGTTATAGCAGCAATCTACCTCATCAAGCAAAGAGAGAATAAGAACACCACATTGAAGCTGTCCGGCAACACCCGTTGGGGTGGTGTTGTCATCATGTTTGACAGTCTCCTGGAGGGGAAGGAGGCTCTCCAAGAAACGGCCATATCACAGTCTGCCGATATGGACAGCCCCATCAAGAGGATCCTCCTGGATTATGTATTTTGGGAGAGTGTGGTAAGCAGCCGGAAACCTATAGCAGTAGCCATTGCACGGATTGAGGGAGACAATGCCATCCTGTCTGATGTTCAGAATCTGCTTGCATATGTAAGAGAAGAAATCCATCCTGCCCTGCCCACTTCACTGTTGCTCCAAGCAGAGGAAACTGTAGTTCTGAAATACATCAAAAACGTGAAGACTTCTCTACCTGAAGCCCATACACGCCACAGTGTACATGTTGAACCCCAAGCATGCTGGCAAGAGTATCCTGTCTGATGAAAATATCAACAAGACCTATCTTGCCATCACTTCAGTGTCGTCTCGCCACCTTGGCCTGGATGAGAGCAAGGTTCTTGGCAGTCTGGCAAAGTGCACTTCCAAGCAAGAGCTTTGGGATGGAGATGTAATATGGCAGTCGTGCCAACATTCAGTTGGAAGTCGAAAGTTTACATACACCTTTGGTAAATACAGTTAACTCAGTTTCACAATTCCTGACATTTAATCCTAGTCAAAATGCACTGTCTTAGCTCAGTTAGGATCACCACTTTATTTTAAGAATGTGAAATGTCAGAATAGTAGAGAGAATGATTTATTTCAGCTTTTATTTCTATCATCACATTTCCAGTGGGCCAGAAGTTCACATACTCAATTAGTATTTGGTAGCATTGCCTATAAATTGCTTAACTTGGGTCAAACGTTTTGGGTAGCCTTCCACAAGGTTCCCACAATAAGTTGGGTGAATTTTGGCCCATTCCTCCTGACAGAGCTGGGGTAACCGAATCAGGTTTGTAGGCCTCCTCGCTCGCACACGCTTTTTCAGTTCGGCCCACAAATTTTCTATAGGATTGAGGTCAGGGCTTTGTGATGGCCACTCCAATACCTTGACTTTGTTGTCCTTAAGTAATTTTGCAACAACTTTGGAAGTATGCTTAGGGTCATTGTCCATTTGGAAGGCCCATTTGCGACCAAGCTTTAACTTCCTGACTGATGTCTTGAGATGTTGCTTCAATATATCTACATCATTTTTCTGCCTCATGATGCCATCTATTTTGTGAAGTGCACCAGTCCCTCCTGCAGCAAAGCACCCCCACAACATGATGCTGCCACCCCCGTGCTTCACGGTTGGGATGGTGTTCTTCAGCTTGCAAGCATCCCCCTTTTTCCTCCAAACATAACAATGGTCATTATGGCCAAACAGTTCTACTTTTGTTTCATCAGACAAGAGGACATTTCTCCAAAAAGTACTATCTTTGTCCCCATGTGCAGTTGCAAACTGTAGTCTGGCTTTCTTATGGCAGTTTTGGAGCAGTGGCTTCTTCCTTGCTGAGCGGCCTTTCAGGTTATGTCGATATAGGACTCGTTTTACTGTGGATATAGATACTTTTCTACCTGTTTCCTCCAGCATCTTCACAAGGTCCTTTGCTGTTGTTCTGGGATTGATTTGCCCTTTTCGCACCAACGTACGTTCATCTCTAGGAGACAGAACGCGTCTCCTTCCTAGGTGGTATGATGGCTGCGTGGTCCCATGGTGTTTATACTTGCATACTATTGTTTGTACAGATGAACGTTGTACCTTCAGGCGTTTGGAAATTGCTCCCAAGGAAGAACCAGACTTGTGGAGGTCTACAATTTTTTTTCTGATGTCTTGGCTGATTTCTTTTGATTTTCCCATGATGTCAAGCAAAGAGGCAGTGAGTTTGAAGGTAGGCCTTGAAATACATCCACAGGTACACCTCCAATTGACTCAAATTATGTCAATTAGCCTATCAGAAGCTTCTAAAGCCATGACATCATTTTCTGGAATTTTCCAAGCTGCTTAAAGGTACAGTCAACTCAGTTTTTATAAACTTCTGACCCACTGGAATTGTGATACAGTGAATTATAGGTGAAATAATCTGTCTGTTAACAATTGTTGGGAAAATTAGTAGATGTCCTAACTGACTTGCCAAAACTATAGTTTGTTAACAAGAAATTTGTGGAGTGGTTGAAAAACGAGTTTTAATGACTCCAACCTAAGTGTATGTAAACTTCCGACTTCAACTGTATCTCATCAGCCACCGGATGGAAGGGATTGAGGCTCTTTCTCCTGTTGCCTCCATGATCCTCCAAATCCCACCAACTACAGCCGCAACTGGTCCTTGTTTGGGAACACACACACACCAGGCTGACCAATACAAGGGTTGAAAAATTGGTGGCCACCCGGGCAAATTTGAGGCTTTTTGAGCCTGACAACGAGCCATCCTCAACAAGGTTGGAAAGTGACAGTGAATATGAGGCCTCAGAGTCTGATGTTCAAGAGGTGGACATGAGGAGGTCCAGGGAGAAGACATAGAAGCCTGAGAGGAAGTTTATTTTACAGATGTATGTTGAAAATGTTTTTTTGGGGGGTAGGTGCGATGGATCATTGGGGATCATTCAACATTCCCTTTTGTTGTTCAGGGAAATTATCCCATGTGAAGAGTCAACTCATTTAATTAAAGTTCAATTCGTAACTAATTGTTTTTTATTTATATTGTTAGGATTTAATCATGTCTACTTATAAGATAAACCTTCTATGTTTGTCTCCATATGATATGGTAAATATATCCAATGCATTAATGTTAATTCCCATATATTCCCGTTAATTCCCACGGAAAGTTTCCACCTCTGAATATTCCCCAAAATGTGCAACCCTACTGATGGGTCATGCTTTTAGAAGCACATGCATCTCTTCACCTTAAGATTGTGTTTCTAGGAAGAGCACAATCAACAACAACAGAAAGTACACCACAAAAGCCCCCAAAATGCACAAAGAATCCAAGTCAGATGCAGGTGCTGCATTTGTAAGCTAAAACCCACTTTATAGGCACATTTAGAGCTGTATTAGTCAGCTGAATTGAAATGCAGTTCTCCCCACACATGAGCGATTCTCAAAATAAGGCAAAACCTGCAAACACAAAAAACAGGGAAAAAAACTGAAAGTTGTTTCTGCTACAAAGGCCCATATCAAACTCATTTGAAATATAAGAGGCAAAGCCTGATTAACCCAAAACTTAAAAAAGCAAAAGGATAAACTGACAGAGCCTAAACTCATGCTCAACATGGCTATGTCCCAACTCTCCATTCCTTGCCCCCTCTCCTTCCAGACAACTGATCAGTGAAGGGACTGAATACAACCCACACATCCACCACTTAAATTCACAGGTTTAAGCAACATGACTGAAGCTCTAAGCCTATTGGAAGGATGGGTGGAGCAATCATAATGTATTTTTACACTGTGCTTACATTCAGGTAACATTGAAGCAGCCTGGAGGAAAGAACTAGGGAATGGGTTATTTTTGGACTGTATATAGCTAGCTTGCTGCTAGATACATTTCCTCCATATTTTAAACTCCTATCAAGTCCTTGCAGACAGGTAGAATTGAAGGGAAGAAGCAGCGGAAAGGGGAGCTTTGCAAGATTTTTGGGACACACCACTGCCTACGGTCGATCATCCTCGAGACATGCTCCCTGCCTTTGCTGTGCCATCATCCCCTACCTGTCTCTCAGGTGCCTCTTTCTGAACCTGCAGGGCAGCGTTCACAAGGTGGGAAGAGAGCACAGTCAACACAGGCTATGCAACATCAGAAAAACACTACCACACAACCCTGTAAGGGGGTCTAGTCATAGGCTGCACTGAAACTCTGAAAACAAGTCACTGAGGGAAGAAAAAAAAGTGGAGATTGAACAGACAGTGCAGAGATAGGAAGGGGAGGAGGAAGGGAATGGAAGAAGGTGGCAGACAGAGAGGAAAGGAGAATCTCGAAACAAGGAGTAAGATGAAGGGCACAAGGGAGAGAGAATAAGAGAGAACAGACAATGGGCTATAACTAGCCTTTGATCATGACTCGCAGTTCTATTACATTACACATAACAGTCATTGGATGAAGGCGTCTTCTGTACAGGGGAGGTTTGTTAAGAGCCTCGGCGCTCAGTCTGAACATTACCACGCATCGCTTGCGGTACGGTTTTAGAATAAGAAGGACCTTATCTTTCATCTCAGTGAGACATTTTCAAAAAACAAAACTGATACTTTTATAGGGTTAGGGTTCCCACATGGCCATATTTCCATGTTACAGCACTTGTTTACAGAAAACAGACAAGACAGAGGGACTACATCGGCGTCTCCGAACACCTGTGTGTAAACAGAAGGCGGCCACAAACGTGTTGTCACTGAAAAATACTGTCGGTGGCAACTGTTAAAACCGTCTCAAAACAGCACAGTAAGTGCATTTTGATGTGATATGAAAGTAGAGGGATTTGTGTTCCTAGAACCGTACTAAATCACATTTAGATTGAGAAAATGAATAACTAAGGAAGAATTTCACTTCTCTCATTGACTTAATCCAGCAGCATATCACCCTGCATCCCAATGCTGGCTTTCCTCTGAAGCTAAGCAGGTTTGATCCTGGATGGGAGACCAGATGCTGCTGGAAGTGGTGTTGGAGGGCCAGTAGGAGGCACTCTTTCCTCTGGTCTAAAACAATAATATCCCAACGCCCTAGGGCAGTGATTGGGGACATTGCCCTGTGTAGGGTGCCGTCTTTCGACGGGGCATTTAACAGGTGTCCTGACTCTCTGTGGTCACTAAAGTTCCCATAACATTTATCAAAGTAGGGGTGATAACCCCGGTGTCCTGGCTAAATTCCCAATCTGGCCCTCATACCATCATGGCCACCTAATCATCCCCAGCTTCCAATTGGCTCATTCATCCCCTGTAACTATTCTCCAGGTCATTGATGTAAATGAGAACGTGTTCTCAGTCAACTTACCTGGTAAGTATTATTATTTTTTATTGTTTTTTACTTCAAATCCCAAACCCCGGAATGATCTACTAAAGGCATGCTTCCGTTCGGCTGGCCGAAGTCAACTAGGAGAACCAAACAAGTGTGCTCGCATACTCCTTTAAGACCTTGTGCTTTTCCCCCCCTCATTTTTCAAATACTACTGTTTGTCCATTTTGAGACACCGTAGCCAGTACACACTTCCATAAAATAATCTGAATTAAACAAAGATAAGTAAATTAATGACTTATTGAGTTTTTGCCAAAGAATACCTTAGCCACACAATTGTACTTCAAGACATTTGGTGCACTATTTCTCAATGAAAACAATTGGCATGAAAATGAGTAGTCCCTCATTGAATGACAGACTTCCCTGAAGAATCTCTACTGTTGACCAATCACCGACGAAGTGGCGTAGACTTCGGGTTGCGTCAACAACAACAAAAAAGTCTCCAAAGTCTAAAACGTCATAATATATGTACGAGCTCTTCCGGCTGGAAAGCATGCATACACCTTTCTTTAGTCTCCTTCACAAGCTTTCCCTGAAATCTCGCCTCTAGGTTTAGAAACGCTGTTAAAAAAATATTTAAAAATAGAAACGCTGTGATATTACCTTGTAGCCACATCTTTCGAAATACTCATCTTCTTCTTTTCGGGCAAGATCGGATCGTTTGAAGTATTTCTTTGAATCCTGTGAATAGATTCATTAACACCGCATGTCAACAATAAGATGCAACGAAGGCAACATTTTAATCTCACAAGTAAAAAATAATACTTAGCTAACTAACGTAGTTGAGCTCTTGAAACTAAGCGAAGATAACGTTAGATGGCGCACGCATGCCGCTAACCTTAGAGCCATATAGCTCTTAATTGTATCATGACGCAGGCTCACCCAACTTGTACTTTAAGCTAACGTTGGCTAGCTAGTTACTATTTTGAGTAAAAATGATATTAAACGTTCCCTTGCCCACGCCAAGCAACCTAGCTAGTTATCCTAGCCTAGCTAACTTAAAGCAACTCTAGCTAGCTCAATTTAGCTAGCTGACTAGTAAACATACTAGCTAGCAGTAACTCACATCAATAAGATCTTTGTCTACAATTAGTTTTCTCTTCCTCGCGATTTCAGCTTTTAAGAAATCCATATTAATGATCAAATATGTCGTTATTTCTTTAGTCTTCACAGTTGAAATGTATAGACCAGATCAGCTGTTTGGGAAAATGCTGGAAACAATCTGACCCGGACGTGAATAAGATTTCCTTCAACGTGAATACACACGTCATGGCGTTCAAAATAAAAGTTATTGGACTAAGGTGGTGTTATTAAGGATGACCAAAAATGAATCGCTAAATACTGTAGCAATTCTTTACAGAAAATGGTATAGCTCTACGTACTGTCAGGAATCCACAGATGTTTTTTGACTCACTGAATAATGTTAACTCTATCAGTGATATAGAATCTAAACAGTGTGATGAACCCATCAAAGTTGAAGATATTATACAGTTTATCAAACATCTAAAGAATAATAAATCATCAGGTGTTGATGGAATTACATCAGAATTTTACAAATTATTTTCTGAACAAGTAGCTCCCTTCCTATTTGAAGTCTTTTTAGAGAATATTAAAAACAATGATCTCCCTCCTACAATGAGTCAGGGGTTAATAACACTGATACCTAAGCCCAAAAAATAAGTGCTGCTCATCGATAACTGGCGTCCAATTTGTCTTCTTAATAATGACTATAAGATATTAGCCTTACTACTTGCAAAAAGTATCAAAGAAGTCCTAGATGCAATCATTGATGAAACACAGTCTGGATTTTTGAGGAACAGACATATTTCTAACAATGTCAGACTAGTATTAGACATACTTGACTACTCAGACCTAATAACCGAGGATAGCTTCATATTATTTTTAGATTTTTATAAAGCATTTGACACAGTACAGCATCAGTTCCTCTTCCACTCCCTTGAGAGACTTGGCTTTGGGGATTTCTTCTGTAAGGCTATTAAGACTCTCTATACAAATGGTAACAGCTCTATCAAATTGAAATATGGCACCTCACCTAGATTTGAGTTAAAGAGAGGAATTAGGCAAGGTTGTCCTATCTCTCTATACCTGTTTTTATTAATCACCCAACTTCTTACAAATTCTTTAAATAATAGTCCTGTACAAGGTATTTCCATAGCTGGTAAAGAAATTATTATTATTATTAATTCCCATGTCGATCGATGTGATACAATCCTTTTCTTAAGCATCTGGTCTATATCTTAACATTAGTAAATGTGAACTCATGGCTGTCAAAGATTGTGTGATACCTTCATATTATGGTATTCCAGTAAAAGAAGAACTTACATATTTAGGCATAACCATTATAAAGGATCAGAAGTCTAGAGGCTTACTACATTTTAACCCTCTTATTAAAAAAACCCAGAAGAAGCTAAATCAATGGCTACAGAGGGACTTATCTTTATAAGGTCCCACAGTTGACAGTGCATGTCAGAGAACAAAATAAAGCCATGAGGTCGAAGGAATTTAATCAACTTTATTTATTTATTTTTACATCAGCCGATGTCACAAAGTGCTGTACAGAAACCCAGCCTAAAACCCCAAACAATGCAGATGTAGAAGCACAGTGGCTAGGAAAAACTCCATAGAAAGGCCAGAACCTAGGAAGAAATCTAAAGAGGAACCAAGTTCTGAGGGGAGGCCAGTACTCTTCTGGCTGGTCCGGGTGGAGATTATAACAGAACATGGCCAAGATGTTCAAACATTCATAGATGACCAGCAGGGTCAGATAATAATAATCACAGTGGTTGTAGAGGGTGCAACAGGTCAGCACCTCAGGAGTAAATGTCAGTTGGCTTTCCATAGCCAATCATTCAGAGTTAGAGACAGCAGGTGTGGTAGAGAGAGAGTACAAAACAGCAGGTCCGGGACAAGGTAGCACGTCCAGTAAACAGGTCAGGGTTCCATAGCCGCTGCCAGAACATTTGAAACTGGAGCAGCAGCATGACCAGGTGGACTGGGGACAGCAAGGAGTCATCAGTCCATTGTCCGTAGCGCTCCGAGACAGGATTGTGTCGAGGCACAGATCTGGGGAAGGGTACCAAAACATTTCTGCAGCATTGAAGTTCCCTAAGAACACAGTGACCTCCATCATTCTTAAATGGAAGAAGTTTGGAACCACCAAGACTCTTCCTAGAGCTGGCCACCCGGCCAAACTGAGCAATCGGGGGAGAAGGGCCTTGGTCAGGAAGGTGACCTAGAACCCAATGGTCACTCTGGCAGAGCTCTTTACGGTGAAGCATGGTGGTGGCAGCATCATGCTGTGGGGATATTTTTCAGTGGCAGGGACTGGGAGACTAGTCAGTATCAAGGGAAAGATGAACGGAGTAAAGTACAGAAAGATCCTTGAGGAAAACCTGCTCCAGAGCGCTCAGGACCTGACTGGGGCAAAGGTACACCTTCAAACAGGACAACGACCTTAAGCACACAGCCAAGACAATGCAGGAGTGGCTCTGGGACAAGTCTCAATGTCCTTGTGTGGCCCAACCAGAGTTCGGACTTGAACCCGATCTAACATCTCTGGAGAGACCTGAAAATAGCTGTGCAGTGACACTCCCCATCCAATCTGTCAGAGCTTGAGAGGATCTGCAGAGAAGAATGAGAGAAACTCCACAAAAACTGGTGTGCCAAGGTTGTAGTGTCATACCCAAGAATACTCAAGGCTGTAATCACTGCAAAAGGTACTTCAACAAAGTACTGAGTAAAGGGTCTGAATACTGTGATATTCCTGTTTTTTATTTGTTATAAATTAGCTAAAAAATGTAAAACCTGTTTTGGCTTCGTCATTATGGGGTATTGTGTGTAGATTGATGAGGAGGAAAAAACGATTTAATCCATTTTAGAAAAAGGCTGTAACTTAACAAAATGTGGAAAAGGTCAAGGGGTCTTGAATGCACTTACATTTTAATTAAGTTTTAGAGTCATAAAGCAACTGAGGAAAAACACAATTCCTACCTTGAATTAAGAGAAAGAAAATGCTATTTTTGTCAACTCTGTAAAACATCAACTCTGTCAGATTTTTGTCTAACATCAGCTCTGTCAGAGTGTTGAAATATCTGATAGAATGGTTATGGTTTTATTGGGGATTATCAAATTAATAATTTTCCATATTTTACAAATGTTTGTATTGAACTTTTATTTTTAGAGGCAAAAATATGTCTGTTTTGAGTATCTGTTGTCAACTGATTGCTAACTCCCTTTTTTAATAATAATCACAGTGGTTGTAGATGGTGCAACAGGTCAGCACCTCAGGACTAAATGCCCCTCACCCTGCACCCATCTTCCTCTACCACTCTCTTCACTGCTTCGGCATACAACACTTTCTGTACTACTGTACTCTAACCCTGGCAACCTCAACCTGCCTTTCTTTCACCGGACACCTCCGATCTTTCTCCACCGATACCACACTCCGGAGAGCAAAGCAGGTTACAATTATTGTCCCTAATCTTGTAATCTGGAGCGCCCGCTCCCTCTGGGTGGAGGAAATGCAACAAATAATCACGAGTCCAAGTTACCTTCACCAACTCAACAGTCCCCAACCTTTCCTTTACCCAAACTGACACCACATACCAAAAAGCAATGATCCATTCTCTCTCCAAATCTCACTCCCACTGTGGCAAAATCATTCTTGGGAAAAGGCCTGAATTTGGTGGTCCTCGCCGCAGGTACTTCACCCTCACCCTCAACAAGTTCCATCTCCGAACTACTGGAGCAGGTATTGCTGTTTTTACACTTGACACCCACCTTCCTCACATGACTACTTCCCTCTACACTCAACTTCTTCTCAGCAGTCATCACTGCACCTGCCACCACATTTAATTCATCTTCACTCTCGTCAGATTCCATTTCCTCCTCAAGCTCTTCCAAAAGTTCTGTGCGATCCTCCGTTCCATATTCACTCAAGACATATTCCATATCTCTCCTTTTTTCTTGTCCACCATATTCTTCACCAGATCTTTCAGAAGGCCTCTGTAATCCCCCACTCCATGTTTATTCAGAATATCCTCCTCTTTCTTCCTTATTTCCTTTTCCGCCATCTTCCCACCCTCCTTCCGTTGCCTTGACAGCAGTGTCAAAGACCGGTAATAAACATTACCATCATGAGATTTTTAAACTCAGCCCTCTACTACTCTCAGCCCATCCCACCTATCTCCGTAGACCACCCCCTTTTGATTTCCACACGCCATATATTTCTTTACTGTGCTGTGATGTCTCACGTGAATTATGAACTTCTCTAATTGCATAGTATCCACAGATTGTACGTTAAAGATTAATATTTTTCCTAAGAGCATTATTATATTGTTGATTGATTGACTATGGCTTTCCAAATCACCCAACACTGCTATTTGTAGCGTTCATTTTAAATTAATGTTTTGATTTTTTTGCCATTCCTGAACGTGTGACCAGAAACAAGCTACATGGGGACAATACCAGAATAAATTATCTAATGATTCTGTTTCTTCACAGCAAAATCTGCAGAGCTGCGATTTTTGTATGCTCCATATATATATATATATATATATATATATATATATATATATATATATATACTGCTCATAAAAATAAAGGGAACACTTAAACAACACATCCTAGATCTGAATGAAAGAAATTATCTTATTAAATACTTTTTTCTTTACATAGTTGAATGTGCTGACAACAAAATCACACAAAAATAATCAATGGAAATCCAATTTATCAACCCATGGAGGTCTGGATTTGGAGTCACACTCAAAATTAAAGTGGAAAACCACACTACAGGCTGATCCAACTTTGATGTAATGTCCTTAAAACAAGTCAAAATGAGGCTCAGTAGTGTGTGTGGCCTCCACGTGCCTGTATGACCTCCCTACAACGCCTGGGCATGCTCCTGATGAGGTGGTGGATGGTCTCCTGAGGGATCTCCTCCCAGACCTGGACTAAAGCATCCGCCAACTCCTGGACAGTCTGTGGTGCAACATGGCGTTGGTGGATGGAGCGAGACATGATGTCCCAGATGTGCTCAATTGGATTCAGGTCTGGGGAACGGGCGGGCCAGTCCATAGCATCAATGCCTTCCTCTTGCAGGAACTGCTGACACACTCCAGCCACATGAGGTCTAGCATTGTCTTGCATTAGGAGGAACCCAGAGCCAACCGCACCAGCATATGGTCTCACAAGGGGTCTGAGGATCTCACCTCGGTACCTAATGGCAGTCAGGCTACCTCTGGCGAGCACATGGAGGGCTGTGCGGCCCCCCAAAGAAATGCCACCCCACACCATGACAGCAGAACGTTCTCCACGGCGTCTCCAGACTCTGTTACGTCTGTCACATGTGCTCAGTGTGAACCTGCTTCATCTGTGAAAAGCACAGGGCGCCAGTGGCGAGTTTGCCAATCTTGGTGTTCTCTGGCAAATGCCAAACGTCCTGCACGGTGTTGGGCTGTAAGCACAACCCCCACCTGTGGATGTCGGGCCCTCATACCACCCTCATGGAGTCTGTTTCTGACCGTTTGAGCAGACACATGCACATTTGTGGCCTGCTGGAGGTCATTTTGCAGGGCTCTGGCAGTGCTCCACCTGCTCCTCCTTGCACAAAGGCGGAGGTAGCGGTCCTGCTGCTGGGTTGTTGCCCTCCTACGACCTCCTCCACGTCTCCTGATGTACTGGCCTGTCTCCTGGTAGCGCCTCCATGCTCTGGACACTACGCTGACAGACACAGCAAACCTTCTTGCCACAGCTCGCATTGATGTGCCATCCTGGATGAGCTGCACTACCTGAGCCACTTGTGTGGGTTGTAGACTCCGTCTCATGCTACCACTAGAGTGAAAGCACCGCCAGCATTCAAAAGTGACCAAAACATCAGCCAGGAAGCATAGGAACTGAGAAGTAATCTGTGGTCCCCACCTGCAGAACCACTCCTTTATTGGGGGTGTCTTGCTAATTGCCTATAATTTCCAACTGTCGTCTATTCCATTTGCACAACAGCATGTGAAATGTATTGTCAATCAGTGTTGCTTCCTAAGTGGACAGTTTGATTTCACAGAAGTGTGATTGACTTGGAGTTACATTGTGTTGTTTAAGTGTTCCCTTTATTTTTTTGAGCAGTGTATATATATATATAAAACATTCTGTTGCTGGCAAGAATTTTCTATAATCATTTAAATTGAAAAACTCAAAGTGTTGAATCAAGCGTTGGTTTGTGTATCAGTTCATCCACCATGTAACATGGAATTGGTACATCAAAAATGTCTTCCCATTTATTTTGCAAACTTTATGGTAGAGCTGTCTGATGGAGTTGACATAAATCCAGTAAATTACATTTTATGAAGAAAAAAACATTTAGGAGTTTGTTCCTTTACATAGTGTGATACAGTAGCTGATACTTTGGTCTATCAAAATACATTTAAAATGTTGTAAATATTTAGACAAATATTTGTGGAAATAAAGTTGAAATTGTTCCCTTTCATGAGCTATAAAACTGCACATTTTTCTGCCTGCCCCAAGGCAAAAATAAAATAAAAAATTGCAATTTGATTTCACAAATGTTCAATTAAATATGTATTTTTACTGGAAAATGATGGCCCAGACACTTGTACTTATGCCCAGCCACACAGCAATTTCTGCCTACGCCGCTGGTCAGAATTGTGCTAGAATACAAAGTTCAAGTGGCCTCCCTGTGGCTCAGTTGGTAGAGCATGGTGTTTGCAATGCCAGGGTTGTGGGTTCGATTCCTATGGTGGGGGAAATGTATGAATTGAAATGTATGCATTCACTACTGTAAGTCGCTCTGGATAAGAGTGTCTGCTAAATGACTAAAATGTAAATGTAATATTGTCAGAAGTGATGACGAGCAAGTACAGACAGTGTTGGGAGAGATTAGAGTTAAGGTTAGAGGTCATGGTTAAAATAACTTTTGTGATGAAAAGCAAGGTGCCTTTTTTTCTGTGTAGCATGGCCAGTGAGTGACGAGGAGTGGTGATAGCCTAGGCAACTGTAACGTTTCAGCTGGGATGCGAGCTCATATCTCCCTCTAGTGTTTGCCAGGGGCCCAACACCTTTTTGGTTCTGTTGGAACATTTCAAAAGCCTTCTCCCCTTTGCTATTCATAGGGGAAAACATTTTGAAATTAGGAATTGTCTACTGTAAATTATGGTTTATGTTCCGGTGATTTAACCCTCATATTCAACGTGGTCTCAGAGCATGTCGTATTATTCTGTACGTAAAGCCAAGACACTCCATTTAGTATAATATTGTAGCGACCTTAACATAACACCTAGCAACTGCGTCAAGGAGTTCATACCTCTTGGCGTAACGGTTAAGGTGTTGGCTTGACAGTCGCAGGACCGGGTTCGAATCCTGGTTGGAGCTACCCCAAACATTTGCTACAGCGGTATCATTTACATTTTTACATTTACGTCATTTAGCAGACGCTCTTATCCAGAGCGACTTACAAATTGGTGCATTCACCTTATGATATCCAGTGGAACAACCACTTTACAATAGTACATCTATATCTTTTTTGGGGGTGGGGGTTAGAAGGATTACTTTATCCTATCCCAGGTATTCCTTAAAGAGGTGGGGTTTCAGGTGTGTCCGGAAGGTGGTGATTGACTCCGCTGTCCTGGCGTCGTGAGGGAGCTTGTTCCACCATTGGGGTGCCAGAGCAGCGAACAGTTTTGACTGGGCTGAGCAGGAACTGTGCTTCCGCAGAGGTAGGGGGGCCAGCAGGCCAGAGGTGGATGAACGCAGTGCCCTTGTTTGGATGTAGGGACTGATCAGAGCCTGAAGGTACAGAGGTGCCGTTCCCCTCACAGCTCCGTAGGCAAGCACCATGGTCTTGTAGCAGATGTGAGCTTCAACTGGAAGCCAGTGGAGTGTGCGGAGGAGCGGGGTGACGTGAGAGTACTTGGGAAGGTTGAACACCAGACGGGCTGCGGCGTTCTGGATGAGTTGTAGGGGTTTAATGGCACAGGCAGGGAGCCCCGCCAACAGCGAGTTGCAGTAATCCAGATGGGAGATGACAAGTGCCTGGATTAGGACCTGCGCCGCTTCCTGTGTAAGGCAGGGTCGTACTCTGCGAATGTTGTAGAGCATGAACCTACAGGATCGGGTCACCGCCTTGATGTTAGCGGAGAACGACAGGGTGTTGTCCAGGGTCACGCCAAGGCTCTTAGCACTCTGGGAGGAGGACACAATGGAGTTGTCAACCATGATGGCGAGATCATGGAACGGGCAGTCCTTCCCCGGGACGAAGAGCAGCTCCGTCTTGCCGAGGTTCAGCTTGAGGTGGTGATCCGTCATCCACACTGATATGTCTGCCAAACATGCAGAGATAAGATTCGCCACCTGGTTATCAGAAGGGGGAAAGGAGAAGATTAATTGTGTGTCGTCTGCGTAGCAATAATAGGAGAGACCATGTGAGGATATGACAGAGCCAAGTGACTTGGTGTATAGCGAGAATAGGAGAGGGCCTAGTACTGAGCCCTGGGGGACACCAGTAGTGAGAGCACGTGGTGCGGAGACGGATTCTCGCCACGCCACCTGGTAGGAGCGACCTGTCAGGTAGGACGCAGTCCAAGAGTGAGCCGCGCCGGAGATCCCCAACTCGGAGTGGGTGGAGAGGAGGATCTGATGGTTCACAGTATCAAAGGCAGCAGATAGGTCTAGAAGGATGAGAGCAGAGGAGAGAGAGTTAGCTTTAGCAGTGCGGAGAGCCTCCGTGACACAGAGAAGAGCAGTCTCAGTTGAATGACCAGTCTTGAAACCTGACTGATTTGGATCAAGAAGGTCATTCTGAGAGAGATAGCAAGAGAGCTGGCCAAGGACGGCACGCTCAAGAGTTTTGGAGAGAAAAGAAAGAAGGGCTACTGGTCTGTAGTTGTTGACATCGGGGGGATCGAGTGTAGGTTTTTTGAGAAGGGGTGCAACTCTCGCTCTCTTGAAGATGGAAGGGACGTAGCCAGCGGTCAAGGATGAGTTGATGAGCGAGGTGAGGTAAGGGAGAAGGTGGCAAAGAGCTTCCAAGGGTTAGAGGCAGATGCTTGGAATTTAGAGTGGTAGAAAGTGGCTTTAGCAGCAGAAACAGAGTAAGAAAATGTAGAGAGGTGCCAGGTCCGCAGGGAGGCTAGTTTTCCTCCATTTCCACTTGGCTGCCCGGAGCCCTGTTTTGTGAGCTCGCAATGAGTCGTCAAGCCACGGAGCAGGAGGGCAGGACCGAGCCGGCCGGGAGGATAGGGGACATAGAGAGTCAAGGGATGCAGAAAGGGAGGAGAGGAGGGTTGAGGAGGCAGAATCAAGAGATTGGTTGGAGAAGGATTGAGCAGAGGGAAGAGATGATGGGATGGAGGAGGAGAGAGTAGCAGGAGAGAGAGAGAGCGAAGGTTGCGACAGCGCAATACCATCTGAGTAGGGGCAGAGTGAGTAGTATTAGAGGAGAGCGAGAGGGAAAAGGATACAAGGTAGTGGTCGGAGACTTGGAGGGGAGTTGCAGTGAGATTAGTAGAAGAACAGCATCTAGTAAAGATGAGGTCAAGCGTATTGCCTGCCTTGTGAGTAGGGGGGGACGGTGAGAGGGTGAGGCCAAAAGAGGAGAGGAGTGGAAAGAAGGAGGCAGAGAGAAATGAGTCAAAGGTAGACGTAGGGAGGTTAAAGTCACCCAGAACTGTGAGGGGTGAGCCATCCTCAGGAAAGGAACTTATCAAGGCGTCAAGCTCATTGATGAACTCTCCAAGGGAACCTGGAGGGCGATAAATGATAAGGATGTTAAGCTTGAATGGGCTAGTGACTGTGACAGCATGGAATTCAAAGGAGCAGATAGACAGATGGGTCAGGGGAGAAAGAGAGAATGTCCACTTGGGAGAGATGAGGATTCCAGTGCCACCACCCCGCTGACCGGATGCTCTCGGGGTATGCGAGAACACGTGGTCAGACGAGGAGAGAGCAGTAGGAGTAGCAGTGTTTCCTGTGGTAATCCATGTTTCCGTCAGCGCCAAGAAGTCGAGGGACTGGAGGGTAGCATAGGCTGAGATGAACTCTGCCTTGTTGGCCGCAGACCGGCAGTTCCAGAGGCTGCCGGAGACCTGGATCTCCACGTGGGTCGTGCGCGCTGGGACCACCAGGTTAGAGTGGCAGCGGTCACGCGGTGTGAATCGTTTGTATGGCCTGTGCAGAGAGGAGAGAACAGGGATAGACAGGCACATGGTTGACAGGCTACAGGAGAGGCTACGCTAATGCAAAGGAGATTGGAATGAAAATGAACTAAACAACCGTAGAAGCGAGAGAGCAGGGCCTCCCTCACTAACCATTCACTGACACCATTCACACACTCAAATATAACTTTTCCAACTTCCACTTTAGAAATTATAATTGATGTAAACTACAGTGGTTCAATGTTTCCAGGAATAGGCTCAAGCTTAGTTTATTCAGCTAGATAACTTGGTACAGTATTCTTCCGTGAAACCCACCCGGTGCACCGTATCCTATGACGCCGTAGCTAATTAGCATGCTAGCATCCAATGACACACGGTTAGCACCAATACTTGCTTACAACAAACTACCAATGGATCATCAAAAGTGGTATGGCGGCCGTGGGGCCATTGGAAAGGCGTGTCCACTTGAGGGACTTAGTATAGAGAAGCATGGGGACACACTCTCCCAGAGGAAGGGTGACTTCATCAAGAGGCTTGGGACTCTTGGCATAACGGATAAGGCGTTGGCTTGACAACCACTGGACCCGGGTTCGAGTTCCGGTTGGAGCTACCCACCCAAATTTGCTACAATATATGTTACATTTCGTATGGTATGTATTCATTTGTGGATGCACATCATCCATTTCATATGGTATCTTACGAATGCAAATCGAACAATATTGTAACGACCCTGGGTTTCATTACATTGGTGTCAGAAGTGACCTTGCATCCACGAACGTGCGTGTGCTTGGCCATTGAGCATGTTCTTATAAGACATTGAGTCCTAAGCTAGCTCGAGAACACGCACTTTGAAAGGAGGGAGTTGTGTAACGACCCTGGGTTTATAAGCGCGGATATCGACTCTGCCACTCGAGCATGCTTTTGGGGCACTGAATTTTGGGCCAGAAGGTTGAGGGTTCGAGACCTGCTCCCTGCCTGTTTCATTACAATATGTTATGAATTACAATTTGTACGATTTGTAACAAATTTGCAATTCGAACGACATGTTACGAATTTGCAAATGTACGATATGTTCACTAATTTGCTAAACGTACAATATATTACGAATTCCAATTTGTTATGGCTAACGTTAGCTAGAGGTGGCTAACACTAAAGTTAGCTAGCTGGCTAATGTTAGCTAGGCTTAGGAGTTAAGTTAAGGGGTTAGGGTTAGCTAACATGGTAAGTAGTTGCAAAGTTGCTAATTAGCTCAAATGCTAAAGTTTTCTGTGATGAGATTCGAACACAACCTTTGGGTTGGCTAGACTTCACATTATATGCCTACCCATCCAACCCGGCCAACCACCGTCCTTTTGTTTGTACCTTAACATGCTTCCTTATGTAACCACACCAAACGTAACATATACTAATTTGAACTTCCCGGATTTACGTTTACTATGTTACATCTAGTCTATGAGCGCAGTCTGTCATATCAGGTCTATCCAGTTATTATCAGATGCATCAATGCTATGGTACCCCCTCATTTTATCAGTGCCTTAGTCCTGACATATAAGGTGTATAATTGTATGAGCTGATTAGAATTACATTTAGCAAGTCGGCTAATGCAAACCTTTAATTCAGGCATTAATTTAAAAGGAAAATGATCAGTCTCTTTCCACATGGTTAAAACCACACATTTTATAAAACCAGATACTGTACATATAACCTGGAATTCAGAATTAATTTCACAATGAATGTACAATCATATAACATTATGCATGCACTGTTTCTATTGTAAACGCTATAAACTTGATTAGAACATCTGTGATTGCATACTGATCTCTATCATATTGGAGGGAAGACTAAATTAAAGGTACAATCCATTGTTGACTTTTTATTGCCAGACTCTGCGGTTCTTTAAAGGGGAGGTAAAGGCGCCAGTCTCCTTGCGAAGGACCCTTTGTGATCTCGTGCTTTACCTCAAGATTTCTCCCGTTGTGATGACGGTCCTCACCTTGTGATATTATCTGATGCATGTACATCTATTTATTTTATGCATTTCCTAACGCGATAAAATGAAATATATTCAGTTGTAAAACAAAAAATAAAAGTTAATAGATTTTTCGTCAGGCTATCTTCAAGGACACCCGATTTACTCCAAATGCATTCTGGTACTGTTCCTTCTCTTGTTTCTGGAGACCCGCCGCTAAAGCAAAACCGGTAAGGATAAACTGGTGAGAGCAATTAAAGGGGAAATGTTATACGAATATAACTCTGGTTCAGCCCTATAAATGCAAAGGGGGGGTATTTTACATATATGTAATGCAGTATATGATTACAAACTGTGTGCAAATTGCATGTATGGCGTTATTTTATTGTTACAAAGTCTGTTGTAGCACGTCTCGCATGGCGCTGTACAGGAAGGGGTTAATTTTTTCCACCGCCGACATTTTTATGTACTGCTTTCCCGGTTACTTCGAAACATAAAATGCTATTTTTCGTTCTGGTCTCGCTAATTTAAATGATTAAGAATACAGTATTGTTTTATCCGCTTTTTAACTGTTGTATGAAACCCGATTAGTCACACAAACGATGTCCCACTTGATTAATAGTTAGCACATCAGCTAGCTAAACTCATTGATTAGCAAACAGGCTATTAGCTAATGTTAGCTCTCTGGCAGGCTACAAGCATGCAGCTGGAAGACAGGAAAAACTCACACAATTATTGCTAAGATTGTTTTAATGTCTGTAGATAGCTAATTGATTAATATTGGTAACTTTTGACTGCCGGAAATGATTTGGCTGAAAATGTCTGGTGCATGATTTAATTTGAGCCGGCGCACACTAGCCCAACTTCACATCCTCCTCGCACTGTTTCAGAAGCCAAACTCTGACTAGGACCCCAAGCGCAACAATTTATCCGGAGCCATGATAAAATACAGGATCACACAGTGACGCAAGATAGCCTGCAACTGGGATTGTGTTTAATATTTAATGTATTCAATTTTTGTTTTATTTAGCCATCAAATTGCCCGAGACCAGATCGACTAGTTAGGTCTGATTCTATGTCCAACGTCCACGCTTCTCATCAATGATATATTCTAGATGACTGACAGGAGGCGCTGTTTTGAATCCGCCGCGCCTCCATCTTGGCACTCCCCCAAAGTTAAAAAAAAATATTATTTTGGATCTTTAGAAATACATTTATTAATGTCTACATTTGTTTAGACACGATTATTCTATTAGACCCCTTAATGCATAGTTTAATGTGTGCTAAACATAAAATAAACAAAAACATTTACCATCTACCTTTTAAAAAAGTTTTAATGTTACTGTCCCTGCTACAACAACAAAATACTTAAATACATGTAATTTTGTCCCTGAAACATTTAATTGAAATACTGTAGAATTCCATTCATTCCTATGGAGGACTGCTTCTTCTGGTGAGTGCCAATATGGCTAACTTGGGGCTTCAAAGCCTCTTATTGGCCAATACATAGAATCAGCAAATTAAGGTTTATATATAAATCATTGCTTTTAATGTCACAGCAAAGTGAAACAGATGTGAATAAATACATGGAAACTGGTCTCTGGTTGCTATGTCAGTGAGTGGTCAACAAAAACAGTTTTTATACTCTGCAGAACTAGAGGAAAACATAGCCAAAACGTGGTTTCACATTGAGCTATGTGTTTTCTCACCTGTACTTGTCACTGTAAACAGGTGTTTATGTTAAAGGATATCAATGGAAGACTTGTGAATTTGGCCAAAACTACAGGTAACTGCCAAAATAAAGGAAACACCAACATAGTGTCTTAATAGGGTGTTGAGCCACTAGAACAGCTTCAATGCGCCTTGGCATAGATTCTACAAGTGTCTGGAACTCTGTTGGAGGGATGCGATTCTACAAGTGTCTGGAACTCTGTTGGAGGGATGCGACACCTTTCTTCCTAGAGAAATTCCATCATTTGGTGTCTTGTTGATGGTGGCGTAAAACGCTGTCTCGGGTACCGCTCTAGAATCTCCCATAAGTGTTCAATTGTGTTTTGATCTGGTGACTGAGACACACAACCTTTAAACCCCCTATGCTACTTTGAGACCCCTCTTTCAAAGTGACTAAGACCTCTTCTTGCTGTGGTAGCCAAAATAATGGGCAACTGGGCATTTTTACACATGACCCAAAGCATGATGGGATGTTAATTGCTGAATTATCTCAGAAAACCACACCTGTGCGCACTAGAACAATCAAATACTAGCTCTCCTTTCTTAGACGATCTTTGGAACAATCTGTGTGGATGGACTTATCCCACATAAAAAAATCTAACAGACACACATTATCACACATGTACACATATACGCTGCTGCTAATTTCAATCTATCCGATGCCTATTCACTTTACCCCTCCCTGCTACATGTACATATCTACCTTAATTACCATGTATCCCTGCACATTGATATGGTATTGGTAATCCTTGTATATGGCTTCATTCTTGTTTTATTTCTTGTTCTTTTTTCATTTAACTGCATCATTGGTAAAGAGCTTGTAAGTAAGCATATCACTGTAAGGTCTACAACTTCTATTTGGTGCATTTGACAAATACAATTTCATTTGATCTAAGAAATTAACTTTTCCCTTTTTTTGAGTGATTCATTTATGATTTATTGGATTTTGCAACAAGTTCAAGCCATTGATCAACTGATTCAGCTTTAAAGATACAGTGGCTTGCGAAAGTATTCATCCCCCTTGGCATTTTTCCTATTTTGTTGCCTTACAACCTGGAATTTAAATGTATTTTTGGGGGGGTTTGTATCGTTTGATTCACACAACATGCCTAACACTTTGAAGATGCAAAATATTTTTTGTGAAACAAACAAGGAATGAGGAAAAAAAAAATGAACACTTGAGCGTGCATAACTATTCACCCCCACAAAGTCAATACTTTGTAGAGCCACCTTTTGCAGCAACTACATCTGCAAGTCTCTTGGGGTATGTCTCTATAAGCTTGGCACATCTAGCCACTGGGATTTTTGCCCGTTCTTCAAGTTGGATGGGTTCTGCTGGTGTACAGCAATCTTTGTCATACGACAGATTCTCAATTGGATTGAAGTCTGGGCTTTGACTAGGCCATTCCAAGACATTTCAATGTTTCCCCTTAAACCACTTGAGTGTTGCTTTAGCAGTATGCTTAGGGTCATCGTCCTGCTGGAAGGTGAACCTCTGTCCCAGTCTCAAGTCTCTAGAAGACAGGTTTCCTTCAAGAATTTCCCTGTATTTAGCGCCATCCATCATTCCTTCAATTCTGACCAGTTTCCCAGTCCCTGCCGATGATGTTCTCGGGGTGATGAGAGGTGTTGAGTTTGCGCCAGACATTGTGTTTTCCTTGATGGCCAAAAAGCTACATTTTAGTCTCATCTGACCAGAGTACCTTCTTCCATATGTTTGGGGAGTCTCCCACATGCCTTTTGGCGAACACCAAACATGTTTGCTTATTTTTTTCTGGCCACTCTTCCGTAAAGCCCCGTTCTGTGGAGTGTACGGCTTAAAGTGGTCCTATGAACAGATACTCCAATCTCCGCTGTGGAGCTTTGCAGCTCCTTCAGGGTTATCTTTGGTCCCTTTGTTGCCTCTCTGATTAATACCCTCCTTGCCTGGTCCGTGAGTGTTGGTGGGAGGCCCTCTCTTGGCAGGTTTGTTGTGCCATATTCTTTCAATTTTTTAATAATGGATTTAATGGTGCTCCGTGGGATGTTCAGTTTCAGATATTTTTGCATAACCCAACCCTGATCTGTACTT
The DNA here is from genome assembly GCF_965601325.2 of Salmo salar. NCBI lineage: Eukaryota > Metazoa > Chordata > Actinopteri > Salmoniformes > Salmonidae > Salmo > Salmo salar. The sequence continues at coordinate 96,779,313 of NC_138300.1, forward strand.
GTCCACAACGTTGTCCCTGACCTGTTTGGAGAGCTCCTTGGTCTTCATAGTGCTGCTTGCTTAGTGGTGTTGCAGACTCTGGGGCCTTTCAGAACAGGTGTATATATACTGAGATCATGTGACACTTAGATTGCACACAGGTGGACTTTGTTTAACTAACTATGTGACTTCTGAAGGTAATTGGTTGCACCAGGTCTTATTTAGGGGCTTCATAGCAAAGGGAGTGAATACATATGCAGGCACCACAGTTTTTTGAAACAAGTTCTTTGTTTCACTTCACCAATTTGGACTATTTTGTGTATGTCCATTACATGAAATCCAAATAAAAATCCATTCAAATTCCAGGTTGTAATGCAACAAAATAGGAAAAATGCCAAGGGGGATGAATACTTTCGCAAGGCATTGTACATACATTTTTAGTTAGATTAGTTTTTTGTAAGTTCACTCACTTTGGACATTTTTGAGATATAAACTAATCTTCATTAATAGCACTTTGAGATACAAAATTATTCTTCAACACTATTGATAGCCGATGGTAAATTGTTCTAATCAAATGTCTGCATAAGCATCCACTATGCCTTTACCTTTTCAGTTTAGTAGTAGTTACACTAAAACAGAATATTTAATGTTTCACAACCTCTTTCCTTTACTCATCCCTCGGTCCTTCTCTCCTTATTTGCTGTATCCTGATCCTGGATGCTAATTGGTTGAACAGAGAAGAGATGTAGTCAGGGGTGACTGTCCAGTGTTACTCCAGCCATGTTTCTCATCCCTCTCTCCCCTTCTCCCTATCTTCTGTCCTCAGGTTATTGACTGAGGTCCCAAAGTGTCTCCAGCCATGTCTGTCAGAGAGTCGTTTAACCCAGAGAGCTACGAGCTAGACAAGAGCTTCAGACTCACACGCTTCACTGAGCTCAAAGGAACGGGCTGCAAGGTGGGTTTTTCTACACCCCTGGCGCTGTGAACAGATTTATTAGGGTACATCGAAGACTGGCTACTGGTGTAATGGCAATGAATAGAATGTTATTGGCCACTTAGTCTTTGCTGCTTTCAAAAGTGTCCTTGCTGTGTCTCTAGCGTCAACATTAAGTCATGTTTTGGAGCAATGAGCAGACATTTACTTTATTTTTATAACTATACAATGTAAAGTTTGGTGAGTTTGAGAAAAGCACTACAAATGCAACACATTAGGATGATGATTAAGCTTGACTTGTAGTTCTGAGGTAATCTGCTTGTTATTCCATAGGTACCCCAGGATGTGCTACAGAAGCTTCTAGAAGCCCTGCAGGAGAACCACTATCAGGAGGATGAACAGTTCCTTGGAGCCGTCATGCCCAGACTTGGTATGAACACACACACACTTTATTCACATCCATTCTTCAGATAACTTACAGTTTAACCTCTATGGGCTAGGTGGGACGCTTGCGTCCCACCTACTCAACAGCCAGTGGAATCCTGTGGCGCGATATTCAAATACCTTAAATGCTATTACTTCAATTTCTCAAACATATGACTATTTTACACCATTTTAAAGACAAGACTCTCGTTAATCTAACCACACTGTCCGATTTCAAAAAGGCTTTACAACGAAAGCAAAACATTAGATTATGTCAGCAGAGTACCCAGCCAGAAATAATCAGACACCCATTTTTCAAGCTAGCATATAATGTCACCAAAACCACAGCTAAATGCAGCACTAACCTTTGATGATCTTCATCAGATGACACTCCTAGGACATTATGTTATACAATACATGCATGTTTTGTTCAATCAAGTTCATATTTATATCAAAAACCAGCTTTTTTACATTAGCATGTGACTAGCATGTGACTAGCATTCCCACCGAACACTTCCGGTGAATTTACTAAATTACTCTTGATAATCGTTTACAAAAAAACATAACAATTATTTTAAGAATTATAGATACAGAACTCCTTTATGCAATCGCTATGTCCGATTTTAAAATAGCTTTTCGGTGAAAGCATATTTTGCAATATTCTGAGTAGATAGCCCGGCCATCACAGGCTAGCTATTTTGACACCCACCAAGTGTGGTACTCACCAAACTCAGATTTACTATAAGAAAAATTGGATTACCTTTGCTGTTCTTCGTCAGAATGCACTCCCAGGACTTCTACTTCAATAACAAATGTTGGTTTGGTTCCAAATAATCCATAGTTATATCCAAATAGCGGCGTTTTGTTTGTGCGTTCAAGACACTATCCGAAGGGTAAAGAAGGGCGACGCGCCCGGCGCGACAAACAAATTCAAAATATTCCATTACCGTACTTCGAAGCATGTCAAACGCTGTTTAAAATAAATTTTTATGCGATTTTTCTCGTAAAAAAGCGATAATATTCCGACCGGGAAACCCTGTTTTCGTTCAAAGACTGAAAATGTAAACATGGTGGAGTCTCGTGCACGAGTGCCACAGTCTCATTGTTCTCAGATCGACCACTATCCAAATGCGCTACTGTTTTTCAGCCATGGCCTGCAAAGTCATCATTCAACGTTCTGGCGCCTTCTGAGAGCCTATGGGAGCGTTAGAAAATATCACGTTATGCCAGAGATCCCCTGTTTTGGATAGAGATGATCAAGAAGGCCAAGAAATAGTCAGAGAGAGCGCTTCCTGTTTGGAATCTTCTCAGGTTTTGGCCTGCCAAATGAGTTCTGTTATACTCACAGACACCATTCAAACAGTTTTAGAAACTTTAGGGTGTTTCCTATCCAAATCAAACAATTATATGCATATTCTAGTTACTGGGCAGGAGTAGTAACCAGATTAAATCGGGTACGTTTTTTTATCCGGCCGTGCAAATACTGCCCCCTATCCCCAACAGGTTAATAATAACTGTTCTTTGCAGGCATTGGTATGGACACCTGTGTCATCCCCCTCAGGCACGGGGGCCTTTCTCTAGTCCAAACGACAGACTACATCTACCCGATAGTGGACGACCCCTATATGATGGTAGGTTCTCATTCTGTACCCCTCATTGTGTTAATGTTTTCAGGCATACCTTACATGCTTTAGGTCCTGTGAGTATCGTATAGATTGAGTAGTTACTGAGAGCTTTGGACTGGAGTCGTTTCTTTCACCTTGAGCAGAGTATGTGTTATCTTCATTCATATCTACAGTAAATCATGTCAATAATGCCTTCTTTATTCCTGTCTGTTTCTATAGGGGCGAATTGCGTGTGCCAATGTTCTAAGTGACCTGTACGCCATGGGAGTGACGGAATGTGACAACATGTTGATGCTACTGGGGATCAGTAACAAACTGTCAGAAAAGGTGCATGGCCACACACACACACACACACACACACACACACACACACACCCACACATACCAATGTGTAGCACCCAGCCACTAAATAGTCCCTCCCATGTCTCTGTGTCCCTGTCAGGAGCGGGACAAGGTGATGCCTCTGATCATCCAGGGGTTCAAAGATGCGTCGGAGGAAGCAGGCACGTCTGTTACGGGGGGACAGACAGTTCTTAACCCCTGGGTGGTCCTGGGGGGGGTGGCCACTACGGTCTGTCAACCCAATGAGTTCATCATGTAAGAACCCTCTCCTCACAGACAGCTGCCCTCCTGTCTTTCACACTTTTGGGGATTTCACTATTATTCAGATCTCTCTCTCTGAGCCTCTAAACTCTAATTGCTTTGATCATGTGAGCTGTGTTGTGATAGTAATGATAGCTATGGTGATGTGGTGTCTGCTGTCTTCCAGGCCAGACAACGCAGTGCCAGGAGATGTGTTGATTCTCACCAAACCTCTTGGGACTCAGGTGGCTGTGGCGGTACACCAGTGGCTGGACATTGTAAGTCTCAACACACTAACCTCTCCTTTGATTTACTGTATTGTAACTTAAACACTAAAATGTCAATGTAATGAACAAAACGTCTATCCGTCAAAAAATATCAACGGGAGGGACAGTTGGACCCAATCAAAGCTTTATCAGTCATTGCCATGCCTCAAAAGTGGTCTAAAATCGTATGTATATGTCTGTCCCTCAGCCTGACAAGTGGAATAAGATCAAGCTGGTGGTGACTCAGGAGGATGTAGAGCTGGCCTATCAGGAAGCTATGATGAACATGGCCCGGCTCAACAGGACAGGTACACACACCGCCCGACTCAACAGAACAAGTACCTGTCCTCAAGTTGTTCTCCCCCCTTCTCTCCTGTCTAACTTCTACCATTGTTTGGATGAATGTAATGTGAATATTGATGTAGTTGTTTTTCTCTCCAGCTGCAGGTCTGATGCACACCTTCAACGCTCACGCCGCCACTGACATCACTGGCTTCGGGATTCTGGGCCATGCCCAGACATTGGCACGGCAACAGCGTAGCGAGGTCTCATTCGTCATTCACAACCTCCCTGTGCTCGCCAAGATGGCCGCTGTGTCCAAGGCCTGCGGGAACATGTTCGGACTCATGCACGGCACCTGCCCCGAGACATCAGGTATGTGTGAATGTTTGTGTGTCTCTGGCCGTGCATGTGTTTTTTGTCGGCCTGTTGTCTGTCTAGGTTCTCTCACCTCTTTCACACATATACTCATCAGCCACCTCTGTCTCTATCTATAGGGGGTCTGTTGATCTGTCTTCCCAGGGAGCAGGCAGCTCGTTTCTGTGCTGAGATCAAATCTCCTAAATACGGCGAGGGCCACCAGGCCTGGATCATCGGCATTGTGGAGAAGGGCAACCGCACCGCCCGCATCATCGACAAACCACGAATCATCGAGGTCGCTCCTCAGCTCTCCACACAGAATGTCAACCCCACACCCGGCGCAACCTCATAATACCTCCCCTGCAATGCAGACTGGAACCACAGAGCTTGGCCCAGGTTTTTTTTTAGACTCATAGAAAACCATCCTAGAGTGTGTCAAACGTATACACGTGTGTGTATATATATATATATATATATAATATACACACAATTAACTGGGTTGAGGTGTATGTACACCTGCCTCAGACCGTCAGAAGCCTTAGGGGCAGGTCATCACACAATGGATGCAGTATCAACAAAAACATCTCTAAAAAGAAAACAACTAAAAATCCATTTGCCTTTTGTAATCTGTTATGTTTGACTGAAGAGGCAGGCAGCTTCTGGGTTTAAGAATAGATTATGATTATCCGATTCTGTTGATTCATTTAGAATCTTTAGGAGACTCTGGGTGTCCGTTGCCTCTTGGGCTCTTTTTTAAGGGTGCTCGTTCTCGACAAGCATGTGTAAGAGTAAAAAAAAAAAATTAAGCGATGGGTAGTGATATAGCGTTTTTGTTTGTCCGTTCACTTTGTGTACAGTTTAAAAACTTTAGTTCTAGTTTAAAGCTGTAACAGATGCCTGGAAAGATTGAAAAGTTACTGTCAAGAGAAAAGAGTGAACATAAGGGTTGCTTTTTTTACTTTCACTTTTTGTATCCCCCCCCAAAAAACGAATAAATCAAATAGATTTTTATTTTCTTGCCAGTTTTACAAGAACACTATCAAATTGATGGATCTAAAGGAATGCATTATCAAATTGGACTCCCTCTGTTCATATTGCTGTTTTGTACTTCTAATCAGTGATAGAATCAGTCACAACAAGGACATTAAATCCATTCTGTCATCTTACAGGCAATAAACAGAACATCCTGGTATAGTTTGGTATACTCACCTATGGAGATATGATCACACTGAGTAGGATTTGGAAGAAGTCTGAGCATGGTGTCTCAACTCTGTTGCATTGCACACACCTACCTTTTAAGGAAGCAGGTATCGTAAGAGGCAGATGAAACGGTGAGTGTTCAAGTCTTGGTTGACACTTTGCTCCATGAAAATAGTACCAGTGCATCCATCTGTAGCAGAGCTTACACTAGCTGATTTTCTATAGAATCTTCCAGTACCTAGAGGTTCCATACAATTTGTATACCGGTAGTGTACTTTGCTCAGATTTGCCAACACTAGTATTTCACACTATCCCAATAAATGTACAATCTGCATCTAATCATCCTGGTTGGGATAAGTGTAGTCTTAGGCTTCAAATCAGATGGAGAATTAACCAGCATTGGCCGACATCTGCATAGCAGATGTTTTAAAGTTGTGACTGCGGTATGAGATATTCTATCGGTGAGTGGCTGCTTCTGTATGTCACAAACCACTCCCTTAATCCTACCGCTCTAGAAAGTGTAGGCTATCGGTGTTTAGAAATAATTTATAAAATGTCAAACCATTGATGTTAGGCTAATGCATGTTTTCATGTTAATTTGAATGGGGAATTTATACGGTATCAATCTAATTCAAGTGTTTGAACTTCTAACGTGGCTGCATGGGATGTTTCAGTGTATCCAATGGCAGTGTCCACAATAAGGTAACACAATGAGACGCTTGTGGATTTGACAGCTCTATGCAGTTCCCACACTGCCAAAACAACTGCTATGCAGATGTCAATCTGATTGAATCTAGCCCTTAGTACTCTCCAGTCATCTGATGTAAGGCCTTTTCTAATGTCTGGTACCATAAAGGGTTGTATGGCACTGCTTACAAACTGAAATAAAACTGGATCCTCTCTTACACTGAAGGACTGCGTTTGTTCTCTCCTATAGTTTCTTAAAGCAGGATGTTGTCATTATGCCATGTAGTAACTAAGTACTTTGCACACCAGAATGTAATTCCTCTGCTATACATGGCAACTGGAAATGTACGTGGTGTAGTTGGCCACACAGTTCAGGTATGAGAGTATACATTTTTATGTGTCCTCAAGTCCAAAGAAGAGGTAAAACAAACAATCAACATATTCTTTATTATAATATACTCTAAACACATACGGTTGAAGTCTTAAGTTTACATACACCTTAGCCAAATACATTTAAACTCAGTTTTTCACAATTCCTGACATTTAATCCAAATAAAAATTCCCTGTCTTAGGTCAGTTAGCGTCACCACTTTATTTTAAGAATGTGAAATGTCAGAATAGTAGAGAATTATTTATTTCAGCTTTTTATTTCTTTCATCACATTCCTAGTGGGTCAGAAGTTTATATACACTCAATTAGTATTTGATAGCATTGCCTTTAAATTGTTTAACTTGGGTCAAATGTTTCGAGTAGCCTTCCACAAGCTTCCCACAATAAGTTGGGTGAATTTTGGCCGATTCCTCCTGACAGAGCTGGGGTAACTGAGTCTGGTTTGTAGGCCTCCTTGCTCGCACACGCTTTTTCAGTTCTGCCCACAACTTTTCGATAGGATTGAGGTCAGGGCTTTGTGATGGCCACTCCAATACCTTGACTTTGTTGTCCTTAAACCATTTTGCCACAACTTTGGATGTATGCTTGGGGTCATTGTCCATTTGGGACCAAGCTTTAACTTCCTGACTGATGTCTTGAGATGTTGCATCAATATATCCACATCATTTTCTTCCTCATGATGCCATCTATTTTGTGAAGTGCACCAGTCCCTCCTGCAGCAAAGCACCCCCACAACATGATGCTGCCACCACCGTGCTTCACGGTTGGGATGGTGTTCTTCGGCTTGCAAGCGTCCCCCTTTTTCCTCCAAACATAACGATGGTCATTATGGCCAAACAGTTCTATTTTTGTTTCATCAGACCAGAGGACATTTCTCCAAAAAGTACAATATTGTCCCCATGTGCAGTTGCAAACCGTAGTCTGGCTTTTTTAAGGCGGTTTTGAAGCAGTGGCGTCTTCCTTGCTGAGCGGCCTTTCAGGTTGTCAATATAGGACTCGTTTTACTGTGGATATAGATTATTTTGTGCCTGTTTCCTCTAGAATCTTCACAAGGTCCTTTGCTGTTGTTCTGGGATTGATTTGCACTTTTCGCACCAATGTATGTTCATCTCTAGGAGACAGAATGCGTCTCCTTCCTGAGCGGTATGATGGCTGCGTGGTCCCATGGTGTTTATACTTGCATACTATTGTTTGTACAGATGAACGTGGTACCTTCAGGCGTTTGGAAATTGCTCCCAAGGATGAACCAGACTTGTGGAGGTCCACAATTTTTTTTCTGAGATCTTGGCTGATTTCTTTTGATTTTCCCATGATGTCAAGCAAAGAGGCAGTGAGTTTGAAGGTAGGCCTTGAAATACATCCACAGGTACACCTCCAATTGACTCAAATCATGTCAATTAGCCTATCAGAAGCTTCTAAAGCCGTTACATAATTTTATGGAATTTTCCAAGCTGTTTAAAGGCCCAGTCAACTTAGTGTATGTAAACTTCTGACCCACTGGAATTGTGATACAGTGAGTTATAAGTGAAATAATCTGTCTGTAAACAATTGTTGGAAAAATTACTTGCCAAAACTATAGTTTGTTAACAAGAAATTTGTGGAGTGGTTGAAAAACGAGTTTTAATGACTCCAACAGAAGTGTATGTAAACTTCCGACTTCAACTGTACATACGATTCAGATATACTTCCTTATATATTACATCACTTAAATACTCAAAACAGTGCTATTTACAAGTGTACACATATTACAATCAGATGCAAATACTACTGCCTCTGAACTAAACAGATGCCTTGCCTATCCTTAATCTACATTACTATATCATATGTTCTTTAAAGCTACCAAGGCATTTTGTGCTTCATTGCTCTTGCCAGAATTGGTTCAATACTATGTTAAAAATTCACTGCCATTTTATAGAAGGGATTGTGCGAAATAAAGTCAAAATACTTTATTAAATATTTATTTCTACAAAACAATTCCCTCCTGCTAACTGAGTAAATATCCAAAAGATCTATAACTTGACCCATTCTAAAGCCGTTACCCAGAAGAGACTAGTTGTGACCCGCCGTTTTGGAAATAATGTAATGTCACAGAGCATGAAAATGTGGTATGAAGTCTATAAAGACCTTTCAGACTGTCATCACATCTCTTTCTTGTCGTTTTGGTCAAATAGCGCACGAATGTCCAGCATGGCCTGTCGAATGTTCTGTCCAAAGCGGTACGAGTCCTACAGAGAAAGAGACAGACAGTTGTTTGACCTGATAAAGATCCAGCTAGATTGCCATTAAGGTAGTATGTAAGTGCTATATACTCTATGGTTCATCATGTAGTGTGACACAATGGTCTCACCGTCTCAGGGCTGGAGAACTTGCTGGAGATGTGGAATGTGATGAGGTTCTCTCCTACAATGATGTAAGAGACGCCATAGCCGTCATCAGCCACCTGGGGGCGCAGGAGAGACAGTACCAATCACCCCTAACTCTGACTACATAGAAGTAAGAAGCAGACAGAAGAAGTAACAGAGGACACAATGGTAGTAGGACTTGAGAATCTGGTCCCAGCTAATTTCTTGTGTGTGTGTTGTGTGCGTGCGGTAGACTCACAGGGCCAAACCCCCCTCCTGCACCCACGTATCTTGGGAACTTGTTGATGTCGACCATGTTGAGCTGCTGTTGAGGAGTCTGACTAGTGGACAACCTCCAGGGCTCTGACAACACCTACACAGGGAGAGAGAGAAGGGGAAGGGAGGGGGGGGGGGGTCAATTGAGAAGAAGGGTAAGTGTAAATCTCTGATATCATATCACTTGGCTGCCAAAGTATAATTTAACACATATAATGGTGTTGACTACACAAACACTCAGAAGTGAGCTGACCTGTTTGAGGAATGGTGAGTCGATGTTGAGGTACTTGGACATGATGTAAAGACAGAAGAGGTGTCTGTCGATGCCAGAGCCTGTCATGGCCAGACGATACATGTTCTGGTGTTTGTCTGCAGCCTTCCGGAAGAGATCCAACCTCTGGGCACTCTGCTCACAGAAACAACAGATGATATTCAATCAAAACCCAGATCCAGCTAAAAAACACAACAGATAGTGCAGTGGTGGCCAGCCCTCCACCTTCAGAGCTACTGGTTTTGCTCCAGCCCTATTCAGACACACATGATTGTACTAATCAACTGTTCATCAGCACCTTGAATAGCTGAACCAGGTATGTTAGTGCAGGGCTGGAACAAAAGCAAAAAGTGCATAGCCAGTAGCTCTCCAGAAGGAGGGTTGGTCATGCTTGCTCTAGAGGACACACTCCTCTCGCTAGATAGGTACAAGAAACAGACATTTGGGTCCTGGTCACCTAGTTCTCAGAGTCAGAATGACCTGAGCCTCACTGGCAGAGTTACATCATGTCACTGTCAATCAGTAACTCCCACAGACAAGGCTACTCACCTGCAGTGCTGCACCCACACTGTATTTAACCACAGATATAGTCAAACATCTGATGATTTATATCTAGCATGCATAGCATGTATGTGGAAGGGGACTGTTACTGCTCTTGTGCTGTCATTAGTGCATTCTATATTGCCTCTGAAATGATTAACAAAGGTACACAGTAAGAGAGGTGTGTGTTTAAGGTGTGTGTCCTCACCTTAGTGTTCTTGTCTTCCATGGCTCTGACGAAGGCTGTGGACTCTATGGTGCAGGAGCGAACCGTCTCTGTCCTACCCTCACGGAACATCCGGGTCATCGAGGCCTCATACGTCAGACAGAACTCCCCCTTATCCTACAATACATAGACAACAAATACATTCAGTTTATTTGCTTGAGACATGATATTGTTTGTCTGTTGTCTATTCATGGCTGACACACACACACACACACACCCTGAATTGAGCCAGCTGCAGTGCTAGCTGTATGAAGGCATCAGGACTGGTCCTACTCTTCTTGATCAGGCCCTTCCCAAACTCATCAAACAGGCAGCCATGGAAGTCCACGTCATCAGCTATCTCCTTGGCAACCATGTAGGAATCCTCAATGACCTCCTGGCACTGAGGGATGAGGAGAGACCAGAGACCAGAAAGGCTCAGACAAGACAGCCTGTAGAAACTACTGACTGGTCTACTGAACACAACACTAAACTAGCTTTCCCCTCTTTACTAAAGCTACAACTTTTGATCCCTAACACATTAGAAGCCATACCTCCAATGGAATGTCCCATTGCAGTTTGGCGGTGGGAGGCAGGCCCTTGTTGATGTCTCCTTTGCAGTGCCCCTCCTCTGTGTAACCCAGATGGAAGCAGTCCGTTGCTAGGACGTACTACACAGAGACAGCAGCACAGCAACCATTACATTCACACAACACAATTAATCACACCATGTCATATATTGTGTTTAAGAATAACATGTTTGTAATACATCATTAATACACCATCAACAGACATAAGCGGTCGCTAGGGGGCCCCCGACCTCAAAAAAAGGAACTCAGTCAGGGTCTCAACTTACTGTTCAGAGTAAGAATAGTAGAAAACACCAGGTGCAATTAGCTGACACAGCCATGTACATTTTTTGATTGGTAGTTAGTCTAGCCAGCTTGTAGTAATCATGGCCGAATACCGACCAGGCATGTGCCCAGGGGCCCTGACCTCCTGGGGGCCCACAGATTGTGTTAGTCATTCTCACTCAGATATCATATTAATATGACATAAGTCATGGCAAAATGTGTAGAATTTGGGGAAATTAGCTTTAAAACTGCAGAAATGTCTCTCTACCACATGGAAAATGGGTAGAATTGCAGGAAATTAGGCCTAAATTGTACATTTTTCTCCTCGCCATCAATAGGGGGGCCACAATTTTTTTTGCCGTGAGGTGGGGCCCCCCAACCAAATCGCACTTAGGGCCCCCAAAAGGCTGACCATCAATAACATTACCTCCCACATGTGTCCTACAATGGGAGCGTCTGCCCACGAGTGTTCTGCATTGACCCCCAGTTTACCATTCTTATAAGCAATCAGGGTGAAGGATTTGTCAAACCACCTGAGAGAGAGAGAAGGCATATCAGGTTAAACACTGAAACACACATCATAAAGGCAGTGCACAGAAAAGCAATATAGCGCTAAACTATCCTCTCTGAAATAGGCCTACTTTACAACGCATCTTTTCTGTCCCGTCCCACCTGTCATAGCACTTCCCGTTCATCTCACCTGTCATAGCACTTCCCGTTCATCTCACCTGTCATAGCACTTCCCGTTCATCTCACCTGTCATAGCACTTCCCGTTCCTCTCACCTGTCATAGCACTTCCCGTTCATCTCATCTGTCATAGCACTTCCCGTTCCTCTCACCTGTCATAGCACTTCCCATTTGTCTCACCTGTCATAGCACTTCCCGTTTGTCACACCTGTCATAGCACTTCCTGTTTGTCTCTCACCTGTCATAGCTCTTCCCGTTTGTCTTTCTCCTGTCATAGCACTTCCCGTTTGTCTCACCTGTCATAGCTCTTCCCGTTTGTCTCACCTGTCATAGCACTTCCCGTTCGTCTCACCTGTCATAGCTCTTCCCGTTTGTCTCATCTGTCATAGCACTTCCCGTTTGTCTCATCTGTCATAGCACTTCCCGTTCGTCTCACCTGTCATAGCACTTCCCGTTCGTCTCACCTGTCATAGCACTTCCCATTTGTCTCATCTGTCATAGCACTTCCCATTTGTCTCATCTGTCATAGCACTTCCCGTTTCTCTCACCTGTCATAATACTTCCCATTTGTCTCACCTGTCATAGCACTTCCCATTTGTCTCATCTGTCATAGCACTTCCCGTTTCTCTCACCTGTCATAATACTTCCCATTTGTCTCACCTGTCATAGCACTTCCCATTTGTCTCACCTGTCATAACACTTCCCGTGCAGCACGGACTTGGCGTACAGGTCCAATGATCCCAGCTTGTCAGGGTCGTAACCGTGCTCCTCGTCGTCAAGGGTGAGGAAGAAGGCTGACGTCTCGATGGCCTCCAGAGAGGCTTTGTTAACACCCTGGCTGAAGTACTTCAGACGAGCCCGCGCCCAAGGAACTCTGGGAGAGGATAAGAGGTGGACATTGTATTTCTGATGTGTGTGTGAGGAAGGAAGGGACTTTCGTGCCTATATGTGTGTATACCTGTTGCCGGCTGTGAGGGCAGCCAGTTTGAGTTCCCCAGGCTGTGGCTCCGTGGTGTCGTCGAGGATCCTCTGGAACTGAGTCTCCAGCTCAGAGGGCCAGAGGTGGCGTCCCCCGTAGTACAGCCACACCTTGAAGAAGCGGCCCTTATGGTACACCACCAGGTGCTTCCGGTCACTCAGGTGCTGAACAAAGTCTGGACCAAGGAGTAGGAGAGGGGGTGAGGACATAGAACATTATAAGGCGGTGGGGAATGCACACTTCTCTTGAATGATAGTTTTTGTTTAAGATGGTCAGAAGATGTGTCTGACACAAACTCATGTTCATATTGATTCATGCAACTACCCAGCGATAGTTTGATAGTGTTATGCCCCCAGAAGGCAGCAGCGTGCTCACCTGTCTCTATGCCAGGGATACGTGTGGTGTTGAACATCCTCTCCATCTGATAGGAACACATGGGCACCACCCCCAGAGCCCTCAACTAGAGAGAGAGTATGCCAAACAAAAACCATTGACTGCAAAGATAAACAAACCATACAACTCTATGCACAAGGACTACATTTAAAAGTCCAAAGCAGCCATTTCTATCACCATAACAAATAATTTCTGGGTAACAATTAAGTACCTTAATCTAACCACTAGGCGGCAGGTAGCCTAGTGGTTAAAGCATTGGGCCAGTAACTGAAAGGTTGCTGGATCGAATCCCCGAGCTGACAAGGTAAAAATCTGTTGTTCTGCCCCTGAACAAGGCAGTTAACCCACTGTTCCTAGACTGTCATTGTAAGCAAGAATTTGTTCTTAACTGACTTGCCTAGTTAAATAAAGGTTAAATAAAATAAAAAAATGTATAAACCTTACTATGCTTGGTCAAAAATGCACAGAAAAAGCTTCTTAGCAAAGAGCAATTTCTCAAGCAGGAATTTTGCTAGGACTGTCTGGGAGTGGTCTGAGTGAGGAGGGGAAAACTGAAAACTAGCTGTTAATGGAATCCCACTGACATTTTTGGTGGTATCATCATTTTCACAATATTATTCCAACCAGTGTGTAAAATATATATATATATATATATATATATATATATATATATATATATATATATATATATATGTATATGTATATATATATGTATCAAACAATTTCCATAGAAAAGTTTACAAAAACACATTTACGCGAAGTACAGTGCACAGTACAGTTTGGTAATAACGGTGAAATCTCCCTCAGTTTTTTAGGTGACCACGTTTTCCAAAAACTCCGAATTATCTACTCTGAATTATGATTCAAAGATCTTTGCAGAAAGAATGGGGTGACAGCTATGATATGACCACTTGAGTTTGAAAAAATCTATTTTGGTTATTGAACTACAGTAAGTGAAGTGGAATAACAGCCGATAACAGAATGATGGTAACATAACATAATGGGTCCATTTCATGACACGTTTTAATCACTTAATATATCATCAACCAAACTGTTATCAGTAAAAACACTATAACTAGGTAGGTCTACCTTTACTTTTTACCTCTGAACTTTCATTATCCTCCCTCCTCATAAGAGATATATTTTATTTTTATCTCAAAGATATGTGGGTATTTGGTCACAGAAATACAATATATATTAAACTTACAGAAGGCAAATCATTTCTGCAAAACAAAATATAAGTGTTGATATTTGTTATTGTGTTTTTATGTATTTCTAATAACTTAAAATACTTTTTCTGCTAGATGTTTCTAGGACCCCTTTTCCATGAGTTTGACCAAAGATCTAAGCCTTTGCTTATTCCTAATTTTTAGTAGGGAAAATGGTTGGAAAATGTATATATTCCTTAATTTCTCAAAACATACTCTTTGCTTTCATTTGACACCAAATTTGATGTGTTCCTATGGACTTCATAGGTTAGTGCTCATGGGGCTTTTGAAATGGAAATGCCCTAGACCAGAAACAAGTCGAAGGCAGTGGGAGGATGATTTAGGTTAACAGAGAAGGAGGGAGATGACCTGGGTTATTTAGGGGGTAGAGAGAGAGCCGAGGGCCAAAAGGGAAATGGGGGAGGGACCTGAATACTCTCAAGGGTACAAAGAGGGAGAGAGAGGGGGTGAGAGAGACAAAGAGAGGGGTACTCGTTACCGGTGCATGTTCTCCTCTCTCTAGTTTGCGTCGGTACTGCAGCATAGCGTGAACCACATTCCCTGCCCGAGCTGCCTGTCTGTGTGTGGGAATCACGTACAGCAGATCCTAAAGCAGATCATCAAATACATCATTAGGTAAAGGTTACTGGATACATCTCAAGCAATGCCATGTTCCCTGTATGAGTACCCATATAGACATGTCTTACCATGGCGTAGAAGTTACTGTTGACCATGATGGGACTCCTGCCTCTCAGGTAGATGTACTCCTCCCACCAATCACTCACCTGTAAAACATCATCTATTACAATAATTTGTTCAACTACTAATTATTTGTTTTAAAGAGCACTTTGAGCACTCACCAAAACAGCTTAATAAATACATTTACCACATTATCGTTTCATGTAACCTGACATCACACTTCAAAATACGTACGTAGTTAGTAGCCCACCAGGATTTGAGGATGAGGTATTTCTGGAGTTTGGGTGCCTCGTCTCTCTTGAAGTCATTGGCCACCACCTCCATCTGGTTGTACTGCTCATCATCCAGCAGGGGGCGCACTGATTCCAGGTACTGCAAGGTCACATAGTGATTATATGACATAATACTGATATGTAGTGTACATATATGGTTCTACACTGGTCCTGGTCCATCACTTTCCTGAACAAATGTGATCAGTTTCATATTGTATTTCATCTAAGCACATGAGACACATAACCACCTCTCTCTCACCCTGGTTATGGTGTCGTCCACGCTAGGCACAGGTAGTCTGGGTAGGGAGGCCTGGAAGCTGTAGAGGAGAGGTCTGCGGCCAGAGAACATCTTCACCAGACTCTAAAGAGAAACAACACAACACAATGACTGGGTTAATTGTCAGAATAATCAAATACTCATGGATGAGATTAAGAACTCAGAAAATATATTGTCTTGATTCTGAACTATAAGTGAGCTGCTCTTTTGATCATGTTTCTATTGAAATAGAGACATTTGACAGACGTACCAGCCAGAGTTTGGTGCAGAAGCTCATTTTGCCGTGGGACTCAAAGATCCAGGCGTGGTAGGAGAGAAGGGCCTTGAGAATGTACCTCAGCATGAGGATGAGAGAGAGCCACAGGCCCGTGGCAAACAGGATGGCACTCAGCACTGTCTGGGTCTGCACTGTCATGTAGTCACTGGAGAGAGGAGAGAACCTCACATCTAAATGATGTGCATTGTCCTTTAACAGAAAATTCTTTCCACAGATACCCACAGTTATATACTTAATCTGAAAAAATATGCATCGCTCTTCCCCAATGCCTCTTCATCACTGTGTTATTTGCTCACTGACCTGACAGGCAGGGTCCTCTTGATGGTATCTATCATTCCCAGTGATGGGTCTATCCTGGCATACATGGTGCTCATGATGGCTATCACCGCGATCAGCCAACTGGATGGGCTGGCAGGGTAGACGCCTGTCAATATCCCATTCTGAAATAAAATAATTCAATGTTAATTTAGATCGTTAGCCTACAAACAGACCAACAAGGCTATTCCTGGATGTGCTAGCCTATGTCCCAGCCAAGCACTAGGCTACAGACACCTGATTCAATCAAGGCTATAATAATAACTTGAATCAGTTGTTTTAGTGCTGGACTGCAACAAAAACCAAACTAGCTATCAGATTCAGGTTTGGTAATGACTGTAGGGCTACTTAGTCATTCGAAAACAAACCTTAAATCTTATGGCGCGCTTTATCCATGACGTCACTCCCGACAGGTAGATATGTTTGAGTACCTCGCGGCTCAGGTGGAGGTCGATGCCGTCTGGGGTGACGGTGAACTGGAAGCCAACCGCCTGATGTGCCTCCGCCATCCCGGTGACGTTGAAGACCCTGTTAAGAGAGATAGATAGATAGACAGAGACGTTGAACTTCAATTGTTTACACACGTGAATTTATTTTTAAATGTTTGCTCTTGCACAATTATCAAACCAAACCAACTTTAGGCTAATGGATGGATGTGGGAATGAAGTTAACCCTTAATCAATTTCAGGTGAGAGAAACAGTGCTGCATTACCACATTTGCTACCTCCTTTTTTGTTGTTGTTGCAGTTTTAAAGCTAATTTCCTGGAATTCTACACATTTTGCCATTGCTTATGAGGTGTTCATATGCCATCTCAGGGGCCCCGTGGCACATGCCCTGCGTGCGCGTTCAGTAATCCGGCCCTCTTGTAATTTCATGGATTTGTTAAATATTTTCTAACTGTATGTGGAGGTCATAAGTCTGTTTATGTTGTGGCCCGGTTGACTGAAAAGTGGGCTTGGATTTCTTTTTCCATGTCATATGACGGGCCAGCAGCTAAGTGGGGCAAAGTTGAAATGCCAGATATAGCCTAGGCTACTGGCATGCGCTCAGATGTAGGACTGGTTTAAAAATATAAACACTGCAGACTAGGAAGAGTATGTGACGTCTACTACACCACAAACCACATAATGAAACATTTTGCAAGGTGAATTCATAAAAAAATATTCCAATAAATAGGCTTTATCAGTGCCATAATACATGATAATACAGTTCCATCAGTGCTAAATTGATATTTCTCTAGTATAGCTGTATATTATGTGTCCAGTCACCTACATGTTTAGATTTAAGAAAATGTAGTTTTTTAACAATATAAACTGAAGAATGACACGATTCATTCCCTTCAGCTAACATTTACAATAGTAAATTCATTATGATGATGCAGACTTCCTATGAATAAACATTTGTCTAGCCTCTTACACACAAATATTGTGTGGCACAAGGAGCCTACGCAATTACTAACTTTTGGCTTGCTTTGTTTGTCAAACATCTGAAATGCACTATACCCAACACCAACAACAAATCCATATGGTATCTAACTATACTAGGCTACGGTATTACATACATTAGTGTTTCATGGACAGCTACAGTAGCCTAAGAAATTATACATTATAGCAATCTAAAAACCAAACATTCAGTAATTCCATACCTTTTTGCTTAGGGATTCAATTCAAGCTTGCTGAAGTGAAACAGAAGAAGGCAGTGACTGTGGTTTCTCTCAGTGGAATTCCTCTGGGCCGGGGCTGAACCTCTCTGTGTTCTGTGTGTGATTCCTATGTCCTTGAAGTGGCTTTCCTCAGGTACTGAGAGCAATGCTATCCCCTATGCTTTCTCCCTTCCTCCCCCCTCTCTCTGTCTCTCTCTCTCTCTCTCTCTCTCTGTACTTCCCCTATGCCCCCCCCCAGACTTTTCTATCTGTAACTGGACACTATCTAGAGCTAGACTGTAACCTCACATGGCTGCTGAACACATAGTGTTCAAACCCCTACAGAGTACACCTATAAATACATTATGTTGATTCATCAATCTATTTACATATATATTAAGTTTCATTCAGGGCAACCAGTGACAAATGGTTAATTAATAATTAATAGTTATAAGGCAAGTTTCATCTCTCTGTCTCTCGGTAAGCAGTGTGTCTATAGTGGCTATGTTATGTAATAACCCACCATGTTCCGTTTTTATGTCACTACACCTGTGGATACCTCACTCACTGTTTTTCTCATGGTCTGACAGGCTTTAAGCTTTAGTCAGACACCCAAGAGTCCTGGGATTAGTTAAGATCAATGGCTTTATGTTTCAAATATGTTTTATTGCTCTTTAACCTCTATTTCACAAATACATTTGTCACAAAGTGCTTATTAGTAAGTAAACCCCCCAAAAAGAGAAAACAAAGGCAACGGTGGGAAAGGCAAACTCCATAGGAATTCTTTAAAAGGAAGGAAACGAGATTGGGAGCCTATCCTCCTCTGGGTAGAGATTTAACCTGTTGTGGATAGGGGGCAGTATTTTCACGGCCGGATGAAAAAATCGTACCCGATTTAATCTGGTTACTACTCTTGCCCAGAAACTAGAATATGCATGTTATTAGTAGATTTGGATAGAAAACACTCTAAAGTTTCTAAAACTGTTTGAATGGTGTCTGTGAGTATAACAGAACTCATATGGCAGGCAAAAACCTGAGAAAATTCCAAGCAGGAACTGGCCTGTCTGAGAATTTGTAGTTCTTTTGATTCTCTATCGAAACTACAGTATCTGTGGGGTTACGAAGCACTTTCTAAGGCTTCCATTGGCTCTCTAAAGCCTTCAGAAAGCGGATTGAGGCGTCTCCTGTCTCTGGGCAGAGTATAGTAGCTCAGTTTCTCAGTGGTCTGCATTCACTGAGAATTGTTTTTAAAATCTGACATAGCGATTGCATAAAGGAGTTCTGTATCTATAATTCTTAAAATAATTGTTATGTATTTTGTCAACGTTTATGATGAGTAATTTAGTAAATTCACCGGAAGTTTTGGGTGGGAATGCATGTTCTGAACGTCACATGCCAATGTAAAAAGCTGTTTTTTTATATAAATATGAACTTGATTGAACAAAACATGCATGTATTGTATAACATAATGTCCTAGGAGTGTCATCTGATGAAGATCATCAAAGGTTAGTGCTTCATTTAGCTGTGTTTTGGGTTTTTGTGACATATATGCCTGCTTGGAAAATGGCTATGTGATTATTTTTGGCTATGTACTCTCCTAACATAATCTAATGTTTTGCTTTCGCTGTAAAGCCTTTTTGAAATCGGACAATGTGGTTAGATTAACGAGAGTCTTATCTTTAAAATGGTGTAAAATAGTCGTAGTGGCTATGATACGGGAGGATTAGATAGATAGGCCTATGGCATTTAAAACAACTAAATCTCATTCAAGATAACACTCAGGTGGTTGTCTCACCTGCCACCACTGCCCAGACTCCACACAGAATGATGCCACCACATTCTCTGAGTTATTTCCTCCAATCACAAACAGCTGGTCGGTGGCGCCCAGGAAGTAGAGACTGGGATGGTCAACAGTGGCTTTGGTTAGGGTAGGGAGCAGCTCAGACCACAAGAGAGAAAACAGGAGTGTGTGTGTGTGTGCGTTAGGTGGTTCAAGGCTGTTATTCATTAGACTGCAGCTTGCAATTGACCAACATGTAAGGTTGAAATTAACAACTCCACTCACTACCTGGATTGAGACAAGACTGTTTCACCTTGCCTGGAGTCATACTGTAGTAGCAGCTTTTCTCCAGTCCTCTGGATGTTCCCCAGGACATAGAGACGGGCCCAGGCTGGTGGCCAGAGGGAGGTCATGGGACAGGAACAGGGTGAACTGAAAGTCAGAGGCAGAAAGGAGACAACAAACCTGCAGCAGAGCGCACACACACACACACACACACACACACACACACACACACACACACACACACACACACACACACACACACACACACACACACACACACACACACCTATGGTTGGACAGAGTTAGTTCAACTCGAGTTCACTATTTGTAATTTTAGTGCACACATTTTTTTTGTTATCGGGATTAATCGCATTGTCTGAAAGTGTTCAAAATAGACTGAAAACATCCAAAATATATCATGCATACAGCTAAAAACCACAATGCGATGTCCAAACAAGTTGACATTGTGGTTAAAGAACGTGTGTTTTATCAATTTACCTGATTTTGCTGTTGCTTTGGAAAAGAATCAAGACATCAATATTCTTGTAATGCTTTTTTACTTATATGTGTGTAGGCAAAAGTTAGTCATTTGTAGAGCCACAAGCTTGATGTGGCCATTGCGTGCTATGAAGGGGTTGTACCTAAAGGAGGCCATTTTAAACTCCCAGACCCTCTTGGCCCATTGTCTGTAGCCCCCGATGAGGTAGAGGTAGTTGAATAGAATCACTGCAGTGAAGCACCACTTATCAGACATGAAGGGGAGCTCTGTTATTGGATGCCAGTCACCGGTGACCTCTGACCCATCCAGGGTGAAGAGGTGGCGGGCGGCTTCTGTTTCTGGGTCGTTCCAGGAGGTCAGGTTCTCCTTCCTCATGCTGCAGAGCCAGACCTCACCCTGCCACCTCAGAGAGTCAGTTCAGCCCTATCTTCAGCCGGCAGACACCTGGCAATTCATTCACAATATGTAGAATATGAATAAACAGTTTTCAATTGAAAGGAGAGTTCACTCCTTGCAATTTAAGATGATTTATTTGGTGTGGAACTTGAAACCCATCAAGTAGGCTGATTGAGGGGGGGAATGGGGGTACAGCCAGACAGAAAGAGAGCATTGCAACATTATAAACAACATTACAAACAATAAATTGCTGGTGCTGTGTGTGATGTGCCAGCCTGGGCCAGATGAATTTCCATGAATGGAAAATTAAGCATGATATATGAGGAATAATACCCACTTAGATGTGTTCTCCCAGCTCCTCCTGGGGAACGCTGAAGTCATTCCAGAAGCAGAATTCTAGGAGGGAGTGGAAGACTGAGAAGGGAATGTGGTCCAGGAGAATCAGGCTCTCTGAGGTCTCTCTCATACTGGACTGGGACATGGCTCTGAAGTACTCATTACAGTCAGACAGATGACCCAGGTTTACCTTATACACAGAGATGGAAGGTTAGCTTTTTCATTATGTCAAGCTATGGAAAAATGCTGCAATGTCTGATGGGACACTCTACATAATGGAGAAGTGAGGTGTACCATTTCTAAAGGCAATGCAGGGATGATGTGATGACATACAGTAGCTGTTAACTTACGTGGAAGGCATGTGTGCTGGTCTGCACGGGAACCATGGTTCCGCTTCCATCTCCATGGTCGTAGGTATGATACGCCTCATTGGTCTGCCAATCCTCTGACACCCTGCCCTTCACCTGAGTCACCTGGTGATGTCAGCCAGGTGTGTGGTACCGAGAAGGGCGTTCGCCACACCCTCTCTAAAGCATACTTCAATCACCCGCTGATCCACAGCAGCACAACTGTCACATACTGTCTGAGAAGACTCATCATACTGAGGAGACGAGATTCTTTAAGGGTGCGGTCGTAAATTGCCTACAGTGTGTCAGAGTGCGCTCTGGGTCGTTGGTAAATTCAGAGGGTTGTCAGATTGTCTGTTCGTAAATTGAGCGTTTCGGAGCACAAACTGGGCGCTCTGGCCGAGGAATAGGGTTGATCCGAGCGTTGACCTCACGACAGTCAAGTGCCCAAGGTAACTGGCTAAAGTTGGCTAGCTTGCTAGCTACTTCCAGACACAAATGAGAGAACACCGCACTCTGACCATTTTATTCTCCTTAGTAGATTTGGGTAGGCTATTTTCATGTTATCTAAATTGTTAGTGAATTAAATGAAATTGTGCTGCTGGGAACAATTGAATTGCATTTTTACTGACACCAGTCATATTCAACGGGTGTTGAGCGTTCATAAATTCATCAGATATTCTGCACTCTGGCACACAGACGAGAGTGCTCCGAAATCAGAGTAGCTAGCCAGAGTTGAATTTACAAATGCACCCTAATATTACAAGGGACCTACCTCATCAATCTCTTGTACAGAACCTTCTCTCTCTTAAAACGGTGTTGGGACTTGTCAAAAATGTGTATAATTTTTTAAAGAATGATGTAATACATTTGAACAATTATGCTAATATTGTAGTCATATTTGTCACAGGAAGAGAAACTGGCTTACACTAGACACCACAGATCCTGGAAACATTGAACAACATCCTGCTAGAGAGAACTCAAGGAGAAGCGCTAACATTATACAGAAACAATCCAGAGCACGATGGAAAATGAACAGACACTCCAGGGTCCTAACAAACATTTATCTCCTTGATCCGTAGCAGCTCAGAGTAACTTGTCTGATAAGTTAAACAGACAAGCAGCTATGAGACTGGCCTGAACACCACACACCAGTGGATACGCAACAGAACAAATGGCAAGAAATACAATTGGCCTCCAGCAACTATGTTGCTTGGACCCCTAACAATGACATCCCAAACTTGCATTAATCCAGCTTTGATCTCTGTGTGAGAGCAGAGTGAGCAGACAGTCAGTTATATACCTGCATAGGAACTCGGTGCAGGAAAACAGCTCTACAGGACTGATTTTAGGCCTCATAGGGGACTAGTGCCTAATTCTAAATCATCCCCTAGCTACTCCCCATATTCCCTACCTTCTATGCACTGGAAGTAAGGAATAGATGTGATACAGTGAAAGTCCCAGCTAGTTAAGAGGTGCAGCTATTGGCATATTGACTATCTATCCAATTCTTGCAGACTGACATGAAGTGCCATGAAGCCAGGGATCGATTTGAAATGGACCAAGTCTGCAAGTTAGAAATAAACCTAAATCTGCTATGAATTGTACCATTATGGGGAGCTCCCATTCCTGAAAATGTATTATTTTCTACAGTATAGATTTGAGATTAAAATAACTGTTGCCATAACATTCTATTTAATTTCTAATCATCAATAAATAAAGACATATTCAATCAGGTATCAAGCATGTTTATTAGCAGTTCAGTTATACTTACACAGCAGCTGCAGTGCAGGGAGAATATCAAGAACATCAAAGGGTTTTGGACAGGATTGATGTGTAATGAAAAAGTTAATTTAGCTAGTTGACGAGACACTGGCTTCTATTCTAGGCAGTTTCATATTCTCGCAAATCGAACATTGGCCTACATCCACAACATATATTCTAACATTATACAAAGGGTAAACTCACAGGTCCACCTTTATTATAACTCACATCAAAACAAAAGAGCACGTCACTGGGCAAACAAATATACTAAATCATTTATCACAAATTATACTGAAAAACATTTCCATGTGTTCAAATGATCGCCATTGGAAAAAAAAATACATGATCCCATTTTCAAAATCTTTGGATCTGAATTCCAAAAGCATGCAGATATTCCATTTGGATTTAATAATGTTAGGCAGGCAGACACACACACACAGGAGCCAAATGCACATGGAAATAAGATACAAAATCTGTTGTTCAAAGTCATGGACAGCTTTCTTTAACCATTGTGGTTCTTGGTCAGAAATGGAAAAGGACCATCCAAACCTTGGGCAGAGTCAAACCGTGACAGACAGTTCTATACCAGTTTACTAGTAATGGAACAGCTTTAGAATGAAAGGTAAGCCTTGTCAGAATGCAATGACATCAAAGCCAGACAAAAGCTATATATATATAAATAACATTGAAAATAATCATCTTAAACTGCTCTCTGGTTGTGCATTAAGCTTTCATTATCTATAACCAAAACATGTTCCTTTTTTAATCATTTAGTTTCAGGCCTACATTTGCTCATTTATCATACAAAGTGTAAAATGACCCCCATTGTTGTGAAGAGGTAGAATGACAAAATACATGCGACACCTCCTGGCAGCCATGTTGGAAGACCACCACATCAATTCTTCTGACAACAACTGAGTGGCAACCCCAAGCTGAATGATAAGTGCCTAAAACCTACTCGGTTCATCACCATGGTCAATTTCTGTGCCGTAATTGGCAGCCAAGACACTGTAGCTGAGAAAACAAATTGCCTTGCTAAGAAACAATTGGCTGTGCAATGCAGTGTACATACTCACAAACAGCCAGCAGGCTGCACCATTCTTCCACCACAGTGACTGGTCTTCCAACATGGCGCCTGGCATGGTTGCTAAGTGATTTCTGACAACTGCAACCCCTCTATATATAGTTTAACTAGAGAGAATGCTAAAACAGACAGGTCATACAAAGGGTTTAAGCCCAATTCAATCAGAACCAGTCATAGAGAAAGGTCAAAAACAACATCCTGTTTAAGAACATATTTGACTTACTATGCAATGGAGCATGTTCTTTTCTTACCAGTTCTGAATGAATAGGGCCATGAGTCCAGTTTTCCCTACTGCACTACAAAGAAACAGAACAGTTCTGATATGCAGCTTGATTTTCTGCCATGCTGTATTGTGTCCATGCACCAGCACCATGCATAGAACAGGCATTTAACAAACAAGTCAAGAAAAAAGAAAAAAAAAGACGGCACAAAATGAGCATATTTCGACCCTGAAATCAAGGGTGTACTGAAGTTCAACAACAATTAAATTACAAGGTGGGGTAAAGAAAGAAGCAGAGTTGAATGACTAAAAGAAAACACATGACTACAGGGTTTGAAACATTAATGTATGGAACCAGCAGATCATAACTAATGTAAACAAATAACATGCTTTTTTTGCTGTGCATTTTCACAGAATTTCACATTTCATAGTAGGGGAAGATAAGTGCATTTTGTTGGAGTGCAGCTAAGTCCCTGCTTAACTGTTACTTGTCTCAGGCAGAGCAACGTATTGGATGCTACTAGATGGAAAGATACTAGATGGATGGGGTCCTGGTATATTAGAAATATCAAGTTCAAACAATAGATCATTTTGAAAAAATCCACCTAAGACTCTTCAGTGGGCGTTTACCCATCATATTTGGTTTGGTTTCAACACTTAACAGATATGCCAAGCTAACGATGTTTCTGCATCAGGACAGTTGCGTACAGGAAGAATCAACAGATATTAAAATGACAGTACATTCCATTGAAGTCAATCTGTTCTTTTAGCGATTTAGGAAAATAGCCTTTTCTGCTTGAAGTAGGCATCAAATCGTGACTGGGCATAGTCCTGAAACGACAGAGATCAAATGAACAGGTGTAAACTTCAAGACGGATCGTGTGTTTCAGAAGCACTATTTAGCCAGGTCATAGAACAAATCACTCAGCAAATAAACAGAGCGATAGGGAGGAGTGACCACTAAACACCTGCAATGTCATGTGAATGACAATCAATGTTCCAGTACGCTGAAGCTCTACTGTATCGTTTCATTCTAGTGAGGTGAAGTCTATCTCACCAGGTGAAGTAAAGTCTACTAATGTATTTACCATGTAGCCAAACTCGATCTTGGATATCCTGGCTTGAATGATAGACCACAGGCCCCAGAGGAAGTGAGATGCCATGGCGAATCTGTGGGAAAATCATTCATCCCTAAATTAACTGCCAACGGACTGGCTACTTATTGTACATGTGGATACAGTAGCATTGAATAGTTCATACCAAAATCAACACTGATTAGACATTTTCAAAAGTAAGCACCACATTGGTAGTGGTAAAGGTGAGTTTCCCTTCTTATTATGTAAAGCTCTAGGTGGAAAATCAATCCAATCAATTATGATTATTATTACAAAACAGAGCACATATTGGAAGAATCCTTTTAAGATTTAAAAATATATATATGTGATTTATGAGTGAATTGTCCTTTTTGGATTAATCTGTGGTAGAAGTCTGTGTCCTACCGATTGGCTTCGACCAGCAAGTCCTGCTCTATACGAGCTTGGTCCTCGTGCATGGTGCTCTCTGAATAGCCTCCCGTCTCCACCAAGTAGTTACGGATGAAATGCAGCTGCAGAGATAAACATGCTCGCTCAGAGATGAGGGACGCCACATACACTTCATCTATAAATGGAATTCCCTGGCTTGGATCAATAACTTGAAAATAATGCATTTGCGTCATTGTATTAGACCAGCTGACTTCATGAGTTCTGGAAATGTGCATGCATAGTTTTGTTTCCACTAGACAATGTGGTCATCTACAAGACTGGACAGACATACATTATGTCACACACTGAGGAAAAATAGATACACACTGAGGCTACTGGTAGTGTGGGTGGTAAAGAAAGTTACACTAGCTACAGTGTGTTTATTTGAATAATGATGGGATACCAACAGTGAACGTGACATGTGCTCACTGGAATGATTTCTGTGGTGGACTCATGAACATGTTATAGTGACTGATGACAGATAATGGGTGTGTTTGAGTTGGCTAACGAAGCCGACTGTAGACAGCTGACGAGAAGTCGGGGGAGGTGCATCTGTGACAGATGAAAGTCGGACACTGTAGTGGTTTTCCAATAGCAAGGCTCATAATATGGCAGTGTTAATATAGCTGCTATTGTTTAAAGGTTTTTCTTTATTAATATCGTAATAAATGTTTCTATATCACACACAAACTGAAAACGTACGTGTACAATTAATTGGTTAGAGAGAGATCTTGAATATCACTTTAATTTGTATCCCCTGTAGCTTTAGAATCGTGGCAAAAGTTGGTTCCTGTTTCAGCCAGGTCATGGTTGCGTTGGTCAACCAAAAACAACCTAATTATCGATTGACAAATATTGCCTCTCACTAGCCAGTCGATGGCTGCATGGTGAAGTTGGTGAGAAGCAACTGTAGCAACTTCTTCAAACTGCATGACCTTTGATCATGATTTTGTTTTACAAAAAAACATGTGCAGTTGACATGTAGTTGCAAGTCAGACAATTTTTATCCCCATAATACAACACACTTAAAAAAAAAGTGGTGACTAACGATGGTAACCGACTAGACAAAATGGATCCACTCGAACACGCCCATTGATATAGAAATGATCACTTTACCTAAAATTCACCTTAACTGTATTCCCTTGTATGGATGCTAACCTTTGCATCACACTCCTACCAGAAGAAAAGTCAAGAGACAAACTTCATACTGATAGTTCATAGGGAGAAAAGGGAGTGTGATAATGGGGAGCAATATGCATGAGAGAAAGTGACTGTGTCCGTATACTCAAACGGCCTACTATTTAGGATGCAAGTGTGGGTATGCAAAATAAGAACATTTACTAGTATCCCACATTTAGAAATCGAGCATACTTTAAATGCCCGGATGTCATATTCATTTGGCTTTGACAACAGCTGATCAATTAGATGTGGGGAAATCAACAAATAGCAGGAAACAACGCAATTACACATGACGTATTCTCAGTATGCGAAAACAGAATGTTTTATAGTATGTGAATTTTCTAAAATCGAGTATGGTTTAAATGCCAGGATGATATACTAATTTTGTCTCTTCATCTGGTAAAATTTGATGCACACTTTTCCACAATGCATTGGAAGAAGTGGGTTGCCTACATAAAGATAACTAGTCTAACAACAAAACTATGCTACTTAAATTGGGAAGATGCCGAATAGCAATGCTTCTACGGCTGTGTTCAAATGAAGTTGTTTTTTGTTCTCCTTAAAATGATCAGATTTTTCATCGTAGGCTACATCTGGGTAAAAAAAAGAGATTTTTTTCAAAAAGTGGATTTCCGTTTTCTCATTAAAAAAAGTGTTTATTGTTCTCTTTGCCTTCGTCAGAGATTTTAAAGTAAATGCAAAACCATATTTTGATTTCTGAATGTGTTGGCACAGGGACTCAGGATTTGGCTGCGTTGTTGATGTCATGTTAAATCAGGCCTTTTGATTTGAACATTGATTTGAACCCATTTAATTAATGGATCAAGCCGTAGCGATCATTCTGATCCCAATAATCAGTGCTTTATTAGTTTATTATGTTAATGTCCAGCGGTTCTGAATTAGCGATTCACCCGACCGTCTGCGTTTTTCTGTGCAGTAGCCTTTTGATTTGAACATTTAAAAAGTTTGTGTGTGTACTAAGCCATTGTATTTATATACAGTGGGGGGAAAAAGTATTTGATCCCCTGCTGATTTTGTACGTTTGCCCACTTACAAAGAAATGATCAGTCTATCATTTTAATGGTAGGTTTATATGAACAGTGAGAGACAAAATAACAAAAAATCCTGTAAAACGCATGTCAAAAATGTTATAAATTGATTTGCATTTTAATGAGGGAAATAAGTATTTGACCCCTCTGCAAAACATGACTTAGTACTTGGTGGCAAAACCCTTTTTGGCAATCACAGAGGTCAGATGTTTCTTGTAGTTGGCCACCAAGTTTGCACACATCTCAGGAGGGATTTTGTCCAACTCCTCTTTGCAGATCTTCTCCAAGTCATTAAGGTTTTGAGGCTGACGTTTGGCAACTCGAACCTTCAGCTACCTCCACAGATTTTCTATGGGATTAAGATCTGGAGACTGGCTAGGCCCCTCCAGGACCTTAATGTGCTTCTTCTTGAGCCACTCCTTTGTTGCCTTGGCCGTGTGTTTTGGGTCATTGTCATGCTGGAAAACCCATCCACGACCCATTTTCAATGCCCTGGCTGAGGGAAGCAGGTTCTCACCCAAGATTTGACAGTACATGGCCCCGTCAAATGATGCGGTGAAGTTGTCCTGTCCCCTTAGCAGAAAAACACCCCAAAGCATAATGTTTCCACCTCCATGTTTGATGGTGGAGATGGTGTTCTTGGGGTCATAGGCAGCATTCCTCCTCCTCCAAACACGGCGAGTTGAGTTGATGCCATTTTGGTCTCATCTAACCACAACACTTTCACCCAGTTGTCCTCTGAATCATTCAGATGTTCATTGGCAAACTTTAGACGGGCATGTATATGTATTCTTGAGCAGGGGGACCTTGCGGGCGCTGCAGGATTTCAGTCCTTCACGGCGTAGTGTGTTACCAATTGTTTTCTTGGTCTACAATCTTGTCCCTGACATCCTTGGAGAGCTCTTTGGTCTTGGCCATTGTGGAGAGTTTGGAATCTGATTGATTGCTTCTGTGGACAGGTGTCTTTTATACAGGTAACAAGCTGCGGTTAGGAGCACACCCTTTAAGAGTGTGCTCCTAATCTCAGCTCGTTACCTGTATAAAAGACACCTGGGAGCCAGAAATCTTTCTGATTGAGAGGGGGTCAAATACTTATTTCCCTCATTAAAATGCAAATCAATTTATAACATTTTTGACATGCATTTTACTCAATATTTTTGTTGTTATTCTGTCTCTCACTGTTCAAATAAACCTACCATTAAAATTATAGACTGATCATTTCTTTGTAAGTGGGCAAACGTACAAAATCAGCAGGCGATCAAATACTTTTTTCCCCTCACTATGTTTCAGCACTTTGGTTTCACTAATAAATAATGTTGAAATGGAACCAAATTATCGGTTTCTGTCTTCAGTTATTGGATAGATGGGCTATGGTATAGGTTGAACGTGATGTCAATAACCAGCTGGGGTAGGAATATAACTCTTCCTATTCCATTCAGAGAAATGTATCGAATTTGGAAATGTGCTATTATCAGACTGGTTAATGCGATGCATGTCTGCGAATTTGGAAAAATCCACCCGTACTCTGCCCTACCGCACCCACTCAACCAGTCACCAGCCACTATTGCGTTACGACCATGGCATACTGCATACTTTTTACTAAACAGTACGTGCTAAATAGTATGCAATGATGAGTACATAGTATGCAGTTTAAGTATGTCGTACGCTAGCATGGGTATTCGGACACAACCACTGTTTGCATAGATATGTTAGAGGGCATTTTGATATAGGTGTGGTAGAGGTTGTAGTCACCTGTTGTTCTCTGCTGGGATAGTTGTCAGGTGTACACTTGTAGAAGGGCCACTGGTTGTATGTGTAGTCATAGCACCACTCACAGAAGTGGTTCCCAAAGTCAAAACCCCTAAACAAACACATTGCAGCACAATCTAAGATAACAATCAAAGAAATTGAGACAATCGCCACTACATATGGACAACATAATACTTAGATCCGTCCCTTTTACTTGTAGAGACAGAGTTGAAGTCAGAAGTTTACATACACCTTAGCCAAGTACATTTAAACTCAGTTTCACAATTCCTGACATTTAATCTTAGTAAAAATTCCCTGTCTTAGGTCAGTTAGGATCACCACTTTATTTTAAGAATGTGAAATGTCAGAATAGTAGAGAATTATTTACTTCAGCTTTTAATTTCTTTCATCACATTCCCAAAGGGTCAGAAGTTTATATACACTCAATTAGTATTTGGTAGCATTGCCTTTAAATTGTTTAACTTGGGTCAAACGTTTCAGGTAGCCTTCCACAACCTTCCCACAATACGTTGGGTGAATTTTGGCTCATTCCTCCTGACAGAGCTGGTGTAACTGAGTCAGGTTTGTAGGCCTCCTTGCTCGCAAACGCTTTTTCAGTTCTGCACACACATTTCTTGAGGTCAGGGCTTTGTGATGGCCACTCCAATACCTTGACTTTTTTGTCCTTAAGCCATTTTACCACATCTTTGGAAGTATGCTTGGGGTCATTGTCCATTTGGAAGACCCATTTGTGACCAAGCTTTAACTTCCTGACTGATGTCTTGAGATGTTGCTTCAATATATCCACAATTTCCCTCCCTCATGATGCCATCTATTTTGTGAAGTGCACCAGTCCCTCCTGCAGCAAAGCACCCCCACAACATGATGCTGCCACCCCCAGGCTTCACGGTCGGGATGATGTTCTTTTGGCTTGCAAGCCTCCCCCTTTTTCCTCCAAACATAATGATGGTCATTATGGCGTTAGTATGATCTTTGTCCCCATGTGCAGTTGCAAACCGTAGTCTGGCTTTTTTATGGTGGTTTTGGAGCAGTTGCTTCTTCCTTGCTGAGCGGCCTTTCAGGTTATGACGATATAGGACTCGTTTTACTGTGGATATAGATACTTTTGTACCTGTTTCCTCCAGCATCTTCACAAGGTCCTTTGCTGTTGTTCTGGGATTGATTTGCGCTTTTTGCACCAAAGTACGTTCATCTCTAGGAGACAGAACACGTCTCCTTCCTGAGCGGTATGACGGCTGCGTGGTCCGATGGTGTTTATACTTGTGTACTATTGTTTGTACAGATGAACGTGGTACCTTCAGGCGTTTGGAAATTGCTCCCATGGATGAACCAGACTTGTGGAGGGCTACAATTTTTTTCTGAGGTCTTGGCTGATTTCTTTTGATTTTCCCATGATGTCAAGCAAAGAGGCACTGAGTTTAAGGTAGGCCTTGAAATACATCCACAGGTACACCTCCAATTGACTCAAATGATGTCAATTAGCCTATCAGAAGCTTCTAAAGCCATGACACCATTTTCTGGAATTTTCCAAGCTGTTTAAAAGGTGCAGTCAACTTAGTGTATGTAAACTTCTGACCCACTGGAATTATGATAGTGAATTATAAGTGAAATAATCTGTCTGTAAACAATTGTTGGAAAAATTACTTGTGCCATGCACAAAGTAGATGTCCTAACCGACTTGCTGAAACTATAGTTTGTTCACAAGAAATTTGTGTAGTGGTTGAAAACCGAGTTAATGACTCCAACCTAAGTGCATGTAAACTTCCGACTTCTACTCTACCTTAATCAATGCTGTTACCGTTAAGCTGTGTGTGCCTTTGATTGGTGGCAGGTAGCCTAGTGGTTAATAGCGTTGGGCCAGTAACTGAAAGGTCGCTGGTTTGAATCCCGACTAGGTGAAAAATCTGTTGATGTGCCCTTGAGCAAGGCACTTAACCCTAATTGCTCCTGTAAGTTTCATTGGATAAGCGCATCTGCTAAATGACTAAACTGTAAATGATGTACACTATATGGGGCTATAAGCATTCCTGTGTAGTTGTGGCTGAGAGTGTGTGGTCATAACTAAAACTACAGGTCTTAAGGTTGAGTGTTTATGTATACAAAAGGCCTTTACCTGTAGTTGTAGCTGCTGTATTCAAAGTCTATGAGCATGAGTTTCCCAGTGGAGGTGCAGTCTCTGTCCTCCAGCATCAAAATGTTACCTGAGGACGAGAGACAGGAGGTTACAACCCTCCCACTTCCTCCTCCAGATTTAAATAGCACTGTACATTCAGTGTGTCCTGATGTGCCCTTCAGGAGTCAACTGCATGTATACATAGGCAATCTACGGCCACCACCTGTACCATCTACTCTATTGATTTGCACCTGCCTGAGGGTGTTGCATACGAATGTGTTCAGTCTCTAAAAATAGATACCCTCCACCCCTTCTTCCTCCAACTTATGTAATATCCTGTCCATTCAGGAAGTGACGGACATCCACTGTTGAGCCAGGCGGAGGGTCAAGCAGCCCAAATTAGAGGTTAATATGGTTAGAGGGGAGCGAGGGAGATGGGTAGAGAGTGAAGGGATGAGAGCACAAAGATAGACCTTTACCTTCTTGCACATCATTATGACAGAACACCACTGGAGATGGGGTCGCTGACAACAACACTCTGTCAGAGAGGGAGAGAACATAATACATTAATGTTATGTACACACTTCAACTTTCAGTGAACTTTAAGTGGCAGAGGTTATGGTACATGTCAACAGCTCATAGGTTATCACTCTGTACAATATCAAAAAAATATATGTTTTATTGTAGACAAAGACAGACTACGGAATTACACAACACACATTCCCTTTACTATTTGGTAGACCCGATTACTCTCTTCACGGTTTCAAGTGCATGATCATGACGGTAGAGTAGTTATGGGAAGCATTGAGTACTGGACACCATGGCATAGCAGAGTAGTAACTATTTAGTTGGATTGTGCAACAATGGCATGTCAAGCATGCCTCTGACTCTCCAAGGGTAGCTCAATAGGAAATGAACTGAGCAAAAGTGAAATACGTGACTGTGATATTTGTGATTGATTGAGCAGCCATGTTCAGAATGCAGGTTCTGTAAGATATGTTGATCTATGCTCCTGATATAGTCACAGGTATACAGAAGAGTCTCAACCACACTAACATTAGCCAACCCTGGCAGTGGCTGGAGGTGTAGATACAGTGCCATTCAGTGACAAATCTGTTGCTGTTTTGGCTCTGTTCTCCAGCACTTTAGACTTGAAATGATACAATGACTATGAGGTTTTGTACAGCCAGATTTAATTTTAGAGAGTTTAATCCGTTTAGATATTACAGACCTTTTTGTACATAGTCCCTCCCCCATTTTAGGGGAGCAAAAGTTTGGGGAGAAATTCACTTATGTAGGTATTAAAGTAGGCAAAAGTTCAGTATTTAGTCCCATATTCCTAGCACGCAATGACTACATCAAGCTTGTGACTCTAAAAACATGTTGGATGCATTTGCAGTTTGTTTTGGTTGTGTTTGATTATTTTGTGCCCAATAGATAAGAAATGGTAAATAATGTAGTGTCATTTTGGAATCACTTTTATTGTAAATAAGAATAGAATGTTTCTAAACACTTCTACATTAATGTGGATGCTACCATGATTACAGATAATCCTGAATGAACGATGAGTGAGGATGCTAACCTCTCACCATTACAATAACGGAGGAGGTTAGCATTTTTTTTTTTTTGGGGGGGGGGGGGGGGGGGTATGATATTTGTAAAGAATGTATCATTTCAAATCAAAAGTGCTGGAGTACAGAGCCAAAACAACAAAATATTGTCACTGACTCAATAATTACTGAGGGCACTGTATGTGGTAACACTTTCAGTAACTCTACAACTATTACAAAGCAATTCGTAGCTAGTACACTGACATGTAGATACACCACTAATGATATAACAAAGCTGTACAGATGCGTATAATATTGGTCCAGGTTGCTGTTAAGCATGTGATAAAATGTGACTGATCGCTTGAATGCACCTTGATGTAGTAGAAAACTATATTAATGTGATCTATCATTATTATTAGAGCAGGTGACCTTGAGGTGTGTAGGGGACTGGCTGCCAGACAGTAAGGGCACACCATAGACTTAGATAGACATCTCTAGTGCCCAAAAGCACATTTCAGCATAGGCAGCGGCAAAGCGCCATTGAGTTTCAACAATTTGAAGTATTTAACTGAGTGGGACTTCCTATGGGTTATGGAAGGATCAAATAATTCCATCCAAGTAATTCGGAAGGATCAGCCAATGAATTATACTTGTGAGCAAACATTCCATAAACAGCAAGTGGCAATAATCGCCAATCTTTGCTTTATACCTGTTCAAACACACTCTGGAGTGGTATACTACAAAGCAAGCTAGATCTACTCAGGCTTTTATAAAGCTATCCAGCTTCAGTTAGCTTCACATTCCAGGTCAAGCTTCAGCCGTACTACGATGGTGAATATTGCTCGTCCGGTTGCCGCTAACTCTAGCAGGCTTGTAACTGCGCGTGCATCTCACACATGGCAAGTGAAAGGCCGAACTCTTCATTGAGACAATGCTGAAACGTCAATCCATGGGCGACTCAGTGCCACATTTATTTGTGCCAATATCAAAATGAAAGAAACATTATCTTGCAAAATCAGCAGGCTATGGTGTGAAATAGGCTTTTATGTGCAGTCTTTATTTATTGTTAATGCCATCTTTGGTGTGCTTAATTAATTCATGAGCACCATTTTCCCACTCCTATTGCTCCATCTATCTGTGGAACAGCTTGACGTGTTGTGGTCATAGACATATAATCCATAGAAGGGTTTTGGAACCTTAATTTGACTGTTAAACTCATGGGTATACTAGCAAAGGTCTTGACTTGAATGGGAACTGCCATCTATGAAATAGATATATCTATCTGTTTAGTTGTGGCTGTCAGTTTTCCTTTTGCAAATGGCTAAATACAAATCGTGAGAAAAACGTACAGTTTGGAAAGCAAAGGCTATCATTATTAAATGTGTGATGTGATTTTTTATTATATTAGTAAAATATTTGATCAGTTGTCTTCCTCAAATGAAGGGGATGATGACAATCTTTGCCAGAGGGAGGGTATCTGATTTCATTAGTCCTCAACTTGTGGCTCATTCAGGATAAAATGGAGTTAGACCTGAGTTAGCCTACCCGTAGCAGGTTAGTTCTGAAGGATTCGTTGCCATAGAAATGTACCTGGCTAAAAGGTGAGCCATTTCGTATGACCTTGAGTTGAACTCAGAGTTGACCAATGTTACCTCACTAACTCCTCAAACCTGGTACATGGTATACCCCTCAGGTGGCAGTATGCACCCTTTCAGTTTGTTACAAACTCATAGAAGTAGTAGAAGAAAATGTACTACTTCAAAATGGAGATGGCCTCAATGGCACTGCCCATGCTCTCACAGACGCATAATAGGCCAGATACAAAGTTGCGTCGTTCTCTAACTAGCTCTATGGGGCACACACTGCTGGTCTGGGTGTGTGTGGTGTCACAGGAAGCTAAAGTCCAACAGTCTCCTGATAGGGCAGTGTCAGAGAAAGGCACTGGGGGAGAGGTCAACTTTCTAACTGGCTGCAGAGAAAGAACACTACATATTTATTAGAGAGTAACATGTTCGTGGATGTGAAAGAGATTGCTCATGTGTGTCTTTGTGTGCGGTTGAGTGAGGTCTATTGTGACATGGATCTACCAACGCTCCCGCCTTCCCTAAACATTGCTGTTTTTTCCCCCTTTTAGCTTCCCTGCCATAGCATTATTTTCCCTGGCCACTCCCACCCCCTCTCCTCCCATAGCCTTGCCATTCCCAGACATCTCCAACATCTCCCTTGCCAGATCATTGTCCTTTCCAGCCATTCCCTTCCCCAGCATCTCCTGACTCACCGGAGACTCTCCAGCTCTGCCGGGAGGTCGTACTTAATCAGCTTGTTGTATTTCTTGACGTGAGCCTCCCGGGCAAACTTTAAGTTCATCACCTGATCCATGTACCTGAGACAACACCAGACAGAGCATTATTGAGTATTGTGGAAAACAGAGTTACCTCAAATTCAAATCAATACATATTTTTACAGTACTCCTCAGTCAATACTTGGTGTAGGCTTTGACTTGGAGAGAGCAGTCCCATCCTATCCTCACCTGCCAATGGTCCCGAACAGCCACTTGGGTTCCTTGTTAAAGGGCATGACCATCCTATGGAAGCGGGCCATCTTTGAGGCGATCTCAGCGGACAGTTCTGGAACAAAGAGCTGCTCTGTACGCAGACGGTTGCTCTGGGAGATAAGCACAAAGATACAGGACTTTACACTCACATTCACTGTTAAAATGTATGGGACTTTTCTGCAACATCTGCCCAAAAGTTTGGACCTTTAAGGAAAAGAAGGTGCACTCGCCAGTCATAAATCCCAGCGCCGGTTGTCCCCCCTCAAATCAGTACAAAGATGCTAACTTAAAACTATCAATTGAGATATGTCTGTT
This sequence comes from Salmo salar, assembly GCF_965601325.2. Classification (NCBI taxonomy): domain Eukaryota; kingdom Metazoa; phylum Chordata; class Actinopteri; order Salmoniformes; family Salmonidae; genus Salmo; species Salmo salar. Next base: position 96,816,042 of record NC_138300.1, read on the forward strand.
ATTGTCAACCTGTATGTTGAGTTCGAGAGACATTTTTATGAACACACATGACAAGTGCATATGTCTGTTTGTAAGCACGCATGGTAAAATAAGCACAAAAAAGGATATGCGGACATATCAACACACAGAATGTGATAGTGAGTCTGTATACAGTATGTTTATATTTAGCTCACAGTGAAAAACACAAAGGCAGAGAGATACTTTCAAACTCATGGTTGAAACGGACAGTTTGCGAATGTCAAAGCTATTTGAGGCGTTGTTAGAAAGTGTAAATAACACATGACAAGTAATGTGATGGTCAGAGAGAAGACCCGTCAACATCATGCATTCTGGAAGCACTTGCGAATGGATTCCATTTCAAACTGATTGATCAATATAGCGATGCATAGGTATTACAGATTGTTAAACTAATACTGTTTTTAAAGGGGCAGTCTGCAGTTCAAACAATAACAAAGGGATATTCCCATCACTAATTTGGTAAACAGCAAAGAGATGGGGCTGAAAATTCATAGACAGACGTACAGACGCAAGGACTGACCATTCATGAGATTATAGTTAACCATGTTGAGGGTATACGTTTGTTTACAATTACATTGTTCACAATTACATTGTTTATAAACAATGGCATAAAAAAAGCTTTTATTTGGGATTCTGATAGGGTACTACAGTTGAACTAAGCTCATAAGGCATTCATAAGTTATATTCAAGTAATTATATATAAATAAATATTATTATGGTGGGAGATCAGCTTAATATTGCAGATAGATTGTAGCTTCCAATGTATGCATCATTTCCAATCCCCCATATTTTTTCCAAAAATACACACAAAATATATACAGTGCTTACAGAAAGTATTCAGATCCCTTTCCTTTTTCCAAATTTTGTTACAGCATTATTCTAAAATTGATTAAATAAAAATACACCTTATGGAACAGCAGGGACTGTGAAGCAACAAACACAGACACATGCTTACACACAGCAACGTATGCACTATACACACGTACACGTGGATTTTGTATTGTAGATATGTGGTAGTGGTGGAGTAGGGCCCTGAGGGCACAGTGTTTGAAATCTGAATGTATTGTAATGTTTTCAAATAAATGTTGCTGCCCTGGCAGCAGCTAATGGGGATCCATAATAAATACATAACTTTAAACCATTGTATGAGATTCTCCAGAATTGAAATATTCTAGGCATTTATATAAATTCCAGTTGTACTTTATTAAACGTTTTTTCAAAGTTTCAGTCAGTTATGAATGTGTGACTACCTAACACACAGCAAAAGTTGCAACGTCTGGCTATTACAATATTTCTATAGAGTTTATTATTCTCGTGTGTGTGTGTGTGTGTGTGTGTGTGTGTGTGTGTGTGTGTGTGTGTGTGTGTGTGTGTGTGTGTGTGTGTGTGTGTGTACCGGCAGGTACTGTTCCAGGCGTCCCTCAGGGAAGATTCCATAGAGTCGTGGCCCCAGGGCTCTCTCCGCCAGGATAGCAAACATCACACTCTCCAAGACCAGAGAATCCACTCCCTGTTCACACACACACACACGAGATGAGTCAGACCATTGAAGCATTTCATTTCATTTCATAGGTTGCTGATGAGGACTGAAGATGTTATGTTCAGGGACTGTGCAATATTGAGTACATAACAGTAATCTGTATGTTTGATGTAAGGTCTAGCCTATGCCATGTCTTTCTGTCATGAATCCTTCCCTATCGCCGTGCGTTTTTTGAGAAAAACAGACAATAGGCTTATCTATCCATCTGTCAGTTCTACATGACTAATCTCAGCACAGGAATTCTCATCCTGTGTAGATCTACAATGTACATATTGTATGTGGAATGTGGCAATGCTTAGCTCATGTGGTGTGGCAATGCTTAGCCCATGTGGTTCTCTGTAGCTCAATTGGTAGAGCATTGCACTTGCAACGCCAGAATAGTCGGTTTGATTCCAGGGATTACTCATATGTAAAATGTAAGCACACATCATGACTAAGTTGCTTTGAATAAACACAATGGCATTGTTTTATTATAATACAATGTGCAAGTGACACGTCAATTTTATTTCTGTATTACTTATTTTGTAAGTTAAGAATGAGCTTCAAATTTGCATAGTCAAATTTGCATAGTGATTGACTTCCGGTTTGGAGCGAGCAGTCGCACCACGCTTCGCTCCACAGGTAATATTCCACTTCGCTACATTACAACGGCTTGATTTGTTTGATCTGAGCAATTCTTCTTAGCTAGCTACATAGCCGTCTTTGTATCAAAGATAATTGTGTAGTTTAGAGTAACTGAGTAATTATCGAGGCTAGCTATCTTCGTCCTCCTAACGTAGTCAACACTGCTAGCTGCTAGCTAGCCATCACTGTTAGCTAGCCAACTTCTACCGACTAACAGCACCGCAGAAACTATTACATTACAACGCAACGACTTGATTAGTGTGGTGTTAGTGTTAGTTAGCCAGCTACATAGTTGTCTGTGCTGTCTCTGTATCTAAGATAATTGTGTAGCTTGAGTTTGAGTATTATCGAGGTGTGCTAGCCAGCCGCGACGCCAGACTTACTCAACACACCTAGTCATCATTAACCCACTGCCAGATAGCCATCCGTTACCGACTAGCAGCGCTGTAGTTACTAATACTTCACAACGGAACGATTTGACTAGTGCAGTGTTACCTAGCGAGCTACCTAGTTGTCTTTGTCATAGCTTGATAATTGTTAATTGATAATTGTTAGCTAGCCAGCCATCGAGGTTAGCTAGCCAGCTATTTCCGTCCCCCGCGACGCCATTTTTCCTAACCTAGCCAACTATTACCGACGAGCAGCATTGTTGAAACTAAATACACTACAAGGAACGTCTTGATTAGTGTTATGTTAGCTAGCTAGCTACAAAGTTGCTTTGTATCATGACAAGGTGTAGTACTGAAACTACCGAGGTTACCTAGCCAGCTACACGTTCAAAGTCAACAACGCAGCCACTGCTAGCTAGCCTACTCCACCAGCCAGCAGTACTGTATCATTTTAGTCAATAACATTTTTGCAACGTAAGCTTAACTTCCTGTACATTCGAGACGTGTAGTCCACTTGTCACTCCAATCTCATTTGCATTAGCGTAGCCTCTTCTGTAGCTTGTCTACTATGTGTCCGCCTATCCCTGTTCTCTCTCCTCTGCACAGGCCATACAAACGCTCCACACCGCGTGGCCGCTGCCGCTCTAACCTGGTGGTCCCAGCGCGCACGACCCACGTGGAGTTCCAGGTCTCCGGCAGCCTCTGGAACTGCCGGTCTGCGGCCAACAAGGCTGAGTTCATCTCAGCCTATGCTACCCTCCAGTCCCTAGACTTCCTGGCGCTGACGGAAACATGGATCACCACAGATAACACTGCTACTCCTACTGCTCTCTCCTCGTCTGACTACGTGTTCTCGCATACCCCTAGAGCATCGAGCCAGCGGGGTGGTGGCACTGGAATCCTCATCTCTCCCAAGTGGACATTCTCTCTTTCTCCCCTGACCCATCTGTCTATCTCCTCATTTGAATTCCATGCTGTCACAGTTACCAGCCCTTTCAAGCTTAACATCCTTATCATTTATCGCCCTCCAGGTTCCCTTGGAGAGTTCATCAATGAGCTTGACGCCTTGATAAGTTCCTTTCCTGAGGATGGCTCACCTCTCACAGTTCTGGGTGACTTTAACCTCCCCACGTCTACCTTCGACTCATTCCTCTCTGCCTCCTTCTTTCCACTCCTCTCCTCTTTCGACCTCACCCTCTCACCTTCCCCCCCTACTCACAAGGCAGGCAATACGCTTGACCTCATCTTTACTAGATGCTGTTCTTCCACTAATCTCATTGCAACTCCCCTCCAAGTCTCCGACCACTACCTTGTATCCTTTTCCCTCTCGCTCTCATCCAACACTTCTCACTCTCCCCCTACTCGGATGGTATTGCGCCGTCCCAACCTTCGCTCTCTCTCTCCCGCTACTCTCTCCTCTTCCATCCTATCATCTCTTCCCTCTGCTCAAACCTTCTCCAACCTATCTCCTGATTCTGCCTCCTCAACCCTCCTCTCCTCCCTCTCTGCATCCTTTGATTTCCTCTGTCCCCTATCCTCCAGGCCGGCTCGGTCCTCCCCTCCTGCTCCGTGGCTCGACGACTCACTGCGAGCTCACAGAACAGGGCTCCGGGCAGCCGAGCGGAAATGGAGGAAAACTCGCCTCCCTGCGGACCTGGCATCCTTTCACTCCCTCCTCTCTACATTTTCCTCTTCTGTCTCTGCTGCTAAAGCCACTTTCTACCACTCTAAACTCCAAGCATCTGCCTCTAACCCTAGGAAGCTCTTTGCTACCTTCTCCTCCCTCCTTAATCCTCCTCCCCCTCCCCCCCCCCTCCTCCCTCTCTGCGGATGACTTCGTCAACCATTTTGAAAAGAAGGTTGACGACATCCGATCCTCGTTTGCTAAGTCAAACGACACTGCTGGTCCTGCTCACACTGCCCTACCCTGTGCTTTGACCTCTTTCTCCCCTCTCTCTCCAGATGAACTCTCGCGTCTTGTGACGGCCGGCCGCCCAACAACCTGCCCACTTGACCCTATCCCCTCCTCTCTTCTCCAGACCATTTCCGGAGACCTTCTCCCCTACCTCACCTCGCTCATCAACGCATCCTTGACCGCTGGCTACGGCCCTTCCGTCTTCAAGAGAGCGAGAGTTGCACCCCTTCTGAAAAAACCTACACTCGATCCCTCCGATGTCAACAACTACAGGCCAGTATCCCTTCTTTCCTTTCTCTCCAAAACTCTTGAACGCGCCGTGCTTGGCCAGCTCTCTTGCTATCTCTCTCAGAATGACCTTCTTGATCCTAATCAGTCAGGTTTCAAGACTGGGCATTCAACTGAGACTGCTCTTCTCTGTGTCACGGAGGCTCTCCGCACTGCTAAAGCTAACTCTCTCTCCTCTGCTCTCATCCTTCTAGACCTATCTGCTGCCTTTGATACCGTGAACCATCAGATCCTCCTCTCCACCCTCTCCGAGCTGGGCATCTCCGGCACCGCGCACGCTTGGATTGCGTCCTACCTGACAGGTCGCTCCTACCAGGTGGCGTGGCGAGAATCTGTCTCCGCACCACGTGCTCTCACCACTGGTGTCCCCCAGGGCTCTGTTCTTGGCCCACTCCTATTCTCGCTATACACCAAGTCACTTGGCTCTGTCATATCCTCACATGGTCTCTCATATCATTGCTATGCAGACGACACACAATTCATCTTCTCCTTTCCCCCTTCTGACAACCAGGTGGCGAATCGCATCTCTGCATGTCTGGCAGACATATCAGTGTGGATGACGGATCACCACCTCAAGCTGAACCTCGGCAAGACGGAGCTGCTCTTCCTCCCGGGGAAGGACTGCCCGTTCCATGATCTCGCCATCATGGTTGACAACTCCCTTGTGTCCTCCTCCCAGAGTGCTAAGAGCCTTGGCGTGACCCTGGACAACACCCTGTCGTTCTCCACCAACATCAAGGCGGTGACCCGATCCTGTAGGTTCATGCTCTACAACATTCGCAGAGTACGACCCTGCCTCACACAGGAAGCGGCGCAGGTCCTAATCCAGGCACTTGTCATCTCCCGTCTGGATTACTGCAACTCGCTGTTGGCTGGGCTCCCTGCCTGTGCCATTAAACCCCTACAACTCATCCAGAACGCCGCAGCCCGTCTGGTGTTCAACCTTCCCAAGTTCTCTCACGTCACCCCGCTCCTCCGCTCTCTCCACTGGCTTCCAGTCGAAGCTCGCATCCGCTACAAGACCATGGTGCTTGCCTACGGAGCTGTGAGGGGAACGGCACCTCCGTACCTTCAGGCTCTGATCAGGCCCTACACCCAAACGAGGGCACTCCGTTCATCCACCTCTGGCCTGCTCGCCTCCCTACCTCTGAGGAAGCACAGTTCCCGCTCAGCCCAGTCAAAACTGTTCGCTGCTCTGGCACCCCAATGGTGGAACAAGCTCCCTCACGACGCCAGGACAGCGGAGTCAATCACCACCTTCCGGAGACACCTGAAACCCCACCTCTTCAAGGAATACCTGGGATAGGATAAAGTAATCCTTCTAACCCCCCCCTTAAAAGATTTAGATGCACTATTGTAAAGTGGTTGTTCCACTGGATATTATAGGTGAATGCACCAATTTGTAAGTCGCTCTGGATAAGAGCGTCTGCTAAATGACTAAAATGTAAATGTAAAAATGTCATGAAAAATGCGACCAATTAAGATATATATATTTTTAAACTGTTTAAACGTGTTTCCAAGTGAATTAACTTGCCATATTTTACAGACAAGAAGTAGCACCACGCCAAAAAGTTGAATCCGTTTCATTAGATCTAAAGACATGAAGTACAAATCTTTTGACAGCTTACAGGTCTACAATTAAATATTTGAAAAAAGTATTGGCTGGCAAAGTTGTTTATATAAATAAAATAAAAATTAAAAAATGCGGAATCTAATAGACAACACAAATGGCCTGTAACTAATGGGTTCTTACCATCCTCTAAATCCTCAACTTGAGCAGGAATCTGACATGCTATCAAAGCACCAAATTAGACTTTTCTAACTTCCGGCAATATGTCTTACTTCTTGAGCGTCAAATATTTTGATGAAAGGAATCAGGTATGGCTAAATCAATACAAATATCATTGTTTATATATATACACAGTGCTGTGAGAATTCTACATGAGAATGTCAGGCCATTCGTCTGTGAGCTGAAGCGCAGCTGAGTTATGCAGCAAGACAATGATCCAAAACACATAATCAAGTCAAGATGAAAATGCTTAAAGCAAAACATTTTAAGTTTTGGAATGGCCTAGTCAAAAGTCCAGATCTAATCCCAATTGAGATATTGTGGCAGCACTTGAAACGAGTAGTTCATACTTGAAAACCTACAAATGTCGCTGAGTTAAAGCAGTTCTGCACGCAAGAGTGGGCCAAAATTCCTCCACAGCGATGTGAGACTGATCAACAACTACAGGAAGCATTTGGTTGCAGTCATTGCAGCTAAAAGTGGCACAACCGGTAATGAGTGTAAGGGGGCAATTACTTTATCACACAGGGGAATTGGGTATTGCATAACTTTATTTAACTCAGGTCCCCTTGATCTAATATTAGGTGTTGGTTGAAGATCTGATAAAATTCAGCATCAAAAAATCAGCAACGGGGGAAAATACTTTTTCACGGCAATATATACACACACAGACACCTTAAATGACCACATTTTCATGAATTTGATGATATAAACTTGAAGCACATTCAAAAGAGCCAGGACATGACCCCAGAAGTATGACATAACGTCACTTGCACATCATATATTCTTCATCTATATATTCTAGGGTAATTGCCAGGGACCTCACGATACTATTGTATTGCAATACTGCAATTTTATTGAAATTTGATTTTCCAATACAGTGAGCTCCAAAAGTATTGGGACAGTGACACATTGTTGTTTTGGCTCTGTAAGTGCAGACTGTCAGCTTTGCTTTGAGGGCATTTTTACACATATCAGGTTAATCATTTAAAAAAATGGCAGAACTTTCTGTACATAGTCAGTCCCCCCCCCATTTTAGGGGACCAAAATAATTGGTACAAATTTACTTGTGTATTAAAGTAGCACAAAGTTCAGTATTTGGTCCCATATTCATAGCACGCAATGACTACATCAAGCTTGTGACGTTACAATTTTATTGGATGCATTTGCTGTTCGTTTTGGTTGGTTATCAGATTATTTTGTGCCCAATAGAAATGAATGGTAAATAATGTATTGTGTCATTTTTATTGTAATTAATAATGTATTGTGAATAACAATGAGTGAGAAAGTTTGATGCCCAAATTAGAGGTCGACCGATTATGATTTTTCAACGCCGATACCGATTATTGGAGGACCCAAAAAAAAAGCCGATACCGATTAATCGACCAATTGTTTATTTGTAATAATGACAATTACAACAATACTGAATGAACACTTATTTTAACTTAATATAATACATCAATAAAATCAATTTAGCCTCAAATAAATAATGAAACATGTTCAATTTGGTTTAAATAATGCAAAAACAAAGTGTTGGAGAAGAAAGTAAAAGTGCAATATGTGCCATGTAAGAAAGCTAACGTTTAAGTGCCTTGCTCAGAACATGGGAACATATGAAAGCTGGTGGTTCCTTTTAACATGAGTCTTCAATATTCCCAGGTAAGAAGTTTGTAGTTATTATAGGAATTATAGGACTATTTCGCTCTATACAATTTGTATTTCATATACCTTTGACTATTGGATGTTCTTATAGGCACTTTAGTATTGCCAGTGTAACAGTATAGCTTCCGTCCCTCTCCTCGCTCCTACCTGGGCTCAAACCAGGAACACATTGACAACAGCCACCCTCGAAGCAGCGTTACCCATGCAGAGCAAGGGGAACAACCACTCCCAAGTCTCAGAGCGAGTGACGTTTGAAACGCTATTAGCGCGCACCCGCTAACTAGCTAGCCATTTCACATTGGTTACACCAGCCTAATCTTGGGAGTTGACAGGCTTGAAGTCATAAACAGCGCAATCCATTGCGAAAGCTGCTGGCAAAACGCAGTAAAGTGCTGTTTGAATGAATGCTTATGAGCCTGCTGGTGCCTACCACCGCTGAGTCAGACTGCTCTATCAAATCAGACGTAATTATAATATAATAAACACACAGAAATACGAGCCTTAGGTGATTAATATGGTCAAATCCGGAAACTATGATCTCGGAACCGGTCCGTATTTTATCTAACGGGTGGCATCCCTAAGTCTAAATATTCCTGTTACATTGCACAACCTTCAATGGTATTTACATTTACATTACATCTTAGTCATTTAGCAGACGCTCTTATCCAGAGCGACTTACAGTAGTGAATGCATACATTTAATTTAATACATTTCTTTTTTTCTGTGCTGGCCCCCCGTGGGAATCGAACCCACAACCCTGGTGTTGCAAACACCATGCTCTACCAACTGAGCTACAGGGTGCCACAATTATGTCATAATTACGTACAATTCTGGCAAATTAGTTCGCAACGAGCCAGGAAATGAATGCAAGAGCAGTGATTCATGTTTGCAGGCAATAGTAACTAAATATGCAGGTTCAAAAATATATACTTGTGTATTGATTTTAAATCAAATCAAATTTATTTATATAGCCCTTCGTACATCAGCTGATATCTCAAAGTGCTGTACAGAAACCCAGCCTAAAACCCCAAACAGCAGAAAGGCATTGATGTTTATGGTTAGGTACATTGGTGCAACGACAGTGCTTTTTTCGCAAATGCGCTTGTTAAATCAACACCCGTTTGTCAAAGTAGGCTGTGATTCGATGAGAAATTAACAGGCACCGCATCGATTATATGTAACGCAGGACACGTTAGATAAACTAGTAATATCATCAACCATGTGTAGTTAACTAGTGATTATGTTAAGATTGATAGTTTTTTATAAGATAAGTTTAATGCTAGCTAGCAACTTACGTTGGCTTCTTGCTGCCCTCGCGTAACAGGTAGTCAGCCTGCCATGCAGGCTCCTCGTGGAGTGCAATGTAAGGCAGGTGGTTAGAGCGTTGGACTAGTAACCAGAAGGTTGCAAAAACGAATCCCCGAATCCCCCCTGAACAAGGCAGTTAACCCCCGTTCCCAGGCCGTCATTGAAAATAAGAATGTGTTCTTAATCTGACTTGCCTAGTTAAATAAAGGTGTACATTTTTTTTAAATAATAATAAAATAAATAATAATAATAAAAACGGCAAATCGGTGGCCAAAAATACAGATTACCGATTGTTATGAGAACTTGAAATCGGCCCTAATTAAATCAGCCATTCCGATTAATCGGTCGACCTCTAGCACAAATATATCCCAAGGACACGCTAACTGCTCAACATTACAATAGTACAGGAGGTTAGCATTTTTGCCCATTCAAAGGCACTTAAACATTTTGTCTTGCTCATTCACCCTATGAACGGCCTTAACCCATCTCCTTTACACTGACTGAAGTGGATTTAACAGGTGACATCAATAAAGGATCATAGACTGAACATGTGAAGGCTATGTCGTAATGTTTTGTATACTCAGTGTGTATGTACACTTAGGTTGGAGTCATTAAAACTCGTTTTTTCAACCACTACACAAATTTCTTGTTAACCTCTCTAGGCGAGAGGCAGTATTTTCACATCCGGATAAAAAAAAACGTACCCGATTTAATCTGGTTATTACTACTGCCCAGAAACTAGAATATGCATATAATTGTTTGATTTGGATAGAAAACACCCTAAAGTTTCTCAAACTGTTTGAATGGTGTCTGTGAGTATAACAGAACTCATATCGCAGGCCAAAACCTGAGATGATTCTGTACAGGAAGTGCCCTCTCTGACCATTTCTTGGCCTTCTATACCCTCTTTATTGAAAACAGAGGATCTCTGCTGTAACGTGACACTTTAAGGCTCCCATAGGCTCTCAGAAGGCGCCAGAACGTTGAATGATGACTTTGCTGTCCCTGGCTGAAAAACAGTAGCGCAATTGGATAGTGGTCGATCTGAGAACAATGAGACGGGAGTGCGCATGCACGTGAAGAGTCCATTTTAGATTTTCAGTCTTTGAACGAAAAAGACGTCTCCCGGTCGGAATATTATCGCTATTTTACGAGACATTTTTTTTTGTCACGATACGCATCCGCGCGTCACCGTTCGGATAGTGTCTTGAACACAAGAACAAAACAGAGGATATTTGAACATAACTATGGATTATTTTGAACCAAAACAACATTTGTGGATGAAGTAGAAGTCCTGGGAGTGCATTCTGACGAAGAACAGCAAAGGTAATCCAATTTTTCTTATAGTAAATCTGAGTTTGGTGAGTACCACACTTGGTGGGTGTCAAAATAGCTAGCCTGTGATGGCCGGGCTATCTACTCAGAATATTGCAAAATGTGCTTTCACCGAAAAGCTATTTTAAAAATCGGACACCGCGATTGCATAAAGGAGTTCTGTATCTATAATTCTTAAAATAATTGTTATGTTTTTTGTGAACGTTTATCGTGAGTAATTTAGTAAATTCACCGGAAGTTTTCGGTATGTTTGCTAGTTCTGAACGTCACATGCTAATGTAAAAAGCTGTTTTTTGATATAAATATGAACTTGATTGAACAAAACATGCATGTATTGTATAACATAATGTCCTAGGAGTGTCATCTGATGAAGATCAAAGGTTAGTGCTGCATTTAGCTGTGGTTTTGGGTGACATTATATGCTAGCTTGAAAAATGGGTGTGTGATTATTTCTGGCTGGGTACTCTCCTGACATAATCTAATGTTTTGCTTTCGTTGTAAAGCCTTTTTGAAATCGGACAATGTGGTTAGATTAAAGGAGAGTCTTGTGTTTAAAATGGTGTAAAATAGTCATATGTTTGAGAAATTGAAGTAATAGCATTTCTAAGGTATTTGAATATCGCGCCACTCGATTCCACTGGCTGTTGACTATGTGGGACAAACTATAGTTTTGGCAAGTCAGTTAGGACATCTACTTTGTGCATGACACAAGTCATTTTTCCACCAATTGTTTACAGACTGATTATTTAACTTATAATTCACTGTATCACAATTCCAGTGGGTCAGAAGTTTACAAACACTAAGTTGACTGTGCCTTTAAACAGCTTGGAAAATTCCAGAAAATTATATCATGGCTTTAGAAGCTTCTGATGGGCTAATTGACATCATTTGAGTCAATTGGAGGTGTACTTGTGGATGTATTTCAAGGCCTACCTTCAAACTCAGTGCCACTTCGCTTGACATCATGGGAAAATCAAAAGAAATCAGCCAAGACCTCCACAAGTCTGGTTCATCCTTGGGAGCAATTTCCAAACGCCTGAAGGTACCATGTTCATCTGTACAAACAATAGTACACAAGTATAAACACCATGGGACCACGCAGCCATCATACCGCTCAGGAAGGAGACGCGTTGTCTCCTGGAGATGAATGTACATTGGTGCGAAAAGTGCAAATCAATCCCAGAACAACAGCAAAGGACCTTGTGAAGATGCTGGAGGAAACAGGTACAAAAGTATCTATATCCACAGTAAAACGAGTCCTATATCAACATAACCTGAAAGGCCGCTCAGCAAGGAAGAAGCTACTGCTCCAAAACCGACATAAAAAAGCCAGACTACGGTTTGCAACTGCACATGGGGACAAAGATGGTACTTTTTGGAGAAATGTCCTCTAGTCTGATGAAACAAAAATATAACTGTTTGGCCATAATGACCATCGTTATGTTTGGAGGGAAATGGGTTAGGTTTGCAAGCCGAAGAACACCATCCCAACCGTGAAGCACGGGGTTGCAGCATCATGTTGTGGGGTTATTTGCTGCAGGAGGGACTGGTGCACTTCACAAAATAGATGGCATCATGAGGAAGGAAAATTATGTGGATAGATTGAAGCAACATCTCAAGACATCAGTCAGGAAGTTAAAGCTTGGTCACAAATGGGTCTTCCAAATGGACAATGACCCCAAGCATACTTCCAAAGATGTGGTAAAATGGCTTAAGGACAAAAAAGTCAAGGTATTGGAGTGGCCATCACAAAGCCCTGACCTCAAGAAATGTGTGGGCAGAACTGAAAAAGCTTTTGCGAGCAAAGAGGCCTACAAACCTGACTCAGTTACACCAGCTCTGTCAGGAGGAATGGGACAAAAATTCACCCAAATTATTGTGGGAAGCTTGTGGAAGGCTACCTGAAATGTTTGACCCAAGTTAAATTTAAAGCCAATGCTACCAAATACTAATTGAGTGTATTGTGGAAGGCTACCTGAAACTTCTGACCCACTGGGAAAGTGATGAAAGAAATAAAATCTTCAATTAAATAATTTTTTCGACTATTATTCTGACATTTCACATTCTTAAAATAAAGTGGTGATCCTAACTGACCTAAGACAGGGAATTTTTACTGGGATTATATGTCAGGAATTGTGAAAAACTGAGTTTCAATGTATTTGGCTAAGGTGCATGTAAACCTCTGACGTCAACTGTAATTGTATTCAACATTCTGGCTTGTACAGAAACTTGCCAAGTTTTTGCAAAGCTTTAATTCAGACTGTGTTCCAGAAAGCCAGTATCAGTATTATTTATTTACTTGGCAAAGAAAGGCGATTCTGACTATAAATTCCCAGTCACTTCAATGTGAACAGGCAGAGTTAAACTAAATCTAGGCTATAGCTAGACAAACTACATTAGCCATCTGGGACAATTATCGGCTTGATTTAAGGTGGCTGACCTGTAGGATGGCCCCATAGACTCGCAACAAGACCCTGCGAGGTTCATCTCCAATAGTGTGGGCATGGTCTGGCAGACTGCACATGAACAGCTGGTTGCTGAGTCCACCACTGTAGACAAACCGAGAGAGAAAGAGAAGTTGGACATTGGATTGTCACTTTCATGTGTGCTAACGTGGACGGTGTGGAGCACAGTACAATACCATATAGGATACTCATAAAGTTATGTCACATAGCGTGGCATTATTTTAAGTGTGTGTTTCAGAGAGAGATTATGATTTGCCTGTGTGAGAAAAAGTCCCAGATCTTTCAATCCTCAACCCAGATTACCTGACAATGCTGATCTGAAAATCTGCCTCGGGAATGCTTTTCCAAGACCCGGAAAGGAAGTCTCGGCACCAGGCGAACGCTCTGCCTTTCATATCCATGTCCACCACCTCTGTCCGACCATCCCGGTACGACTCCGCTTCAGAGTCGTCATCACCATTTGCTCCACGGGGACTCGGCGCCCTGAGGTTGCTCTCATTGATGACCAGGGTGTCCCCAACCTTTTTATTATCCACGGTTGGACCAATGTCCCCCGTTTTCAGAGTGGGAATGTATCTCAAAGTCGCCGTCTTGTCAGATTTGCCAAGCGCCCCTTCGCTGTGACACTCCATCACATTTTGGCCCGACTGCATTGCAGTGTAATTTGGCTGGTTGTAGTTCAGAATGAATTGAGTCCCAACTCGCTGTCAGATTCACTTAGCTGGCTAAATTAACTTTAATGATCAGACATAGCTAGCCAGTTAACTAACTTGCTACCAATAGCATCGCATAAAAACTGTAAATTGGGCAGTAACAGATAGAAAACGAACTAGGTAGTTAGGTTAGCTAACTTCAACAAAAATAACTAACATTACAGTAGCTAGCTAACATAAATAAAACGGAGATGAAAGGATACTGTATTACGTTACCAGTGGTGAGATATCCACCTTGAAGGCTGGAGAGTAATGTCAAAGATATTTGTAACTAACCTTGTTAGTTGCTAGCTCTTTCTTATATCTGTGGTGATGTCGCCTCGGTAGATTAATGTATGCCACCCGTTAGATACTTTCTCCAGAGATACAGTACTTTATATCTTCGCTTCCTCGTTTTGTGTGTGATTTGACCAGCGTCTGCGATTCGTCAGCAACACTCAAAAAGTACTTCCGGGTCACGGAATTTCGGAAACGTTCATAATAAAAGTCTCTCATGTAATAGTAGAAGAGTTCCATTATTAATCTGCATTTATTCATGATATGAAAAATTGTCTAAATGTTAAAAATTAAGAGATATGAAATATTGTTGAGTGATGTTTTCAAAACATTTGGGGTTTAAAACATGTTCCAAGGTCAAATAAATGCCCCCAATGCAATACACTTTATATTATATATTGGTTTTTAGAGAGAGAACTTGTTAAGGTGCCGAAGTAAAAGTGTGGTTGGGATTATTCACTAGGGTCTGTAGAATCTATACATGTTATTTCATGGAGCACTTTCTACCCCTCTTTCTATGACATATACTGACCAGGTGACTCCATGTGAAAGCTATGATCCCTTATTGATGTTACCTGTTAAATTCACTTCAATCAGTGTAGATGAAGGGGCGAAGACAGGTTAAAGGAGGATTTCTAAGCCTTGCGACATGGGTTGTGTATGTGTGCCATTCAGAGGGTGAATGAGCAAGACTATAAATTGAAGTGCCTTTGAACGGGGTATGGTAGTAGGTGACCTGCGCACTAGATTGCAACGCTAATGGGTTTTTCACGCTCAACAGTTTCCGGTGTGTATCAAGAATAGTCCACCACCCAAAGGACATCTAGCCAACCGGCAGGCCGGTGGTTGAACACGGGTGATTGATGAGACGACAAAGGAGGCAAATTGTGCAGAGCAACAGACGGGCTACAATTAGTCAACTGACAGTCCAGTACAACATTTGTGCCCATAAAAGAACGCACAACTCGCCATACATTGATGTGGCATGGCAGCCGACTACCTTAGAGTTCCACTTCATTCAGCAAAAAACAAGAAACTGCGGTTGCAGTGGGCTAATGAACGAAAACACTGGACATTTGGAAAAACATTGCCTGGTCTGATGAATCCCGGTTCCCGCTGTTTCACTATGGAAAAAGCACAAGTACATGCATCCATCATGCCACTTAACATCAAATATACTGATGAATTAAAACATTTTATGGAAAACATTTTTTAAATGGTATTATGAATAGAAGCGGTGGAGTTATCAAACAACATTTTATTGGTCACATACATGGTTAGCAGATGTTATTGCGAGTGTAGCGAAATGCTTATGCCTCTATATCCAACAGTAATATCTAACAAATTCCACAACAAAACCTAATACACATTCTAGTAAAGGAATAAGAATATATAAGTAGAAAATATATGGATGAGCAGTGACAGCGGCTAAGATGCAATAGATACAGTAAAGAATAGATAGGATACAGTATATAGATGAGTAATGCAAGATATGTAAACATTATTAAAGTGACTAGTGTTCCATTTATTAAGATGGTGAGGAAAGTACTTTTAAAGAATAACCAGGCATCCTCTACTGTCGGAAATAGGTCAATATCCTTCCAGGATACCCGAGCCAGGTCAATTAGAAAGGCCTGTTCGCTGAAGTGTTTTAGGGAGCGTTTGACAGTGATGAGGGGTGGTCGTTTGACCGCAGACCCATTACGGACGAAGGCAATTAGGCAGTGATCGCTGAGATCCTGGTTGAAGACAGTAGAGGTGTATTTGGAGGGCAGGTTGGTTAGAATGACATCTATGAGTGTGCCCGTGTTTACGGATTTGGGGTTGTACCTGGTAGGTTCATTGATAATTTGTGTGAATTTGTGTGAGATTGAGTGCATCAAGCTTAGATTTTAGGATGGCCGGGGTGTTAACCTCTATGGGCTAGGTGGGACGCTTGCGTCCCACCTACTCAACAGCCAGTGTAATCCCGTGGCGCGATATTCAAATACCTCAAAAATGCAAAAACTTCAATTTCTCAAACATATGACTATTTTACACCATTTTAAAAGACAAGACTCTCGTTAATCTAACCACACTGTCCGATTTCAAAAAGGCTTTACAACGAAAGCAAAACATTAGATTATGTCAGCAGAGTACCAGCCAGAAATAATCAGACACCCATTTCTCAAGCTACCATAAAATGTCACATAAACCCAAACCACAGCTAAATGTAGCACTAACCTTTGATGATCTTCATCAGATGACAATCCTAGGACATTATGTTATACAATACATGCATGTTTTGTTCAATCAAGTTCATATTTATATCAAAAACCAGCTTTTTACATTAGCATGTGACTAGCATGTGACTAGCATTCCGACCGAACACTGCCGGTGAATTTACTAAATTACTCACGATAAACGTTCACAAAAAACATAAATTATTTTAAGAATTATAGATACAGAACTCCTCTATGCACTCGATATGTCCGATTTTAAAATAGCTTTTCGGTGAAAGCACATTTTGCAATATTCTAAGTAGATAGCCCGGCATCACAGGGCTAGCTATTTAGACACCCAGCAAGTTTAGCACTCACCAAAGTCAGATTTACTATAAGAAAAATGTTATTACCTTTGCTGTTCTTCGTCAGAATGCACTCCCAGGACTGCTACTTCAATAACAAATGTTGGTTTGGTCCCAAATAATCCATTGTTATATCCAAATAGCGGTGTTTTGTTCGTGCGTTCAAGACACTATCCGAAGTGTAAATAAGGGTGACGAGCATGGCGCATTTCGTGACAAAAAAAATTCTAAATATTCCATTACCGTACTTCGAAGCATGTCAACCGCTGTTTAAAATCAATTTTTATGCCATTTTTCTCGTAAAAAAGCGATAATATTCCGACCGGGAAATCGTTTTTTATTACAAAGAGAGTGAAAGTAAAAGCATGCTATCCCGTCATGCACGAGCCTCAGTCTAATGGCCCTCTGATAGAGCACTTGCCAAACGCGCTAATGTGTTTCAGCCTGGGGATGGAATTACATCGTTCAGCTTTTTCCCGCCTTCTGAGAGCCCATGGGAGCCGTAGGAAGTGTCACGTCATGCCAGAGATCCCCTGTATTTGTTAGAGATGATCAAGGAGGGCAAGAAATGGTCAGACAGGCCACTTCCTGTAAGGAATCTTCAGGTTTTGGCCTGCCAAATGAGTTCTGTTATACACAGACACCATTCAAACAGTTTTAGAAACTTTAGGGTGTTTTCTATCTAAAGCCAATAATTATATGCATATTCTAGTTACTGGGCAGGAGTAGTAACCAGATTAAATCGGGTACGTTTTTTATCCGGCCGTGCAAATACTGCCCCCTAGCCCCAACAGATTAAAGTGGCCAATGCTGTTTCCTGAAGTCCACGATCATCTCTTTTGATTTGCTGACATTGAGTGAGAGGCTATTTACCTGACACCACACTCACCTCCTCCCTGTAGGCTGTCTAGTAGTTTGTAATCATGCCTAAGCTATATGGAATTGTTTTAAGGTCATACCAAGGATCATTTTGCTGTTTTAATTCTAAGACAGCTTGAAGTATCCCCCAACAATATTTAATAAGTATTTGATGAACATTGTATTGGACATAGTAGTATTAGCCCATACAATCACATTGAATAACAGCTTCACTACACGGAACAGAAAAATCTAAATAAAGTTTTTCTGAAGTGTATGTCCTATGTATGAGCGATATAAGAAAGATCAGGAAACAATTTTTTTTATGCATTTAACCCTTTATTTTTGGCACTATAAATAATTGGTATTCACATTACTCTTACAGAATTTACGAGAGGGCAAGTATATTGAAAATATAATCAAATGCCTATGACAACTTGTTTTTAACCAAGACAGAATAATTTATAACTGACTTTTTCCTACATAACATACAGTACCAGTCAAGTTTGGACACACCTACTCATTCAAGGGTTTTTCTTTTTTTAAACAATTTTCTAAATTTTAGAATAATAGTGAAGATATCAAAACTATGAAATAACACATATGGAATCATGTAGTAACCAAAGTGCTAAAAACAATATATATTTTACATTCTTCAAAGTAGTCACTCTTTGCCTTGACAGCTTTGTACACTCTTGGCCTTCTCTCAACCAGCATCAAGAGGTAGTTATCTGGAATGCATTTCATTTAACAGGTGTGCCTTGTTAAAAGTTTATTTCCTTAATGCGTTTCAGTTGTGTTACAAGGTAGGAGTGGTATACAGAAGATAGCCCTATTTGGTCAAATATAAAGTCCATATTATGGCAAGAACAGCTCGAATAAGCAAAGAGAAACAACGGTCCATCATTACCTTAAGACCTGAAGGTCAGTCTATAAGGGAACTTTGAAAGTTTCTTCAAGTGCAGTCGCAAAAACCATCAAGCGCTATGATGAGGACCGCCACAGGAAAGGAAGACCCAGAGTTACCTCAGCTGCAGAGGACAAATTCATTAGTTAACTGCACCTCAGAAATTGCAGCCCAAATAAATGCTTCAGACTTCAAGTAACACACATCTCAACATCAGCTGTTCAGAGGAGACTGTGTGAATCAGGCCATCATGGTCGAATTGCTGCAAATAATCCACTACTAAAGGACACCAATAAGAAGAGACTTGCCTGGGCCAAGAAACAAGCACTGGACATTAGACTGGTGGAAATCTGTCCTTTGGTCTGATGAGTCCAAATTTGAGATTTTTGGTTCCAATCACCGTGTCTTTGTGAGACGCAGAGTATGTGAACGGATGATCTCCACATGTGTGGTTTCCAGTGTGAAGCATGGAGGTGTTATGGTGTGGGGGTGCTTTTCTGGTGATAAATTTAGAATTCAAGGCCCACTTAACCAGCATGGCTACCACAGCATTCTGCAGTGATATGCCATCCCAACTGGTTTGCACTTAGTGGAACTATCATTTTTTTTCTCCCAACATGACAATGACCCAAAACACACCTCCAGGCTGTGTAAGGGCTATTTGACCAAGGAGTGTGATGGTGTGCTGCATCAGATGACCTGACCTCAACCCAATTGAGATGGTTTGGGATTAGTTGGACCGCAGAGTGAAGGAAAAGCAGCCAACAAGTTCTCAGCATATGTGGGAACTCCTTCAAGACTGTTTTGAAAAGCATTCCTCATGAAGCTGGTTGAATGAATGCCAAGAGTGTGTACAGCTGTCAAGGTAAAGGGTGGCTACTTTGAAGAATTTGAAATATATTTAGATTTGTTTAACACTGTTTGTTATTACATGATGCCATGTGTTATTTCGTAGTTTTGATGTCACTATTCTACAATGTAGAAAATATGAAAAACCCTTGAATGAGTAGGTGTCCCAACTTTTGACTGGTACTGCCGTTTTTACAGATTGTAAATTAAAGCTAAAACATTTTGCATAGTCTCCTCTGAACAGTTGATGTGTCTGTTACTTGAACTCTGAAGCATTTATTTGGGCTGCAATTTCTGAGGCTGGTAACTTTTAATGAACTGAGTTGTTGACAAGCTGAAGGTACACCCATGCATACCCTACAAGACATGGGGAGTCTCTTCACAGTCCAAGTCCAGAACAGACTATGGGAGGTGCACAGTAGTACATAGTCATGACTACATGGAACTCTATTCCACATCAGGTAACTGATGCAAGCAGTAGAATCAGATTTAAAAAGCAGGTAAAAATACACCTGATTGAACAGCGGGGACTGAAGTAACACAAACAGCCACAGAACATGCATACACACATAACATATACACTATACAAACACGTACACATGGATTTTGTGTTGTCGATATGTGGTAGTGGAGTATGGGCCTGAGGGCGCACACTTAGTGTATTGTGAATTCTGTAATGAATGTATTGTAATGTTTTTAAAATTGTATAACTGCCTTAATTTTGCTGGACCCCAGGAAGAGTAGTTGCTGCCTTGGCTCCATAATAAATACAAAACGTATCCTCTGCTGCAGAGGTAACTCTGGGTCTTCCTTTCCTGTGGCAATCCTCATGAGAGCCAGTTTCATCACAGCGCTTGATGGTTTTTGCAACTGCACTTCAAGAAACTGACCAATCACCAACATTGTAGTTACTCCACAATACTATTCTAAATGAAAAGAAGCCTGCACAGAATGAAATGCATTCCAAAACATACATCCTGTTTGCAATAAGGCACTAATGTAAACTCAGCAAAAAAAGAAATGTCCCTTTTTCAGGACCCTGTCTTTCAAAGATGATTTGTAAAAATCCAATTATCTTCATTGTAAAGGGTTTAACTTTTTTAAACATTTTTAGTCATTTAGCAGATGCTCTTATCCAGAGCGACTTACAGTAGTGAATGCATACATTTCATGCATTTTTTTTTGTACTGGCCCCCCGTGGGAATCGAACCCACAACCCTGGCATTGCAAACACCATGCTCTACCAACTGAGCCACAGGGAAGACAAATGGGGGCAGTATTTGGAATTTTGGATGAAAAGTGTGCCCAGAGTAAACTGCCTGCTACTCAGGCCCAGAAGCTAGGATATGCATATAATTGATAGCTTTGGATAGAAAAAACACTGAGGTTTCTAAAACTGTAAAATTATGTCTGAGTATAACAGAACTTATTTGGCAGGCGAAACCCCGAGGACAAACCATCCAGGAATTTTTTTGTTTGTTGAGGTGACAGAGTTTAAGGCACTTGCTTGCAGTTCCTATCGCTTCCACTGGATGTCAACAGTCTTTAGAAATTGGTTGTTTTTCTTTTGAGTAATGAAGAAGTATGGCTGTTCAGAACGAGGGTCTAGTGTACTGTTGTGGTTGGGGCGCCCGACCTGAAAGCTCGCTCCACTTTGTTTTCGTCCGGTATTGAACACAGTTTATCCCGTGTTAAATTTGATCGATTATTTACGTATTAGGAAAGTTGTTTGGATCAAGATTACAGGTGACTTATTAGATATTTTGTAGTCATGTTGCGCGAGTTGGAACCGGTGTTTTCCTGAATCAAACGCGCCAAATAAATTGACATTTTGGAGATATAACGACGGAATTTATCGAACAAAAGGACCATTTATGATGTTTATGGGACATATTGGCGTGCCAACAGAAGATCTTCAAAGGTAAGGCATGAATTATATTGTTATTTCTGAGTTGTGTCGTGCCTGGCGGGTTGAAATATGATTTTCATATGTTTGTTTGATGGGGTGCTGTCCTCAGATAATAGCATGGTTTGCTTTTGCCGTAAAGCCTTTTTGAAATCTGACATGGTGGCTGGATTAACAACAAGTAAAGCTTTAATTTGGTGTATTGCACTTGTGAATGTATGAAAGTTAAATATTTCCCCCAAAAATATTTGGCGCTCTGCCATTTCACCGGATGTTGTCGAAATGTTCCGCTAGCGGAACCCCTAGCTGTAAAAGGTTAGCACTGTCTCCCATGCTTGTTTAATGAACCATAAACAATTAATGAACATGCACCTGTGGAACGGTCATTAAGACGCTTACAGACGGCACTCAATTAAGGTCACAGTGATAAACTTAGGACACTAAAGAGGCCTCTCTACTGACTCCAAAAAACACCAAAAGAAAGATGACCAGGGTCCCTGCTCATCTGCGTGAACGTGCCTTAGGCATGTTGCAAGGAGGCATGAGGACTGCAGATGTGGCCAGGGCAAAAAATTGTAATGTCCGTTAGGGCTGGTCGATAAATCAATAATTAGAGGTAATTATTTCCCTATAACGATATAAAAATGGTTTTTGATAATGTTGATATAGAATTAGGTACAGCAGTCCATTTCCCCTCTGACGGAGCAGGAACGTGCGGAGAAGTGACAATATGCACGTGGAGAGGTATACGCCCACTAAAAACCACTTACCACCTCGAGTGATGGAGTAGCCACTATTTAACCACGAAAAATGAGTGATGTAGGCGAAAACAGTGGCAGTGATAGCCATGGAGAAGCTTCCAACGGAGAAATTATTGATAAAAAGGGTTAAACTGTTTCAGTGGTTTGGCTTTTTCAAGTCCCGACAAAGAGCAGAGCAATGTTCGGTGCAAATTGTGCCATAGACGGGTGGCTACGAAGACTGGTAATACGACAAACCTTTATCAACATCTGAAGCAAAATCACTCTTTGGAACATGCAGGAAGTTTGAGTTTGCGCCACGGTATTGATAAATGCCCCTCAAGCACCAGCCAATCTAGGGATGTTTGCCCGAAGCAGTCAACACTGACAGCGTTTATGCCCTACAAGCAAACATCAAAGACAGACATCACAAATGCTATTATGCATTGCATTGCTAAGGACATGCTACCAATTAGCACAGTCGAAAATGAAGGTTTCAAGAGGCTCATCAATTTAATTGACCCAGGTACGTGTTCCATGTTTGCGGCCAGGGAGCAATTTTCCTTAAAGTATAATTTTATGTGTAGCTCACAATAATAATAATAATAAAATGTAACCTTTTATTTAACTAGGCAAGTCAGTTAAGAACAACTTCTTATTTACAATGGCGGCCTATCGGGGGAACAGTGGGCTAACTGCCTTGTTCAGGGTTAGAACGACAGATTTTTACATTGTCAGCTCGGGGATTCAATCCAGCAACCTTTCGGTTACTGGCCCAAAGCTCTAACCACTAGGCTACCTGCCTAGTGGTTTGTTCAGGCATTAGGCATTCTTGAGTCTGAAGCAGATATGCACCTTTTTAAATATTATGATTAATATCGTGCTAATTATCGTTATCGAATGGAAATAAATATATAGTGATAATTGATTTTCCATATCGCCAAGACCTAATGTCCGTACTGTGAGACGCCAAAGACAGCACTACAGGGAGACAGGACGGACAGCTGATCGTCCTTGCAGTGGCAGGCCATGTGTAACAACACCTGCACAGGATCGGTACATCCAAACATCACACCTGCGGGACAGGTACAGGATGGCAACAACTGCCCGAGTTACACCAGGAACACACAATCCCTCCATCAGTGCTCCGACTGTCCGCAATAGGCTGAGAGGCTGGACTGAGGGCTTGCAGGTCCTCACCAGACATCACCGGCAACAATGTCGCCTATGGGCACAAACCCACTGTCGCTGGACCAGACAGGACTGGCAAAACGTGCTCTTCACTGACGAGTCTCGCTTTTGTCTCACCAGGGGGGGGGGGATGGTCGGATTCACGTTTATCGTCGAAGGAATGAGCGTTACACCGAGGCCTGTACTCTGGAGCAGGATCGATTTGGAGGTGGAGGGTCCATCATGGTCTGCGGCGGTGTGTCACAGCATCATCGGACTGAGCTTGTTGTCATTGCAGGCAATCTCAAAGCTGCGCTTTACAGGGAAGACATCCTCTTCCCTCATGTGGTACCCTTCCTGCAGGCTCATCCTGACAAGACCCTCCAGCATGACAATGCCACACTACTTGTTCTGTGTGTGATTTCCTGCAAGACAGGAATGTCAGTGTTCTGCCATGGCCAGCGACGAGCCCGGATCTCAATCCCATTGAGCACGTCTGGGACCTGTTGGATCGGATGGTGAGGGCTAGGGCCATTCCCCCCAGAAATGTCTGGGAACTTGCAGGTGCCTTGGCAAATATGGTGCAGTCCATGAGGAGTACTTAATGCAGCTGGTGGCCACACCAGATACTGACTGTTACTTTTGATTTTGAACCCCCTCCCCCTTTGTTCAGGGACATATTATTCCATTTCTGCTAGTCACATGTCCGTGGAACTTGTTTAGTGTCTCTGTTGAATCTTATGTTCATACAAATATTTACACATATTAAGTTTGCTGAAAATAAACAGTTGACAGTGAGAGGACGTTTCTTTTTTTTTTTTACTGAGTTTACTTTATGTCCTGAGGGACAGGATGACCTCATCAATCATCAGAGTGCATGTTTTAAATGCCTCTCGTCCAGAGCTGACATTGTGAATGATGGTAATTGGAACATACCGTTGAGTGTCAGCTGGGGCAGACTTGCAGACTTTAGCAAAGTGGTTGAGTTTGCCACAATTCCTGCATGATTGGCCGCATGTGGGACAGTTTTGATCTCTGGAATTGTGGGCAGAGGAGCTGCAATTTCCACAGGGATGACGTGGTTTTGAAGCGAGTAACACGCTCTCCTAGCTTTTGAAGCACTTTCTCTCGTTGGGGTGAAGCGCCTGTGTGTATTAGTGTCTGAGCTGAGCAGTCAGTGAAAGCAAGTGGCTGGAGAGAGGGCATTCTACTGCTGACTCCACTTGAAAAGCCAGCTGGAGTGCCTTTGCCAATGACAAATAATCAGGTTTGAGTAACGGTCTTTCACGCACTTTCTCGTTTGTATGCTCTAAGTTGGTCACACACCATTTCATCCTGCATTGCCCCAAATTTGCATGCGCTAGCTAAGCTCCATAGATTTGTCACATACTGGTGTGTAGACTCACAAGGCAGCTGGTGGCTCCGTCAGAACAGAAACCGACAGAGGGCACTTTGGGGGGTGTAGAAAGCCATAGTATTGCCATATTTTTCAGCATAAGTGTCCCGAACATGTGCTGTCCTTAGGCAGTGTAGCAGCAATGCATTTAGCCTAGCTTCACTCACGTATTGTAAGCCCAGGGCAGCAATGTACATTTCAAAATATTTAATCCATCCAATCCATGGAACCGGGGGCTTACCAGGCAGAGCGAGGAAGGGAGAGGGTGGTGGTAGGGAAAATTCTGTCATCCTAGTCGCCAAATGTTAAGTTTAAAGGATAGAGGCCACCATAATGTCAACTGAACAATACAGAATGTGGGGTGTAACATAACCCCAGGGTCAACAACTGTAACAATGACCTCTTGAGTGACTATCCTACTGTACAGACATAACAGGAGCAACTCAGGCCATTTTGAAGTCAGAGGGGACACAGCCAGTGGTCAGGGATGAGTTGAGGAATGGGAGATGGTAGGAGGGGATGGGGTCGAGTGGGCAGATTGCCGGGTGACCAGACATCACTAGTCACAGGATTCTGTCTGGAGAGAGAGGTGAGAAAGAGGTCAAGGAGTAAGGTAGTTCTGTATGAGTGGGACCAGTGGACTCAATAGGCTGAGTGAATGAGAAGCGAATGTCGTCAACTTTCTTTTCAAAGTGGTTGACAAAGTTGTCGGCAGGGTGGGAGTGGGTGGAGGATTGAAGGTGGAAAAGAGTTTCCTAGGGTGAGAGGCAGAAGCTTGAAATGTAGTGATAGAAAGTGGCTTAAGCAGCAGATGTGGAGAGGAGGTAGTGAAAGGATAATAGGTCCCCTGGAAGTTTATATTTTCGCTCAGCTGCCCGCAGCCCTGTTGTGTAAATTTGCAATGAGTCCCTCAGCCATGGAGCAGGAGGGGAGGGCCGACCGGGACGAAAGGGGACCATGTGAGTCATAGGATGAGGAGAGTAGGGTCAAATAAGCAGAATCAGGAGACAAGGGGGAGAAGGATTTAGCAGAAGGGAAAGATGATGGGATAGAAGAGAGTAGTGGCAGAGAGAGAGGGCTAAGATTGCAATGGCGCATGACTATCTGGGTAGGGCATGAGTGGTTAGGGTTGAAGGAAAGGGAGACAGAAAAGGAAACAAAGTAGTGATCAGAGACCTGGAGGGGGTTGCTATTAGAATAGTAGGCGAACAGCCTCTAGTAAAGATGAGGTCAATGTATTGCCTTCCTTGTGAGTTGGAGGGGATTGGGAAAAGGTGAGGTCAAAAGAGCCAAGGAGGGGAAAGAGAGTTGGAAAGTAATTATTCGAAGGCAGACGTCAGGAGGTTGAAGTTGCCAAGTATGAAGACGATGGCTCACCGCTCAGGAAATTAGCTTATCAAGGTGTCAAGCTCATTGAGGAACTCTCCAAGAGCGCATGGTGGGCAATAGATGATGACAATGTTAAGCTTGAGTGGACATCTGACAGAATGGAATTCAAATTAGGAGATGGACATGTGAGAGAGGTAGAAAAGAAAGAATCTCCAGTTAGGAGAAATGAGTAGCCCTGTGTCACAAACGCGACGACCAGATGCTCTTGGACTATGAGAGAAAACGTAGTCAGGTGAAGAGAGAAGCTTGAGTAGAAGTTCTCTGGGGTGATCAATGTATCCATCAGGGCTAAAAAGTCAAGGGCAGCATAGGCTGAGATGAACTTGACGTTCTTGACCGAGGATCGGCAGTTCCAAACACTGCCAGAGACCCGGCATTCCACATGGGTTGTACACGCAGGGTACACTAAATTGGAAGGGTTGTAGCCAAGAAGTGGAGAGTGCCTGTAAAGCCTTCAAGGAGAGGAGTGAACGGGTATAGAAAACACACATAGTTGCCAAAGCTACAAAGAGGCAAAATGAGATCATCAGAAAATAACAAGGCAAGTGAGAAAGTGGTTTGGAGCCTTCCTCTTTCCTTCATCTAAGAACTCGGCAGAAGAACTCGGCAGAACCGTCTTTGTTTCGGTAACGAGACCACCACTGACACAACTGCCGCTTACAGCTGCTGCTGAGAAACCAGGGGAGACTGAAGTACTAACACTAATTGCTGATTGCCTAGGAGAGGAGAAACATCTCCCCCTCCAATACAATTACCAAAACAAGTCACAAATTGCCCTGCCCCTTAATCCTGGTTGATGTGTCAACAATCATCTGCAAATTATGAGCAGTCAGCAGTTCACACGCCAAGTAGGCTACTGGGAAGACAGGGAGCACTTAGGGCCATCTATCTAGCAAAAAGACAGTACTAGACAACAGATATAGACAGAAATTATACTGTACTTCTCACTCCTGGATTCCTCTAGCTATAGAATGAAGCATCAGAGCCGGGACCGAGAGACTGAGAAACAGCTTCTATCGCCTGGCCATCAGCCCTGCACCTTGAGACTAATGTCCCATGTATATAGTTATTGAACGCTGGTCACCTCATTCTGTTTATATACTGTTTAATCACTGTGCCTTCAAAGTATTCATACCCCTTGACCTATTCCAAATGTTGTTACAGCCTGAATTCCAAATATTAAAATCTTTTTTTTTTCTCACCCATCTACACACAATACCCCATGATGACAAAGTGAAAACAGGTTTTATAAAATGTATTCAAAGTTAAATACAGATCTCATTTACATAAGTATTCACACCCCTGAGTCAATACTTTGTAGAAGCACCTTTGGCAGTGATTACAGCTGTGAGTCTTTATGGGTCAGTCTAAGTGCTTCCCATACCTGAATTGTGCAACATTTCCCCATTTTATTCTTTTTTTTTAATTCTTCAAGTTCTGTCAAATTGGTTGTTGATCATTGCTAGACAACCATTTTCAGGTCTTGCCATAGATTTTCAAGTAGATTTACATCAAAACTATAACAACTTGGCCACTCAGGAACATTCACTGTATTATTGGTAAGCAACTCCAGTATAGATTTGGCCTTGGGTTTTAGGTTATTGTCCTGCTGAAAGGTGAATTACTCTCCCAGTGTCTTATGGAATGCAGACTGAACCAGGTTCTCATCTAGGATTTTGCCTGTGCTTAGCGCCGTTTTCTTTTTTATCCTGAAACGCCCCAGTCCTTAAAACCTCTTAAGGATCGGCCCCTTTTATCAATTTGTCCCTAAAGTGACATGCCCAAGTCTAACTGCCTGTAGCAAGGATATGCATATTATTGGTATCATTTGAAAGGAAACACTGAAGTTTGTGAAAATGTGAAAGGAATGTAGGAGAATAACACATTAGATCTGGTAAAAGATAATACAAAGAAAACTAACCCTTTTTTTGTAATTTGTACCATCTTTGAAATGCAAGAGAAAGGCCATGATGTATTATTCCAGCCCAGTTGCAATTTAGATTTTGGCCAATAGATGGCAGCAGTGTATGTGCAAAATTTGACTGATCCGATGAACCATTGCATTTCTGTTAAATGTTGTATCAAGACTGCCCAAATGTGCCTAATTTGTTTATTAATAACTTCATGTTCAAAACTGTGCACTCTTCAAACAATAGAATGCCATTATTTCAATGTAATAGCTACTGTAAATTGGACAGTGCAGTTAGATTAACAAGAATTTAAGCTTTCTGCCAATTTCCGATAGGGAAATGTTCTTGTTACTTACAACCTCATGCTAATCGCATTAGCCTAGTTAAGGATTACAAGCATACCCATACCATGATGCAGGCACCACTATGCTTTAAAATATGGAGATTGGTACTCAGTAATGTATTGGATTTGCCCCAAACATATCACTTTGTATTCAGGAAAAAAAGTTAATTGCTTTGTCACATTTTTTGCATTATTACTTTAGTGCCTTGTTGCAAACATGTTTTGGAATATTTTTTATTATGTACAGGTTTCCTTCTTTTCAGTCTCTGTTAGGTTAGTATTGTAGACTAACTACAATGTTGATCTATCCTCAGTTTTTACCTATCACATCCAGAACTTATTTAGGCTTGCCATAACAAAGGGGTTGAATACTTATTGACTACATTTTTTAGCTTTGAACATTTTCAGCTTTTAAAGGGTTAAATAAAGATGAACAGTGACTAGAATAGGTGAAAGGAGCCTGCTGCTAGAAAGTTGCCTTATGATAGTTTAACCGTATTCTATTGTTTAATATTGTTTCATTTGAGCATTTATACTTTTGGATTTACCCTTTTGATTTCAAGCTATTCATCTACTTTACCTTACATTTTTGGGGGGTTCGTAACGGCCGTCGTTGAAGAGAGTAGACCAAGGCGCAGTGTGGTTAGTGCTCATCTTTGTAATTGAATGGAAAAAGAGACCACTTTACAAAATACTCAAACGACAACAGCCAAACAGTTCTGCCAAGTAACAAATGACTAAACAGAAAATAACCACCCACAAAACCCAAAGGAAAACAGTCTGCCTAAGTATGGCTCCCAATCAGCAACAACGATATACAGCTGTCCCTGATTGAGAGCCATACCCCGCCGAAACAAAGAAATACGAAACATAGAAAAAAGGACATAGAATGCCCACCCCAACTCACGCCCTGACCAACCAAAATGGAGACATAAAAGGATCTCTAAGGTCAGGGCATGACAGGGTTTTGTTTTTGCCATCAATATCAATTACAATCTGTCTACCAGAATACGTAGCTGGCAATCATGTTTGGTTTACCATTCATTGTCAAATGGAACTGTGTGACAACTCTGGACATTTTTGTGAGTAATAAATGTGATTTTTGTTTGTTGTTGTGACAAACATTATCTCAAGCCTTTTCTTGAAACGCATTGGAACCGTCTTAGTAAACATGTCTGAAAGGAAGTGCCTGAATGTTGGGACATTATTTGAAGCCACTACAGGTGTTATAGAATAAAAAGAACAAGCCTGTCATAAACGACATACCATCATGCAGGATCGAGTGAAATGCAAGGATGTGGTTACAAAAATACATTATGATGCAGTAAAATGCCCTGCATGCAATAGAAGAGATGTCCAGCGTCATGAAAGTCCTCTGCCCATCTCGGAAAAGGCTGTCCTCTCCAGCTCTTGATCTGACTAAGCTAACTCTTGAAGAGACGATGGCCTTAATCTTCCACACAGCAGGCAAATTCAGGTAAGTTCAATAGATATTTAACTTGATTTTTTTTTAGTAATGTAAGTATGATTAAGCAAGTCTTTTGGCTAATTACAATTTGTATCTTCACAGATGTAAATGTTCAATATGCTGAACAACAAGTGTCTGTCTCTCTTCCCACAGCTCAAGCAGAACCGCAAGTCCAAGTGACCTGAAAAGTTCCTTGCAAACCCAGAGTTTACGCAATTGGCCCCAAAACATAAGGTTTATAATTGTCTAAACCGACCCAAATTACTTCAGTACACAATCACCTACAGTGAGGGGGAAAAAAGTATTTGATCCCCTGCTGATTTTGTACGTTTGCCCACTGACAAAGAAATGATCAGTCTATAATTTTAATGGTAGGTTTATTTGAACAGCGAGAGATAGAATAACAAAAAAATCCAGAAAAACGCATGTCAAAAATGTTATAAATTGATTTGCATTTTAATGAGGGAAATAAGTATTTGACCCCCTCTCAATCAGAAAGATTTCTGGCTCCCAGGTGTCTTTTATACAGGTAACGAGCTGAGATTAGGAGCACACTCTTAAAGGGTGTGCTCCTAACCGCAGCTTGTTACCTGTATAAAAGACACCTGTCCACAGAAGCAATCAATAAGATTCCAAACTCTCCACCATGGCCACGACCAAATAGCTCTCCAAGGATGTCAGGGACAAGATTGTACACCTACACAAGGCTGGAATGGGCTACAAGACAATTGCCAAGCAGCTTGGTGAGAAGGTGACAACAGTTGGTGCGATTATTCGCAAATGGAAGAAACACAAAAGAACTGTCACTCTCCCTCGGCCTGGGGCTCCATGCAAGATCTCACCTCGTGGAGTTGCAATGATCATGAGAACGGTGAGGAATCAGCCCAGAACTACACGAGAGGATCTTGTCAATGATCTCAAGGCAGCTGGGACCAGAGTCACTAAGAAAACAACTGGTTACACACTACGCCGTGAAGGACTGAAATCCTGCAGCGCCCGCAAGGTCCCCCTGCTCAAGAAAGCACATATACATGCCCGTCTAAAGTTTGCCAATGAACATCTGAATGATTCAGAGGACAACTGGGTGAAAGTGTTGTGGTCAGATGAGACCAAAATTGATTTCTTTGGCATCAACTAAACTTGCCGTGTTTGGAGGAGGAGGAATGCTGCCTATGACCCTAAGAACACCATCCCCACCGTCAAACATGGAGGTGGAAACATTATGCTTTGGGGGTGTTTTTTTGCTAAGGGGACAGGACAACTTCACCGCATCAAAGGGACGATGGACGGGGCCATGTACCGTCAAATCTTGGGTGAGAACCTCCTTCCCTCAGCCAGGGCATTGAAAATGGGTCGTGGATGGGTATTCCAGCATGACAATGACCCAAAACACACGGCCAAGGCAACAAAGGAGTGGCTCAAGAAGAAGGACATTAAAGGTCCTGGAGTGGCCTAGCCAGTCTCCAGACCTTAATCCCATAGAAAATCTGTGGAGGGAGCTGAAGGTTCGAGTTGCCAAACATCAGACTCAAAACCTTAATGACTTGGAGAAGATCTGCAAAGAGGAGTTGGACAAAATCCCTCCTGAGATGTGTGCAAACCTGGTGGCCAACTACAAGAAATGTCTGACCTCTGATTGCCAACAAGGGTTTTGCCACCAAGTACTAAGTCATGTTTTGCAGAGGGGTCAAATACTTATTTCCCTCATTAAAATGCAAATCATTTTATAAAATTTTTGACATGCGTTTTTCCGGATTTTTTTGTTGTTATTCTGTCTCTCATTGTTCAAATAAACCTACCATTAAAATTATAGACTGATCATTTCTTTGTCAGTTGGCAAACGTACAAAATCAGCAGGGGATCAAATACTTTTTTCCCTCACTGTAATGTTCTGAATAACTGATTGGAATTTACATTAAAGAATTCAACCAGCAGTGATTCTTAAATGATTAACATGTTTCTTTGAAGTTTGCGCATGAAGTGTTTGATGTAATGCCAAACAACAACATAAGCTCTAAAGCAAGGGCTGTAATAAAACATGGTTTTAACAGGGTATTATAATTAATTTGTTAATGATCTCTAACAGACACACACACCAGTGGAGGAAGGCTCACTGTAATGAATGGAACAATATCACACTAACACACATACCCACACACATATTCCTCTAGTAAATCACGGTTACAATGTCAGGCTTTGGAAAAAAAAACTTACTGTGAAGTAATTCTGACAACCGACAACGCCACGGTGACAATAGTCCATGGGCCAGCAGGTCAAATTTAACGTTTATCCACTTTGGGGTAGCAAAGTCTAATAATGATTCCCATAAAGGTCCATGTCTGTGGTTATAGTTTGATATAACCACGTATCAGAGGTAGCTAAAAGTGGTTATCACTGCATTATATGTTATTGAGGGTATGTATTTAAAAATGTTATTAAGGGAACAATCTTCGTAAAGGGGCAATCTGCAATTGCCACAACGATTTTTGGATTTATAAATTAATGGAATGTACCCATTGATTCTTGAAGAATATAATAAATATAAATGCCTCAAATAACTAATGAGCTTAGTTGAACTGTCGTACCCCGTCAGAACCCCAAATATAAGCTTGTTTAACTCCAATGTTTTATCAAATAAATGTAAACAAACACTATATAGCCCGAAAGCATGATTCAAACTTTTGGTATCATGGATGGTCAGTCCTTCCAACAGTGGAAAAAAAACAAAAAACTTTATAACTGGGGCCTGTTGATTACATCCGTATCTGCCCTCATTGGATAGAATGGTCCCACCTCCCGTCTGCCTTCCATCTTTGAGGACATGCATTTCCATTGTTTGAGCGGTGACCTGACTATCTTGTCAATATAATAGCTAATCTTTGCTATAATCATTCCCAGCCAGCAGCCTATTTTCAAGATGGCCGCTATTAATTTCAATGGGGAGGAACAGCATTGAATTTGCATGGCCATAACTTAATAAATAATTGGTGCAATAAGACTTAAAATGTGTGTTACAAATGGGGACAACCTAAGATTATGGCCAAATTATGTTAGTTATATGTATTAAGCTAAATATTACCAGAATAGTGTTAAGTATGCTGAAATAGTTTTGTAGCACATTCAAATATGACATTAACCGATGCCTGTTAATTAAAATGATATGCAATATGATTTTATAAATTGTGCTATCACATCTAACAAATGTGAGCAAAGAAGTACAGGTAACCCTGTACCTCTTTGGGTACATTTTCCAATATGGTCGCCAAACACTTCCATTGGTTTTAATTCGATTTGTGGAAATGTCAGACCACTCTTTCAATAAAAGGTAGAATATGCCTAATGAAAATCTTAAATTGATGATAGTTATGCAGATAACACAACCAATTTAGTCAGGAATTTGTCAAATATTTGCAAACTTGTTTTATAAATGTCACAAAAACACTTCATAACTGTTTTTGATTTTCAAACAATTAAAAATGGATGTATAATATTCCTAAAGGGATCTTTTGTGGTTTGTACTGATTATAATGATGTAAAATAAAATGCCATATTTAAGCAATAAGCCCCGAGGAGGTGTGGTATAGGGCCAAAATACCATGGCTAAGGGCTGTTCTTACGCACGGTGCAACGCGGAATGCCTGGATACAGCCCTTAGTTGTGGTATATTGGCCATATACGACAAACGCCCGAAGTGCCTCATTGCTATTATAAACTGTTTCCAAATGTAATTAGAATATTACAAATAAATGTTGTCATACCCGTGGTATATGTTCTCATATACTACGGCTTTCAGCCAATCAGCATTCAGAGCTCGAATGACCCAGTTAGAATGTTAGTCTTGAATCCTGTCATATACACTACATTCCAACATCACACTCAAAAGCCTAGTTCACACTGCAGACCTTAATGCTCAGTTTTGTTTTTCAAATCCGTTTTGGAATATTGACTGTCCAAACAGCAAGTTACAAGTGACCAAATTGGATTTGTTTGTGTTCAGACAGCAGTCATTTGCTGACATGGCTAGTTTTCATAGTAACGACAGGTGTGTGCACAGTGGTGTAGGCTGATTGATGGTGCTCGTGCTTCCTATCACACAGAAGTTATGTAGCAAGCTAAGGTGACAACAAGATGGCAGACGTTCTATGTGCGCCGAACCGATGTGTTTTTTGTTCGTTTTTCTGCGTTTAAGTTATTTTGTACATATTGTTGCTGTCGCTGTCACTTATGACCGAAAATAACTTCTTGACATCAGGACTGCGATTACTCACCAGACTAGCAGAGTCCTTTTTCTTCTTTCACAACTTTGACGAGCCTGAGGCGAAGGATATACGTCTCCCTCGGGAACAGGCCCCGGCCCCCGTGATCTGCGTGAAGAAGAGGCAGAGAAACAGGGGCCGGAGACCGGGCTGCCTTCTGAGAATTCGAAGGCGATCGAATAAACCCCCACTTCTGCTAGCAAACGTGCAATCTTTGGACAATAAAATCACCGAGTTACATGGAAGATGAAACTACCAATGGGACCTTAAAAACTGTAACATCTTATGCTTCACGGAGTTGTGGCTGAACGACGACAATATCAACATACAGCCGGCTGGTTATATGATGTACCGGCAGGATAGAAAAGCTGTGTCTGGTAAGACAAGGAGTGGCGGACTATGTATTTTGGTAAAAAACAGCTGGTGCACTATATCTAAGGAAGTCTCGAGCTATTGCTTGCCTGAGGTAGAGTATATCATGATAAGCTGTAGACCACAATACCTACCGAGAGAGTTCTCATCTGTATTCTTCATAGCTGTTCACATACCACCTCAGTCAGAGGTTGGCAGTAAGATAGCATTGAATGTGCTATATTCTGCCATAAGCAAACAAGAAAACGCTCACCCAGAGGCAGTGCTCCTTGTAGCCGGGGACTTTAATGCAGGGAAACTTAATGTTTTACCAAATTTCCATCAGGATGTTAAATGTGCAACCAGAGGAAAAAGAACTCTGGACCACCTATACTCAACACACAGAGATGCATACAAAGCTCTCCCTCGCCAGCCATTTGGCAAATCTGACCATAATTCTATCCTCCTGATTCCTGCTTACAAGCAAAAATTAAAGCGGGTAGCACCAGTGACTAGATCAATAAAAAAGTGGTCAGAGGAAGCAGATGCTAAGCTACAGGACTGTTTTTGCTAGCACAGACTGGAATATGTTCCGGGATTCCTCCGATGGCATTGAGGAGTACACAACATCAGTCAATGGCCTCATCAATAAGTGCATCGATGACATCATCCCCATAGTCACCGTACGTACATACCCCAACCAGAAGCCATGGATTACAGGCAGCATCCGCACTGAGCTAAAGGCTAGAGCTGCCGCTTTTAAGGGGCGGGACTCTAACCCGGAAGCTTCGAAGAAATCCTGCTATGCCTGTTTGATGGTTTGTCGGACGGCAAAGCATCAATACGAAGATTGAGTCGTACTACACTGGCGCTGATGCTCGTTGGATGTGGCAGTGCTTGCAAACCATTACAGACTACAAAGGGAAGCACAGCCGAGAGCTGCCCAGTGACACAAGCCCACCAGACGAGCTAAACTACTTCTATGCTCGCTTCGAGGTAAATAACACTGAAACATGCATGAGAGCACCAGCTGTACCGGTAGATTGTGATCACGCTCTCCGCAGCCGATGTGAGTAAGACCTTTAGACAAGTCAACGTTCACAAGGCCGCAGGGCCAGACGGATTACCAGGACGTGTACTGCGAGCATGTGCTGACCAACTAGCAAGTGTCTTCACTGACATTTTCAACCTCTCCCTGTCCGAGTCTAATACCAACATGTTTTAAGCAGACCACCATATTGCCTGTGCCCAAGAACACTAAGGTAACCTGCCTAAATGACTACCGACCCGTAGCACTCACGTCTGTAGCCATGAAGTGCTTTGAAAGGCTGGTCATGGCTCACATCAACACCATCATCCAAGAAACCCTAGACCCACTCCAATTTGCATACTGCCCTAACAGATCCACAGATGATGCCATCTCTATTGCACTCCACACTGCCCTTTCCCACCTGGACTAAAGGAACACCTATGTGAGAATGCTATTCATTGACTACAGCTCAGTGTTCAACACCATAGTGCCCCCAAAGCTCATCAATAAGCTAAGGACCCTGGAACTAAACACCTCCCTTCGCAACTGGATCATGGACTTCCTGACGGGCCGCCGCTAGGTGGTAATGGTAGGTAACAACCCATCCACCACGCTGATCCTCAACACAGGGGCCCCTCAGGGGTACGTGCTCAGCCGCCACCAGTACTCCCTGTTCACTCATGACTGCATGGCCAGGCACGACTCCAACATCATCATTAAATTTGCCGATGACACAACAGTGGTAGGCCTGATCACTGACAACAATGACCTGGCCGTGTGGTGCCAGAACAACAACCTCTCCCTCAACATGAATTAGACAAAGGAGATGATTGTTGACTACAGGAAAAAGAGGATCGAGCATGCCCCCATTCTCATCGACGGGGTTGCAGTGGAGCAGGTTGAGCGCTTCAAGGTCCTTGGTGGCCACATCACAAACAAACTAACATGGTCCAAGCACACCAAGACAGTCGTGAAGCGGGCACAACAAAACCTATTCCCCCCCAGGAGACTGAAAAGATTTGGCATGTGTCCTCAGATCCTCAAAGTTCTACAGCTACACCATCGAGAGCATCCTGACTGGCTGCATCATTGCCTGGTATGGCAAATGCTCGGCCTCCGACCACAACGCACTACAGACGGTAGTGCGAACGGCCCAGTACATCACACTATCCTGGATGGCTTCCTGCCATCCAGGACCTCCTATACCAGGTGGTGTCAGAGGAAGGCCCTAAAAATTGCCAAAGACTCCAGCCACCCTAGTCATAGTGTTCTCTCTGCCAAGTCAAGGTCCAAGGGGCTTCTAAACAGCTTCTACCACCAAGCCATGAACATCTATTCAAATGACTACCCAGACTATTTTCGTTGCCCCCCCCCCCCCCCCCCACCACACCACTGCCCCTCTCTGTCATCTATGCATAGTCACATTAATAACTCTACCTACATGTACATACTACCTCAACTAACTGGTGCCCCCACACATTGACTCTGTACCGGCACCCCCCTGTATATGTTATTTTTTTTATGTTGCTCTTTAATTACTTGCTACTTTTATCTCTTATTCTTATCCGTATTTTTTTGGAAACTGCATTGTTGGTTAGGGGCTCGTAAGTAAGCATTTCACTGTAAGGTCTACACGTTGTATTCGGCGCATGTGACTAATACAGATTTGATTTGTCTGCCATGGATGTTTCCTACTTGCTTTGAATTTTCAAAATCACAGTGTAAGAACACTTAAAGCCTCAAGGG
Organism: Salmo salar; assembly: GCF_965601325.2. Classification (NCBI taxonomy): domain Eukaryota; kingdom Metazoa; phylum Chordata; class Actinopteri; order Salmoniformes; family Salmonidae; genus Salmo; species Salmo salar. Next base: position 96,853,249 of record NC_138300.1, read on the forward strand.
ATAAGATGATCCAACTTTCAAAACAATCCCTTTTTGGCTAGGCAAGGCATTCAACTAGCTAGCTAGTTTCATTTATTTGACAAATTTGTTTAACAAGCCAATTAGAAATAAAATGTTCTTGTCAAACTGTCAACAGAATAGCTAGCAAGCAACAAGATATGCCAAGTAACAGTCTAAAAATCCCTTGAGGGTAGATTTATTCATTCAGACACAAGTCACATGGCTAGGAATCAGATTTGTAGCGGACTTCAAACCACCTATGAAGGTGGTTTAAAATGTAGCTTGAAATATCCGATTACATGTGCTTTTTGGTTGTTCAGACTGCAGGAAAAAGAATAGATTCAAATCAGATATGCAAAAAAATTGGATTTGACTCTTCAAACTGCCAGTGTGAACACGGCTTAACACAGTGTTTCCCAACTCCAGTCTTCGAGTACCCCCAGCAGTACAATTTGTTGCCCTGGACACCTGATTCAACTTGTCAACTAATCATCAAGCGCTAAATGAGCTGAATCAGGTGAGTACAACAATAATGTGGGCTGTTGGGGGTACTCAAGGACTGGAGTTGGGAAAAACTGTGTTAGAATGTTATGTTGGAATGCAGTGTACAGTTGAATTCGGAAGTTTATGTACACTTATGTTTGAGTCATTAATACTCGTTTTTCAACCATTACACAAATTCATTGTTAACAAACTATAGTTTTGGCAAGTCGGTTAGGACATCTACTTTGTGCATGACACAAGTCATTTTTCCAACAATTGTTTAGACAGATTATTTCACTTATAACTCTGTATCAAGTTTACATAAACTAAGTTGACTGTGCCTTTAAACAGCTTGAAAAATGCCAGAAAATTATGTAATGGCTTTAGAAGCTTCTGATAGGCTAATTGACATCATTTGAGTCAATTGGAGGTGTACCTGTGCATGTATTTCAAGGCCTATCCTTCAAACTCAGTGCCTCATTGCTTGACATCATGGGAAAATCAAAAGAAACCAGCCAAGACCCAGTGGGTCAGAAGTTTACATTCAGTCAATTAGTATTTGGTAGCATTGCCTATAAATTGTTTAACTTGGGTCAAACGTTTGGGGTAGCCTTCCACAAGCTTCCCACAATAAGTTGGGTGAATTTTGTCCCATTCCTACTGACAGAGCTGGTGTGACTGACTCAGGTTTTTAGGCCTCCTTGCACCCACACGGTTTTTCAGTTCGGCCCACAAATGTTCTATAGGATTGAGGTCAGGGCTTTGTGATGGCCACTCCAATACCTTGACTTTGTTGTCCTTAAGCCATTTTGCCACAACTTTGGAAGTTTGCTTGGGGTTATTGTCCATTTGGAAGACCCATTTGCGACCAAGCTTTAACTTCCCGACTGATGTCTTGAGATGTTGCTTCAATCTATCCACATAATTTTTCTTCCTCATGACGCCATCTATTTTGTGAAGTGCACCAGTCCCTCCTGCAGCAAAGCCCCCCCACAACATGATGCTGACACCCCTGTGCTTCACGGTTGGGATGGTGTTCTTCGGCTTGCAAGCCTCCCCCTTTTTCCTCCAAACATAACCATGGCCATTATGGCCGAACAGTTCTATTTTTGTTTCATCAAACCAGAGGACATTTCTCCAAAAAGTACGATCTTTGTCCCCATGTGCATTTGCAAACCGTAGTCTGGCTATTTTATGTCGGTTTTGGAGCAGTGTTTTCCTTGCTGAGCGGCCTTTCAGGTTATGTCGATATAGGACTCGTTTTACTGTGGATATACCCGTTTCCTCCAGCATCTTCACAAGGTCCTTTGCTGTTGTTCTGGGATTGATTTGCCATTTTCACACCAAAGTACCTTCATCTCTAGGAGACCAAATGCATCTCCTTCCTGCGCGGTATGACAGCTGCGTGGTCCCATGGTGTTTATACTTGCGTACAATTGTTTGTACAGATGAACTTGGCACCTTCAGGCGTTTGGAAATTGCTCCCAAGGATGAAACAGACTTGTGGAGATCTACAATTTTATCTGAGGTCTTGGCTGATTTCTTTTGAATTTCCCATGATGTCAAGCAAAGAGGCACTGAGTTTGAAGGTAGGCCTTGAAATACATCCACAGGTACACCTCCAATAGGCTAATTGACATGATTTGAGTCAATCAGAAGCTTCTAAAGCCATTACATCATTTTCTGGAATTTTCCAAGTTGTTTAAAGGCACAGTCAACTTAGTATATGTAAACTTCTGACCCACTTGAATTGCGATACAGTGAAATAATCTGTCTGTGAACAATTGTTGGAAAAATTACTTGTGTCATGCACAAAGCAGATGTCCTAACCGACTTGCCAAAACTATAGTTTGTTAACAAGAAATTTGTGGAGTGGTTGAAAACCGAGTTGTAATGACTCCAACCTAAGTGTATGTAAGCTTCCGACTTCAACTGTATATTTTATATTCAACAATATAACGTATAGCACTTGACGCCACTACCCCACAGCCTTTATAGATGGTGTCTAGTTATACTGTTAATGTAAAATATGTATTGGTTAGTGGCTGCTGAGTGTTGTCGAGGGCATCAGCAATGGCCCAATTGCTAAAAGGCTGGATTTTTTTCCTAATAACCAATTGCATAGTTTCTATAAAATGTGTCAACCAGCCACTTAACTAATGTCTATGAAATTATTAGGGAACATATTTCATTAAATAACTTGTAAGGTTAGAGCATAATTTTCATCATGATGGTCTGGGATCGAATAGATTGATGATTATAATCTTCCTTTTTAGAGATAATTTGTGTTTAACTACAGATGTAGGATCTTAATTTGACCAGTTTCTCACAGCAAGAAAATAACCCTGCAACAGAAAATAGCAATTATTGTGTGGATTATAATTAATTGATATTTTTGTAGGAGTTGATGCATTTTTAGTAAGGCCAATTCTTTTTAACCTTGAATACACTACTAGTTTGCATTTACTGCTAACCAGAAAATTTCCTTCAACAATAATGTATTCAAATTAATATCCTTCATCTGTATGACTTTGTGTTAACTTCCTCAACAAATGACAGAGCACACCTTTCATTTTAGTATGGTGAGCACCGCTATACAACAGATTATTACAGGTGGCAAATAAATCAATATCCTACCAGATTTGGATCTCTTGGACTTGTATTATTTCCCAGTATGACCAATTTCCGCAAAACAAATATGTAGTTCGTTATTTGTAGCATAAACTAAAACCCATGTTTTTTAAGAAGAAATCCACCCAATAGAATGTTCCATTGTTGTTTGATACAGTCATTTTCAATGAGCATGTGAACATTCCAACTTGTCTCAACATTCCTTTATCAGCCTGTAAACATTATATTGCATAGACTTCCATACAATATATTTCACTAAAGATGTGAAAAACTGCCTCACCAAATATAAATTTGGTCAGGGGCTTTTGGGGAACAATTTAATTCCATTCAACCAACCCCAAAGTGGACCAATTTATCCACTGGCCAATGGCCTGCAAAGTGCTGGTATTCAGTCAACCAATATTCTAGTTGGTGGGCTTGCTTGAGTCAGGATCAGTTCGCCACTGGAAACCAAAGTAGACTTGCTCCTGGTGGTCTTCTGAACTGCATCGGCAATGTGTCTCCCTGGAAAGGAAATTGTATGTGGTCAGTTGCAGAGAGAGGGACGAGACTTAAACTGTAGGGAAGGGTAGAGGGGAAGGAAACCATTTTCTGTAATGGAATGAGCCTAACAGAAAAAGTAACTCACTCGTTCTGAAGCATCTTGGTACACAGTACCAGTTTTCCTGGTATGGCTGGCACAAATCTGTATTACAATGGATGAACATCTGCAAGAGATATTACATGATTTTTTTTTTTAAGGAGGTAATACTTATCTAGTTAATTATTACCCAAGAACAATGTATAATAGTTTTATATTTATACAAACTATACTGCTAGAAAGTACCAATTGTGACCAAGAAGCAAGCCAAAATAATTTTGTTAAATCATTGAGTAATTACCAGAAAGTAGCAATAATTTCACAAATACCAATTGTAATAGGACAGCGAAAAAAGCGGTACTGAAAAATATGTAAGCATAAATTACTTATTCTATTTTGTGCATTTTAATTGAATGCATTTAATAAACAGTGTTAGCATGGTAATCAAGAACATCAATGGAGTTGTTCCAACTGTCTTATTCAGCAGAATTAGAACACAGTCATACCCACAGAATCAACCATTTACACGCGTGGAAATTGGCCTAAGACATATGAGAAGCATATGCATAACAATGGGAGCAATTGAAGTGGATCACTGAAGATTATGGGGAAATGATCCAACAAAGTTGAGGACAACAGTTCACCTGACACAAGACAAGCCTAAATCCAAACAATACACTGTTGTTTCATTAGCATTTTACATTAACTGTACTTTTCGCAGCATTTGTTGATTAAGAAATCTGGAAATACTCTGTATACATTCAATAACATAGCCCAATTTTTCCAGGAAAATTCTTATGTGCAACATAAGACAAAAAAAATGGATTTGTTTTAGTGAGGGGTCTAACTGGTGTCTTCAAGTGGTACCAGTCATTTCAATGCAGTTTTATGAAGGAAAGAGCCTTAAAATATTAGGAGCTTTTTTTTGCTATCCAAGCGCTGCCATTGATCAACTGAAGCAAGCACACTTGTAGTTCTGTTTGGAACACAGTCCTGCATCCCCACCATAAAATAACTACTCTTTGTTGTTTACGCAATTAAAAAAACGGTCCATTATAAATCTCAATCAGGGTCAGGAGGACATCATTTAAAAGCTTATTCTGTTGTCAAAATTACTTAGATAAGTAATAAAATATGATTTTACAGTGTTAGGCTTTCACAGAGAACTTCAAAGAAACAAAGTCATTTTGGTGCACATAGAATGGAGTCATGAGTGCATTCAGATGAGTTCTGGGCAATACCACAATAATAGGCTAATTCTGTTCAGAACAACCCTGGGTATGATACACATAGCGATCATAAACATTGATACTGTAAATAACATGATTTTTACAATATGGAAATGTAAAGTGCAAATTTGGTGGTGTGGGGGGTGGCCAGGCGTGTCCTCCCCCAGGAAATGTTTTTGACATTTTAAAACGTATTACCTGCAATTCTACACAGTTTGACATTATTATGCCTCTGTTGTGGGGTATAGGGAGAGATCATTTGAAAACACGGCTTAAGTGGAAGGATAAATGGAATGCCCCCCAAACAACATGGTTTCTTTAGGAAAACAGCTAGATTCCTGCATTTCAACACATTTTTTAACCTGTTTAGGATATGGGGCAGTATTTTCACGGCCGGATAAAAAACATACCCGATTTAATCTGGTTATTACTCCTGCCCAGAAACTAGAATATGCATATAATTATTTGATTTGGATAGAAAACACCCTACAGTTTCTAAAACTGTTTGAATGGTGCCTGTGAGTATAACAGAACTCATATGGCAGGCCAAAACCTGAGAAGATTCTATATGGGAAGTGCCCTGTCTGACCATTTCTTGGCCTTCTGTAGCCTCTTTATCGAAAATATAGGATCTCTGCTGTAACGTGAAATTTTCTAAGGCTCCCATAGGCTCTCAGAAGGCGCCAGAACGTGGAATGATAACTCTGCAGTCCCTGGGCGAAAACAGTAGGGGTTTTGGAAAATGGTCGTTCTGAAAACAATGACACTGGCGCACGCGTGCATGTGAAGACTCCATTTTCTATTGTCAGTGTTTGAACGGATACAACGTCTCCCGGTCGGAATATTATCGCTATTTTACGAGAAAAATCGCATAAAAATTGATTTTAAACAGCGTTTGACATGCTTCGAAGTACGGTAATGGAATATTTTGACATTTTTTGTCATGATACACGCCGGCACGTCACCCTTCGGATAGTGTCTTGAACACAAGAACAAAACGCAGCTATTTGGATATAACTATGGATTATTTGGAACCAAAACAACATTGGGTGTTGAAGTAGAAGTCCTGGGAGTGCATTCTGATGAAGAACAGCAAAGGTAATCACATTTTTCTTATAGTAAATCTGATTTTGGTGAGTGCCAAACTTGGTGGGTGTCAAAATAGCGAGCCATGATGGCCGGGCTATCTACTCAGAATATTGCAAAATGTGCTTTCACCGAAAAGCTATTTTAAAATCAGACACCGCGATTGCATAAAGGAGTTCTGTATCTATAATTCTTAAAATAATTGTTTTGTTTTTTGTGAACGTTTATCGTGAGTAATTTAGTAAATTCACCGGAAGTTTTCGGTGGGTATGCTATTTCTGAACAAAACATGCTAATGTAAAAAGCTGTTTTTTGATATAAATATGAACTTGATTGAACAAAACATGCATGTATTGTATAACATAATGTCCTAGGAGTGTCATCTGATGAAGATCATCAAAGGTTAGTGCTGCATTTAGCTGTGGTTTTGGTTTTGGTGACATTATATGCTAGCTTGAAAAATGGGTGTGTGATTATTTCTGGCTGGGTACTCTCCTGACATAATCTAATGTTTTGCTTTCGTTGTAAAGCCTTTTTGAAATCGGACAATGTGGTTAGATAAAGGAGAGTCTTGTCTTTAAAATGGTGTAAAATAGTCATATGTTTGAAAAATTGAATTTTTAGAATTTTTGAGGTATTTGTAATTCGCGCCACGCTCTATCATTGGATATTGGTGAGGCGTTCCGCTAGCGGAACATCTAGATGTAAGAGGTTCTTACAGGGGCAGAGAGAAAATGTTCAGTTTATAGTGCTATTCTAGACTTTGTCATGAGTCTGAGAGAAAATTATGTAGTTTAATGCTAATTTCCTGCAATTCTACACATTTTGCCATGGGGCAGAGAAAGAATGTGCTATTTTCTAGCTCCTCTCATGCATGGTATTCTTCAAAATGTTGCCATTAGGTAGAGAGGGAGGGGCTCGACTTCGAGTTGGCCCCAAACGTCCCTAAATGTAAATAGAAATGAGCGGATGAATCAACCTGTTCATGTCCCCCTTTCCCCCGTGGCAATTTTACTGATGGATTAAAGCAGGATTTATTATAATCCTCAATGTCTCATCTTTCAGAACACATCGAGTCATTTTGATTTACAGCATCCCCCGCTATGATGAAACTGGCTCTCATGAGGACCGCCACAGGAAAGGAAGACCTAGAGTTACCACTGCTGCAGAGGATAATAAGTTCATTAGAGTTAACTGCACCTCCAGATTGCAGCCCAAATAAATGCTTCACAGAGTTCAAGTAACAGAAACATCTCAACATCAACTGTTCAGAGGAGACTGTGTGAGTCAGGCCTTCATGGTCGAATTGCTGCAAATAATCACTACAAAAGGACACCAATAAGAAGAGACTTGCTTGGGCCAAGAAACGAGCAATGGACATTAGACTGGTGGAAATCTGTCCTTTGGTCTGAAGAGTTCAAATTTGAGATTTTTGGTTTCAACTGCCGTGTCTTGAGACGCAGAGTAGGTGAACGGATGATCGCCGCATGTGTGCATCCCACCATGAAGCGAGGAGGAGGTGTGATGGTGTGGGGCTGCTTAGCTGGTGACACTGTCAGTGATTTATTTATAATTCAAGGCACACTTAATCAGCATGGCTACCACAGCATTCTGCAGTGATACTCCATCCTATCTGCTTTGCGCTTAGTGGGACTACCATTTGTTTTTCAACACACCTCCAGGCTGTGTAAGGGCAATTTGACCAAGAAGGAGAGTGATGGAGTGCTGCATCAGATGACCTGGCCTCCACAATCACCCAACCTCAACCCAATTGAGATGGTTTGGGATTAGTTGGACCGCGGAGTGAAGGAAAAGCAGCCAACAGGTGCTCAACATATGTGGGAACTCCTTCAAGGCTGTTGGAAAAGCATTACAGGTGAAGCTGGTTAAGAGAATGCCAAGAGTGTGCAAAGCTGTCATCAAGGCAAAGGGTGGCTACTTTGAAGAATCTAAACACTTTTTTGGTTACTACATGATTCCATATGTATTATTCCATAGTTTTGATGTCTTCACTATTATTTTACAATGTAGAAAATAGTAAAAAATTAAGAAAAACCCTTGAATGAGTAGGTGTGTCCAAACTTTTGACTGGTACTATATGTATTTCTATGGTCATACCCTCTCCCTCAGGGGGGACATAGATGTTGGATCCACAAAGGTGAACATCTTGAGGACGAAGCGCCTGTAGTGGGTTGGGAAGGACAGACCAGAGGAGGCTTCCACAGGGATGGGCATGGTCAGGTAACGGTCATCCTTGTACGGACATCTAAAGATACAAATGAAGAAAGAGAGACAGACACAGAGAGCGAGAGAGAGACATACAGTAGACGGACAGACAATGCCATGGTCATTCAAGTGTCTGTCTGCGTTGAAGTGAAGTTCTCCTAGAGCTGCTGAACATTTTCCTCATCTTTACAAGAAATGGTATAAAAGAAATTGGACGTACAGTTAAAACGTTTTTACAAATTCTACTTATTCAGATATTTACCCAGAAAGGATAAGGTTCCATTGGGGTAGGCTGAGAGGGTCGGGGGTTGTGGTGGCCCAGCAGCGACCCAGGGTCAGCACAATGTTGGGATCTGTCCTCTCCAGGATGCGAACCTCAGCATACACGGGATCCCTGAGGAATTTGGTGACAGGATAGTCTGCCTCAGTGTAGTATGAGGTGTAGGCCGTCTCCTCTGTTTCAAAAGAGGAAATATTAATTAATTTGCCCATTTATTAATCCAACAAACCAATCAATGAATATAGTGCTACTTGCCTTCCTTACATCCCTTGGTGAGGCATATTCCATTGGCCAGTCTGAGCTCAACTCTGAGGGGTCCAGGAGCTGGTGGAAGAATTGGGGGAGGCACCCGCTTCACTTCAATCACAAGAGCCTCAACCACGATGCCCCTATATCTGCACTGGAATATTAGACTGAGAAGAAAGGGAGTGTGGTCAGACATCTTGACATCTCAACTTTAAATCCGGCCATATAAGGCAACTAGCTCTCACAGTCTCACGTCATAAATAGACATTCATCCATGTTTCTCAAACATCACATTTCAAAGTTGTTGCAAACGTCAAATTTTGAAGTGTTTAATGTAAAGTTTAGGCATTAACATCGAAATCTTAAGGCTAGTCATTAACTCCAAATGTTTAAGGTTTGGTATAGGCAACAACAACAAAAAATCAAAAAAATGAAACAGAGGCAGATGCTTATGCCTATTCACCATCCCCGTCCATAACACCCTAACAAAACTGAAATCTAGTTGAAGGTAACAGCTCTAACTGTAGCCCCTGGTGGACGGTTTCCACGTCATCTCCCGATGTCCTCAGACATGGATGGACATGAATGCTGACTTGTATCATGGGTGACCTGGCTGTTTAAGGTTTAGGAGGCGTTTTGGCTTGCCTATATGTAATTTAATGGAATGCCGCCGGAGGGAATGGCGGCCGTATTACAGGCTCCTGACCAATTGTGCTATTTTGTGTATTTTTTGCACTGATCTTTTATAGTATAGCATGTTTTGACCATAGTTTCCAATGACCGAAAAAAGCTTCTGGACATCAGAATATCTATCACTAACCTCGATTTGGACGAGGAGTTCTACTTCAATGAGTCGGAGGTGAAAGACATATTGATTGTCCCGGACCAGGCCTTAATCCCCGACACTCGAAGGAGGCGAAGACAGCATCCGGGCACCCTAGTGAGACTACGGCGGCGAATGGATAAATCGCCTCTACACTCTGTTCTACTGGCGATTGTGCAATCGCTGGAGAAAAAACTGGACGAGCTCCGTTCAAGAGTTCAAGTAATATACAATGTTTCTCAGATTCAAGGGTGAAGAAGGATATGGATAATATACAATACATCTTTCTATGCATCGGCAGGACAGAACCCAGTAAGTTTGGGGGGGGGGGCTGGGGTGATGTTTGTCTCTTTATTGAAAGCAGCTGGTGCGTGATCTCTAACATTAAGGAAGTCTCAAGGTTCTGCTCACATGAGTTAGAATACCTCATGATAAGCATGAGAACATACTATTTACTAAGAGTTTATCTGTACTTTTCGTTGCTGTCTATTTACCACCACAAACCGATGATGGCACTAAGACGGCACTCAAAGAGGTATATAAGACCATAAGTAAACAAGAAAATGCTAATCGAGAGGCGGTGCTCTTAGTGGCCGGTGATTGTAGTCCTTTCCTGCAGTCAAATGATCTAGTGGCCTCATGGGTGGAATGTTATAAATATTTTTCATAATTTCATATTGAATAAACATTTAAAAAACATGCAAAAAATCTGGTGTTTATGGCAAACAGTTTTTGTTATATTTCAGTATTTTCTGATGTATAGAAAGTGTAATATTGGGATGCAAACTCAATTGAATACATTTCAACTCTATATCTGACATGGTACAGGTGTCTTCTTTTTTTAAAGTCCATAACCATGTGTGTGAGAGGTATACTTCAGTTTTAAAGTAGATTTGTTTAAAACTACCAAGAAACGCTCTGTGTGACCCTGATTTAGCCCACTGCAGTAAAAGGTTAATGCAGGAAAACTTACATTTGTTTTACCTCATTTATACTAGCATGTCACCTGTGCAACTAGAGGGATAAATCAGCTAAACTCCACACACAGAGGTGCATACAAAGCTCTGCCCCCCACTCCATTTAGCAAATCGGACCATAACTATATCCTCCGGATTCCTGTTTACAAGTAAAACTCAAACATGAAGTACAAGGTAGCCTAGGGCTGGGCGGTATACCGTATTTTACTATATACACCGGTATTTATGCACGGGTCAGTTTGGGTTTTTATTTTACCTTCTATAACGGTATTTTAATGTTTGGTTTGTTAAATGTGATACGCCATGTCTACCATCCATTACAGACAGACAGACAGACAGACTCACCAACCTTGAATCAGGGATAGACGTAACATAGTAAACAAAGATCCGGGACACTCAAATGAGTATATGTTTTACGTTTGGTATTAGTTTGTGATGTCCATCATCCATTTCGTAAGATATGCTCTGAATTATAATTTGTATGATATGCTACAAATTCCAAGATGTCGCCGACAGACATGGCAGCTCTGCTTCTAGCTCCAAAGCAACTTTGCAGAATTTTGTTTTGTGTGTGTGTTATTTCTTACATTATTAGCCCGAGAACGTTTTTTTTTGTGTTATTACATATAGCCGGAAGTAACTTTTGGATATCAGAGCGGCCAGGAATACGACTTTCCCAAATTGGATCCTTTGTTTGTACCCCCCAAGGCAAGTGAACTTATCCCAGAGGCTGCTCCAAGACGCCGCCAGCGGAGAAGAGCTATTCGGAGTGGACTTCTAGTCCGACTCAGGAGGCATGCACACCATCCACCGCTTACGAGTATATTACTCGCTAATGTTCAGTCTCTGGACAATAAAGCTCAAGGCGAGGATCTCCTTCCAGAGACACATCAGGGACTGTAACATACTCTGTTTCACATAATCATTGCTCTCTTGGCATATACATTACCCGTCCAGGGAAAACCAACCATGTCGCGGACACCGACGTCTTGCTCCCGGACAAGCTAAACACTTTCTTCGGCCTCTTTGAGGATAACACAGTGCCACCGCCCCGGCCCGTTCCTAGGGACAGTGGGCTCTTGTTCTCCGTGGCCGATATGAGTACCAAAGAAAGCAAAGGTAACTGAACTAAATGACTATCACCCTGTAGCACACACTTCTGTCATCATGCAGTGCCTTGAGAGGCTAGTTAAGGATCATATCACCTCTACCTTACCTGACACCCTAGACCCACTTCAAACTTGACACATTTATGAAACTACTTATTCCAGTTACTAATAAGCATGCAACCATTAAGAAAATTACTAAAAACTTAAATCCCCTTGGCTTGGTGAGGAATTAAAAAATTGTATGGTTGAGAGGGATGAGGCAAAAGGTATGGCAATTAAGTGTGGCAGCCCAACTGATTGGCAAACGTACTGCAAATTAAGAAATCATGTGACTAAACTAAATGAAAAGAAACTACGCTATGAAACAAATATCAGTTATATAAAGAATGATAGCAAAAAGCTTTGGGGCACCTTAAATTAACTTTTGGGGAAAAAAGCAAACTCGGCTCCTTCATTGATTGAATCAGATGGCTCATTCATCACAAAGCCCACTGATGTTGCCAATTACTTTAATGACTTTCATTGGCAAGATAAGCAAACTTAAGGATGACATGCCAGCAACAAACGCTGACACTACACATCCAAGTATATCGGACCATATTATGAAAGACAAGAATTTAATTCCGTAAAGTCAGTGTGGAAGAGGTGAAAAAATTATTGTTTATCAACAACGAAAAGCCACTGGGGTCTGACAGTCTGGATGGAAAATTTCTGAGGATAATAGCAGACGATATTGCCACTCCTATTTGCCACATCTTCAATTTAAGCCTACTAGAGAGCGTGTGCCCTCAGGCCTGGAGGTAAGCTAAAGTCATTCTGCTACCCAAGAATAGTAAAGCCCCCTTTCTGGCTCAAATAGCCGACCAATCAGTCTGTTACCAACCCTTAGTAAACTTCTGGGGAAAAAATGATGTTTGACCAGGTACAATGCTATTTCACAGTAAACAAATTGACAACAGAATTTCAGCATGCTTATAGGGAAGGACACTCAACAAGCACAGCACGTACACAAATGACTGATGATTGGCTGAGAGAAATTGATTAAATGATTGTGGGGGCTGTCTTGTTAGACAGCTTTTCACTTTAGCGATCATAGTCTGCTGCTGGAAAAACTTGTGTTATGGCTTTACACCCCCTGCTATAAGGTGGATAAAGAGTTACTTGTCTAACAGAACACAGAGGGTGTTCTTTAATGGAAGCCTCTCAGATACAATCCAGTTAGAATCAGGAATTCCCCAGGGTAGCTGTTTAGGCCCCTTGCTTTTTTCAATTTTTACTAACGACATGCACTAACTTTGAGTAAAGCCAGAGTATCTATTTATGCCGATGACTCAACACTATACACGTCAGCTACTACAGCGACTGAAATGACTGCAACACTCAACAAAGAGCTGCAGTTAGTTTCAGAGTGGGTGGCAAGGAATAAGTTAGCCCTAAATATTTCTAAAACTAGAAGCATTGTATTTGGAACAAAACACTCACTAAAACCTAAACCTCAACTAAATCTTGTAATAAATCATGTGGAAATTGAGAAAGTTGAGATGACTAAACTGCTTGGAGTAACCCTAGATTGTAAACTGTCATGGTCAAAACATATTTATGCAGTAGTAGCTAAGATGGGGAGAAGTCTGTCTATAATAAAGCGATGCTCCGCCTTCTTAACAACACTATCAACAAGGTAGGTCCTACAGGCCCTAGTTTGTTGCATCTTGACTAATGTTCAGTCGTGTGGTCAGGTGACACTAAAAAGGACTTAGGAAAATTGCAATTGGCTCAGAACAGGGCAGCACGGCTGGCCCTTGGATGTACACAGAGAGTTAATATTAATAATTTGCATGTCAATCTCTCCTGACTGAAAGTGGAGAAGAGATTGACTTCATCACTACTTTTATTTATGAGAGGTATTGACATGTTGAATGCACCGAGCTGTATGTCTAAACTACTGGCACACAGCTCGGGCACCCATGCATACCCCACAAGACATGCCACAAGAGGTCTCTTCACAGTCCCCAAGTCCAGAACAGACATGGGAGGCACACAGTACTACATAGAGCCATGACTACATGGAACTCTATTCCACATCAAGTAACTGACGCAAGTAGCAAAATTAGATTTAAAAAACACCTTATGGAACAGCGGGGACTGTGAAGCAACACAAATATTGGCACAGACACATGCATACACACACACGATAACATGCTCACTATACAGTCGAAGTCGGTAGTTTACATACACCTTAGCCACATACATTTAAACTCAGTTCTTCACATTTCCTGACATTTAATCCTAGTAAAAATTCCCTGTCTTAGGTCAGTTAGGATCACCACTTTTTATTTTAAGAATGTGTAATGTCAGAATAATAGAAGAGAGAAATTTATTTCAGCTTTTATTTCTTTCATCACATTCCCAGTGGGTCAGAAGTTTACATACACTCAATTAGTATTTGGTAGCATTGCCTTTTAAATTGTTTAACTTAGGTCAAATGTTTCGGGTAGCCTTCCACAAGCTTCCCACAATAAGTTGGGTGAATTTTGGCCCATTCCTCCTGACAGAGCTGGGGTAACTGAGTCAGGTTTGTAGGCCTCCTTGCTCGCACACGCTTTTTCAGTTCTGCCCACAAATTTTCGATAGGATTGAAGTCAGGGCTTTGTAATGGCCACTCCAATACCTTGACCTTGTTGTCCTTAAACCATTTTGCCACAACTTTGGATGTATGCTTGGGGTCATTGTCCATTTGGAAGACCCATTTGCGACCAAGCTGTAACTTCCCGACTGATGTCTTGAGATGTTGCTTCAATCTATCCACATAATTTTTCTTCCTCATGATGCCATCTATTTTGTGAAGTGCACCAGTCCCTCCTGCAGCAAAGCACCCCCACAACATGATGCTGACACCCCCGTGCTTCACGGTTGGGATGGTGTTCTTCAGCTTGCAAGCCTACCCCTTTTTCCTCCAAACATAACGATGGTCATTATGGCCAAACAGTTCTATTTTTGTTTCATCAGACCAGAGGACATTTCTCCAAAAAGTACTATCTGTGTCTCCATGTGCAGTTGCAAAATGTAGTCTGGCTTTTTTAATTAAGGCGGTTTTGGAGCAGTGGCTTCTTCCTTGTTGAGCGGCCTTTCAGGTTGTCGATATAGGACTCGTTTTACTGTGGATATAGATACTTTTGTACCTGTTTCCTCCAGCATCTTCACAAGGTCCTTTGCTGTTGTTCTGGGATTGATTTGCACTTTTCGCACCAAAGTATGTTCAATGCTAGGAGACAGAACGCATCTCCTTCCTGAGCGGTATGACGGCTGCGTGGTCCCATGGTGTTTATACTTGTGTACTATTGTTTGTACAGATGAACGTGGTACCTTCAGGCGTTTGGAAATTGCTCTCAAGGATGAACCAAACTTGTGGAGGTCTACAATTTTTTTCCCGAGGTCTTGGCTGATTTCTTTTGATTTTCCCATGATGTCAAGCAAAGAGGCACTGAATTTGAAGGGAGGCCTTGAAATGCATCCACAGGTTCACCTCCAATTGACTCAAATGATGTCAATTAGCCTATCAGAAGCTTCTAAAGCCATGACATCATTTTCTGGAATTTTCCAAGCTGCTTAAAGGCACAGTCAACTTAGTTTATGTACACTTCTGACCCACTGGAATTGTGATACAGTGAATTATAGGTGAAATGATCTCTCTGTAAACAATTGTTGGAAAAATGACTTGTGTCATGCACAAAGTAGATGTCCTAGCCGACTTGCCAAAAGTATAGTTTGTAAACAAGAAATTTGTGGAGTGGTTGAAAAACGAGTTTTAATGACTCCAACCTGAGTGTATGGAAACTTCCGACTTCAACTTTGAAATACATATGAATATAGTACTGTATATATGTGGTAGTGGTGGAGTAGGGGCCTGAGGCCACACAGCATGTTGTGAAATCTGTGAATGTATTGTAATGTTTTTAAAATAGTATAAACTGCCTTAATTTTGCAGGACCCCAGGAAGAGTCAGCAGCTAATGGGGATCCTTAATAAATACAAATACAAAATACTCCCTGTTCATCCATGACTGCATGGCCACGCACGCCTCCAACTCAAGATGACAATACAACAGTAGTAGGCTCTATTAGCAACAATAGTGGTGCAAAGGAAAATAACCTCTCCCTCAACGTCAATAAAACAAAGGAGCAGATCGTGGACTTCAGGAAACTGCAGAGTGAGCACACCCCTATCCACATCCACAGAACCGCAGTGGAGAAGGTGGAAAGCTTCAAGGTCCTTGGCGTACACATCACTGACAATCTGAAATGGTCCACCCCCACAGACAGTGTGGTGAAGAAGGCACAACACCGCCTCTTCAACCTCAGGAGGCTGAAGAAATTCGTCTTGGCCCCTAAGACCCACAAACTTTTGTTAGGGTTTAACCAACTATTTGTTAGCATAACCTATATAAAATAACAGAGAAGCTATGCCACAATATTAAGCATATAAACTATAGATAATTGAATACTGCTATATGTTAGAGTAAGTGGCTCATGGGATGGTGGGTCATGTGGACAGAATGCTGATGCTTTAAAACAGGGTTTTGCAAGAGCTTTTTGCTGAACAACAGCAATTACAAGATAATGGTTGCAATGTAGGGGTTTTAGAGAACTGTGCATTGTGTAACAAGGTGTAGGCAGCTGACTTAGTGATAGGAGGTTGTGAAACCCATCACAAGGGGAGCATGTGAGGAACAGGTAGAGTGGAGAAACAACAGTATAAGTAAATCACTGGAAATTGAGTGGTTGCTGACTCTTGAGTATACACTAAGAAGATAAGATCCAACGCCAGACAACATGTGATGCGTCAAGAGGTTGGGACCAACCTGCACGCCAACGATAGGCTGGAGTAAGTCTAAACCACACCCAGTCTCTACTCTGACAGGCCCAGCAAGGAGTGGGAACTACATCTGTCAAGAAGTATTTAAAGAAGAACTTGTGATGACATTTCAGTTCTCTGTCTGCCCTGCGTGGTGTTTCAGTGAGCCCGTATATACGAACCACATATTTACCATACACGTGTTTGCATTAATTAAAGTACAAATAAATCAGAAGTTACTATGTGCTGACTATTTTGTTCTGATACCAGAAACGAACTGTCGCAACTTTAACACTTTTACAGATACACAATTAAGAGCATCCTGTTGGGCTGTATCGCCGCCTGGTATGGCAACTGCACCGCTCGCAACCGCAGGGCTCGCCAAAAGGTGGTGCGGTCTGCCCAACGCATCACCGGGGGCACACTGCCTGCCCTCCAAGACCCCAAAGCACCCGATGTCACAGGAACGCTAAAATTATCATCAAGGGCATCAACCACCCGAGCCACAGCCTGTTCACCCCACTATCATCCAGAAGGCGAGGTCAGTACAGGTGCATCAGAAGCTGGGACCGAGAGACTGAAACAGCTTCTATCTCAAGGCCATCAGACTGTTAAATAGCCATCACTAGCCGGCTACCATCCGGTTACTTAACCCTGCACCTTAGAGGCAGCTGCCCTATACACATAGACATGGAATCACTGGCCACTTTAATAATGGAACACTAGTCATTTTAATAATGTTTACACACTGCGTTACTCATCTCATATGTATATACTGTATTCAATTCTACTGTATTTTAGTCAATGCCACTCGGACATTGCTTGTCCTAATATTTATATGTTTTTTAATTCCATTCTTTTACTTTTAGATGTGTATTGTTGTGAATTGTTAGATACTACTGCACTGTTGGAGCTAAGAGCATTTCGCTACACCCGCAATAACATCTGTATGTGACCAATAAAATTTGATTTCATTTGATTTTATGTTTTTGCTATCTAGGTGGCTAAAACTACCATTAGCTAGGCGGCTAACATTCGCTAGGCTAGTGGTTAGGTGTTAAGGTTTGGGTTAAGAAGGTTAGGGTTAGAGGTTAGGTTAAAGAGTTCAGGTAATGATTAGGAAAACAGTTAGCTAACATATTAAGTAGTTGCAAAGTAGCTAAAAAGTAATAAGTAGTTGCTAATTAGCTAAGATGCTAAATTTGGCCACTGATTATATTCGAACACACAACCTTTTCGTTGCTTGACGTTACTGGTATCTGCCCACCCATCCACTCCGACCATTTGACTCTTTATTATTGATATTTATTTTTGTACTGCAATGTTAAGGGAGCTAGCACACCTGCTGTAATCTGTGTACATGACAAATACAATTGTATTTTATTTTGACTAAAGATCCCATTACACATTTAAGAAGATAAATGGTGTTAACTCCAGTGTCTTGTCAAAATTCCCAACCTGGCCCAATATACAGAAAAAAACATGACAGTGTTTAGCTTATTTTAGACTTCCCTAGGATATTGTTGTTATTATTATCATTATTATTTTAGATCACCTACTTAAATTGGCTGTCCCTGGTGATGGCGCCGATGGGTCCCATTCCCACTATATATGAAGAGGACATCCTGTTCTCATAGAAAATAGTACCAGGTTCCTCCTGCAATAAACACAACTCTCTTATACAGCTCATCTTTAAGAGGCAAAATCATCATAGGTTTGACAAAGAGCTTTTGCCACAATGCGGCAACATCTTTAAACCTGAATAAACAATCAATGATATGATCATTGTTGCAACTAATATGGTTGATGTGATCCAATTCTTTGAAGGAGAGAGGAACTACTTCCCTGTACTTAGACTGAAGCCAAACACAGCTGATACGTACCGTCATGACAGTTCCACATTCAGTGACTTTGAACTGGTAGATGGCAAAAGCAGAAGTGATGCCGACAGGGGTGCAGTGGGCTCCATTCCTCCCCAGCAGGCTGATAGAATCTAGCTCCAGGTTGGGCAGAGTGGCATCCCTGGCAACCACCACCACAAACTGGCCATCCCTGGTACACTGGACAGTCACTGGTTACAGAGCATAGGAAGAATATTAAGTTAATGATAAAAAACCATTAAGCTCACCGAAAAGACTAAGAATTTCCATCACTATTTGCGACATTTCAGATGTGATATTATAATGCATCAAAATTGTGACTAACTTAACCATGTTAACGGCTCTTTAGTATCACATGCACTTATGTCAATATATAACAAGACTGCAGAACTGGAAGTGTACAAGCTTAACCTTTATTACAGCTTTGGTGCAATTTTCACAAGTATGTGGTACATTTTCAAATCTCTAACAACATTTCAATTGACTGAGTACAACAAACAAATTAAAAAATTCACTTGTTCACTGCACTAAATCACTCTTTCAATTTGGATACATATCTGCTTTTAAAAATGCAATATCTACTTTACTTTTGATATGGTTTTCTTATCATTTGTTAACAATACAGTTAACTATCACTTAATCAAACTGCTCAAACCTGATAACTACTCCACCAAAATTATGTAGTGCCTATTATGTGGATTTTTATTAATGGACATTTCTTGTAGGGGTTGATGCATTTCTCTTCAGGGCTAATCACGTCTGACATTTTAAAGAGGAAATTACAAACTTTAGTAGCCTTTTTAAATCTTGAATACACTACTAGTTTGCATTTCCTGCAATGAAGGAAAATACCTGCAACAACAGAATGTTCAAATTAAGATTCTGTATGGAAGTGGCTGTAAATATTATCGTCATTCTCCATCAGCCAGTGTGCTTCAATAGGACAAAGTGGAAAGAGTCACTATGTGCTACCATTTGGAATTATAGTGTCGGGTATAACAATACATTGCACTCATTATCTGAATTTCATTGATACACTAAGCTGATGAATTGCAGTACGGTATCAGTTGACAAGTCATGTAGAAAAGGTGATCTAGTACAATGTTGCATGGGGCAGAAATGGCATACAACACCTTGCTATGTTTTTACAACAGCCAACTCTTTACAATACCCCTATTTCTTATGATTTATCCTGTGTATGTTGGTCTTTCTATAAATAAAGGGGCCAATGTGTGACACAAGGGTCAACATTTCAGAATTGTTTGAAATATACTGCTCAAAAAAATAAAGGGAACACTTAAACAACACAATGTAACTCCAAGTCAATCACACTTCTGTGAAATCAAACTGTCCACTTAGGAAGCAACACTGAATGATAAATTTCACATGCTGTTGTGCAAATGGAATATACAACAGGTGGAAATTATAGGCAATAAGCAAGACACCCCCAATAAAGGAGTGGTTCTGCAGGTGGAGACCACAGACCACTTCTCAGTTCCTATGCTTCCTGGCTGATGTTTTGGTCACTTTTGAATGCTGGCGGTGCTTTCACTCTAGTGGTAGCATGAGACGGAGTCTACAACCCACATAAGTGGCTCAGATAGTGCAGCTCATCCAGGATGGCACATCAATGCGAGCTGTGGCAAGAAGGTTTGCTGTGTCTGTCAGCGTAGTGTCCAGAGCATGGAGGCACTACCAGGAGACAGGCCAGTACATCAGGAGACGTGGAGGAGGCCGTAGGAGGGCAACAACCCAGCAGCAGGACCGCTGCCTCTGCCTTTGTGCAAGGAGGAGCAGGAGAAGCACTGCCAGAGCCCTGCAAAATGACCTGCTGCTGTGCGTTTGTTGCCGATCTTACTTTGCTACCTGACTACCTCGCGGTTTTTACTTTTTCATTACCGTATATTTTTAGTTTTTCCCTCACTCAACTTTTTTCATTCAACTTTTTCACCCCGGAGGTTTTATCTGGACATGGTTCGTCAGGACTTCAAACAGCCGAAGCTAAGTAACATTAACATGATGCCTTCTAATTGCAGTCGTTGTACTTATAATAT
Source organism: Salmo salar (assembly GCF_965601325.2). Classification (NCBI taxonomy): domain Eukaryota; kingdom Metazoa; phylum Chordata; class Actinopteri; order Salmoniformes; family Salmonidae; genus Salmo; species Salmo salar. Next base: position 96,873,704 of record NC_138300.1, read on the forward strand.
ACAGGAGAACGATCGCCTTACGGCCTTACGGCAAGGATAGCTGTGCTGCAAGCCCAGCTTCAGACGCAATCGTTAGGCAAGGGTAATTTCAGTGTAGGAAAGGATGAAACAGCGTCTGTGCCACCAGTAAGTACAGATCGTAATGTTAGTATAAATCCCCTGGCACGGTCCCCGCAGCCGGACAACTTTCTCATGGCTTCTGGAGGGAAATGCTGTAGGAATGCTCAACCGGTGTCGCTTATTCAGCCGACAGAAACTTTCAACTGGTTCTCCCCAATAAGCGAGTCGGAGTCGGAGGCCGAAACTTCTCTGGTCTCTACTCCTCCCGTTGTGGGGTCTGAGACGCCGAAGGCTCCCACCATTAGCTCTGACAAATTGAAAACCCTAGTCATTGGCGACTCCATTACCCGCAGTATTAGACTTAAAACGAATCATCCAGCGATCATACACTGTTTACCAGGGGGCAGGGCTACCGACGTTAAGGCTAATCTAAAGACGGTGCTGGCTAAAGCTAAAACTGGCGAGTGTAGAGAGTATAGAGATATTGTTATCCACGTCGGCACCAACGATGTTAGGATGAAACAGTCAGAGGTCACCAAGCGCAACATAGCTTCAGCGTGTAAATCAGCTAGAAAGATGTGTCGGCATCGATTAATTGTCTCTGGCCCCCTCCCAGTTAGGGGGAGTGATGAGCTCTACAGCAGAGTCTCACAACTCAATCACTGGTTGAAAACTGTGTTCTGCTCCTCCCAAAAGATAGAATTTGTAGATAATTGGCACTCTTTCTGAGACTCACCCACAAACAGGACCAAGCCTGGTCTGTTGAGGAGTGACGGACTCCATCCTAGCTGGAGGGGTGCTCTCATCTTATCTATGAACATAGACAGGGCTCTAACTCCTCTAGCTCCACAATGAAATAGGGTGCAGGCCAGGCAGCAGGCTGTTAGCCAGCCTGCTAGTTTAGTGGAGTCTGCCACTAGCACAGTTAGTGTAGTCAGCTCAGCTTTCCCCATTGAGACCGTGTCTGTGCCTCGATCTAGGTTGGGCAAAAATTAAAGATGGCGGTGTTCGCTTTAGCAATCTCACTAGTATAAAGACCTCCTCCATTCCTGCCATTATTGAAAGAGATTGTGATACCTCACATCTCAAAATTGGGTTACTTAATGTTAGATCCCTCACTTCCAAGGCAGTTATAGTCAATGAACTAATCACTGATCATAATCTTGATGTGATTGGCCTGACTGAAACATGGCTTAATTAAGCCTGATGAATTTGCTGTGTTAAATGAGGCCTCACCCCATGGTTACACTAGTGACCATACCCCCCGTGCATCCGGCAAAGGCGGAGGTGTTGCTAACATTTATGATAGCAAATTTCAATTTACAAAAAAACAAAACAATGACGTTTTCGTCTTTTGAGCTTCTAGTCATGAAATCTATGCAGCCTATTCAATCACTTCATATGGCCTCCTGGGCCATATGCAGTGTTCCTCACTGAGTTCCTATCGGATCTTGTAGTCATAGCAGATAATATTCACATTTTTTGTGACTTTAACATTCACATGGAAAAGTCCACAGACCCACTCCAAAAGGCTTTCGGAGCCATCATCGACTCAGTGGGTTTTGTCCAACATGTCTCTGGACCTACTCACTGCCACAGTCATACTCTGGACCTAGTTTTGTCCCATGGAATAAATGTTGTGGATTATAATCCTGGATTATCGGACCACCATTTTGTTGCGTTTGCAACAAATAATCTGCTCAGACCCCAACCAAGGAGCATTAAAAGTCGTGCTATAAATTCTCAGACAACCCAAAGATTCCTTGATGCCCTTCCAGACTCCCTCTGCCTACCCAAGGACGTCAGAGGACAAAAATCAGTTAACCACCTAACCGAGGAACTCAATTTAACCTTGCGCAATACCCTAGATGCAGTTGCACCCCTAAAAACTAAAAACATCTGTCATAAGAAACTAGCTCCCTGGTATACAGAAAATACACGAGCTCTGAAGCAAGCTTCCAGAAAATTGGAACGGAAATGGCGCCACACCAAACTGGAAGTCTTCCGACTAGCTTGGAAAGACAGTACCGTGCAGAATCGAAGAGCCCTCACTGCTGCGCTATCATCCTATTTTTCCAACTTAATTGAGGAAAATAAGAACAATTCGAAATTTCTTTTTGACACTGTCGCAAAGCTAACTAAAAAGCAGCATTCGCAAATGGAGGATTGCTTTCACTTCAGCAGTAATAAATTTATGAACTTCTTTGAGGAAAAGATCATGATCATTAGAAAGCAAATTACGGACTCCTCTTTAAATCTGCATATTCCTCCAAAGCTCCATTGTCCTGAGTCTGCACAACTCTGCCAGGACCTAGGATCAAGGGAGATACTAAAGTGTTTTAGTACTATATCTCTTGACACAATGATGAAAATAATCATGGCCTCTAAACCCTCAAGCTGCATACTGGACCCTATTCCAACTAAACTACTGAAAGAGCTGCTTCCTGTGCTTGGCCCTCCTATGTTGAACATAATAAACGGCTCTCTATCCACCGGATGTGTACCAAGCTCACTAAAAGTGGCAGTAATAAAGCCTCTCTTGAAAAAGCCGAATCTTGACCCAGAAATTATAAAAAACAATCGGGCTATATCGAATCTTCCATTCCTCTCAAAGAATTTTGAAAAAGCTGTTGCGCAGCAACTCACTGCCTTCCTGAAGACAAACAATGTATACGAAACGCTTCAGTCTGGTTTTAGACCCCATCATAGCACTGAGACTGCACTTGTGAAGGTGGTAAATGACCTTTTAATGACGTCAGACCAAGGCTCTGCATCTGTCCTCGTGCTCCTAGATCTTAGTGCTGCTTTTGATACCATCGATCACCACATTCTTTTGGAGAGATTGGAAACCCAAATTGGTCTACATGGACAAGTTCTGGCCTGGTTTAGATCTTATCTGTCGGAAAGATATCAGTTTGTCTCTGTGAATGTTTTGTCCTCTGACAAATCAATTGTACATTTCGGTGTTCCTCAAGGTTTCGTTTTAGGACCACTATTGTTTTCACTATATATTTTACCTCTTGGGGATGTCATTCGAAAACATAATGTTAAATTTCACTGCTATGCGGACGACACACAGCTGTACATTTCAATGAAACATGGTGAAGCCCCAAAACTGCCCTCGCTAGAAGCCTGTGTTTCAGACATAAAGAAGTGGATGGCTGCAAACTTTCTACTTTTAAACTCGGACAAAACAGAGATGCTTGTTCTAGGTCCCAAGAAACAAAGAGATCTTCTGTTGAATCTGACAATTAATCTGGATGGTTGTACAGTCGTCTCAAATAAAACTGTGAAGGACCTCGGCGTTACTCTGGACCCTGATCTCTCTTTTGAAGAACATATCAAGACTGTTTCAAGGACAGCTTTTTTTCCATCTACGTAACAATGCAAAAATCTGAAACTTTCTGTCCAAAAATGATGCAGAAAAATTAATCCATGCTTTTGTTACTTCTAGGCAGGACTACTGCAATGCTCTACTTTCCCGGCTACCCGGATAAAGCACTAAACAAACTTCAGTTAGTGCTAAATACGGCTGCTAGAATCCTGACTAGAACCAAAAAATGTGATCATATTACTCCAGTGCTAGCCTCCCTACACTGGCTTCCTGTTAAGGCAAGGGCTGATTTCAAGGTTTTACTGCTAACCTACAAAGCATTACATGGGCTTGCTCCTACCTATCTTTCCGATTTGGTCCTGCTGTACATACCTACACGTACGCTACAGTCACAAGACGCGGGCCTCCTAATTGTCCCTAGAATTTCTAAGCAAACGGCTGGAGGTAGGGCTTTCTCCTATAGAGCTCCATTTTTATGGAATGGTCTGCCTACCCATGTGAGAGACGCAGACTCAGTCTCAACCTTTAAGTCTTTACTGAAGACTTATCTCTTCAGTAGGTCCTATGATTAAGTATAGTCTGGCCCAGGAGTGTGAAGGTGAACGGAAAGGCTGGAGCAACGAACCGCCCTTGCTGTCTCTGCCTTGCCGGTTCCCCTCTCTCCACTGGGATTCTCTGCCTCTAACCCTATTACAGGGGCTGAGTCACTGGCTTACTGGTGTTCTTCCATGCCGTCCATGGGAGGGGTGCGTCACTTGAGTGGGTTGAGTCACTGACGTGGTCTTCCTGTCTGGGTTGGCGCCCCCTTGGGTTGTGCCGTGGCGGAGATCTTTGTGGGCTATACTCGGCCTTGTCTTAGGACGGTAAGTTGGTGGTTGGAGACATCCCTCTAGTGGTGTGGGGGCTGTGCTTTGGCAAAGTGGGTGGGGTTATATCCTGCCTGTTTGGCCCTGTCCGGGGGTATCATCGGATGGGGCCACAGTGTCTTCTGATCCCTCCTGTCTCAGCCTCCAGTATTTATGCTGCAGTAGTTTATGTGTCAGGGGGCTAGGGTCAGTCTGTTACATCTGGAGTATTTCTCTTGTCTTATCTGGTGTCCTCTGTGAATTTAAATATGCTCTCTCTAATTCTCTCTTTCTCTCTTTCTTTCTTTCTCTCGGTGGACCTGAGCCCTAGGACCATGCCTCAGGACTACCTGGCATGATGACTCCCTGCTGTCCCCAGTCCACCTGGCCGTGCTGCTGCTCCAGTTTCAACTGTTCTGCCTGCGGCTATGGAACCCTGACCTGTTCACCGGACGTGCTTGTTGCACCCTCGACAACTACTATGATTATTATTATTTGACCATGCTGGTCATTTATGAACATTTTAACATCTTGACCATGTTCTGTTATAATATCCACCCGGCACAGCCAGAAGAGGACTGGCCACCCCTCATAGCCTGGTTCCTCTCTAGGTTTCTTCCTAGGTTTTTGGCCTTTCTAGGGAGTTTTTCCTAGGGAGTTTTTCCTAGCCACCGTGCTTCTTTCACATGCATTGCTTGCTGTTTGGGGTTTTAGGCTGGGTTTCTGTACAGCACTTTGAGATATCAGCTGATGTACGAAGGGCTATATAAATACATTTGATTTGATTTGATGTGTCTGCTCAAACGGTCAGAAACAGACTCCATGAGGGTGGTATGAGGGCCCGACGTCCACAGGTGGGGGTTGTGCTTACAGCCCAACACCATGCAGGACGTTTGGCATTTGCCAGAGAACGCCAAGATTGGCAAATTCGCCACTGGCGCCCTGTGCTCTTCACAGATGAAAGTAGGTTCACACTGAGCACATGTGACAGACGTGACAGAGTCTGGAGACGCCGTGGAGAACGTTCTGCTGCCTGCAACATCCTCCAGCATGACCGGTTTGGCGGTGGGTCAGTCATGGTGTGGGGTGGCATTTCTTTGGGGGACCGCACAGCCCTCCATGTGCTCGCCAGAGGTAGCCTGACTGCCATTAGGTACCGAGATGAGATCCTCAGACCCCTTGTGAGACCATATGCTGGTGCGGTTGGCCCTGGGTTCCTCCTAATGCAAGACAATGCTAGACCTCATGTGGCTGGAGTGTGTCAGCAGTTCCTGCAAGAGGAAGGCATTGATGCTATGGACTGGCCCGCCCGTTCCCCAGACCTGAATCCAATTGAGCACATCTGGGACATCATGTCTCGCTCCATCCACCAATGCCACGTTGCACCACAGACTGTCCAGGAGTTGGCGGATGCTTTGGTCCAGGTCTGGGAGGAGATCCCTCAGGAGACCATCCGCCACCTCATCAGGAGCATGCCCAGGCGTTGTAGGGAGGTCATACAGGCACATGGAGGCCACACACACTACTGAGCCTCATTTTGACTTGTTTTAAGGACATTACATCAAAGTTGGATCAGCCTGTAGTGTGGTTTTCCACTTTAATTTTGAGTGTGACTCCAAATCCAGACCTCCATGGGTTGATAAATTGGATTTCCATTGATTATTTTTGTGTGATTTTATTGTCAGCACATTCAACTATGTAAAGAAAAAAGTATTTAATAAGATTATTTCTTTCATTCAGATCTAGGATGTGTTGTTTAAGTGTTCCCATTTTTTTTGAGCAGTGTACATTCAAATATGATTTTCTTGCAGCTTCACATTTATAGTTGCAGGAATAAGAGTCTAGATTGTCACACTGAGACCATAACTCCTAGCAACAATAAAATATCTACATGTCATTCAAAATGTCACATGAAACATGGACACCATGTTTCTTTGTAATGGCTAGTAGCGAGGTCTGTTTCTGCGTTAGTCAACTTTCTATAATTTATAGCCATGCTAAACCTAAAAAACTGCATTTCTATATATTTTTTTAATAGTTTATCTAATTTAATACAAAAACATAATACAATAGGTTCTGTCAAAAAAATCATTGACAATATTAATAACCAATAATTAAATAATTATAATCAGTAATCTCTTCAAGCAATGTCTGTCTGCCTGCCTGAACACCAGACATCACATTCTTGCTTCCGCTGTCCTTGTTTCCTCCACTCCTTGCCTCTCCTTGAAAGTGCATTGGAGCCTGAGGGGAGGAACATTCCCTCCTCTCCCCCAATGTGCTTTGAGAGGGAGGTGAGGAATGGAGGAAACAAGGGGAGAATCTCAATTCCATTTCCTTCATTCCTCACGTCCTCACCTCCTCAAAACCCATTGGATAAGGTGAGAGGGGAGGGACCTTCTCATCCAATGGGTTTTGTTACAGGCATTGGTTTTTCCATTTATGGTTTGAGGTTGGATTTTAGCGTGAATAGATCATGAGCATGCAGGGCACACCAATTGGTGTGACCTCTTTAGTTAGTATGTGTTACACCTGTGCTGGTTGCCATTTCGTTAATGCTGGCGCAGGTGCTTTTGAAGAGTGGTTGGCCCAGCGCTCCAGTTGTCTTGATAGATGCGGAGGGTAAACCCCTTTAGTTGATTTCTAGAAAAAAAACATTCCTTTGTCTGATTTCATTTTGCTCCACTTTTTTGGTTTGCATCCTGTCTTTAAGTTTGGTGTAAGTTTTTATTTTGTTTGCCTCTTCTTAGGTAAATTTAGTGAGCGCTCATGGTGGGTGTCTTTTAGGTTCCAGTTGTTGTTGCCAGTCAAGTTTCAGTGGACACCCCCATGAGTGTCTTTCAGAACCCCTCCTAAAACCCCACCAGTTTAGTTCTGGTTGTTGGTCAATGACTCTTTGTTAGTTCCCCGTCCTGTTTGAGTGACACTATTTGGTTTTCTTGCTGGGTAACATAAAATGGGGGTTCGTCCAGGATATTGTTTCCCATAAATATGGAAGTCGCTCTCGTCCCCTACTCTGAAGCTCTGCTGTGCCCAGATATTGGAGTGTTCAAAATACAATTTTGTGGTAGAGATTGTCACTGACATCCACCTTGAGGGGTTATTAGATTGGGGGAATCATTTTGAAATTTGCATAAACACAGGCTAATAACATAAAAAAATACATGGACTAAGTTGGAAGCATTTGTGGAAAACCCTACATGGGAAATGCTAGATAAATGTACAAAGGCGAATCTGCATGTAATTTCAAAGCATTATAACGTCAAGGTGGCATCTGGCGATCCAAAAACAGAAGTCAAAGAGTTGATCGGTACTGTTTTGGTGGAGGAGGAACTCCTTCCAGAGAGTGAGGATGATGAAAAGGGTCCTACAGCAGGTAGAGTACACCCCATATACGTGCAACTGCGAGAGTTAGAACTAAAGGCAAAATGGGAACAACAGAAATTAGAGTTAGAGCACAGGGAAAGACAAGAACGTGAACATACCACCACACTAGAACAAGAAGAACGTGCGCATGCCATTCGATTGAAAGAGATGGAGCTGGAAGCGCGACAAAGGGAGATCTGGAAGTACTCCAAATCCAGTCAGGCCATCCTACACCCTCAGAGTTTGATCTTGGTTCGAACAGCCGGCTTGTACCGCCTTTCAACGAAAAAGAGGTGGATGTATATTTTACTCGGTTTGAGCGGATTGCCACACCTAAAATGGCTGGGAGATATTTGGTCACTGCTCCTCCAAAGTTTTCTTGTGGGAAAGGCTCAAAGTGTACTCCGCTTTATCTCTTGACCAGAGTTCAGATTATGGACACTGTTAAAGCTGCTATCCTTCAGGCTTACGAGTTGGTCCCAGAGGCACACAGACAACAGTTCCGTAAATTACAAAAGACAGAATCACAAAGCCATGTTGAATTCGCAAGGGAACAAGCATGTATTTTTGATCAGTGGTGTGGTTCTCAAGAGGCAAAAAGCAATCCAGAGAAGTCACCTCCTACTGTGAGGTTAGAGTATTTTTCTACAGTTTCCAATGATAGATCTAGTTTTCTGCAGATCTTTTCATATCTGCCAGTTTGTGTCTGTGTCCCAAGTTGAAACAGAAAAATGACATTTCTTCTTGTGGGAGCACTCCAGCCCATTAACCTGTTAGGGCTAGGGGGCAGTATTGACACGGCTGGATAAAAAACGTACCCGATTTAATCTGGTTACTACTCCTGCCCAGTAACTAGAATATGCATATAATTATTGGCTTTGGATAGAAAACACCCTAAAGTTTCTAAAACTGTTTGAATGGTGTCTGTGAGTATAACAGAACTCATATGGCAGGCAAAAACCTGAGAAGATTTCATGCAGGAAGTGGCCTGTCTGACAAGGTGTCGTTCTTCTTGTCTCTGTTCATTGAAGAGTGAGGATCTTAGCTGTCCCGTGACACTTCCTACGGCTGCCATAGGTTCTCAGAAGGCGGCAAAACGCTGAATCGTGGCTTTGCAGGCTCTGGCTGAAACAAAGTAGCGCGTTTGGGTAGTGGCTGGTTACAGTACTGTGAGACTCAGGCTCGTGCCCGAGTCGACCGAAAGCTTTGTTTTCTTTCCTCTGTTTAGCTAAATGGACATTCCCGGTCGGAATATTATCGCTTTTTTACGAGAAAAATTGCATAAAAATGGATTTTAAACAGCGGTTGACATGCTTTGAAGTACGGTAATGGAATATTTGGATTTTTTTGGTCACGAATTGCGCCATGCGTGCGACCCTGATTTACCATTTCAGATAGGGTCTGGGACGCACGAACAAAACGCCGCTATTCGGATATAACGATGGATTATTTTGGACCAAACCAACATTTGTTATTGAAGTAGCAGTCCTGGGAGTGCATTCTGACGAAGACAACAAAAGGTAATCAAACTTTTATAATAGTAAATTTGATATTGGTGAGTGCTAAACTTGCCGGGTGTCTAAATAGCTAGCCTGTGATGGCTGGGCTATGTACTTAGAATATTGCAAAATGTGCTTTCACCAAAAAGCTATTTTAAAATCGGACATATCGAGTGCATAGAGGAGTTCTGTATCTATAATTCTTAAAATAATTGTTATGCTTTTTGTGAATGTTTATCGTGAGTAATTTAGTAAATTGTTAGTGAATTCGCCGGAAGTTTGCCTTTTTGAAATCGGACAGTGTGGTTAGATTAACGAGAGTCTTGTCTTTAAATAGCTGTAAAATAGTCATATGTTTGAGAAATTGAAGTAATAGGATTTTTAAGGTATTTGAAAATCACGGGCTAGCTATTTAGACACCCGGCAAGTTTAGCATAGTTTATATATATAGTTAATCTGTAGTCTAGGACCCTATACATGTAAGGAGGGCGGGGTCTTATAACCCCTCCCCTTCTATTAATACAACATAAGCATAATCAATTATTATAATACATCAAACATTTGGTACAGCCCCTATCATGACCCCTAGGTGAACCCCTGACAACAGTATGTGTTACACCTGTGCTGGTTGCTGTCTCGTTAGTGGGAAGGTATTTCAGCTGTGCTGGCCCAGGTGCTATTTAAAACCTGTTAGGGCTAGGGGGCAGTATTTGCACGGCTGGATAAAAAAATGTACCCGATTTAATCTGGTTACTAATCCTACCCAGTAACTAGAATATGCATATACTTATTATATATGGATAGAAAACACTCTAAAGTTTCTAAAACTGTTTGAATGGTGTCTGTGAGTATAACAGAACTCATTTGGCAGGCAAAACCCTGAGACATTTTCTGACAGGAAGTGGATACCTGATGTGTTGTATTACCTTTAAACCTATGCCATTGAAAAACACAGGGGCTGAGGAATATTTTGACATTTCCTATTGCTTCCACTAGATGTCACCAGCCTTTACAAAGTGTTTTGAGTCTTCTGGAGGGAGATCTGACCGAACAAGAGCCATGGAACGATGATGGCCCATTAGACACCTGGCGCGCGAGTTCATGTTGGGTACCCTCGTTCCAATACGTTATAAAAGAGAATGCATTCGTCCACCTTGAATATTATTCATGTTCTGGTTAAAAAAGGCCCTAATGATTTATGCTATACAACGTTTGACATGTTTGAACGAACGTAAATATATTTTTTCCCCTCGTTCATGACGAGAAGTCCGGCTGGCTTAGATCATGTGCTAACAAGACGGAGATTTTTGGACATAAATGATGAGCTTTTTTGAGCAAAACTACATTCGTTATGGACCTGTGATACCTGGAAGTGACATCTGATGAAGAGAATCAAAGGTAATGGATTATTTACATAGTATTTTCGATTTTAGATCTCCCCAACATGACGGCTAGTCTGTATCGCAACGCGTATTTTTCTGGGCGCAGTGCTCAGATTATTGCAAAGTGTGATTTCCCAGTAAGGTTATTTTTAAATCTGGCAAGTTGATTGCGTTCAAGAGATGTAAATCTATAATTCTTTAAATGACAATATAATATTTTACCAATGTTTTCTAATTTTAATTATTTAATTTGTGGTGCTGACTTGACTGCCGGTTATTGGAGGGAAACGATTTCCTCAACATCAATGCCATAGTAAAACGCTGTTTTTGGATATAAATATGAACTTGATAGAACTAAAAATGCATGCATTGTCTAACATAATGTCCTAGGAGTGTCATCTGATGGAGATTGTAAAAGGTTAGTGCATCATTTTAGCTGGTTTTATGGTTTTGGTGACCCTGTCTTTGAATTGACAAAACATTACACACAACTCTTGTAAATGTACTGTCCTAACATACTCTAAATTTATGCTTTCGCCATAAAACCTTTTTGAAATCGTAAAACGTGGTTAGATTAAGGAGATGTTTATCTTTCAAAGGGTGTAAAATAGTTGTGTTTGAAAAATTTGAATTTTGACATTTATTTGGATTCAAATTTGCCGCTCTTGAAATGCACCTGCTGTTGATGGAGTGCACCACGGGTGGGACGCTTGCTCCCACCTAGCCCATAGAGGTTAAGAGTGGCTGGCCCAGTGCTCCTGTTGCCTTGATTGATGTGGAGGGTTAACACATTTATTTGGCGCTCCTTATTTTGAGTTCTAGGAAAACATCCCTTTGTCTGATTTCCCTCATTTAGTTTTGCTCCCTGTCTTTAAGATTGGTGTGGGTTTTCTTTGTTTAGTGGGAGCTCATGATGGGTATCTTTTAGTTTCCAGTTGCTGTTGCTAGTCAACTTTCAGTGGACACCCCCATGAGTGTCTTTCAGAATCCCTACTAAAACCCCATCGGCTTTGTTTTGGTTGTTGGTCAGTGACTCTGTTAGTCCTGTTTTTGGTTTTCTTGCTGGGGAATGTACGTTTTGAGGAGATGAAAGGATGCAATGAATCAAGGAATGAAATTGAGATTCTCCCAAAGACAGAGGACGCAAGTATTTGACAGCTATTAACATTTTGACAGTGCCTGACTGAGCTACCATGATACCCATGGCCTGTCCAGAAACAACCCCTACTGGCCAGAGTCTAGACACTTGTGGAGATCTAAAAGGGATTGATGGGTCATGACATGAGAGCTCCACCTTACCCCCTGATATGCTTGGTGGAATTTTGGCACTATTGCTTACGCTGTCCAATTCTCTAAGATCTTCACAAGCGTCTAGAGGTAGGGCTAGGGGTTATTTCTGGACACGACCCCACAACCCTTTGGGTGTGTGGTGGACCTACTGCATGACGCTTGAAGTATTGGTTGGATATTTAATTCCATTGCTATACACAGATTTGCACAGGTGTAAGCTGGACACAACCACGGCACCCTATCAAGCTGATCAGACAGGTCTGGGTAGCTGGAAACCTGCTGTAAACAGTGACATGATATATTTACATGTCTTCATACCCATGCTTCATTCCAGCTAGTTAGATGTGCAACCCCTGATTATCTATAGCTAAGTCATATCTCTAGTCCAGCAATAAATGCTGTTGTTTTGGATGTATAGCATCATTTAATAAGATTACCAATGGTTAGCTAGGATATACACTACATGACCAAAAGGATGTGGGCACCTGATCATTGAACATCTCATTGCAAAATCATTGGCGTTATTAATATGGAGTTGGTCCTATTACAGCCTCCACTCTTCTGGAAAGGCTTTCCACTAGATGTTGGAACATTGCTGAGGGGACTTGCTTCCATTCAGGCACGAGCATTAGTGAGGTTGGGCACTGATGTTGGGCGATTAGGCCTGGCTCGCAGTAGCCATTCCAATTCATCCCAAAGGTGTTCAACCGGTTTGAGGGCAGGGCTCTGCGCAGGCCAATCAAGTTCTTACAGCAATCTCGCAAGCCATTTCTGTATGGACCTCGCTTTGTGCACATTGTCATGCTGAAACAGGGAAGGGCCTTCCCCAAATTGTTGCCACAAAGTTGGAAGCACAGAATCGTCTAGAATGTCATTGTGTGCTGTAGTGTTACGATTTCTCATCACTGGAACTAAGGGTCCTAGCCCGAACTATGAAAAACAGCCCCAGACATTATTCCTCCTCCACCAAACTTTACAGTTGGCACTGTATTGTGGCAGGTAGTGTTCTCCTGGCATCCGCCAAACCCAGATTTGTCCATCAGACTGAAAGATGATGAAGTGTAATTAATCACTCCAGAGAATGTGTTTCACCTGCTCCAGAGTCGAATGGCGACGAGCTTTACACCACTCCAGCCGATGCTTGGCATTGTGCATGGTGATCTTAGGCTTGTGAGTGGCTGCTCGGCCATAGAAACCCATTTTATTTAGCTCCCGACAAACAGTGATTGTGCTGATTTTCCTTCCAGAGGCAGTTTGGAACTCTGTAGTGAGTATTGCAACTGAGGACAGATGATTTTTACATGAATCTGCCTGGCGGCCCATTCTGTGAGCTTATGTGGCCTACCACTTTACGGCTGAGCCGTTGTTGCTCCTAGACGTTTCCACTTTAAAATCACAGCACTTACAATTTTTAATCAAATGTATTTATAAAGCCCTTTTTACATCAGCAGATGTCAGTGCTATACAGAAACCCAGCCTAAAACCAAACACAGCAAGCAATGCAGATGTAAAAGCATGGTGGATAGGGAAAAACTCCCTAGAAAGGCCAGAACCTAGGAAGAAACCAGGCTCTGAGGGGTGGCCAGTCCTCTTCTGGCTGTGCCGGGTGGAGATTATAAGAGTACATGGCCATTTAAGGCCAGATTATTCTTCAAGATGATCACAGTGGTTGTAAAGGGTAAGCATGGTCAGTACCTCAGGAGTAAATGTTAGTTGGCTTTTCATAGCCGAGCATTCAGCGGTCGAGACAGCAGGTGCGGTAGAGAGTGAGTCGAAAACAGCAGGTAGGGGGCAAGGTAGCACATCTGGGGAACAGGTCAGGGTTCCCTAGCCGCAGGCAGAACAGTTGAAACTGGAGCAGCAGCACGACCAGGTGGACTGGGGACAGTCAGGAGTCGTCATGCCAGATAGTCCTGAGGCATCATCCTAGGGCTCAAGTCCTCCAGGAGGAGAGGGAGAGAGAGAGAGAATTAGAGGGAGCATACTTAAATTCACACAGGACACCAGGACACCACCAGGGGTGGGTTGGGGGACATTGTGGGAGACAGGGTTGGGGACACTGGCCCCTGGACAGGGCCAACCAGGCAGGATATAACCCCACTCACTTTGCCAAAGCACAGCCCCCACACCACTAGAGGGATAGCAACAGACCATCAACTTACTATCCTGAGACAAGCTTGAGTATAGCCAAAGAAGATCTCCTCCAACGCACGAGCCCGAGGGGGTGCAAAACCGGACAGAAAGATCACGTCTGACTCAACCCATTCAAGTTGACGCACCCCTTCTAGAAACGGCATGGAAGAGCACCAGTAAGCCAGTGACTCAGCCCCCATAATAGGGTCAGAGGCAGAGAATCCCAGTGGATGGGGAGCCGGCCAGGCAGAGACAGCAAATGGCAGTTCGTTGCTCCAGTGCCTTGACGTTCACCTTCGCACCCCTGGGCCAGACTACACTCAATCATAGGACCTACTGAAGAGATGAGTATTTAATAAAGACGTAAAGGTTGAGACCGAGTCTGTATCTCTCACATGGATAGGCAGACCATTCCATAAAAATGGAGCTCTATAGGAGAAAGCCCTGCCTCCAGCTGTTTGCTTAGAAATTCTAGGGACAATAAGGAGGCCTGCGTCTTGTGACTGTAGCGTACATGTAGTTATGTAAGGCAGGACCAAATCGGAGAGATGGGTAGGAGCAAGCCCATGCTTTGTAGGTTAGCAGTAAAACTTTGAAATCAGCCCTAGCTTTAACTGGAAGCCAAAGGCTAGCACTGGATTAATATGATCAAATGTTTTGGTTGTAGTCCAGATTCTAGCAGGAGTGTTTAGTACTAACTGAAGTTTTAGTGCTTTATCCAGGTAACCGGAGAGTGGAGCATTGCAGTAGTCTAATCTAGAAGTGAAAAGCATTTCTGCATAATTTTGGGACAAAAAGTTAGTGATTTTTGCAATGTTAGGAAGATGGAAAAAAGCTGTCCTTGAAATATTCTTTGCTCATCAAAAGAGACTCCTTCAGAGTTTTATTTGAAACGACTGTACAACCAAGATTCATTTTAAGATCCAACAGCAGATCTTTGTTTCTTGAACTAGCATCCGTTTTGAGTAAAACAAATAAAAAAAATGTGCAGCCATCCACTTCCTTATGTCTGAAACACAGGCTTCCTGGGAGGGCAATTTTGGGGCTTCACCATGTTTTAATGAAATGTACAGCTGTGTATTGTCCGCATAGCAGTGAAAGTTAACATTATGTTTCTGAATGACATCCCCAAGAGGTAAAATATATAGTGAAAACAATAGTGGTCCTAAAACGGAACCTTGAGAAACACCGACATTTACAGTTGATTTGTCAGAAGACAAACCATCCACAGAGACAAACTGATATCTTTCCGACAGATAAGATATAAACCAGGCCAGAACCTGTCCGTGTAGACAAATTTGGGTTTCCAATCTCTCCAAAAGAATGTGGTGATCGATGGTATCAAAAGCAGCACTAAGGTTTAGGAGCACAAGTACAGATGCAGAGCCATTTAAAAATGTCATTTTCCATCTTCGCGAGCGCAGTCTCAGTGCTATGATGGGGTTTAAAACCATACTAAAGCATTTCCAATACATTTTGTATTCAGGAAGGTAGTGAGTTGCTGCGTAACAGCCTTTTCAAAATGAGAGGAATGGGAGAGTCGATATAGGCCGAGGAGTCATGGTTTGGCTTTATTACTGTCACTTTTAGTGAGTTTGGTAGATATCCGTTGGATAGGGAGCCATTTCTTATGTTCAACATATGAGGACCAAGCACAGGAAGTAGCTCTTTCAGTAGTTTAGTTGGAATAGGGTCCAGTATGCAGCTTGACGGTTTAGAGGCCATGACGATTTTCATGAATGTGTCGAGATACAGGATTAAAAAACTTGAGTATCTCCATTGATCCTAGTTCTGTGCAGACTCAGGACAACTGAGCTTTGGAGAAATACGCAGATTTAAAGTGGAGTCCGTAATTTGGTTCCAAATTATCATAATATTTTTTATCGAAGTTCATGAATTTATCACTGCTGAAGTGAAAGATATCCTCTCGTTGAAAGCTGCTTTTTAAACAGCTTTGCGACATTATCAAAAATACATTTGATTGTTCTTCATCCTATTTTCCAACTTAATTGAGGAGATTGAGCAGCAGTGAGGGCTCTTTGATATTGCATGGTACTGTCTTTCCAAGCTAGTCTGAAGACTTCCAGTTTGGTGGAGCGTCATTTCCATTCCAAGCTTGCTTCAGGGTTCAGGTATTTTCCGTATAACAAGGAGCAAATTTGTTGTGACAAATGTTTTTTGTTTTTAGGGGTGCGACTGCATCTAGGGTATTACGCAAGGTTAAATTAAGATCCTCAGTTAGGTGGTCAACCGGTTTTTGTACTCCGACGTCCTTGGGTAGGTGGTGGGAGTCTGGAAGGCCATCTAGGAATCTTTGGGTTGTCTGAAAATGTATACAGTAGCACAGGTTTTGATTATCCTTGGTTGGGGTGTCACGCCCTGACCTGAGAGAGCCGTTTTTCTCTGTTTGGTTTGGTCAGGGTGTGATGTGGGGTGGGCATTCTATTCATTCTATTTCTTTGTTTTGGCCGAGTATGGTTTCCAATCAGAGGCAGCTGTCTATCGTTGTCTCTGACTGGGAATCATACCAAGGCAGCCTTTTCCCACCTGTGTTTGTGGGTAGTTGTTTTCTGTTTTGTTATTTGTTACCTGACAGAACTGTTGGCTTTCGTTTTGTTTCTTTGTTTAAGTGTTTCGTTATTTCTAATAAATTATGAGCACTTACCACGCTGTGCTTTGGTCCACTTCTACTTCTAACAACGACGAGCGTTACATGGGGTCTGAGCAGATTATGTTGTGATTGTCCGATAGTCCAGGATGAGGAAAAACATTTAGATCCACAATATTTATTCCACGTGACAGAACTAGATCCAGAGTATGACTGTGGCAATGGATATGTCCAGAGACATGTTGGACAAAACCCATTGAGTCGATGATGGCTCCGAAAGACTTAGAGTGGGTCTAGACTTTTTCATGTGAATATTAAAGCCACCAAAAATGTGACTATCTGCCATGACTACAAGGTCCGATCGGAATTCAAGGAACTCAGTGAGAAACGCTGTATACGGCCCAGGAGGCCTGAAAACAGTAGTTAGAAAAAGTTATTGAGTAGGCTGCATAGATTTCATGACTAGAAGCTGAAAAGACAAACGCAATAATTTGTTTGTAAATTGAAATTTGCTGTCATCAACACCTCCGCCTTTGCGGGATGCGCAGGGGATATGGTCACTAGTGTAACCAGGAGGAGAGCACTCCATCTAACACAGTAATTTCATCAGGCTTGAGCCATGTTTCAGTTAGGCCAATCACATCAATGGAGGTGGATGGAGGTCTTTATTCCAGTGCGATTGCTAAGGCGAACACTGCCATGTTTTGTTTTGCTCAACCTAGATCAAGGCACAGACAAGGTCACAGAGTCAGGAGCGTCAGGTAGCCAAGTGGTTAGAGCGTTGGGCCAGTAACCGAAAGGTTGCTGGATCTAATCCCGAGCTCACAAGGTAAAAAAAATGTTGTTCTGCCCCTGATCAAGGCAGTTTACCCACAGCTCCCCGGTAGGCCATCATTGTAAGTACGAATTTGTTCTTAACTGACTTGCCTAGCTAAATAAAGGTTACATATAAAAAATGAATGGGCTGAGCTGACTACACTAACTGTGCTAGTGGCAGTCCGCTAAGCTGGCAGGCTGTCTAACAGCCTGCTGCCTTGCCTGCACCAGTGGTGGAAAAAGTACCCAACTGTCATACTTGAGTAAAAGTAGATACCTAAATAGAAAATGACTCAAGTAAAAGTGAAAGTCACCCAGTAAAATACTACTTGAGTAAAAGTCTAAAAGAAATATACATAAGTATCAAAAGTAAATTGAATTGCAAAAATATACTTTACCAAAAGTAAAAGTATAAATCGTTTCAGGCAAGAAAATAGCCTTGGCAGAACCCCCCACCCCCCCACTTATAATTTCCTTAATTTTGTGGAGTCAAATACTTTCTATAGAACAAACTTCACATCAGGATAGGCAACTGAAATTAATAATCAATGTATGTGTGTTATATTAAACATAGAGGAGGGAGTAAAATGTAGGCAAGCAATAAACATTTCAGAACAACTACTAGTTGAATAAGACATGGGAGAGATGACGAATTTTGGCAAAGAGATTTATTTAGACTAATACACTTGTTACAAATAGCCAAACCGACAACGGCAGACATTACTAATGCCTCCCAGCGATCAAACCGACATAAAAAAATCAAATGAAACGCAGCCAAACGTGATCAGAAATCTCAACTAGTAAGCAAGTTGCAGCAATGAAGAATTTCTAGCTGATTCACACGCTGAATCTATGTTGCGCTTGGTGACCTGGCGGTTTCATCCTAACATCGTTAGTCCCGACGTGGATAACAATATCTCTATACTCGCCAGTTTTAGCCTTAGCCAGCACCATCTTCAGATTAGCTTTAACGTCGGTAGACCTGCCCCTTGGTAAACAGTGTACGATCGCTGGATGATTATTTTGAAATCTAATACTGTGGGTAATGGAGTCACCAATGACTAGGGTTTTCAATTTGTCAGAGCTAATGGGAGGAGGCTTCGGCGGCTCAGACCCCGTAACCGGTGGAGGCAAGACCTGTGTAGGCTGGACACATGGAATTTTATGTTTTTTTTTCTGATAACCAGTTCATTCCATCCGCCGTGTGGAGCCCAGTTTCACAATGACTATATTTCTCAGTTGCTTGTCGTCGTTTAAGTATTCACAAAAAAACAGGCCTTATTTTATGGCATTTTTCATCCTGCCAGCTCCTATTAATTCTATTGAGCTCCGTGGCACCAACTCGCCTTCCGAAAGTTATATTCCCAGTTTATTGTTTTACGTCACAATGCCTGCTTTGCTATTGCTTGCAATGAGTCCTGCTCACCTTGTTTATAGTTAACATGTAAACAAAATGACTCATGGAACTCTGAGGTCTTCCCATTGATTCCTATAAGGGAAATATAGGCATGTCTGTCTATTTCGCCTAATATCTCACAATGTGTATATAGATTTTTTTTCATGCGAATCTCCTCTTTCTAATTATGTAAGTCTGGGCAGCGAGCTCGTTTGTAATCGATCACTAGACCAGAAATAGTCAGAAGTTTTCATTTTCCCCAACTTTCTCATTACACAGACATAAGCACAGTTGACACCATCGAGGTGCGGGTGTTTACTTTCTACACTAGTTGTTTTTTTTTCCAGTTTCGTCCGACGAACAGATTGTAGTGATACAATAAAAAGGGATACTGTGCAATTTAGGTGAAATTCTAAGCATCGCTCCAGTCAAAACAGGCTCTGCAAACATCGATTCCATTAATTTACTATGGGCTCGCGCTAGTGTTCCAGTTTAGCCAACCTCCTTTTGCTGTTTGTCAGCTTTGGGTGGATTTTGACTCATTCTATAGTCCAGCCTAACCTGAGAAGGCTCCGCCTCTGACTCCAACTCATTGCTTAATGCGGAGAAACGGTTGAAAGTTTGTCGGCTGAATGAGCATGCCGATAGCATTTCATTCCAGAAGTCTTGAGAAAGTTGTCCGGCTGCGGGGACTGTAGAGGGGATTTATACTACTATCCGAACTTACTGTTGGCACAGATGCTGTTTCATCCTTTCCTACACTTAAATTGCACTTGCCTAATGATTGCATCTGAAGCTGTGCTTGCAACACGGGTACCTCACCATAAGACGATAGTTCTCCTGTATATTATGAGTACATCAACTACAATTAGATGGCAGTGTTAACGTTACTACTTAGCTTTTTCGGATGGTGTAGGTCCTGTAGAACCATGTCCATATAATGCATCCGGGGGTGAAAAGGTTGAATGAAAAAAACTAAGACGTTGGTAAATGTATTGAAAGTAAAAATCGAAAAGTTTGCCAAGTAGCAACAAACAGCTTGGCGCACGGAGACTGAGGGCGGGGCTTGATGAACTGACTTTTTGGAAAGGTGGCTTCCTATGATGTGGTCACGTTGAAAGTCACTGAGCTTTTCAGTACAGGCTATTTTACTGTTTGACTGAGGAGATTGCATGGCTGTGTGCTCGATTTTTATCCACCTGTCCACAATGGGTGTGGGTGTTGTCTGTGCACTTGAACAGGCATTCCACATTTAAACCCACCCACATTTGATCATCGAAATATCAAGTTATTTTTTGGTTTTATATGCAAAAATGATAAAACAAGCAATTTTTTGGGGAGGGGGGGATTTCTATTTTAAAACGAATAAACAGCCGTTTTCACGTTCCCCGATTGCTCCATTTAACTTGGAAAACAAAAGATCAAAACGTACACCAACCGTAATCTTACCTCAGAAATGTTGATTTAATGTTGTCCACAAAGTAGACTAATTATCTTGACTGCCATAACAACATAGAAGTCAACCCTCGAGATCAACATTAATTCACGCACTTCGGTTGTTGTTAAATTGCGTGCAGTATCACACAAGCTTTTAATGTTTTGAATTTTTTTTTTATTATTAATTTCACCTTTATTTAACCAGATAGGCAAGTTGAGAACAAGTTCTCATTTACAATTGCGACCTGGCCAAGATAAAGCAAAGCAGTTCGACAACATACAAAAACACAGAGTTACACATGGAGTAAAACAACATACAATCAATGATACAGTAGAAAAAAATAAGACTATATACAATGTGAGCAAATTATGTGAGATAAGGGAGGTAAAGGCAAAAAAGGCCATGGTTGCAAAGTAAATAAAGTATAGCAAGTAAAACACTGGAATGGTAGATTTGTTATTTGAAGAAAGTTCAAAGTTAAAATATAAATAATATGGTGCAAAGGAGCAAAATAAATAAAATAAATAAATACAGTAGGGGAAGGGGTAGTTGTTTGGGCTAAATTATAGATGGGCTATGGACAGGTGCAGTGATCTGGGAGCTGCTCTGATAGCTGGTGCTTAAAGCTAGTGAGGGAGATAAGTGTTTCCAGTTTCAGAGATTTTTGTAGTTCGTTCCAGTCATTGGCAGCAGAGAACTGGAAGGAGAGACGACCAAAGGAGGAGTTGGCTTTAGGGGTGACCAGAGAGATATACCTGCTGGAGCGCGTGCTACAGGTGGGTGCTGCTATGGTGACCAGTGAGCGGAGATAAGGGGGGACTTTACCTAGCAGGGTCTTGTAGATGACCTGGAGCCAATGTGTTTGGCGACGATTATGAAGCGAAGGCCAGCCAACGAAAGCGTACAGGTCGCAGTGGTGGGTAGTATATGGGGCTTTGGTGACAAAACAGATGGCACTGTGATAGACTGCATCCAGCTTGTTGAGTAGGGTATTGGAGGCTATTTTGTAAATGACATCGCCGAAGTCGAGGATTGGTAGGATGGTCAGTTTTACGAGGGTATGTTTGGCAGCATGAGTGAAGGATGCTTTGTTGTGAAATAGGAAGCCAATTCTAGATTTAACTTTGGATTGGAGATGATTGATGTGAGTCTGGAAGGAGAGTTTACAGTCTAACCAGACACCTAGGTATTTGTAGTTGTCCACTAATTCTAAGTTAGAACCGTCCAGAGAAGTGATGCTGGACAGGCGGGCAGGTGCAGGCAGCGATCGGTTGAAGAGCATGCATTTAGTTTTACTTGTGTTTAGGAGCAGTTGGAGACCACGGAAGGAGAGTTGTATGGCATTGAAGCTCGTCTGGAGGGTTGTTAACACAGTGTCCAATGAAGGGCCAGAAGTATACAGAATGGTGTCGTCTGCGTAGAGGTGGATCAGAGATTCACCAGCAGCAAGAGCGACATCATTGATGTATACAGAGAAAAGAGTTGGCCCAAGAATTGAACCCTGTGGTACCCCCATAGAGACTGCCAGAGGTCCGGACAGCAGGCCCTCCGATTTGACACACTGAACTCTATCAGAGAAGTAGTTGGTGAACCAGGCGACGCAATCGTTTGAGAAACCAAGGATACACAGTCTGCCGATGAGGATGTGGTGATTAACAGAGTCAAAAGCTTTGACCAGGTCAATGAATACGGCAGCACAGTATTGTTTCTTATCGATGGCGGTTACGATGTCGTTTAGGACCTTGAGCGTGGCTGAGGTGCACCCATGACCAGCTCTGAAACCAGATTGCATAGCGGAGAGGGTGCGGTGGGATTCGAAATGGTCGGTAATCTGTTTGTTGACCTGGCTTTCGAAGACCTTAGAAAGGCAGGGTAGGATGGACATAGGTCTGTAGCAATTTGGGTCAAGAGTGTCACCTCCTTTGAAGAGGGGGATGACAGCAGCTGCTTTCCAATCTATGTGAATCTCAGACGACACGAAAGAGAGGTTGATCAGGCTAGTAATAGGGGTTGCAATAATTTCGGCAGATAATTTTAGAAAGAAAGGGTCCAGATTGTCAAGCCCAGCTGATTTGTAGGGGTCCAGATTTTGCAGCTCTTTCAGAACATCAGCTGAATGGATTTGGGAGAAGGAGAAATGGGGGAGGCTTGGGCGAGTAGCTGTGGGGGTGCAGTGCTGTTGAATGCAGTAGGGGTAGTTAGGTGGAAAGCATGGCCAGCCGTAGAAAAATGCTTATTGAAATTCTCTATTATAGTGGGCTTATCGGTGGTGACAGCGTTTCCTATCCTCAGTGCAGTGGGCAGTTGGGAGGAGGCGTTCTTATTCTCCATGGACTTTACAATGTCCCAGAACTTTTTAGAGTTTGAGTTGCAGGAAGCAAATTTCTGTTTGAAAAAGCTAGCCTTGGTGTTTCTAACTGCCTGTGTGTATTGGTTTCTAACTTCCCTGAAAATGTGCATATCGCGGGGGCAGTTCGATGCTAATGCAGAACGCCACAGGATATTTTTGTGTTGGTTAAGGGCAGTCAGGTCTGGGGAGAACCAAGGGCTATATCTGTTCCTGGTTCTAAATTTCTTGAAAGGGGCATGCTTATTTAAGATGGTGAGGAAGGCATTTAAAAAAAATAACCAGGCATCCTCTACTGACGGGATGAGGTCAATATCCTTCCAGGATACCAGGGCCAGGTCGATTAGAAAGGCTTGGTCGTTGAAATGTTTCAGGGAGCGTTTGACAGTTATGAGTGGAGGTCGCCCGACCGCTGACCCATTACGGGTGCAGGCAATGAGGCAGCGATCGCTGAGATCTTGGTTGAAAACAGCAGAGGTGTACCTAGAGGGCACGTTGGTTAGGATGATATCTATGAGGGTATCAGTGCTCGCGGCCCTGGGGTTGTACCTGGTGGGTTCATTAATAATTTGTGTGAGATTGAGGGCATCAAGCTTGGATTGTAGGATGGCTGGGGTGTTAAGCATGTCCCAGTTTAGGTCACCTAGTAGCACGAGCTCCGAAGATAGATGGGGGGCAATCAGTTCACATATGGTGTCCAGAGCACAGCTAGGGGCGGAGGGGGGTCTATAGCAGGCGGCAACGGTGAGAGACTTGTTTTTGGAGAGGTGGATTTTTAAAAGTAGAAGTTCAAATTGTTTGGGTACAGACCTGGATAGCAGGACAGAACTCTGCAGGCTATCTCTGCAGTAGATTGCAACACCGCCCCCTTTGGTCGTTCTATCTTGTCTGAAAACGTTGTAGTTAGGGATGACGATTTCAGAGTTTTTGGTGGACTTCCTAAGCCAAGATTCAGACACAGCTAGGACATCCGGGTTGGCAGAGTGTGCTAAAGCAGTGAATAAAACAAACTTAGGGAGGAGGCTTCTAATGTTAACATGCATGAAACCAAGGCTATTACGGTTACAGAAGTCATCAAAAGAGAGCGCCTGGGGAGTAGGAGTGGAGCCAGGCACTGCAGGGCCTGGATTCACCTCTATCCCCAGAGGAGCAGAGAAGAATGAGTATGAGGGTACGGCTAAAAGCTTTAAGAATTGGTCGTCTGACGTCCAGAATAGAGAGTAAAAGGAGCAGGTTTCTGGGGGCGATAAAATAGCTTCAAGGTATAATGTACAGACAAAGGTATGGTGGGATGTGAATACAGAGGAGTTAAACCTAGGCATTTAGTGATGATGAGAGAGATATTGTCTCTAGAAACATAATTGAAACCAGAAGATGTCATAGCATGTGTGGGTGGAGGAACTGAGAGGTTGGATAAGGTATAATGAGCAGGGCTAGAGGCTCTACAGTGAAATAAGCCAATAAACACTAACCAGAACAGCAATGGACATGGCATATTGATATTAAGGAGAGGCATGCTTAGCCGAGTGATCAAAGGGTCCAGTGAGATTCAGACAGCTAGCCGGGCCATAGGTAGCAAGCTGGTGGAAGATGGAGGGAGGTCTGTTTTTAGCCACCTCGTGTGTTTCCGTCTGTGGGTTAGTGTGGTTCCGTGTGGAAGGGGGGACCAGTCCAAGTTGGCAAAATAGTTAGTTATAGTGGCCCAAGAAAAGTGTCCGATAGACCTATTCAGATCGCAGCCGATAAGACAGCTAACGATTAGCGAGCCGCAGATGGGCGATCAGGTTACGTCGCGACGGAGGGGCCAGTTGGATAACTCCCTCGGGCAGATAACGTCGGTGGTCCAGTCGTGAAGGCCCGATGGGGCTCCGCATCGGCAGTAAAACGGGTCAGGATAGGTGATTGTAGCCCAGGAGACACTTCAGCTGGCTAGCTCAGGAAAAGCCCACGAGTGGCTGCCGGAACTCTTCAACTGGCTAGCTCCGGAATAATGTGGTTAATTCCGGGACCGACGTTGCCAATAGTCACTCAGGTAGCAGCTAGTTAGCTGCAAGATCCAGGTGTAAATGTCCAGAGCCTGCGGTAGAAATCCGGGGAAAGGAAAGAGAATAGGTCCGGTATGCTCTGGTCTGAGTCGCGCTGTACAAAAAAAAACTGGCGATAGCTTTTCGAGCTAATGGATAGTTGAGGACAGCTAACCGTGGCTAGCTGAACTCCAACGTTAGCCAGTGAAAATGGCTAACCTCTGGCTAGCTTCTGGCTAGCTTCTGTTGTGGATTTCAGATTTGAGGTAAATAATACTTTCTTTTTGAAATTGGTGAGGCGGGTTGCAGTAGAGTGCTTTGAGGTTGAGTTTTTAGAAGGAAAAATGTAAAAAGATATGCGAAGAAAAATATGTAAATATATATATACACGGGACACGACAAGAGGAGGGTAAAGGACGTCTGAACTGCTACGCCATCAGCTGATGTTGCATGATCATGTCCCCACTTAACTAAACAGCTAGACATCAAACTGTTATGCATAACTATTGGAGAACCCTGTTAATGAAGGTATCAATTTTTGTTTTATTAATCATATTAAAGTTCTGTTTGAAACTTTGGATTTGTCAATCACATACATTATTTTAGATATGTGTGCCCACATGTAACATAGGGAGATACTAAATGTTATGAGGTTACAGTACACTTCTGAGATCTCCATACAGAAGAATCTGACAGCAATATCCAGGATTTCACAGGATCAAGGTCAATGTATAAGTCAATTATTAAATGCTTAGTATGTGGTATAACAACAAAAAACAGTGTCATAAATGTAAGGAAAGAAAGGTAATGTTTTGTAACACAATTATGGCCAAATCTGGGAGGACTCCAAGGATGAGAAAGTGTTTAAAAATACAGGGCCTTTCAAAAGTTTTCATCCCCCTTGACGTTTTTCCTTTTTTGTTGCATTACAACCTGTAATTTAAATGGATTTTATTTGGATTTCATGTAATGGACATACACAAAATAGTCCAAATTGGTGAAGTGAAAAAAATAATAGCTTGTTTAAAAAAAGAAAAAAGAAAAACATAAAAGTGGTGCGTGAATAGTATATGTATTCACCCCCTTTGCTATGAAGCCACTAAATAAGATTTGGTGCAACCAATTACTTTCAGAAGTCACATAATTAGTTAGATTGCACACAGGTGGACTTTATTTAAGTGTCACATGATCTGTCACATGATCTCAGTATATATACACCTGTTCTGTAAGAACCCAGAGTCTGGAACACCACTAAGCAAGGGGCACCACCAAGCAAGCAGCACCATGAAGACCAAGGAGCGCTCCAAACAGGTCAGGGACAAAGTTGTGAAGAAGTACAGATCCGGGTTGGTTGATAAAAAAATATCAAAAACTTTGAACATCCCACGGAGCACCATTTAATCCATTATTCAAAAAATGTAAAGAATATGGCACCACAACAAACCTGCCAAGAGAGGGCTGCCCACCAAAACTCACAGACAAGGCAAGGAGGGCATTAATCAGAGAGGCAACAAAGAGATGAAAAATAACCCTGACGGAGCTGCAAAGCTCTTCAGCGGAGATTGGAGTATCTGTCCATAAGACCAGTAAGCTGTACATTCCACAGAGATGGGCTTTACAGAAGAGTGGCCAGAAAAAAGCCATTGCTTAATAAAGAAAAAAAAAGCAAACACGTTTGTTGTTCACCAAAAGGCATGTGGGAGACTCCCCAAACATATGGAAGAAGGTACTCTGGTCAGATAAGACAACAATGTAGCTTTTTGGCCATCAAGGAAAACGCTATGTCTGGTGCAAACCCAACACCTCTCATCACCCCAAGAACACCATGTTTTTCATTGGCAGGGCCTGTGAAACTGGTCAGAATTCAAGGAACGATGGACGGCGCTAAATACAGTGAAATTCTTGAGGGGAAACCTGTTTATCTTCCAGAGATTTGAGACTGGGACAGAGGTTCACCTTCCAGCAAGACAATGACCCTAAGCATACTGCTTAAGCAACACTCAAGTGATTTAAGGGGAAACATTTAAATGTCTTGGAATGGCCTAGTCAATCCCCAGACCTCAATCCAATTGAGAATCTGTAGTATGACTTAAATATTGCTGTACACCAGCGGAACCCATCCAACTTGATGGAGCTGGAGCAGTTTTGCCTTGAAGAATGGGCAAAAATCCCAGTGGCTCGATGTGCCAAGCTTATAGAGACATACCCCAAGAGACTTGCAGCTGTAATTGCTACAAAATGTCGCTCTACGAAGTATTGGCTTTGGGGGGTGAATAGTTATGCATGCTCAAGTTTTCTGTTTTTGTCTTATTTCTTGTTTGTTTCACAATAAAAAATATTTTGCATCTTCAAAGTGATAGGCCTGTTGTGTAAACAATTGATACAAACTTCCCAAAAATCCATATTAATTTCAGGTTGTAAGGCAACAAAATAGGAAAAATGTGAAGGGGAGTGAATACTTCCACATGCCACTGTAGATTTTGATTAATCTCATAAATTATATCGAATGTATCTATGTTCCCCCTTTTATATGTTAATGTATTCACATGAAAAAAATGGCAAATTACTATTAATGACTTTGTAACAGCTCCAACAAAAAATGCTCACTGGTAACTTAGTTAATAGAAAGACATGTACTGTATAAGGATAATAAAACTAAGACTGACATATTTCTCAACCTGCTCACAACATGCCATTGGATAAAACAAATAAAGGTTTTGCATGTCATGTTAGACAAATGTTTGGAAAATTATATTTACCATCTGCTATTCTTTCTATTCAGAAATTTTTGTTCTATGTTTTGCTATTGGATTAAATGTTAGGCTCGTAATTTAGTCATTTTAACTATCAATATGTGATGTATTGGTGACTAAACAAAATGTGCTCATGGTATTTCATGAAAAACTCATTTGCATGGATGACTCAGGTGAAAGATGTGTGAAACCCCAATAAGGTTCTAAATGTAAGATGGGGGGGAGGTGTCACGCCAAATAGTGTCTCCCTCTACGTCACAATGGGATTCGATTAGTTCTAGCTTCTGTTGCTAGGGCTGTTGGTAGAACTTGCAACATTCTAATCAGATTACCTAATGAACCAAAGCGTCCGTTGCTATGCTGGTTGCTTGGCTCAATTGTATCAGGTAGGAGGATGCGAGCAGTTCTAGTTCTGTTTCACCGCATAAATGCTCGCTCAGTCCGCGCAAAACTATTGCTTCAGAATTGCTTGCCAATGACGGTGTTTTCAGAGGACTGAAAATAGTGGAAAGAGAGCACTTTCTTTACCATGTAAACTCAGCAAAAAAGAAACATCCTCTCACTGTCAACTGTGTTTATTTTCAGAGAACTTAACGTGTAAATATTTGTATGAACATAACAAGATTCAACAACTGAGACCTAAACTGATCAAGTTCCACAGACATGTGACTAACAGAAATTGAATAATGTGTCTCTGAACGAAGGGGGGGGGGGGGTCAAAATCAAAAGTAACAATCAGTATCTGGTGTGGACACAGGCTGCATTAAGTACTGCAGTGCATCTCCTCCTCATGGACTGCACCAGATTTGCCAGTTCTTGCTGTGATATGTTATCCCACTCTTCCACCAAGGCACCTGCAAGTTCCTGGACATTGTAGCGGGGAATGGCCCTAGCCCTCACCATCCGATCCAACAGGTCCCAGACGTGCTCAATGGGATTGGGATCCGGGCTCTTCGCTGGCCATGGCAGAACACTGACATTCCTGTCTTGCAGGAAATCATGCACAGAACGAGCAGTATGGCTGGTGGCATTGTCATGCTGGATGGTCATGTCAGGATGAGCCTGCAGGAAGGGTACCACATGAGGGAGGAGGATGTCTTCCCTGTAAAGCACAGTGTTGACATTGCCTGCAATGACAGCAAGCTCAGTCTGATGATGCTGTGACACACCGCCCCAGACCATGACGGACCCTCCACCTCCAAATCGATCCCCCTCCAGAGTACAGAGTACTGTAACGCTCATTCCTTCGACGATAAACGTGAATCTGACCATCATCCCTGGTGAGACAAAACAGCGACTCGTTAGTGAAGAGCACTTTTTGCCAGTTCTGTCTGGTCCTGCAACGGTGGGTGATTGCCGGTGATGTCTGGTGAGGACCTGCCTTACAACAGGCCTACAAGCCCTCTGTCCATTCTCTCTCAGCCTAATGCGGACAGTCTGAGCACTGATGGAGGGATTGTGAGTTCCTGGTGTAACTTGGCCAGTTGTTGTTGCCATCCTGTACCTGTCCTGCAGGTGTGATGTTCGGATGTACTGATCCTGTGCAGATGTTGTTAAACGTGGTCTGCCACTGCGAGGATGATCAGCTGTCCGTCCTGTCTCCCTGTAGCACTGTCTTAGGCGTCTCAGGGTACGGACATTGCAATTTATTGCCCTGGCCACATCTGCAGTCCTCATGCCTCCTTGCAGCATGCCTAAGGCACGTTCACACAGATGAGCAAGGACCCTGGGCATCTTTCTTTTGGTGTTTTTCAGAGTCAGTAGAAAGGACACTAAAGAGGCCTAGGTTTTCATAATTGTGACCTTAATTGCCTACCGTCTGTAAACTGTTAGTGTCTTAACGACCGTTCCACAGGTGCATGTTCATTAATTGTTTATGGTTCATTGAACAAGCATGGGAAGCAGTTTTTAAACCCTTTAAAATGAAGATCTGTGAAGTTATTTGGATTTTTACGAATTATCTTTGAAAGAAAGGGGCCTGAAAGAGGGACCTTTTCTTTTTTTGCTGAGTTTTAGTCTTAATACATATTGTTAAATAGGAATAAAGAATTTGTTGTTTTTACAGATTGAAGTTGCTAGCTACTGTACTTATACAGTTGAAGTCGGAAGTTTACATACACCTTAGCCAAATACATTTAAACTCAGTTTTTCCCAATTCCTGACATTTAATCCTAGTAAAAATTAGCTGTTTTAGGATAACCACTTTATTTTAAGAATGTGAAATGTCAGAATAATAGTAGCGAAAATGATTTATTTCAGCTTTTATTTCTTTCATCACATTCCCATTGGGTCAGAAGTTTACATACACTCAATTAGTATTAGGAAGCATTGCCTTTAAATTGCTTAACTTGGGTCAAATGTTTCGGGTAGCCTTCCACAACCTTGGCCCATTCTTCCTGACAGAGCTGGTGTAACTGAGTCAGGTTTGTAGGCCTCCTTGCTCGCACATACTTTTTCAGTTCTGCCCACAAATGTTCTATAGGATTGAGGTCAGGGCTTTGTGATGGCCACTCCAATACCTTGACTTTGTAGTCCTTAAGCCCTTTTGCCACAACTTTGGAAGTATGTTTGGGGTCATTGTCCATTTGGAAGACCCATTTGCGACCAAGCTTTAACTTCCTGACTGATGTTTTGTGATGTTGCTTCAATATATCCACATACCTTTCCTTTCCAATGATGCCATCTATTTTGTGAAGTGCACCAGTCCCTCCTGCAGCAAAGCACCCCCACAACATGATGCTGCCACCCCAGTGCTTCACGGTTGGGATGGGGTACTTCGGCTTGCAAGCCTAACCCATTTCCCTCCAAACATAACGATGGTCATTATGGCCAAACAGTTCTATTTTTGTTTCATCAGACCAGAGGACATTTCTCCAAAAAGTACAATCTTTGTCCCCATGTGCAGTTGCAAACCGTAGTCTGGCTTTTTTATGGCGGTTTTGGAGCAGTAGCTTGTTCCTTGCTGAGCGGCCTTTCAGGTTATGTTGATATAGGACTCGTTTTACTGTGGATATAGATATGTTTGTACCTGTTTCCTCTAGCATCTTCACAAGGTCCTTTGCTGTTGTTCTGGGATTGATTTGCAACTTTCGCACCAACGTACGTTCATCTCTAGGAGACAGAACGCGTCTCCATCCTGAGCGGTATGGTGGCTGCGTGGTCCCATGGTGTTTATACTTCCGTACTATTGTTTGTACAGATGAACGTGGTACCTTCAGGCGTTTGGAAATTGCTCCCAAGGATGAACCAGACTTGTGGAGGTCTACAATTCTTTGGCATATTTCTATTTCTTTTTTTCCCATGATGTCAAGCAAAGAGGCGCTGAGTTTGAATGTAGGCCTTGAAATACATCCACAGGTACAGCTCCAATTGACTCAAATGATGTCAATTAGCCCATCAGAAGCTTCTAAAGCAATGACATCATTTTAGGGAATTTTCCAGGCTGTTTAAAGGCACAGTCAGCTTAGTGTATGTAAACTTCTGACACAATGGAATTGTGATACAGTGAATTATAAGTGAAATAATCTGTCTGTAAACAATTGTTGGAAAAATTACTTGTGTCATGCACAAAGTAGATGTCCTAACCGGCTTGGAAAAATTATAGTTTGTTAACAAGAAATCTGTGGAGTCATTGAAAAACTAGTATTAATGACTCCTTTCTAGGTGTATGTAAACATCCGACTTCAACTGTACCTCAGCCTGCCTAGTTAGCTAGCCGGACAGTTGTATTTAGCTAGCAAACAAGCTACTGATGTCACGTCCTGACCCTAGTAAGATGTCATTTTCTATAGTAGAGTAGGTCAGGGTGTGACAGGGTGTTTTGTGTTTTTCTATGTTTTCTATTTCTATGTTTAGTTCTAGTGTTTCTATTTCTATGTTGGGGTTGTTTGGGGTTGATCTCCAGTTGGAGGCAGCTAGTCCTCGTTGCCTCTGATTGGAGATCATATTTAAGTAGGGGTTTTTCTTCCTGTTTTTTTGTGGGTAGTTGTTTTCCGTTTTGTATGTGTTACCTGACGGAACTGGTGGTGGTGGTCGTGTTGTTGTTTTTGTTAAGTGTTTCATTAATAAAGTGAATATGAGCACTCTACACGCTGCGTCTTGGTCCCCTTTAGACAACCCGTGTTACAACTGACTAACTGTTATTGCAGCTTTCTGGTTGAAAAATGGCGAAAGAACGTTGGTTAAGCTGGAACACTAGCGTGAGCCCATAGCAGATGAATGGTATCGAATGTTCGCAGAGCCTGTTTTGATTGGAGGGACACTTAGAATTCCATTTTGCCTAAATGGCACCAAAAATGCTATCCCTTTTCTTTTTACCACTACAATCTGTTTTTAGGACGAAACTGAAAAATAACAACTTGTGTAGAAAGTAAACATCCACACCTCGATGGTGCCAAGTTTGCTTATGTCTGCATAACGAGGAAGTAGGAAAAAAATGCCAACTTCTGACTATTTCTGGTCTAGCGATCGATGACAGCAGAGTACCCTGCCCAACCTTATGTCATTAAAAAGAGGATATTATCCTGATTAAAATGGTGTCCGACTTGAAAAAATCTAAATATACACATTGTGAGATTTTTGCCGAAATATACCAGCATGCTTCTCCATAGAAAAACAATGGGGGGAGCTCAGCTTTCCAAGGGCAAAAGGTATTTCTGGGCTAGTGTTTGATGACAACGGAGTACACTGCCCAGCCGTACGTAATTAGAAAGAGGAGATTCTCATGTTTAATGGTGTCCAATTTGAAAAATAAAAATTACACATTGTGAGACATTTGGCAAAATAGACAGACACGTATATTTCCCTTTAGTAAACAATGGGACAACCTCAGAGTTCCATGAGGCATTTTTTGTTGCTGTTTATATTTTAACTACCAGCAACGTGGGCAGGTCTCATTGCCAACAATAGCAAAGCAGGCATTGTGACATAGAACAATAAACTTGGAATAGAACGTTCGGAAGGCGAGTTGGTGCCATGGTGCTCAATAGAATTAATAGGAGCTGGCAGGGTGGAAAATGCCCTAATGTAAAGCCTGTTTTTTTCGTGATTACTTCATAACTATGGCAAGCAGCTGGGACATATGGTAATATTATGAAACTATGCTCCACGACGGATGCAATTAACTTGTTTTTTATCAGAAAAAATCTTTTCAAAATGTAATTTGCCCAACCTACCTATCTTTGTATTGCTTTATAGGCCCGCTGTTCCATAAGGTGTTTTTTTAAAATCTTTTTAAATCTAATTTTACTGCTCGCATCAGTTACTTGATGTGGAATAGAGTTATGGTACACTATATTGGATCACTCCAATATGTTGATATCACTCCATGGCGTAGGGATACATCCGAGGTGAGGATGTACAGATTTACTCCCGTGTACACTAGTGTCACGGCTGGGGTCCACCCCTATATATAGACCCCATGCCCACGACACACGTTTCATTTTGTCTGCTGACATCCGTATGGTTTGAGGTACAAACTTTCTGAAGTTCGCTTGGTAAGTCACTGGTAAGTATAATATCTTGCATGGAAGTATAGTCACTGGCTCACTGACCACATGGCCAGCCCCTCCTCTTGAGTGATCTACTCGTTGATCTGTATCTTCCGCTGGTGGTTTGTCGTACTTGTGTTTCGTTAGCGTTACACTACGACTCCGTGTGCATCCATTTGTGTGGTGGTTCTTGCTGCCCACAAACTGTAATTTACCTTACACAACTTGCTGACTGGCTTTTTCTATGTGTGTGTTGTGAATTGCTTTAACATGCTGTTCTTTGCTAATTACCCTGCAGGTTTTATTTCTTGTTCTTTCCCCTGCAGTGTGTAAGAGTATCGTGGTGGGCTCCACTACGTTGAGACTAACTTTGTAGTTCCTTAATGGAGTTACTCCATCATATGGTGCTGGTTTTACTGCTTGGATATTAAACTGGCTAGGTAATATTGCAGTTGGCGTAAAACAAATCAAATCCATTACCTGGTTGCTGTTTTTTTGTCTGCCTGCTTTTCCCACACGGGTCTTCCCTGTTTTTTTGCAGGGCTACTGGGTCATTTATCCCTCACAGGGTTGCTATTCCTCCAAGCGGGTCACGACATTAGCACTCCCAGGGCGTCGGACCCCTGCTCCGTGGTCTTGTTGGCTGGTCTGAGCTTATGGCTTCCCTTTGTGACAGGTGTGATGGTGGCATCCCCTGGGGATCTGCATACCTCGTGTATGCACCGCCTGGGTTTGAGCCATGCGGAGAGGGCGGTGGAGCACCATACTGGATGCCTGTTTTGTGTGGTGTACTCAGAACGCCTGCGCCTGGTGTGATTGGAGGCCATGCGCGAGTGGGTTGGCCAGGCTGGGGATGAGCTCCCTCCCTCAGGAGTGGTGCACCAGCGAGCTGTTAGGTCCTCTACTGGGCCCAGTACCCCACACTGGAAGTGTGGCCGGAGCCACCGCAGGCAGAGCCCATCTGCTGCCAGTCCTTGAACGGAGGGCGCATGCCCTGCGTCAGGAGGTTGATAGCTTCGATGGCGACGACAGCTGTTCTCTGTTGGCCAGTGATGGGCTGTTCTTGGGGGATGATGCTGGCACTGTTCACCACCGTGAGCGGGGCTGACAGGTTGTCAGAAACCGGCAGCGGGGCTTCATTGCCCCCAGCGGCCCGAGAGGCTATGAGGAGCCTACTTACTCAGGTAGCCACTGCACTGGGCATCATACTGGTAGACATCATACTTGCAGTCTCCCTCTTCAAGTCCCCCTTCTGAGACTGGCTGCCTATTGAGAACAAGTGACAGGCAGAATTCCACACACCAGAATTCAGTATTTTAGTCTGATTGCCATGTGAGTGCACAACAAATCTGTGAAAATAAATTAATGACACAACTGTATCAAAAACTATCAAAGTTGATGTATTAAAATCTTAAATATTGCCAGGTTGGTTTTCACAGCTGTTTCACAAGGTGTTCATTGTTGTAAATTGTAAGGTATCCTTTGATGGTATTTATTTGTTCCACATTATTCATTGTTGTATCCTAGGACCTAACCGATACATATATGAGCTATGTGAGATAGGAAAAAATAAAATAATAAGGAAATCATATTATTTCAGTGTAGATTTTTATTTATTTTTTATTTCACCTTTATTTAACCAGGTAGACAAGTTGAGAACAAGTTCTCATTTACAATTGCGACCTGGCCAAGATAAAGCAAAGCAGTTTGACACATACAACAACACAGAGTTACACATGGAGTAAAACAAACATACAGTCAATAATATAGTAGAAAAATAAGTCTATATACAAAGTGAGCAAATTAGGTGAGATAAGGGAGGTAAAGGCAAAAAAGGCCATGGTGGCG
Source organism: Salmo salar (assembly GCF_965601325.2). Lineage (NCBI taxonomy): Eukaryota > Metazoa > Chordata > Actinopteri > Salmoniformes > Salmonidae > Salmo > Salmo salar. Next base: position 96,908,332 of record NC_138300.1, read on the forward strand.
AGGTAAATACAATATAGCAAGTAAAACACTGGAATGGTAGATTTGTAGTGGACGAAAGTGCAAAGTAGAAATAGAAATAATGGGGTGCAAAGGAGCTAAATAAATAAATAAATAAATAAATACAGTAGGGGAAGCGGTAGTTGTTTGGACTAAATTATAGATGGGCTATGTACAGGTGCAGTAATCTGTGAGCTGCTCTGACAGCTGGTGCTTAAAGCTAGTGAGGGAGATAAGTGTTTCCAGTTTCAGAGATTTTTGTAGTTCGTTCCAGTCATTGGCAGCAGATAACTGGAAGGAGAGGCGGCCAAAGGAGGAATTGGCTTTGGGGGTGACCAGAGAGATATACCTGCTGGAGCGCGTGCTACAGGTGGGTGCTGCTATGGTGACCAGCGAGCTGAGATAAGGGGGAACTTTACCTAGCAGGGTCTTGTAGATGACCTGGAGTCAGTGGGTTTGGTGACGAGTATGAAGCGAAGGCCAGCCAACGAGAGCGTACAGGTCGCAGTGGTGGGTAGTATATGGGGCTTTGGTGACAAAACGGATGGCACTGTGATAGACTAGATCCAGCTTATTGAGTAGGGTATTGGAGGCTATTTTGTAAATGACATCGCCGAAGTCGAGGATCGGTAGGATGGTCAGTTTTACGAGGGTATGTTTGGCAGCATGAGTGAAAGATAAGGGCAGGTTAAAATAAAAACATGACAACCAGGCAAGCCAGTGTATGAATCAAGCGGATTTGCATATGAATGGAGTGGAAATTAGCTGACTTCGTGTTCTGTATGGTAAGTAACAATGTGTCAAGCAGATTACACGTTTTCTTTGACATTTCTTAAACGTAGCAATGTTTAAGACATGGACTTCATGTTGAATGTTAACAAGGTACCCAAAAGTAGTTTGAATTAATGTTTAAATTTTATTAGCTAAACATAACCTTGTTAAAACAGCAAAATTGTCACAGAAATCAGCCTTGTTTGCATAGCAATGATGAAAATAACGTCATTTAGGCTGTAATGTAATGATCTCCAAAATTCTAATCATTAGGTCATCACACTGTTGATACAGCAACGGACACTAATAGTTTATCAAATCCCATTGTGACGTAGAGGGGGATACTATTTGGCCGGGGGACATTATTTGGCGTGACAGGGCATTAGAAGTGTTATCAGTTTAGAATTTTGTACTTAGTTTTGAAAATATATCACTTACATATGAAAAATGTGCCAAAGTGATTGAAGTAAACTCTAACAGAGTATAGCATAATGGATGAACTGGCATGACGTTCTCTAACATGGGTGGCCAAAAATAGCTACCTCAAAGCCATGCCTCCAACAAGCCACACCCTAAAATCTTATTTTAGGCTACCACTAGTCACTCTAGACCTCTGTGTTGACTCCCACACTTTTTAAATTCTCTGGCTTAACAACTTAATACAACACCAGTTTGGCATAGGAAAAGGAGTTGGGAGTCCCGGCTTTCCTGCATCACTGCTGTTTCCCGTTGTTGCACTAGTAAACATTCCATCAGACACAAAGTAGTAGCTAGCAAGATTCTCTCTTGCTTGGGCGTTACAACTTAATCTTACAGGTTGTGCAAAATGGTGGCAACCAATGTTCCCTCTAATGTTTTTTGGCACTGAGCAAATTTCAGGCCTGCTGAGCACAAACTTGAACATTGTGAAAATTCTGTGCCACTTCCAGCATGCGTTTACTGTGAACACTGAGGCTGTACCCACTTTAAGTTACAGTTTTAACAGTGGCCAAGTAGGTTCCTGTGGCTATTTGATCATAATGTAAGCCTACCAGAGTGGCCTACCATTAAAAACAATGGAGAAAATGCATCCCACAATATTTTACATGGAAATAGCTGTTCTATCATTCAGCCTACAGTAGCAGCCAATGTGTGGTGTTCAATATAGACCTACTTTTGAAAAAAACATGCAGGTCTTGACATTAATCTGTTTATCCACTTGTCCTTTAGACAAGGTGACTGAAAATGTTGTGTTTGATGGAAGAAACCACTTTACAAAATAAAATGTATTATTATTCCCATTCTATTATTACAGAGAATTAGACAAATTACGCTACCCTCTGCCTATTGGCTATTTAACTTATTCAATCCTGTCCCAAAATACAACACTGCCCCTTTTAGACAAGAAAAGCTCTTTACCTGACTCTCTTTTCAAACATGTCTATAAATATACACGTTCTGTGCTCTTGTAGGAAGCAATCACTTCCCTATTGCTGACTTCAAACAATCTATAACTTGGCTAGTAATTCACTGACTAGCAAAGGGTATGAACACAATGTGCACACATGGCTACATGCAGCTTTCACTTCGATCTCAAAACAAGCATCTACTCACGACCGCTCATGGTCTAAACACAGTCCAGTTCAAAGTAAATGGCACAGATCCATATATGGCAATGGTCTATCTGCATATAGGACTACTGTAGCTCTGATTGTTTATGCCGCACTGGTCTGTGTAGAGTACAGGCTGAGTTTCTGCCTACAAAATCTTTCACATAGTTTGTTTTGTTTCGGTATGTTGCCTCGAAAGTGACTAATATTGCGTTGATTTGATCATAATTGCCACAGTAAAGGGAAACGTTGATAGTGTTAACAGGGAAAACTCTAGGACAGTGGTCACCAACCTTTTTAAGTCAAGATCACTTTCTGAATCAAAACGAAAGCTGAGATTTACCGCTCATATTTTTTTTTTTACATGAGTTAAGTAAGCCTATGCAACATTCACCAATTAAAAACAGTACTGCAGCAATGAGGTTTGTGCAGTAAGCTATAGGTCCAATACATTATCACCTCATATTGGCTTTGCTTAAATTCCCTTGCCAATGCATTGTTGTTCAGTCATTTAAAACGTTTGAGGTAGGCTAAATGATCACATCGGTAATAGATCCATTGTGGTATTACTTGTGAGGCACAGTGGAGTGAGCATACATTTAAATAATTAGCTTTTTATTTTACTGGGCTGATGGTGCCTGCATCTGATGGTCAGTCTAAGCGAAGGGAAAGAGAAGCAGACTGAGGGTCTGCCTCTCAACATCCCTCCGCTCTCCCTTTCCAAATGGCTGCTGTCTGCACTTTGCTACCAGTATAGCCCAACCGGCTAGCAGATGGCCTTATTATTCCTTTTACATAATTTGCCATCTGCATCCAACTGGAATGTGCCCAGCTGGCTATAAACTATAAAATCACACTGCTACAACATAGAGTTCTAGATTTAAAATGAGCATGGTTCAACACCTACCTGCTTTCCCATAGAAGCACATACGCCCATCGAAACAGCAGTTTATGGCCTCACATTTGGCACCAGTGATGTCAGGAAGTCCACATTGCACCTTGTCGTTGCCCTCAACATCACAGGTCTGCTTTGGGCCTTGGTGTTTAGGCGCCTGAGGTGCTTGGGCAGGCTTCTGAGGAAGGAATTGGGCAGGCTTCTGAGGAAGGAATTGGGCAGGCGTCTGAGGACGGGGTTGGGCGTGAGGCTGAGGACGGGGTTGGGCGGGCCACTGAGGAAGGGGTTGGGCGGGCCTCTGAGGAAGAGGCTGGGTGGGCCACTGAGGAAAGGGCTGGGCGGGCCACTGAGGAAGGGGCTGGGCGAGCCTCTGAGGAAGAGGCTGGGCGGGCCTCTGAGGAAGAGGCTGGGCGGGCCACTGAGGAAGGGGTTGGGTGGGCCACTGAGGAAGGGGTTCGGGCCCGGCGGCCACTGACGCCCGAAAGGGTTGGGCAGGCATCTGAGGAAGGGGTTGGTCGGGCCACTGATGAAGGGGTTGGGCAGGCCTCTGAGGAAGGGGTTGGTCAGGCTTCTGAGGAATGGGTTGGTCAGGCTTCTGAGTAAGGGGTTGGGCAGGCCTCTGGGGAAGGGTTTGGGCATGCCACTGAGTAAGGGGTTGGACAGGCAACTGAGGAAGGGTTTGGACAGGCCTCTGAGGAAGGGGTTGGGTAGGCCACTGAGAAAGGGGTTGGGTAGGCCAATGAGGAATGGGTTGGGCAGGCCACTGAGGAAGGGGTTGGGTAGTCCGCTGAGGAAGGGGTTGGGTAGTCCGCTGAGGAAGGGGTTGGGTAATCTGCTGAGGAAGGGGTTGGGCAGGCCACGGAGGAAGGGGTTGGGCTGGCCTCTGAGGAAGGGGTTGGGCAGGCCATGGAGGAATGGGTTGGGCAGGCCACAGAGGAAGGGGTTGGGTAGGCCTCTGAGGAAGGGGTTGGGTAGGCTTCTGAGGAAGGGGTTGGGTAGGCTTCTGAGGAAGGGGTTGGGCAGGACTCTGAGGAAGGGGTTGGGTAGTCCGCTGAGGAAGGGGTTGGGTAGTCCGCTGAGGAAGGGGTTGGGTAGTCCGCTGTGGAAGGGGTTGGGTAGTCTGCTGAGGAAGGGGTTGGGCTGGCCTCTGAGGAAGGGGTTGGGCAGGCCACAGAGGAAGGGGTTGGGTAGGCCTCTGAGGAAGGGGTTGGGTAGGCCTCTGAGGAAGGGGTTGGGTAGGCTTCTGAGGAAGGGGTTGGGCAGGACTCTGAGGAAGGTGTTGGGCAGGCCACTGAGGAAGGGGTTGGGTAGTCCACTGAGGAAGGGGTTGGGTAGTCTGCTGAGGAAGGGGTTGGGTAGTCCGCTGAGGAAGGGGTTGGGCAGGCCACGGAGGAATGGGTTGGGCAGGCCACAGAGGAAGGGGTTGGGTAGGCCTCTGAGGAAGGGGTTGGGTAGGCCTCTGAGGAAGGGGTTGGGTAGGCCTCTGCGGAAGGGGTTGGGCAGGACTCTGAGGAAGGTGTTGGGCAGGCCACTGAGGAAGGGGTTGGGTAGTCCACTGAGGAAGGGGTTGGGTAATCCGCTGAGTAAGGGGTTGGGCAGGCCACGGAGGAAGGGGTTGGGCAGGCCTCTGAGGAAGGGGTTGGGCAGGCCACGGAGGAATGGGTTGGGCAGGCCACAGAGGAAGGGGTTGGGTAGGCCACTGAGGAAGGGGTTGGGTAGGCCTCTGAGGAAGGGGTTGGACAGGCCACTGAAGAAGGGGTTGAATAGTCTGCTGAGGAATGGGTTGGGCAGGCTTCTGATGAAGGGGTTGGGCAGGCGTCTGAGGAAGGGGTTGAGCAGGCTCCTGAGGAAGCGGTTGGGAAGGCCACGTCGGTAGTGGTTTCTGTCCTTTCACGGATTGAGCGTCACACAGATCAATAAGCATGGCCACTGCCATGAAGCAAGCTGCACTCCACTTCATCGCAATGGCTTCACGACAAGAAGTGATCCTCAATATTCTCTGGATGCTCTGAGGATGAAGGAGTTGAGGCCGCTTTTATAATGGATGGAGCGTTATTTACTTATTGGAAACCTGCCCCCTCCTTATTTGACTGTTCCTTTTATGAGGAGTCAATGTTTTAGCCAATCGAATTCCCTGGCTAATGGTCCTTTAGTAGCACAGTATTCAAAACAGTTGTGTAACATTTGCTAACATCCAACATTTTGGTCATGGCCTTGAGAAAGGTCTTTATGACCGACAAATGTCATGTCATTGGAGGTTTTGCCGTTCTGTCAGTATCTTAGTGTGTGGTAGTTCATCCAACAACAAAAATAATGGTCAGATACAATTCAAAAGTGTAAGGTGCAAGGATAGAATCCTGCATGGCCCATTTTTTTACTCTAGAACTGTAGCTAATGGCCCTTTAGTAGCAACTTATTCAAAATAGTTGTGTAACTGCATTATGTTTTGGTAATGACCATTTCATGTAATCCAAAAAGTGACGGTTCCTGTTTAAATGCAGTACCTTCAGAAAGTATTCATACCCCTCTATATATGTTTTTCTCACTCCTCTACACATACTACCCCATAATGACAGTGAAAACATGTTTTTAGAAATGTTTGCAAATTTATTGAAAATGAAATACAGAAATATTACATTTACTTAAGTATTCACACCCCTGAGTCAATACATGCTAGAATAACCTTTGGCAGCGACTACAGATGTAAGTCTTTCTGGGTAAGTGTCTATGAGCTTTACAGACATGGATTATTTTCCCATTATTATTTTCAACATTTTTCAAGCTCTGTATTTGATCATTGCTAGACAACCATTTTCAGGTCTTGCCAGAGATTTTCAAGCAGATTTACTGTAAGTCAAAACTGTAACTCGGCCACTCAGGAACATTCACTGTCTTCTTGGTAAACAAGGCCAGTGTAGATTTGGCCTTGTGTTTTATGGTAATTGTCATGCTGAAAGGTGAATTTATCTCCCAGTGTCTGGTGGAAAGTAGTCTGTACCAGGTTATCTTCTTGGATTTTGCCTGTGCTTAGCTCCATTCCATTTCTTTTTTATCCTGAAAACCTCACCAGTTCTTCACGATTACAAGCAAACCCATAATATGATGGAGCCACCACCATGCTTGAAAATATGGAGAGTGGTACTCAGTAATGTGTTATATTGGATTTTCCCCAAACATGATACTTTCTATTCAGCACAAAAAGTGAAATGCTTTGCCAAATGTTTTTGCAGTGTTACACTGAACAAAATATGAACGCAACATGTAAAGTGTTGGTCCCATGCTTCATGAGCTGAAATAAAATATCTCAGAAATGTTCCATACACACAAAAAATATTATTTCTGTTAGTGAGCATTTCTCCTTTGCCAAGCTAATCCATCCAGAGGTGTGGCATATCAAGAAGCTGATTAAACGGCATGATCATTACACACGTGCATCAGCATGCTTGTCGTCCTCACCAGGGTCTTAACATGACTGCAGTTGGCAAATGCTCACCTTAGATGGCCACTGGCACGCTTGAGAAGTGTTCTCTTTACAGATAAATCCCAGTTTCAACTGTACCGGGCAGGCATTGTGTACCGGGTATGGCATTGTGTGGGTGAGTGGTTTGCTGGGTTATGGTATGGGCAGGCATAATCTACGGACAACGAACACAATTGCATTTTATTGATGGCAATTTGAATGCACAGAGATACTGTGACAAGACCCTGAGGCCCATTGTCGTGCCATTCCTCCGCCGCCATCAACTCATATTTCAGCATGATAATTCCCAGCCCCATGTCGCAAGGAACTGTACACAATTCCTGGAATCTGAAAATGAAAAAATCTTCTATGTTCTGCATACTCACTAGACTTGTCACCCTTTGAGATGTATAGTAATGCCCTGGATCAAGGTGTACGACAGCATGTTCCAGTTCCCGCCAATATCCAGCAACTTTGCACAACCATTAAAGAGGAGTGGGAAAACATTCCCAGGCCAGAATCAACAGCCTGATCAACTCTATGCGAAGGAGGTGTGTCGTGCTGCATGATGTAAGTGGTGGTCACACCAGATACCGACTAGTTTTCTGATCCACACCACTACATTTTTTTAAGGTCTGTGACTAACAGATGCATATCTGTATTCCCAGTCATGTGAAATCCATAGATTAGGGCCGAATGAATTTATTTCAGTTGACAGATTTTCTTATATGAACTGTAACTCAGTAAAATCTTTGAAATTGATGCATGTAATGTTTTATATTTTTGTTCAGTGTACTTTAGTGCCTTGTTGCAAACAGGACACGTTTTGGAATATTTCGATTCTTTACAGGCTTCCTTCTTTTCAATCTCTCAATTAGGTGAGCATTTTGATGTATCTACAATGTTGATTTATCCTCAGTTTTTTCCTATCACAGCCATTAAAGTCTGTAACTGTTTTAACATCACCATTGGCCTGATGGTGAAATCCCTGAGCGGTTTCCTTCTTCTCTGGCAACTGAGTTAGGAAGGACACCTGTATATTTGTAGTGAGTAGGTGTCCAAAGTGTAATTAATAACAAAGTGTAATTAATAACTTCACAATGCTCAAGGGGATATCCAATGTCTGCTTTAAAAAATATATATATATCTACCAATAGGTGCCCCTCTTTGTCTATATGGTTGAATCTGTGTTTGATATTCAATGCTCGAGTGAGGGACCTTACAGATACAGTGCCTTCAGAAAGTAGTCAGAGTTCTTGACTTTTTCCAAATTTTGATGTTACAGCTTTATTCTAAACTAGATTACATTAAAAAAAAATCAGCAATCTACACGCAATACCCAATAATGACCAAGCAAAAACAGGATTTTAGAAATGTTCGCTAATTACTTACAGAAATACCTTATTTACATAAAGTACCAGTCAAACGTTTGGACACACCTACTCATTCAAGGGTTTTTCTTTATTTTTACTATTTTCTACACTGTAGAATAATAGTGAAGACATCAAAACTATGAAATAACACATATGGAATCATGTAGTAGCCAATAAATTGTCAAACAAATCAAAATATATTTTAGATTCTTCAAAGTAGACACCCTTTGCCTTGATGACAGCTTTGCACACTCTTGGCATTCTCTCAACCAGCTGATTGAATCGAGCATAGAAGTAATTTAGCTCGTCTGGTAGGTTCGTGTCACTGGGCAGCTTGCAGCTGTGCTTCCCTTATAGTCTGTAATAGTTTGCAAGCCCTGCCACATCCGACAAGCATCGGAGCTGGTGTAGTACAATTCAATCTTAGTCCTGTATTGACGCTTTTCCTGTTTGATGGTATGTCGGAGGGCATAGAGGGATTTCTTTTAAGCTCCCGGGTTAGACTCCCACTCCTTGAAAGTGGCAGCTCTATCCTTTAGCTCAGTGCAGATGTTGCCTGTAATCCATGGCTTCTGGTTGGGGTATGTACGTACAGTCACTGTGGGGACGACGTCATCAGTGCACTTATTGATCAATCAATCAAATGTATTTATAAAGCCCTTCTTACATCAGCTAATGCCACAAAGTGCTGTACAGAAACCCAGCCTAAAACCCCAAACAGCAAGCAATGCAGGTGTAGAAGCACAGTGGCTAGGAAAAACTCACTAGAAAGGCCGGAACCTAGGAAGAAACCTAGAGAGGAACCAGGCTATGAGGGGTGGCCAGTCCTCTTCTGGCTGTGCCGGGTGGAGATTATAACAGAACATGGCCAAGACGTTCAAATGTTCATCCATCACCAGCAGGGGCAAATAATAATAATCACAGTGGTTGTAGAGGGTGCAACAGGTCAGGACCTCAGGAATAAATGTCAGTTGGCTTTTCATAGCCGGTCATTCAGAGTATCTCTACCGCTCCTGCTGTCTCTAGAGAGTTGAAAACAGCAGGTCTGGGATAGGTAGCACGTCCAGGGAACAGGTCATGGTTCCATAGCCGCAGGCAAAACAGTTGAAACTGGAGCAGCAGCACGGCCAGGTGGACTGGGGAAAGCAAGGAGTCATCAGGCCAGGTAGTCCTGAGGCATGGTCCTAGGGCTCAGGTCCTCCTAGAGAGAGAAAGAAAGAAAAAAAGAGAGGAAAAAGAGAGAGAATTAGAGAGAGCATACTTGAATTCACACAGGACACCAGATAAGACAGGAGAAATACTCCAGATATAACAGACTGACCCTAGACCCCCGACACAAACTATTGCAGCATAAATATTGAAGCCAGTGACTGATGTGGTGTACTCCTCAATTCCATCGGAAGAAGCCCGAAACATATTCCAGTCTGTGCTAGCAAAACCGTCCTGTAGCTTAGCATCTGCTTTATCTGACCACTTCTTTATTGACCGAGTCACTGGTGCTTCCTGCTTTAGTTTTTGCTTGTAAGCAGAAATCAGGACAATACAATTATGGTCAGATTTGCCAAATGGAGGGCAAGGGAGAGCTTTGTACCGTCTCTGTGTGTGGAGTAAAGGTGGTCTAGAGTTTTTTGCTATGGTTGCCCATTTAACATGCTGGTAGAAATGAGGTAAAACGGATTTGTTTCCCTGCATTAAAGTCCCTGGGCCACTAGGAAGGATGAGCGTTTTCCTGTTTGCTTATGGCCTTATACAGCTCATTGAGTGAGGTTTTATTGCCAGCATCGGTTTGTGGTGGTAAGTAGACAGCTACAAAAAATATGGATGAAAACTCTCTTTGTAAATAGTGTGGTCTACAGCTTATCATGAGATACAGGCGAGCAGATTTCGTGCACCCGCTGTTGTTTACAAACATACACAGACCGCCACCCCTTGTCTTACGCGGCTGATGCCGCATAAACCCCGCCAGCTGTATGTTATTCATGTCATCGTTTAGCCACGACTCGGTGAAACATAAGATTTTACATTTTGTATTGTCCCGTTGGTAGGATTTTCGTGATAGTAGCTTGTCTATTTTGTTATCCAGTGATTGTACGTTGGCTAATAGGACTAATGGTAGAGGCAGATTACCCACTTGTCATCGAATCCTTACAAGGCACCCGGACCTACGTCCCCGATATCTCTGTTTCTTTCTCCTGCCAATGATGGGGATGTGGGCCTTGTCGGGTGTTTGAAGTAAATCCTTCACGTCTGACTCGTTAAAGAAAAAATATTCTTCCAGTACGAGGTGAGTAATCGCTGTCCTGATTTCTAAAAGCTATTTTCGGTCATACGAGACTGTGGCAGAAACATTATGTACAAAATAAGTTACAAATAATGCAAAAAAACACACACAATAGCACAATTGGTTAGGAGACAATAAAACGGCAGCCATATCCTCTGGAGACATTGGAAGGAAAGGGTTATTGTGTGTAGGCCAATGACAAAAAAATCTCAATTGAATTCATTTTAAATTAAGGCTGTAACTCAACAAAATGTGGAAAAAGTGAAGGGGCATGAATACCTTCTGAAGGCACTGTATTGGATATAAATGACCTTTTAATGACGTCAGACCGAGGTTCTGCGTCTGTCCTCGTGCTCCTAGATCTTAGTGCTGCTTTTGATACCATCGATCACCACATTCTTTTGGAGAGATTGGAAACCCAAATTGGTCTACATGGACAAGTTCTGGCCTGGTTTAGGTCTTATCTGTCGGAAAGATATCAGTTTGTCTCTGTGAATGGTTTGTCCTCTGACAAATCAACTGTAAATGTCGGTGTTCCTCAAGGTTCCGTTTTAGGACCACTATTGTTTTCACTATATATTTTACCTCTTGGGGATGTCATTCGAAAACATAATGTTAAATTTCACTGCTATGCGGATGACACACAGCTGTACATTTCAATGAAACATGGTGAAGCCCCAAAATTGCCCTCGCTAGAAGCCTGTGTCTCAGACATAAGGAAGTGGATGGCTGCAAACTTTCTACTCTTAAACTCGGACAAAACAGAGATGCTTGTTCTAGGTCCCAAGAAACAAAGAAATCTTCTGTTGAATCTGACAAATAATCTGGATGGTTGTACAGTCGTCTCAAATAAAACTGTGAAGGACCTCGGCGTTACTCTGGACCCTGATCTCTCTTTTGAAGAACATATCAAGACTGTTTCAAGGACAGCTTTTTTCCATCTACGTAACATTGCAAAAATCAGAAACTTTCTGTCCAAAAATGACGCAGAAAAATTAATCCATGCCTTTGTTACTTCTGGGTTGGACTACTGCAATGCTCTACTTTCCGGCTACCCAGATAAAGCACTAAATAAACTTCAGTTAGTGCTAAATACGGCTGCTAGAATCCTGACTAGAACCAAAAAATGTGATCATATTACTCCAGTGCTAGCCTCCCTACACTGGCTTCCTGTTAAGGCAAGGGCTGATTTCAAGGTTTTACTGCTAACCTACAAAGCATTACATGGGCTTGCTCCTACCTATCTTTCCGATTTGGTCCTGCCGTACATACCTACACGTACGCTACGGTCAGGGCTTTCTCCTATAGAGCTCAATTTTTATGGAATAGTCTGCCTACCCATGTGAGAGACGCAGACTCAGTCTCAACCTTTAAGTCTTTACTGAAGACATATCTCTTCAGTAGGTCCTATGATTAAGTGTAGTCTCGCCCAGGGGTGTGAAGGTGAACGGAAAGGCTGGAGCAACGAACCGCCCTTGCTGTCTCTGCCTGGCCGGTTTCCCCTCTTTCCACTGGAATTCTCTGCCTCTACCCCTATTACGGGGGCTGAGTCACTGGCTTACTGGTGTTCTTCCATGCCGTCCCTGGGAGGGGTGCGTCACTTGAGTGGGTTGAGTCACTGACATGGTCTTCCTGTCTGGGTTGGCGCCACCCCCTTGGGCTGTGCCGTGGCGGAGATCTTTGTGGGCTATACTCGGCCTTGTCCCGGGATGGTATGTTGGTGGTTGGAGATATCCCTCTAGTGGTGTGGGGGCTGTGCTTTGGCAAAGTGGGTGGGGTTATATCCTGCCTGTTTGGCCCTGTCCGGGGGTATCATCGGATGGGGCCACAGTGTCTCCTGACCCCTCCTGTCTCAGCCCCAGTATTTATGCTGCAGTAGTTTATGTGTCGGGGGGCTAGGGTCAGTCTGTCACATCTGGAGTATTTCTCTTGTCTTTTCCGGTGTCCTGTGTGAATTTAAATATGCTCTCTCTAATTCTCTCTTTTTCTTTCTTTCTTTCTCTCTCTCGGAGGACCTGAGCCCTAGGACCATGCCTCAGGACTACCTGGCTTGATGACTCCTTGCTGTCCCCAGTTCAGCTGGCCGTGCTGCCGCTCCAGTTCCAACTGTTCTGCCTGCAGCTATGGAACCCTGACCTGTTCACCGGACGTGCTACCTGTCCCAGACCTGCTGGAACCCTGACCTATTCACCGGACGTGCTACCTGTCCCAGACCTGCTGTTTTCAACTCTCTAGAGACAGCAGGAGCGGTAGAGATACTCTCAAAGATCGGCTATGAAAAAGCCAACTGACACTTACTCTTGTGTTACTGACTTGTTGCACCCTCGACAACTACTATGATTATTATTATTTGACAATGCTGGTCATTTATGAACATTTGAACATCTAGCCCATGCGCTGTTATAATCTCCACCCGGCACAGCCAGAAGAGGACTGGCCACCCCTCATAGCCTGGTTCCTCTCTAGGTTTCTTCCTAGGTTTTGGCCTTTCTAGGGAGTTTTTCCTAGCCACTGTGCTTCTACACCTGCATTGCTTGCTGTTTGGGGTTTTAGGCTGGGTTTCTGTACAGCACTTTGTGATATCAGCTGATGTAAGAAGGGCTATATAAATACATTTGATTTGATTTTATTTGAAATATCTGTTTGGCCTCTCAAGTGCCGCAGTGGTCTAAAGCACTGCGTCGCATTGCTAGCTGTGCCACTAGAGATTCTGGGTTCGAGTCCAGGCTCTGTCGCAGTTGGCCGTGACCGGGAGACCCATGGGGCAGCGCACAATTGGCGCAGTGTCGTCCGGGTTAGGGGAGGGTTTGGCCGGCAGGGGGATGTCCTTGTCCCATCGTGCACTAGCGACTCCTGTGGCGGGCTGTGCGCCGTGCACTAGGAAATAACACATATGGAATATTTTAGTAACCATAAAAGTGTTAAACATATCAAAATATATTTTATATTTGAGATTCTTCAAATAGCCACCCTTTGCCTTGATGACAGTTTTGCACACTCTTGGCATTCTTTCAACCAGCTTCACCTGGAATACTTTTCTAAGAGTCTTGAAGGAGTTCCCACATATGCTGAGCATTTGTTGGCTGCTGTTCCTTTGTCTCTGCGGTCCGACTCATCCCAAACCATCTCAATTTGGTTCAGGTCGAGGGATTGTGGAGGCCAGGTCATCTGATGCAGCACTCCATCACTCTCCTTCTTGGTAGAATAGCCCTTACACAGCCTGGAGGTGTGTAAGTCCCACTAGGCGCGAACCAGATGGGATGTCCCACTAAGCGCAAACCAGATGGGATGGCATATCGCTGCAGAATGCTGTGGTAGCCATGCTGGTTAAGTGTGCCTTGAATTCTAAATAAATCACAGACGGTGTCACTAGCAAAGCACCACCACAATATCGCACCTCCTCGTCCATGCTTCACGGTGGGAACCACACATGTGGAGATCACCCGTTCACCTACTCTGCGTCTCACAAAGACATAGCGATTGGGACCAAAAATCGCAAATTTGGACTCATCAGACCAAAGGACAGATTTCCACCGGTCTAATGTCCATTGCTCGTGTTTCTTGGCCCAAACATGTCTCTTCTTATTATCGGTGTCCTTTAGTAGTGGTTTCTTTGCAGCACTGACCATGAAGCCCTGATTAAATCAGTCTCGTCCGAACAGTTGATGTTGAGATGTCTGTTACTTGAACTCTGTGAAACTGTCACGGCAGTCGTAGGAAGGATGGGACCAAAGTGCAGCCTGTGTGCCGTTCCACATTTTATTTTCACGAGTAAGTATGCAATACATACACATAAACGAAAGAACAAAAACAACAAACCGTGACGCAGAGAAACATACACTAACTCAAAAACAATCTCTCATAAACCCAGGTGGAAAAAACAAATACTTAAGTATGATCTCCAATTAGAGACAACGATGACCAGCTGCCTCTATTTGGAGATCATCCCAAACAAAACCCAACATAGAAATACAAAACTAGAACATAACATAGAAAAACGAAACAAGAAAACCCCCCTGTCACGCCCTGACCTACTCTACCATAGAAAATAACAGCTTTCTATGGTCAGGACGTGACAGTACCCCCCCCCCCCCACTCCCGTTCGGAGTCCGCACCTAAAGAAAAAAAAAAAAAAAAGGGAGGGTTAGGGAGGGTGACAAATGTCTATGGCGGCTCTGGTGCAGTAAGCAGAGCCTTCTTATCCCGCGGATCCTCCAGCAGAGGAGGCGGCTCCGGTTCGGGGCGTGACCCCCGCTCCACCCGCTGATCCCTCTGCTTTTGTGCCACCGGACCGTAGATCATCGCCGGAGGCTCTGGACTGCGGACCGCCGCTGAAGACTCTGGACTACGGACCACCACTGAACACTCTGGACTGCGGACCGTCGCTGAAGACTCTGGACTGAGGACCGTCGCTAAAGACTCCGGACTGCGGACCGTCGCTAAAGACTCTGGACTGCGAACCGTCGCTGAAGACTCTGGACTGCGGACCGTCGCTGAAGACTCTGGGCTGCGGACCGTCGCTGAAGACTCTGGACTGTGGGCCGTCGCAGGAGGTTCCGGGCTGTGGGCCATCTCAGGAGGTTCCGGGCTGTGGGCCGTCTCAGGAGGTTCCGGGCTGTGGGCCGTCTCAGGAGGTTCTGGGCTGTGGGCCGTCTCAGGAGGTTCCGGACTGTGGGCCGTCTCAGGAGGTTCCGGACTGAAACCCCCCTGTCAGGCCCTGACCTACTCTACCATAGAAAATAACAGCTTTCTATGGTCAGGATGTGACAGAAACATTTATTTGGGCTGCAACTTCTGAGGCTGGTAACTATAAGGAACCTATCCTCTGCAGCAGAGGTAAATCTGTGTCTTCCTTTCCTGTGGCGGTCCTGATGAGAGCCAGTTTCACTTGATGGTTTATGCGACTGCACTTGAAGAAACTTTCAAAGTTCTTGAAATTTTCTGGATTGAATGACATTTCCCTTTGCTTATTTGAGCTGTTCTTGCCATAATATGGACTTGGTCTTTTAACAAATAGGGCTATCTTATATATACCACCCCTACCTTGTCACAACACAAATGATTGGCTCAAATACATTAACCCTTGTGTTGTCTTAAGGGTAAAAAATTACCAGCCACTGTGTTTAACAGCAGAGAAAACCCTCTAAATGATATTTTTTCAACTTGAAATTTGCTGACTTTTCCTAGTGACCCCAACATCAGAAAAAGTGAAACATCGCCTTTGTTCATATTTCCATGAAAGCACTACATCACCAGGGTACAAAGATTGTCTTAGGGTCCTTTTTGAAATAACATCATTTACACACCACAAAAACCACAGACACTGATTGAACTCAGCCAGCAGCTCCTGAAGAGGAAGATGCCCATGGTTGGCACAGTTAGAAATATTGTTATTTCTCCATGGGCCTGATCTCCCCCTGCACTCCTCGTAACAAGGGGAAGAGAGGCCTTCTCATAAAAGTTTTCCTTCACCCCCCCCCACCACTCTAGTTTCTTACCTCCCAAAGAGGAACAAGAATGTGGTCCTCCTGAGCACACTGCACAAAACGGCTGAGATCAGTGATCATGAGGACAGGAAGCCAGCCATCATCTTGGACTACAACCACAACAAAGGATGCGTGGACAACCTAGACAAGGTGATTGGAACTTACAGCTGCAGGAGGATGACTGCCTGCTGGCCCCTGGTCATCTTCCTTAACCTCTTGACGCACCTTAAGGCCAGGGGGCGCTATTGCGAATTTTGAAAAAAATACGTGCCCATATTAAACTGCCTCCTACACAAACTCAGAAGCTAGGATATGCATATTATTATTAGATTTGGATAGAAAACACTCTAAAGTTTCTAAACTGTTTGAATGGTATCTGTGAGTATAACAGAACTCATATGGCAGTCCAAACCCTGAGACAAATCCTAACAGGAAGTGGAAATCTGATGTGTGGAATCACTTTTTGCCTATGAAACACACAGTGAGTTAGGATACATGTAGCACTTCCTATGGCTTCCACTAGATGTCAACAGTCTTTACAAAGTGGTTTGAGTCTTCTCCGGTAAAAACTGACCGAACGAGAGGCCTGGAAAGTTTGTCATAGGGGGAGGGCCATTACTACTATGATGCGCGTGCCCGTGGGTACTCTCTCGTTCCGAAACGTTTTGTAAGACAATGCAATCGTCCGCCTTGAATATTATTGAAGTTCTGATTGAAAAAAGCCCTAAAGATTTATGTTATACAACGTTTGATGTTTGAACGAACGTAAATATTGTTTTTTTTGCACATTCGTGACGACAAGTCCCGCGCGCTTCGTACATTTTGAGTAGCCTTCGGAACGCGCTAACAAGAAGGAGCTATTGGGACATAAATTATTAACTTTTTCGAACAAAACTACATTTGTTGTGGACCTGGGATTCCTAGAAGTGCCTTCTGATGAAGATAATCAAAGGTAAGTGAATATTTACAATAGTATATTTGATTTTAGATGAGTCCAAGATGGCGCTAACCTGTATCGCCTAGCCTATTTTTCTGAGCATAGCACCTCGTTTATTGCAAAGTGGGATTTCCCAGTAAAGTTATTTTTAAATCTGGCAATGCGGTTGCATTCACGAGATGTTAATCTATAATTCTTTGAATAACAATATTATATTTTACCAATGTTTTCGAATAGTAATTTTGTAAATTGTAGCGCTGATTCACCGGAAGCATTTGAGGGAAAATATTTTCTGAACATCATGCGCCAATGTAAAATGCTGTTTTTATATATAAATATGAACTTTATCGAACAAAAGAATGCATGTATTGTGTAACATGATGTCCTAGGACTGTCATCTGATGAAGATTGTCAAAGGTTAGTGCTTCATTTAGCTGTGTTTTGGTTATTTGTGATGCATGTGGTTGGTCAGAAAATGGCGGTGTGGCTATTGTGTCGATGTACTCTCCTAACATAATGTAATGTTTTGCTTTCGCTGTAAAGCCTTTTTGAAATCGGACAAAGTGGTTCGATTCAGGAGAAGTGTATCTATAAAATGGTGTAAAATAGTCCTATGTTTGAGAAACAGAAATTATTAGATTTGGTTTTGAATATGGCGCTCTGATTTTTTCGCTGGATGTTGATCCCGGTTACGGGATCTGCGCGGCAAGAAGTTTTAACATCATTGATGTGTCCTCATAAAATACCTTCGTGATATGGAACAAGATCAATCCTACCTGGATGCCTGATAAGCACAAGAAGAACAAGAGAAGGGTGTTCCTGGAGCAGCTGGGAAAGGCACTTGTAACGCCACACATTCAAAGAAGGGAGCACCTCCCCCGTACAGCAGCCTCTGCAGCACTTGTGAAAGCTGTTCAGAGGGCTGAATCTTGTCCTGATCCACCTGACGCTGCAGCTGGGGCAAGCAAGTGGAGGAGATGCCAATTCTGCCCCCCAAAGAAGGACTGTAAAACAAATGCTATGTGCTGCACATGTGAGAAATACATCTGCAAAGTCCATGCACACACACTTGCATACTGTCCTAC
Organism: Salmo salar; assembly: GCF_965601325.2. Lineage (NCBI taxonomy): Eukaryota > Metazoa > Chordata > Actinopteri > Salmoniformes > Salmonidae > Salmo > Salmo salar. Next base: position 96,926,206 of record NC_138300.1, read on the forward strand.
ATGTGCTAATTGGAGTTGATTGATTTATGTTCTTCATGTTTTTGTTTTGTATCTATTATCTTATTTTATTCTTATTTATTGTTGTTGTTTATAGACCTTGTGGGTGGGGGCAATGGTTAAAAAAATGGGAGAAGACTAGTATTTTGTAGTTTAATTCCTCATTGTACAGTACAGTATATAAGAATATATCACCATGTTGCCAAAAAAGTTCAGACTGTTATTGTTTCCCTTCAATAAAATGCATTATAAACTACTTTCTGCACTTTTATGCTACTTTCTTAGGCTATAGAAGTGCTATTTCGTGCAAAAAAAATCTGTTTACACCTATGCAGTACCTTTAGCAAGAATAATAATAAACCTCTACTTTAGTAAAGAAAACAATTATGACAGGTGTGTTGTAATAAAAAAGAGTGGTGTCCACTGATTAAATGTCTTTCTGCATTGTGAAGAGGGAAAACACGACAAAGTTTGTTATGTTTCTTCATGCAAAATAGGTTAGGGTTTTAAAATTCAATTAAGCTGCTTTATTTTAGGTGTTTGGTGAAGGTCGGTAATGTTTTACCATTAGGACAAGGGGAGTATACAGATAGTTAAGACTACACAAGGGTTAAGAAGGAAAGAAATTACACAAATTAACTTTTTACAAGGCACACCTGTTAATTTAAATACATTCCAGGTGACTACATCATGAAGCTGGTTGTGAGAATGACAAGAGTGTGCGAAGTTGTCATCAAGGAAAAGGATGGCTACTTTGAAGAATCTAAAATATATTTTGATTTATTTAACAGTTTTTTGGTTACTACATGATTCCATATGTGTTATTTCATGGTGTTGATGTTTTCACTATTATTATACAATGTCGAAATAAAGAAAAACCCTTGAATGAGTCGGTGTGTCCAAACTTTTGACTGGTACTGTATACAGAGAAAACAATAATGGTCCTAAAACGGAACCTGTGCATAAGATATGCCAGTTAGGTATCACAAGTTCAGAAAATGTATTTAAGCATTTGCTAATTTATCATTTCTGTTCTGCTATAGTAACGTTTCAACACAGAAAAACGGCTTGTATGTGAAAAACTGTAAGTGAACATTAATCAGACTGGGTATTCATACCCCTTGACTTATTCCACATTTTGTTGTGTTACAGCCTGAATTTAAAATTGATTACAATTATTTTCTTTCTCACCCATCTACACACCATACCCATAATGATGAAGTGAAACATGTCACTCCCTGATCTGTTTTACCTGTCTTTGTGATTGTCTCCACCCCTTCCAGGTATCGCCCATCTTCCCCATTATCCCCTGTGTACTTATACCTGTGTTCTCTGTTTGTCTGTTGCCAGGTTGTCTTGTTTGTCAAGTCAACCAGCATTTTTTTCTCAGCTCCTGCTTTTCCCAGTATCTCTTTTTCTCGCCCTCCTGGTTTTTACCCTTGCATGTCCTAACTCTGAGCCCGCCTGCCTGACCACCCTGCCTGCCCCTGCCCCTGAGCCTGCCTGTCGACCTGTACCTTTGCCCCATCTCTGGATTATTGACCTCTGACTACCCTGACCCAGAGCCTGCCTCCAGTCCGGTACCGTTGCCCCACCTCTGGTTTACTGACCCTTCCCTGCCTTGACCGGTCTATTGCCTGCACCTGTTGGATTATTAAACAATTGTTAATTCAACATTGTCTGCATCGCTCGTGATTTCCTCAACCCCCTCCAGGTGTCACCCATCTTCCCCATTATCCCCTGTGTATTTATACCTGTGTTCGTCTGTTGCCAGCACTTTTTTCTCAGCTCCTGCTTTTCCCAGTCTCTCTTTTTCTTGTCCTCCTGGTTTTGACCCTTGCCTGTCCTGGCTGAGCCCACCTGCCTGACCACTCTGCCTGCCCCTGAGCCTGCCTGCCTGCCAACCTGTACCTTTGCCCCAGCTCTGGATTCTTGACCTCTGCCTACCCTGACCATGAGCCTGCCTGCCGTCCAGTACCGTTGCCCCACCTCTGGTTTATTGACCCCTGCCTGCCTTGACCTGTCTATTGCCTGCCCCTGTTGGATTATTAAACCATTGTTACTTCGACGTTGTCTGCATCTGGGTCTTACTTTCATACCTGATAAAACATGCTTTTAGAATTTTTTTACAAATATATTGACAATTAAATACAGAAATATAACATTTACATAAGTATTTGGTATTTTATTAGGATCCCCATTAGCTGTTGTAAAAGCAGCATCTACTCTTCCTGGGGTCCACACAAAACATGAAACATGACACAATACAGAACATTCACACCTCTGAATCAATACTTTGCAGAAGCACCTTTGGCAGCGAGTCTTTCTGAGTAAGTCTCTACGAGCTTTCCACACCTGGATTGTGCAACATTTGCCCATTATTATTTAGAAAATTCTTCAAGCTCTGTCAAATTAGTTGTTGATCATTCCTAGACAACCATTTTCAGGTCTTGCAATTGGTTTTCAAGTAGATTTAAGTCAAAACTGTAACTAAGCCACTCAGGAACATTCACTGTCTTCTTGGTAAGCAACTCCAGTGTAGATGAGCCTTGTGTGTTAGGTTATTGTCTTGCTGAAACGTGAATTAATCTCTCAGTGTCTGGATTTTGCCTGAACTCAGCTTCATTCAGTTTCTTTTTTATACTGAAAAACTCCCCAGTCCTTAATGATTACACGCACACCCACCACTATGCTTGAAAATATGGAGAGTGGTACTCAGCAATGTGTTTTATTGGGTTTTCCCCAAACATAACACTTTGTATTCAGGACATGAAGTTAATATGCTTTGCCACAATTTTTCTAGTATTACTTTAGTGCCTTGTTGCAAACAGGACGCATGTTTTGGAATATTTGTATTCTTTACAGGGAGGTTAGTATTGTGGTGTAACTATAACGTTGTTGATCCATCCTCAGTTTTCTTTTATCACAACCATTAAACTCTGTAACTGTTTTAAAGTCAGCATTGGCCTCATGGTGAAATCCCTAAGCTGTTTCCTTCCTCTCCGGCAGCTGAGTTAGGAAGGTCGCCTGTATGTTTGTAATAAGTGGGTGTATTGATCACCACCCATCCCCACAACGCTGTTTTTATCTACCAAGGCATTGGAAAACCTCCCTGGTCTTTGTGATTGAATGTGTGTTTGAACTTCACAGCTCGACTGAGGGACCTTACAGATAAGTATGTGTGGGGTACAGAGATGAGGTAGTCATTCAAAAATAATGTTCAACACTATTATTGCACACAGTCCATGCAACTTATTATGTCACTTGTTAAGTAAATGTGTACTCCTGAACTTATTTAGGCTCGCTATAACAAAGGGGGTTAAATACTCAAGACATTTCAGCTTTTCATTTGTAAGTCATTTGTAAAAATGTCAAAAAAACATAATTCCTCTTTGACACCATAGGGTGTTGTGTTTGGGGCAAGAACAAAACATCTCAATTTAATTAATTTGATATTCCGGCTGTAACACAACACATTTTGGAAAAAGTGAAGGGGTGTGAATACTTTCTGAAGGCCCTGTACCTGTACACAAGGTGTACTTGCAAGAATAACATTTGCTAACATCCAACATTTTGGCCATGGCCATGAGAAAGGTCTTTGTGACCGACACGTCATGTCATTGGCGGTTTTGCCAGTTCTGTCAGTATCTTAGTGTGTGGCAGTTCATTCACCTAAACATGATAGTCAGATTCAATTCAAAAGCATTAGCGCAAGGATCGAATCCTGCATTGTCCCTTTAGACTTTTTATATATATATATTTTTTTCCCCTGCAATCAGAATACCTACCCTCAAAAATATTACATGTAAAATAATAACACGGGAAATGTTATTATAATTTTCTTACCTTTTTACAGTATTACATAATTTGCAACAGCAACATCTACACCACCATTACATGTGAGGAGAATAACATTATTTAACCCCACATGTGATCTTGCAATTTCACGTGCGAAACTACAATTTAGACTAAATTTCACACATTAATCTATAATTCACGTGAGGTGATGTCACGTTCTTGAAAATGATCGGATCAAGGCGCAGCGTGGAGCCCTATAGTGCTCCAACAAAACTTACAAAGACCGTGAGGACGTAGTGCCCAAACACACTAACAATCAATCAATATCCCACAAACACAGGTGGGGAAATAGCTACCTAAATATGATCCCCAATCAGAGGCAACGATAAACAGCGGCTTCTAATTGGGAACCATATTAGCACCAACATAGAAATAGACATACTTGATCACCCCCTAGTCACACCCTGACCTACTACACCATAGAGAACCAAGGGCTCTCTATGGGCAGGGCGTGACAGGTGAAAATAAGTTATTCTCCTCACATGTAAAAAGGTGATGATGTTTTTTTTCTATCTCTTTGGTGCTATTTTCACATCTCTTATTTTTATTTCTCGTGTGTTTTTTTGTGCTACATTAATATTGATACTGCATTGTTGGGTTTGGAGCTAGCAAGAAAGGCATTTCACTATACTTGTGACATTAAAACTATAAGGGCACAAGGCGAGACACATATGCAGACACAGAAGGCAGATGGTTGAGCTCTGATATTCATTATAACACAAGGGGTAGGCAAAAGGCAGGTCGGGTACAGACGAGAGTTCATAAACCAGGTCAGAGTTCAAACAGTACAGGCCGTTAGGCAAGCTCGAGGTCAGGGCAGGATGAATGGTCAGGCAGGTGGGTTCGGTGTCCAGACAGGCAAGGGTCAAAACCAGGAGGACTAGGAAAAACAGAGACTGGGAAAAATAGGACCTAGGAGATAAGCGCTGGTTGACATGGCAAACAAGACGAACTGGCACAGAGAGACAGAAAACACAGGGATAAATACACCAGGGATGATGAGCGACACCTGGAGGGGGTGGAGACAAGCACAAGGACAGGTGAAACCGATCAGGGCCTGACAAAAACTTGAAACAAAACTCCAAACTGATTGCACTTGTAATGCGGCAAGTCTCATATTCAAAACTTTTATTGTGCATTCATTTAGTTTGAAGACAACTTTCACCACATAACCATTGATACACAATATCAGTTTACTGTGACATATCATGAGAAGATTGATTTAATCATCAAAACACAGCAGAATTATATCTTCTCAATTTTGTTATTTTAACAACCAGTAAATCCAATAGCAAAAAATGCAAGATACATGTTTCAAATTTTCCCTTTGAACGTAATATGCTCAAGTACTGTAAATCACAGTACATTACACTCTTTTCACATTAGGCATTACACATGCACTACCAATTAAAATTGACTGAACATCACATATCCATAATTTCTATCCCATGTGTGATCAAAGGTGTGAGCGTTGAAGACATCTTTCACAATCACTGATGCAAAAAATAAATGAATTGTTCAGATACAATTACAACATAGGTGTACTGTAATCAAATTAAACAAATGCAATACTTGAAAAAAACAATGTTTAGCCGTCACCAGTTTGTATCAAGCCTGTCTTGAGCATTTGACCATGGGTTATCATGACATTACAGTAAATGTCCTAATTATTCATGCACCTGGGCAAAACTTTTGGCAAGGTGAATCCAAGCCTGACATATTTCTGGATTGATGCCATTGCATGCCTCATCCACGGCCTGTAGGAGGGTGGTACGCTCATGTGGATGGCAATCAAACATCTTCTTGTATTGTATTCATTGTATATTGTATTGTACTTATGTACTGTAGTGTTTCTGTATGCGACTCAGTTAGTAAGAGCATGGCATTAGCAACACCAGAGTTGTGGGTTCAATTCCCACTGGGGTCACAAATGAAAATGTGTGGACTCACTGTTGGATAAAAGCGTCTGCTATTTAAAAGGAATATCTTACGGTATTACAGTACTGTATTGGCCAATGCAATTTTAGTAAAGCAGTGTGAACCCCACAGCTAAGGCCTAGATCAGATCGGGTGTTAACTAGCGACAGCCACCACTCGAATAGCTGGTGCTTTGGCGGTGTCTGGGGTGTAACTGCATTAGAGCTTCAAATCAGAGCGGCTGCTCACGTGGTCATTGTCACGAAGCCACACCCACCCACTTGTGTTAGAAGTTCATAACAAGAAATTGTAGTCTATATAGAAATAATGACATTCAAATTGAAAATCATAAAAGCTGTCAAATCCACAAGCGGCTCCTAGCATTATACCTAAAGCGGACTTGCTATTGGCTGTATGACGGAGTCATATTATGAGAAATCCCATGTAGCCTTGTTTACAAGTTAGAACACTGGAATGTGAGATGTAATCTACACCTCGATTAGGCTGATAGAAACCCTCATTATTTAATTTAACCTCCTAGTCGATTGATGAACCGGTGTCAATCTAAGTAACATAATAAATAAATCCCCATCAAAATTTGTCAGGTTACAATAGAGATATCAGTTGGATGTGTCTCAATCCACCACATCCACCAGTGTCGTACTTCCGCATCTGCAGTGAAAGTTGGCAGAGCTAGAGTGGTGTTTGTCAGACCATGAGACATCATCCCGAAAACGAAAACTCCCGAAAATGTCTGTAGCACCTGAGCGGTTTGACCAACAAACTATGGAAAGATGAGACTCTCATGAACACGATGGTGGTCTCCGTTTTGCACTATGACGTTTTCCCGCCAGTGTCATGGGATTCGTCTAAAGGTAACTGTCACGCCCTGATCATAGAGAGCCCTTGTTTCTCTATGGTGTAGTAGTCTAGTTTAATATTTCTATGTTTTATTCTAGTTTATATTTTCTATATTGGTGTTTTGTATGATTCCCAATTAGAGGCAGCTGGTAATCGTTGTCTGTAATTGGGGATCATATTTAAGTACCTATTTTTCCTACATGTGTTTCTGGGATACTGTTTTGTGTTTGTGCCTGCACCACGTAGTCACGTTTAGTTGTTCGTTTATTTGATTTATTTGTTTTTGCTTGAAGTTTCACTTTGGAATAAAGATGTGGAACTCTACACATGCTGTGCCTTGGTCCTGTCCTTACGACAACCGTGACAGTAACTGGTACCAGTTTTTAAAAAGTATTGGAAGTATGAAGGTAATTTTATGCATACCCAAAACAAGGGGTTAAATATGTGTAAGAAAATTAAATGATATACACTACCATTCAAAAGTTTGGGGTCACTTAGAAATGTACTTGTTTTTGAAAGAAAAGCAATTTTTTTTGGTCCATTAAAATAACATCAAATTCCTCAGAAACACAGTGTAGACACTGTTAATTTTATAAATGACTATTGTAGCGGGAAACGGTTGATTTTTAATAGAATATCTACATAGGCGTACAGAGGCCCATTATCAGCAACCATCACTCCTGTGTTCCAATGGCACATTGTGTTAGCTAATCTGTCACGTCCTGACCTTAGAAAGCTGTTATTTTCTATGGTGGAGTAGGTCAGGGCGTGACGGGGGTTTTCTAGTTTAGTTTTTCTGTGTTATCAGGTTCTAGTTTTGTATTTCTATGTTGGGTTTTGTTTGGGATGATCTCCAATTAGAGGCAGCTGGTCCTCGTTGTCTCTAATTGGAGATCATACTTAAGTAGCGTTTTTTTCCACCTGGGTTTGTGGGAGATTGTTTTTGAGTTTGTGTATGTTTCGACTCTGCGTCATGGTTTGTTGTTTTCGTTCTTTAGTTTATGTGTATGTATTGCATAGTTTCACAGTGAAAATAAAATGTGGAACGACACACACGCTGCACTTTGGTCCGCTCCTTCCTACGATATCTGTGACATAATCAAAGTTTATCATTAGAAAACCCTTTTGCAATTATGTTAGCACAGCTGAAAACTGTTGTCCTGATTAAAGAAGCAAAAAAAAATGGCCTTCTTTAGACTAGTTGAGTATCTTGAGCATCAGCATTTGTGGGTTCGATTACAGGCTCAAAATGGCCAGAAACAAATACCTTTCCTTTGAAATTCATCAGTCTCTTCTTGTTCTGAGAAATGAAGACTATTCCATGCGAGAAATTGCCAAGAAACTGTTATTTTGATGGACAAAAAAAATAGCTTTTCTTTCAAAAACAAGGACATTTCTAAATGACCTCAAACTTTTGAATGGTAGTGTGTATATACAGTACCAGTCAAAAGTTTGGACACACCTACTCATTCAAGGGTTTTTCTTTATTTTTACTATTTTCTACATTGTAGAATAATAGTGAAGACATCAAAACGATGAAATAACACATATTGGAACATGTAGTAAAGAAAAAGTGTAAAAATAAATCAAAATATATTTTATATTTGAGATTCTTCAAAGTAGCCACCCTTTGCCTTGATAACCGCTTTGCACACTCTTGGCATTTTCTCAATCAGCTTCATGAGGTAGTCACCTAGAATGCATTTCAATTAGCAGGTGTGCCTTGTTAAAAGTTCATTTGTGGAATTTCTTTCCTTCATGAGTTTGAGCCAATCAGTTGTGTTGTGATAAGGTAGGGGTGGTATATTGAAGAGAGAGCCCTATTTGGTAAAAGACAAAGTCCATATTATGGCAAGAACAGCTCAAATAAGCAAAGAGAAATGACAAAGGTGGCTACTTTGAAGAATCTCAAATATACAATATATTTTCATTTCTTTAACACTTTTTTGGTTAATACATGATTCCAAATGTGGTACTTCATAGCTTTGATGTCCATCATTAATTTAACACATGAAGGTCAGTCAATCCGGAACATTTCAAGAACTTTGAAAGTTTCTTCAAGTGCAGTCGCAAAAACAATCAAGAGCTATGATGGAACTAGCTCTCATGAGGACCGCCACAGGAAAGGAAGACCCAGAGTTACCTCTGCTGCAGAGGATAAGTTCATTAACGTTACCAGCTTCACAGAGTTCAAGTAACAGACACATCTCACCATCAACTTTCAGAGGAGACTGTATGAATCAGGCCTTCATTGTTTTATTGCTGCAAGAAACCAATACTAAAGGACACCAATAAGAAGAAGAGACTTGCTTGTGCCAAGAAACATAATCAATGGACATTAGACCGGTGGAAATCTGTCCTTTTTGGTTCCAACCGCCGTGTCTTTGTGAGACACAGAGTAGGTGATCGAATGATCTCCGCATGTGTGGTTCCCACCGCGAAGCATGGAGGAGGAGGTGTGATTGGTGTGGGGGTGCTTTGCTGGTGACACTATCAGTGATTTATTTAGAATTCAACACACACTTAACAAGCATGGCTACCAGAGCATTCTGCAGCGATACGCCATCCCATCTGGTTTGCGCTTATTGGGACTATCGTTTGTTTTTCAACAGGACAATGACCCAAAACACACCTCCAGGCTGTGTAAGGGCTATTTGACCAAGAAGGAGAGTGATGGAGTGCTGCATCAGATGACCTGGCATCCGCAATCACCCGGCCTCAACCCAATTGAGATGGTTTGGGATGAGTTGGACCGCAGAGTGAAGGAAAAGCAGCCAACAAGTGCTCAGCATATGTGGGAACTCTTTCAAGACTGTTGGAAAAGCATTCCAGGTGACTACCTCATGAAGATGGTTGAGAGAATGCCAAGATTGTCCAAAGCTGTTATCAAGGCGAAGGGTGGCTACTTTGAAGAATCTCAAATATAAAATATATTTTGATTTCTTTAACACTTATTTTGGTTACTACATGATTCCAAATGTGGTACTTCATAGTGTTGATGTCTTCACTTTTATTCTACAATGTAGAAAATAGAAAAAATTAAGAAAAACCCTTGAATGAGTAGGTGTGTCCAAACTTTAGACTGGTACTGTATCTATATATATATATAATATATATATAATTATTTTCCTGAGCTTTCTTATATCTCCTAGATATGGGACAGAGACTTCAAAACTTTATTCCTTATGATCATTTTTTTGACTGTCTTTTTTTTTAACCATTTATGAATGCGTTATTCAATGCGCTTCTACTCTGTACTTGTTGCAGTGACAATTTTTTTTTGGGGGGGGGGGGAGGATAATGAAGTAAGTTTATGTGACATTTTTTTTAGCGCGGACCCATTACACTTGTTGTTTTTGGGATTTGGTACTAAACACCAAATTCACCAAAACAACCACTATGTGGGTGTCGGCTAGCGCGTATCTTATAGAATCTAGCCCAAGGTTCAAATGGGAATAGGCTACATTGTCAGATATTTTGTATTTACAGTATACAACAACGTAATGTGTTATCACTGTACTTTATATAATAGCACAACCAAAATCACCTGAATTGCAGCTGAGATTACATTAAAAGTACATCGTGTAATTGATTAAAGCTGTTTGCGAATCTTTGCGTTTTAGGCTACTATAGCAATTGTGAAGATCTCAACAGACCTGTGACCTCTGCATGCTATCTTGAACATTTTTTTCACTGGCCTACTGTAACGTCTTGTCTGTGGTGTGGCGGAAAGAAGCGCAGGAAGCAGCGAACACTGTGTGGTAATTTTAATTAAGAACCACCCGTACAAAATAAGAGGTCTCCCAACAACAGGGAAAAATACAATGGACAAGCACAGTCAACAAACGCAGTTGACATACAGAAAAACAATCCCGCACAATAGGGTGCGGGCCAGCTGAACTAAATAGCCCTCTTAATTACCTAACTCAGGGCAGGTGAGAAAACATAAAAAAAGGGAAAAAACAAAAAGGGAATCGGTGGTAGCTAATAGGCCGGTGACGACGACCGCCGAGCGCCACCCGAGCAGGAGGGGGCGCCACCGTCGGTAGGAATCGTGACAGTACCCCCCTCCTGACGCGCGGCCCCTGCAGCGCGCCGACACCGGCCTCGAGGCCGACCCGGAGGACGAGGCGCAGGGCGATCCGGACGGAGGCGGTGGAACTCCTTCAACATGGATGGGTCCAAGACGTCCTCCGCCGGCACCCAGCACCTCTCCTCCGGACCGTACCCCTCCCAGTCCACAAGGTACTGCAGGCCCCCCGCCCGGCGTCTCGAGTCCAGAATGGCCCTTACGCTGTACGCCGGGGACCCCCCGATGTCCAGGGGGGGTGGAGGGACCTCCGGCACCTCATCTTCTTGTAGGGGACCAGCCACCACCGGCCTGAGGAGAGACACATGAAACGAGGGGTTAATACGGTAATAGGAAGGGAGTTGCAACCGATAACACACCTCGTTTATCCTCCTCAGGACTTTGAAGGGCCCCACACACTGCGGCCCCAGCTTCCGGCAGGGCACGCGGAGAGACAGGTTCCGGGTCGAGAGCCAGACCCTGTCACCCGGTGCGAACACCGGCGCCTCACTGCGGTGGCGGTCAGCACTCCTTTTCTGCCTAGCACTGGCCTCCTTCAGTGAGTCCTGTACTGCTTTCCAGGTCTCCTTGGAGTGCTGAACCCAGTCCTCCACCGCAGGAGCCTCGGTCTGGCTCTGGTGCCATGGGGCCAGGACCGGCTGGTACCCTAGCACACACTGGAAGGGTGACATGTTAGTAGAGGAGTGGCGAAGTGAGTTCTGGGCTAACTCTGCCCAAGGAATATACCTCGCCCACTCCCCTGGCCGGTCCCGGCAATACGACCTCAGGAACCTGCCCACCTCCTGGTTCACCCTCTCCGCCTGCCCATTGCTCTCGGGGTGATAACCGGAGGTTAAACTGACCGAGACCCCCAGCCGCTCCATAAACGCCTTCCAGACCCTGGATGTGAACTGGGAACCCCGATCAGAGACAATATCCTCCGGCACCCCGTAGTGCCGGAAGACGTGGGTAAATAGGGCCTCCGCAGTCTGCAGGGCCGTAGGGAGACCGGGCAAGGGGAGGAGACGGCAGGACTTAGAAAACCGATCCACAACCACCAGAATCGCAGTGTTCCCCTGAGAGGGGGGAAGATCTGTCAGGAAGTCGATAGACAGGTGCGACCATGGCCGTTGCGGAACGGGGAGGGGCTGTAACTTCCCTCTCGGTAAATGCCTAGGAGCCTTACTCTGGGCACAGACCGAACAGGAAGAGACATATGACCTCACGTCCTTAGCCAAGGTGGGCCACCAATACTTCCCCCTTAGACTCCGCCCTGTCCTCTCTACACCAGGATGACCCGCCGCAGGTAGCGTGTGCGCCCACCGAATCAACCGATCGCGAACATCGAGCGGCACATACATGCGCCCCACGGGCACCTGCGCAGGCGCAGGATCCAACACCAGTGCCCGCTCGATGTCCGCGTCCACCTCCCACACCACTGGTGCCACCAGCCTAGACGCTGGAATGATGGGAGTTGGATCGATGGGGCGGTCATCCGTGTCATACAGACGGGACAGCGCGTCGGCTTTAGTATTAAGGGAACCCGGTCTATATGAGATGGTAAACCTAAACCGGGCGAAGAACATGGCCCACCTTGCCTGACGTGGATTCAGTCTCCTCGCTGCCCGGATGTACTCCAGGTTTCGGTGGTCGGTCCAGATGAGAAAGGGGTGCTTAGCCCCCTCAAGCCAGTGTCGCCACACCCTCAAGGCTTTGACTACCGCTAGCAACTCCCTGTCCCCCACATTGTAGTTACGCTCCGCCGAACTGAGCTTCCCTGAGAAGAAAGCGCAGGGGCGGAGTTTCGGTGGCGCACCCGAGCGCTGTGATAGCACGGCACCCACCCCAGCCTCGGATGCATCCACCTCTACTACGAACGCTAAAGATGGGTCCGGGTGCGCCAACACGGGCGCGTCGGTGAACAGGGTCTTCAACTTCTTGAAGGCTCCGTCCGCCTCCGTCGACCATCTCAAACGCGCCAGCCCCCCCTTCAGCAGTGAGGTAATGGGAGCCGCTACCTGGCCAAACCCCCGGATAAACCTCCGGTAGTAGTTGGCAAAGCCCAAGAACCGCTGCACTTCCTTCACCGTGGTTGGAGTCGGCCAATTACGCACGGCCTTAACGCGGTCACACTCCATCACCACCCCCGTGGTGGAAATGCGATAACCCAGAAAGGAGACGGCTCGTTTGAAAAACTCACACTTCTCAGCCTTAACGTATAGGTCATGCTCCAGCAGTCTACCAAGCACCCTGCGCACCAGGGACACATGCGCGGAGCGGGTGGCGGAATATATCAGAATGTCATCGATATAGACAATCACGCCCTGCCCGTGCAGGTCCCTGAGAATCTCGTCAACAAAGGATTGAAAGACGGCTGGAGCATTTTTCAACCCATACGGCATGACGAGGTACTCATAATGGCCTGATGTGGTACTAAAGGCGGTTTTCCACTCGTCTCCCTTCTTGATACGCACCAGGTTATACGCGCTCCTGAGATCCAATTTTGTGAAGAACTGTGCTCCGTGAAATGATTCCACCGCCGTAGCGATAAGAGGTAGTGGGTAACTAAACCCCACCGTGATCGCGTTTAGACCTCTATAATCAATGCACGGACGCAGACCTCCCTCCTTTTTCTTCACAAAAAAGAAACTCGAGGAAGCGGGTGAGATGGAGGGCCGAATGTACCCCTGTCCCAAGGATTCCGTGACGTATGTCTCCATAGCCGCCGTCTCCTCTTGTGACAAGGGGTACACGTGACTCCTGGGAAGCGCAGCGTTAACCTGGAGATCTATCGCACAATCCCCTTGTCGATGAGGTGGTAATTTAGTCGCTCTCTTTTTACAAAAAGCGATCGCCAAATCGGCGTATTCAGGGGGAATGCGCACGGTGGACACCTGGTCTGGACTCTCCACCGACGTGGCACCTATGGAAACTCCTAGGCATTTCCCTGAACACTCCTCCGACCACCCCTGGAGAACCCCCTGTTTCCATGAAATGAGGGGATTGTGACCAGCCAGCCAGGGGACCCCCAGCACCACTGGAAACGCAGGTGAATCAATAAGGAAAAAGTTAATGCTTTCCCTATGATTCCCCAGCGTTACCATGTCCAGCGGCACCGTAGACTCCCTGACTAGCCCTGACCCTAATGGTCGGCTATCTAAGGAGTGCACGGGGAAGGGGGAATCTATCGGCACCCGTGGAATGCCCAGCTTAATGGCAAGTCCACGGTCCATAAAGTTCCCAGCTGCGCCTGAATCGACTAGCGCCCTATGCTGGGAAGAGGGAAAAAATTTAGAAAATGAAACAGGCAAAAACACATGACCAACAGGGGGTTCTGGGCGAATCTGGTGCTGACTCACCTGAGGTGACCGAGAAGTGTTCTGCCTGCCTTCTCGACTCCCAGACTGGCTCCTCCAGCACCGGTCGGCCGTGTGTCCTCTCCGACCACAGCTGGTGCAGGAGGAGCCACCTCCTCCGGTGCCCCTTGGCACGGCCCCCCCTACCTCCATAGGGGTAGGGGCGGGGGTGCACGGGGGTGGAACGGGCAGGACCCTCTCCGAACGCCCGCGGGCAGCCAGCAAATTGTCCAACCGTATGGACATGTCAATGAGTTCGTCCAGGGATAGATTGGTGTCCCTACAGGCCAGCTCCCTGCGGACGTCCGCCCGGAGACTACACCGGTAGTGGTCTATGAGGGCCCTGTCATTCCACCCCGCTCCAGCAGCCAAGGTCCTAAACTCCAGCGCGAAGTCTTGAGCGCTCCTCGTCTCCTGCCTGAGGTGGAACAGCCGTTCACCCGCCGCTTTACCTTCGGGGGGGTGGTCGAAAACAGCCCGAAAGCGGCGGGTGAACTCTGGGTAGTGGTCCCTCGCCGAGTCTGGAGCGTTCCAGACCGCATTAGCCCACTCCAGAGCTCGGCCCGTCAGGCAGGAAACGAGGGCACTTACGCTCTCCTCTCCTGTAGGAGCAGGTCTGACGGTGGCCAGGTACAACTCTAGCTGGAGAAGAAACCCCTTGCACCCAGCCGCCGTCCCATCGTACTCCCTCGGGAGTGCCAGGCGAAGCGCGCCAGAGCCAGACGTCGTAGGAGGAGGAGATGGTTGTATCGGGGGGGGGTGTAGGTGGAGAGAGGATACCACTCCTCTCCCATCGTTCCATCCTCTCCATCATCTGGTCCATGGCGGATCCGATGCGATGCAGGACCGATGTATTGTGCTGGACACGTTCCTCCATGGAGGGTAGTGGAGTGCCCGCTGCTCCCGCTGATTCCATGCTCCTTCTGGTGGTGCGGGATTCTGTAACGTCTTGTCTGTGGTGTGGCGGAAAGAAGCGCAGGAAGCAGCGAACACTGTGTGGTAATTTTAATTAAGAACCACCCGTACAAAATAAGAGGTCTCCCAACAACAGGGAAAAATACAATGGACAAGCACAGTCAACAAACGCAGTTGACATACAGAAAAACAATCCCGCACAATAGGGTGCGGGCCAGCTGAACTAAATAGCCCTCTTAATTACCTAACTCAGGGCAGGTGAGAAAACATAAAAAAAGGGAAAAAACAAAAAGGGAATCGGTGGTAGCTAATAGGCCGGTGACGACGACCGCCGAGCGCCACCCGAGCAGGAGGGGGCGCCACCGTCGGTAGGAATCGTGACACCTACACACTATATCCCATAATGTCAAAGAAATTAATAAAAAATTAAAAGCAGAAATTTCATTAGTCAATAAGTATTCAACCTCTTTGTTATGGCAACAACAGGGTTTAACATGATTTTGAATGACTACCTCAACTCTACCCCACACAATTATTAGGTTCCTCAGTCGAGCAGTGAAAAAAAAGCAGACATTGAATATCCCTTTTAGCATGGTGAAATTATGATTTACACTTTGGATGGTGTATCAATACACCCACTCACTACAAACATACAGGCGTCCTTCCTAACTCAGCTGCCGGAGAGGAAGGATACATCTTAGTGATATCACCATGAGGCCAATGCTGACTTTAAAACAGTTACAGAGTGTAATAGTTGTGATAAGAGAAAACTGAGGATGGATCAACAACATTGTAGTTACAACACAATACTAACCTAATTGACAGAGTGAAAAGAAGGAGGCCTATAAAGAATACAAATATTCCAAAACATGCATCCTGTTTACAGCAAGTCAATAAAGTAATACTCCAAAAGAAATTGGCAAAGCAAGTAGCTTTTTGTCCTGAATACAAAGTATTATGTTTGTGGCAAATCCAATACAACACATTACTGAGTAACACTCTGCATATTTTCAAGCATAGGACTGGGGAGTTTTTCAGGATACACAATTAATGGAATGGAGCTTATCACAGGCAAAATCCTAGAGGAATACCTGGTTCAGTCTGCTTTCCACCAGACACTGGGAGATGAATTCACCTTTCAGCAGGACAATAACCTAAAACACAAGGCATTGCTTACCAAGAAGACAGTGAATATTCCTGAGTGGCTGAGTTACAGTTTTGACTTAAATTAACATGAAAATCTGTGGCAAGACCTGAAAAATGGTTGTCTAGCAATGATCAACAGCCAATTTGACAGCTTGAAGAATACTGAAAAGAATAATGGGCATATGTTGCACAATCCAGGTGTAGAAGGCTTTCAATCGGTCAAAGGTGTTTCTACAAAGTATTGACTCAGGGTTGTAAATATCTATGTAAATCAGATATTTCTGTATTTAATTTAGAAATAAATTTGAATTTTTTTTTAACATGTTTTACCTTTGTCATTATGTGGTATTGTGTGTAGATGGTTAAACAAGTATAATATTTAATCCATTTTGAATTCAGGCTGTAACACAACAACATGTGGAATAACTCAAGGTGTAGGAAATACTTTATGAAGTAACAGTAACCTCAAAATGGAGCCATGGATGTGTTACTCATTTTAAGGTTGAATAAGTACTGTTACATTAGTTTGCAAGATAGCCTTAACTTTAGGCTATTAACTGTATTACAAAAGTAATAATGAATTGTGTTTGGATGACATCGCAACCAAATATCAACATTTAAAGAATAGGACTAAACCAAATCAAACTTTATTTCTAGTGCATTTAAACTTTGATTTAGTTTTATACATTTTAGATTTTTGGTTTAGATGGAGATGGAGATATGAATCCAACATAACAATTATTCATTTGTAGACAAACTGAAATTAAAGGAAGATGCCGCCACTATTTCAATGTAATTTCCTGTCATTGAGAGGAAATGCACTTTTAGGTTTCCCCCCGAAGAATGATGAAGGCTGATTATACATATTTGTGAATTGCATGTGGGAATTTCCACATGGAGTTGATAAACATCCACAAATAGGGTACTGACAGCTGTCAGTGTAGCTAGATAGCATGCTAACCTTATCTAGCTAGCTAATGTTATCCAGTGTTACTGTATATAGTTTTTTTACTACACCGTATTCAAAAGATTAGCCAGTTGGCTCTATGGCTGGTTCTGGAGCTGGATTTGTCATATGCATTGATTTAAAACTTTGCCACAGATAGAAACCACTGGCCTATCTTTGACTTTGCCATCTATTGTTAACTCCAAGGTTTTGACATCTTTCATAAATTGTGTCCGCAAGTCCGTCACAGAAAAAGTTAGAAAGAATGAGATGAAGCTCCGGTAATATGGATAACTATTGAAAGATACAGTAGCTGATATGTGTTTTTCTACATTGTAATGGACATTGTGCACCATTAGTAGGTAGGCATGCTTTGGCTACGGTACAGCAAAGCCATGTTAGCCTGTGTGCATGGTTCTCACAGGGGAAGTGAAATGATAGAATACAATGACTTTTCTCATGATCATGCACAACACAAATGACAACTAAGTTCCTTGAATTTTCTTTTGCGGGTGCCTTTTCATTATCTGGATAGACACTTGTGGTTTCTAGCTAACATTACACCAATCAAAGTATTGGAGCATGTAGTGAAGCAAAACTCAAGTGGTCAAAACCATCTTGGGGCGCCGGGAGGAGCGGATTTGCAAAACACCTTCCTAATATTGAGTTTTGCCCTCAGAACAGCCTCAATTCGTTGGGGCATGGACTCTTCAAGGTGTCGAAAGCGTTCCACAGGGATGCTGGCCCAAGTTGGCTGGATGTCAAAGGCACTTAAATATTTTGTCTTGCCCATTCACCCTCTGAATGGCACAGATACACAATCCATGCCTCAATTGACTCAAGGTTTACCAATCCTTCTTTAACCTGTATCCTCCTCTTTATCTACACGGATTGAAGTCAATTTAATAAGTGACATCAGTAAGGGTTTAAAGATTTCACCTGGATTCACCTGGTCAGTCTTTGTCATGGAAAGAGCAGGTGTTCTTATTGTTTTGTACACTCAGTGTATATTTTCTTTATACAGACTAGCAAAACATAAGTGAAAATTTACAAATTATCCAATGGATTATGATAATTTTCTGGTTAAGAAAGCTTGGGTACAAAAAAACTAAGTTTACACCCTCTATTTGTATTTGCTCCATGGCTCAGGTGGTCAAATGGACACAAGGCTGTTTGGCTTATCTCACTCACGAAGAGGAATACATTTGCATCTGTTTCTGATCAATAAACAATGCCATTCTGGTGGTTGGTAACATTCAAATAAAACCCAACCCTGAAACGAAACGTAGGCTGAAAAAAATAAATGAAAATTGGTTCTGATGATTACATTTTTAAATACATGTTTTATTTAACCTTTATTTTAACGAGGCATAATCCTGTTGTTTAAATTTAACCCTCAAAACAACAGTTTAAGTTGATGACTTTTTGCAAATCCAATGTATTTTCCACATAGACTCCATGTCTCAATATGTTGACAAATTACATTGAAATAACATTGATTCAACCAGTTTGTGCCCAGTGGGCAGTCTCCTGTGTTGATCTTGTGTGTGTTCGACTGTGGCCTTGACAGAGGTCTTACTGACCGACACGCAGCATGTCAATAAATGTCAATTTTGCAAGTATACACAGTGTGAGAGGTCATTCACCCAGGCAGTCTGCTTCGCGTTCACTTAATCTACCCCCATGTGAAAGTAACATGACTTCAGGTGTGGAAAAATCTATTTTTACATTCAATAAATACATCATCTGAAATTATTGCAACCAGAAGTTTCTCTTTAAGAATGAATGAAAGGCTAGTGTGTTTCTTTAATCTAATCATGATATAGACTTGTATATGTTCATATATAATATATCATAATTACAGTATGTGTTATTTTTGCAAAACACTATATACTGTATCCACCTTACAAAATATAACTCACATATAAGAGAACTCTTACAGAAAAGGATGTCGAAAGTCAATCAAATGTGACACATAAGTAACATTTTAATATATTACTATAGAAAAAAATTGTGGCATCTATATATAAAGCAAACATAGCAAACACACATATAAAGGTACCCAAAAGCATTTATTTCTGATGAAGAAGCGTTTTTTAACAACGAAATTCTTGAAACTTTGATAATATAACATAACATTTTTGGTATTAAGAAGTTGCTTTGAATAGTCTGCTATTAAAGGACCATCAGCCACAGCTTTGGTTGGCTAAAACCTTGACTCCTCAGAGCTGATAGGGAATATTCAAATGAGGAGGGGGCGGGTTTCCAATAAGTAAACAACACTCAATCCGTTATAAAAGTGGCCACATCTCCTTCATCCTCTTCACAGCATCCAGTGAACATTGCTGATCAATTCTTGTTGTGAAGCCATGGCAATGAAGTGGAGTGTATTTTGTCTCGTGGCAGTGGCCATGCTTGGCTGTCTGTGTGTTGCTCAGAATTGGCCACCCTTCAGTAAACCAGCGCAGCAACCCTTCAGACCCAATCGTCAGCCGCCTCAGCAGCCTCAGCAACCATCGTATCAGAAACCCAGGAACCCATCAAAAGACCAAACCCAGGCTAAGCAGAAGTTTGAGACACCATTGGATTGGACCTATCCTCTGGACCCAAAGCCAGAGCCCAAGATTATTGGGGGCTCAGAGGCGAGAACCCCTGTGGCTGCCAATTCAGTGAGGGCTGAGTGCAGGGAGAACATGGTCCACGTGGAAGCAAAGCACGACCTGCTGGGGATCGGCCAGCTGATCCAGCTAGAAGACCTCACTTTGGGAGACTGCCCTATGTCTGGATTCGACAATGTCAACCAGGTGCTCATCTTTGAGTCTCCGCTGCAGTCATGTGGTAGCCAGCTAAGGGTATGTATTATTATAATTTTTTTCTATTTCACCTTTATTTAACCAGGTAGGCAAGTTGAGAACAAGTTCTCATTTACAACTGCCACCTGGCCAAGATAAAGCAAAGCAGTTCGACACATATAACAACACAGAGTTACACATGGAGTAAAACAAACATACAGTCAATAACACAGTAAAAAAATTAAGTCGATATACAATGTGTGCAAATGAGGTGAGATAAGGGAGGTTAAGGCAATAAATAGACCATGGTGGCGAAGTAAATACAATATAGCAATTAAAACACTCGAATGGTAGAATGGTATTATAATGATGATAATGATAGTAATGAACTGTATTTATATTATTTGAAAAGCAAAAGGAAAAAAGTATAACCCCAAATGAGTGCTAAGTGGCAAAAACAAAATTACCACCCCAGGTATTTATATTATATGTAGGTCATTATTGTACACGGAAATTAGTTGTCAATTTACCTGAACAAATGTTTGGATAAAAAAATCTCACATTCCTCACAATCTCACATGTCCTGTCCATAGTAAATTGGTCTATTTGAATTAAATTTCTGAATGTATTAACATTGTTGTGATTGTTTCTCAGATGACTACCGACTCCCTCATCTACATCTTCACTCTATATTACAAACCCAAACCTCTGGCAAACACCCCCCTCATCAGGACAAATGACGCGATGATCAATATTGAGTGCCACTATCCAAGGTGGGAGGAGCAGACCTAGGTCTAGACTGATTTAGCTTGCCTGCCACAATGGAACTAATGAAACAGTTCCAAAAGTACCAATCCTGCCCACCCAGCATGTAGTATAAGATAAATCAAGCAGACTTGAAGTATTTCAGGAAATAACCTCAACCCAGGTTAGCCCCAACCCACTAGCAATAGTGGGTAAACTCAATTAAATCAAACCTGCATTCTAATATATGTATATTTTTTTATTGAATTGAGTCTCTAGTTCCAGGTGAATACAGTACCCCCACTACACTGTTTCACTACCATTAAAGTTATCATACTTTCACCACACCCACAGTGGACATTTATTTGGCTTCTTAGTTTAAAACTATTAAAAACATTAAAACATTAAAAATATTAAAAACAGGTATGGTGATTCCTATACAGACGTACAACACATCTATAAAAAACATTTGTAAAACAATGTTTCTCTCCTCCAGGAAACACAATGTGAGCAGCCTGGCCCTGATCCCAACCTGGACCCCATTCTCCGCTGCTAAGTATGCAGAGGAACTCCTGTACTTCTCCATGAGGCTCATGACTGGTGGGTAAAGATGCAGTGTAGAGAGGGTCCACACTAAAAAGCCAATTTCCCGGACCCAGATTTGGACTTTTCCTGAACTAAAAAGAACTTTCAGTGGAGATTCACCATCAAGTTCTATTGAAACTCTTAATTGAATGTACTTTTTAGACCAGGAGTACGCTTAACCTGTTCATTTCAGTAATGTTAGTATCAATAGCAAATGTAATGTTCTCTTGGCAGCTGACTGGCAGTATGAGAGGGCCGGTAACATGTACGTGTTGGGTGATATGGTGAACATCGAGGCCTCTGTCATGCAGTACTTCCACGTCCCCCTGCGTATCTTTGTGGACAGCTGTGTGGCCACCCTGGAACCCAACATAAACGCCAATCCCAGATACTCCTTCATTGAGAATCATGGGTAAGTAAGGGAGGGGGTTCAGTCAACACTAGGGGTGATTTCGTGGACATAGATTAAGCCTAATCTTGGATTTAAATGCACTTTTAAACTGGACTAAAGAACATGTTATTTCCCAAACATGGTTTAGAATAGTCCTAGACTTTAACTAATCTGGAATTACCAGTCTGATTTCTAGAAAGAAAATTTGAGCTAGTCCAGGTCTAAGTGAGGGTATAAACTAAACCAAGAAGGAGACAGGTTTAACTTCAGAATAATGCACTGTGTCAATGGCAACATAAACTCAGCAAAAAAAGAAACGTCCCCTTTTCAGGACCCTGTCTTTCAAAGATAATTTGTAAAAATCCAAATAACTTCACAGATCTTCATTTTAAAGGGTTTAAACACTGCTTGCTCAATGAACCAAAAACAATTAATGAACATGCACCTGTGGAACGGTCGTTAAGACACTAACAGCTTACAGACAGTAGGCAATTAAGGTCACAGTGATGAAAACCTAGGGCACTGAAGAGGCCTTTCTACTGACTCTGAAAAACACCAAAAGAAAGATGCCCAGGGTCCCTGCTCATCTGCATGAACGTGCCTTAGGCATGCTGCAAGGAGGCATGAGGACTGCAGATGTGGCCAGGGCAATAAATTGCAATGTCCGTACTGTCAGAAGCCTAAGACAGCGCTACAGGGAGACAGGACGGACAGCTGACCATCCTCGCATTGGCAGACCACGTGTAACAACACCTGCACAGGATCGGTACATCCGAACATCACACCTGCGGGACAGGTACAGGATGGCAACAACAACTGCCCGAGGAACACTACACCAGGAACACACAATCCCTCCATCAGTGCTCAGACTGTCCGCAATAGGCTGAGAGAGGCTGGACTGAGGGCTTGTAGGCCTGTTGTAAGGCAGGTCCTCACCAGACATCACTGGCAACATCGTCGCCTATGGGCACAAACCCACCATTGCTGGACCAGACAGGACTGGCGAAAAGTGCTCTTCACTGACTAGTCGCGGTTTTGTCTCAGCAGGGGTGATGGTTGGATTCACGTTTATCGTCGAAGGAATGAGCGTTACACCGAGGCCTGTACTCTGGAGCGGGATCGATTTGGAGGTGGAGGGTCCGTCATGGTCTGGGGCGGTGAGTCACAGCATCATCGGACTGAGCTTGTTGTCATTGCAGGCAATCTCAACGCTGTGCGTTACAGGGAAGACATCCTCCTCCCTCATGTGGTACCCTTCCTGCAGGCTCATCCTGACATGACCCTCCAGCATGACAATGCCACCAGTCATACTGCTCGTTCTGTGCATGATTTCCTGCAAGACAGGAATGTCAGTGTTCTGCTATAGCCAGAGAAGAGCCTGGATCCCAATCCCATTGAGCACGTCTGGGACCTGTTGGATCGGAGGATAAGGGCTAGGGCCATTCCCCGCTGAAATGTCCAGGAACTTGCAGGTGCCTTGGTGGAAGTGGGGTAACATCTCACAGCAAGAACTGGCAAATCTGGTGCAGTCCATGAGGAGGAGATGCACTGCAGTACTTAATGCAACTGGTTGCCACACCAGATACCGACTGTTACGTTTGATTTTGACCCCCCCTTTGTTCAGGGACACATTATTCCATTTCTGTTAGTCACATGTCTGTGGAACTTGTTCAGTTTATGTCTCAGTTGTTGAATCTTATTGTGTTCATACAAATATTTACACATGTTAAGTTTGCAGAAAATAAACGCAGTTGACAGTGAGAGGACGTTTCTTTTTTTGCTGAGTTTAGGTTTCCTGCTTTCCCTGACAGAGTCCAAATTAGTTATTCTAGAATTAGGTAACTAATTTCACTTGCATAAAATGGTTGTCCAAACTTGGCTTTCTGTTGCAAAATAATATTGTTATGGGATAATATTTTATTAACTGCAATTATTTTGATTGTTTGCTTTTATCTTCTGCATTGTTTTATTTTGATTGTTTACTCCAGTCTGTGCTCATACATACAATGCTTGAATATTTGTGGTCCATACGAGGTTTCTGAAGCAACCTCAGATCATAACCACCTTCACATAGTTAATTATGCTGCGTTTACACATGCAGCGCACTCTGATCTTTTTCCACTAATTGGTCCTTTGACCAATCAGATCAGCTCTTTTGCCAATAATTGGGTATTTATTCTGGATTAATGTAAGAATCCTATTTGTGATGTAATTTAAGATCTGTCCAGGAATCCGGCCCTAACTGTGCGAATGTGATGAGTAACCATGACTGAGGCAACATCTAATGCCTATGCTTGAGTTGTGTGGGCAACCAGGGCTGTTTAATGAGTGCCTGACTGTCATGTTGTTAAATGTGAGCCCAGCTAAAGCTTCCCCCTGCCTCGCCCTGCCCCTGCCCTTGCACCGTCTGTGCCCCCATAGGTGTCTGATCGATGCCAAAGTGACAGGTTCCCACTCCCAGTTCATGCCTCGTTCCGCAGACTACAAGCTGTATTTCCAGGTGGAGGCTTTCAGGTTCCAGGGCCAGAGGGGGAGTGACCCAATTCAGCCGCAGAAAACAAAGCTACCTATTAAGACTGCTTCAGATTTTCCCGCTACACTTGACATGGTGAGTTAATTAATTCAGTTCAATACTACTTTATTTATCCCTCACAGGGCAGGTATGAAGACAAGCAGAAAGAATACTAACAAATAACACAGAAACATATCACGAGATATCTTTTTTTTTTATTGTGTATTTATCCTATGCTTTAATTGTTACAATGGCCATGTTCTTGGTAAATCCCAACAGATCTTCATTACCTGTCACCTGAAGGCAACCACAATCGCCTTCCCCATTGATTTTGAGTACAAGGCCTGCTCCTTCATTAATACGTAAGTGTGTACGTTCTACACCTGGGTCAAATACATGTTACATTAATGAAATAAATGTTCATACTTGATGACACTGCGTATGCTATGCAATACATGAAAGGTATATTTATGTTACGTCAATACTGCAATGCTGGTTTGATGAAATGTAGCCCTAAAGCTGCAGTTTGTTAACAGGTGGAGGGAGGCTGGTGGGAATGATGGAGTGTGTGGCTGCTGTGACTCCACCTGTAGCAACAGGAAGGGACGCGATACCACTCAGCATCAAAAACCAGCAAGTACGTATGAGGCAACAAAGGTCTGCTTTTTAAGATTACAACAATGTGGAAACCTCAAAAATACTTGCAGAGAATGTTTGAATTTCTGAAAGGTCAATATCTGCTCACTGTTTGCTGCTCCTAAAATCCATTTTTGAAAGTGTTTTATTCACCACTAAAATAATTATTAATAAAGGTAACTTTTGAGAGCAGATAAACAGTGAGTGGATATTGATGTTCTTAACCTAGCTGTCTTTGTATTGTCCAGCTGCTGAAGGCTACTTTTGGATTTGTGTAATGACTCTCCTGTCTTTGTGTCTGCTCTCTACTCAGATATATGGGAGGGAGATGTTCAGCTTGGTCCCATCTTCATCTCGGAAAAGGACGCGTAATAAATTCAGACCCTGCCATTGGCATGCCCATTGAAATAAACATAGTTGATGGTTCATCATCGTCTGTGTCTTCATTCCTGCTGTTGATGTTATGCACTAATTCATTAAAAACTAAAGCTATGCACTAGTTTAGGTGCTGAACAGAGAAAAAAGACCTAGGCCTATTAATCAAATCCATAACTCTGTTTCCAAAAGTCACTTATTATTATGCTCATAACATATACCATATTAGACCATAATAATACTGATGTTGCATTTGTCTGCTTGATTAAGTCTCCTTGTAGCCTATTATCCAATGTTACAAACATATGCTCTCAGATCAGTATAAAGGGATGACCTTAGACAATTTATATGAGCCTAATTATTTGTAAATGTATGTATGTAGGAAGGAATGAAGTGTATAAAGGAAAACAGGGTGCTATTTTAAACGTTTTTTTAACAAGACCAGAGGAATAATCTGTTGAGGTGTTAGGGCACCCACACGTGGTGGATCTCCTTGAAGTGCTGGGTCATTTTGGTCCTTTCCCTAATCGGTAGATGCTTAGTTTGACCACATGGGGCGGAATACTATAATTATATTTCAGCACCCAAGCAACTGAACAGCTCCTCATGGCATTTATAGTGTCGATGAGACAAACAACCCAATCCCCATTGTCAATGGCGGTATCATTGAGCTAACATTTAGGTCTATTCCCTGCAATCACAGCTTTGACAAACTATAGTTTTCAGCAACAATTCATGGCAAAGCTTTCACAAACAAGTATTGTTGGCAGTTAAGACAATCCACATTTTAGTATTATTAAATAGTGATCCTGCCTGTCCTTTTATGTAATGGAGTCATGGTGCTCTATGGAACCCTTAGCAGGAGGTTAAATATCTTATCACATGCATAGGCTACCACCCACCCTCTCCAGTCGAGAATGAACGATACCTCCAATCACCTGACAGGACCATTTAATATGTTTTGTTGCTATAATCTGTGTTTGACCTTGAATGGAAAAGCATGTTTTCTGCTGTCTGTACCAACACCCCCTCCCCCTGCCTGCCCCTCCCTCTCTGCACCGCTGGCCCACCTCCGCTTCGTGTCACAGGCATCATCACAGCGGCAGACATTTGGCAAGGCAGGCAGCGGACTGCGGGTGTGTGGCTGGTCTGGCTGCATCGGGAAAAGATAGGGCTTTTTTGGTGTGATTACCGCAGTGTTGTTCTTTTTCTCTGCCATTTCCGGGCTGTAGAGTGAATAGCAGCTCAAGGCAAATGTGATGGTGATGCTGAGTACGCGTATCTGATTTGACTAGATCGAGGCCAGGGGGATCTGTAACAGCGTGGCGGTAGGATAGAGGGAGGGAGAGCGAAAGAAACTGGGCTGTCCGTGACTGTCCGTCTGTCGCGCGCTCCGTGGTTGTGAATGGACTGTGCTCCCTCTGTGATTCTCTGCAGTCACTTTGAGCCGTTTTTGGAGGAAGATGGCGGACAGGGCTGAGATGTTTTCCCTCTCCACCTTCCACTCCCTCACTCCTCCAGGCTGCAGGTAAGACAACAAACCCGCCGACGGAGCAATGAATGGCGACCATGCAGAGTGGGTATCTTCTCGATCGCTCAATACTGAGTGATGGAGGGCGGAGAGGATGGTGGTAGAACGTTAGTATTGTAATGAAACATTAAGGGAGTGCGACTGGAACCTTCAACCTTCTGGCCCATAGCCCTGCGCGCCATCGACTGTGCCACAAAAGCATGCTCAAGTGACAGAGTCGATATTCACACTTATAAACACAGGGTCGCTACAGTATGTGTAACAGTTATCAGTTCTGTTGATATTGCAGCATTATGTTATCACCCAGAAACGGAAAGCATGAGTATCGGAAGCTGATGATGCTGCTCTATGTCTATATAGGTCTAGGACTGCGCGCAGTGCGTATAGCTGATGCTGTGTTGATTTCGGCGTTGTCTTTGTCTCTCGCATGGTGTGAGTCGTATTAAAAATACCCTTCAGCTACACACAACACATAACTGCGTTTCAGAGCAAAGGAGAGAGAGGAGGAATGGTCACAAAGGACAAGTCATTGATTTGTGGCTGTCACGTCATTTGCCTTGCTGGCAGGCCGCATTCTCTCTCTCTGATTCAATTACCTCAGCGGTAGAGGGAGTGAGGCCCACGCCCTGTTGAGACAAGCATAGCTCGAAATGGGTGCTGAGCTGTTGCTGACACGTTATGTTTAATATCAGTAGCCACAAAATGCATATCCCCCTATTGTTAATTGGATTGGGTAGGTTGACACTTCACGTCTGTGCTCATGGTTTGGTGTAAATATAAGCGTAACTGTGTGTAGTACACTATGTGGATTGTCTGGCTGTCAGGCATCGCTAGATTTGACTCATTCTTAGAGATGATAGCTTGAGGCAGCAGCCGTCACCACTATCATGACCTGCTGTATCCTGTGCATGTGATAATAAAACTTGAAACGTTGAAATTGCTAGGCTGTTGCCAATGCTATAAGGTAAAAAACAGCTTATTGATCAAGTAAATAACATTTTTTTCTCTCTAATTGAACATAATATAACAAAATACAATAATGGCTGTGGACGATAATGGGGAGATAAATGTCACAGATTATGATAATATTCCTTGTCTTTGAATGATCAGATTTAGTTATGGATATGACTCTAATATTAGATATTATTTTAATGGATTAAATTTGCAGAATCATATGGTGCCTCTATAACAGGCACTGTATTCCCAAACAGGGGTATGCATGCCCCCAGGGATAAGCAATGCTGTGGGGGTTACACCAAATAAAAATGTGATTCGCATTAAAAAAAGAAATGTGTTTGTTAATAAAAAATCTTCACATTTTCAAGCAGTCCATTTATATTTTCCAATGGGGCTATACATTTGGGTGAGTTTTTCTCTCACCTGAGTAGCCTCGTTTCACTGCCCAAAATAAAATTAAACCATCTAGTGTTCAGCGAAATAACACCACAATGTCAAATACAGGTAGGCTAGTCAAATAATTAACATCCAATCACATTAACCGTTACTCTCTCGCGGGAATTCCACCAATGGTTCATATATAGCCAAACATAGCTGTTGCACATTCTGTTTGCTTGAAAATGGATAAATGGTTAAAAAAAAGTTAGGCTCGCATCCATAGAGACACACCAGCTCTACTGGTAGTACCAGCAGTACTACACCTGCACCTGTCGACGACACAAGTTGTTCTGCTTCCACAAGCACATCCAATGCTTGCATCAGTAATTCTACATTTGTTGTCAGCCCAGCTAGCATGGACATTGACAGTTGTGAATCTGATGCAGCCGAAGAGCTACTGCCCCCTTACCCGGGAAGGCACTGAACAACAGACAGGGACGTTGGACCATCGAAGAGGCGCAAATAGGATGAGAACTACATTGATTTGGGGTTCACTTATATTGGGAGTAGTGCCTTTCCTCAGCCACAGTGTGTTATATGTGCAAAACTCACAACTCGATGAAACCTTCACTCTTGCGCAGACATTTAGAAACAAAACATGCCAATTTGAAAAATAAGCCACAGCAGTTTTTTGAGTGAGAATTAAGACGACTTTCGAGTAGTAAGACATGTATGAAAGCAACAGATACCATTAATAAGAAGGGGCTAGAAGAGTCTTATGTGGTGAGCTACCGAGTGGCTAGGACAGGCAAGCCCCATACTATTGTGGAGGACATAATTCTTCCTGCTGCCACGGATATGGCTGGGACAATGCTGGGGGAAAAGGCCCAAAAAACTACACAGACAATGCCTTCATCAAACAACATTGTTTCATGACGCATCAGTGACATGGCAGGAGATGTTTTGAAACAATTACTGCTTCGCATACAAGCCAGTGAATTCTATGCGTTACAGCTGGATAAGTCAACAGATGTGGCAGGCCTGGCACAGCTCCTGGTATATGTCCGTTACGTTCATGCGGGGTCAATTAAGGAAGACATCCTCTTCTGCAAACCACTGGAAACCAGGACAACATGAGAGGATATTTTTTAAGTACTGGACAGCTTTGTGACATCAAATGGACTTTGGTGGTCAAGATGTGTTGGTGTTTTTACTGATGGCGCAAAAGCCATGACAGGGAGACACAGTGGAGTGGTAACACGCATGCAAGCAGTTGGTCCCGACGCCACTTGGGTACACTGCAGAATCCACCAAGAGGCTCTTGCTGCCAAGAAAATGCCTTACAGCTTGAAAGACGTTTTGGACACCACAGTGAAAATGGTTAACTTTGTTAAAGCAAGGCCCCTGAACTATTGTATATTTTCTGCACTATGCAATGATATGGGCAGCGACCATGTGATGCTTTTACAACATACAGAAGTGCACTGGTTATCAAGGGGAAAAGTATTGACACGTTTTTTTAAATTGAGAGACGAGCTTAAAGTTTTCTTTACTGACCATAATTTTCACTTGTCTGACCGCTTGCATGATGATGAGTTTCTCACGTTGTTTTTTCTCGCCTGAATGATCTGAATCTAGGATTACAGGGACTCTCCGCAACTATATTCAATGTGCCAGGCAAAATTGAGGCTATGATTAAGAAGTTGGAGCTCTTCTCTGTCTGCATTAACAAGGACAACACACAGGTGTATTGTATGATTTTTTGTATGCAAATGACCTCAAGCTTACGGACAATGTCAAATGTGATATAGCGAAGCACCTGAGT
Organism: Salmo salar; assembly: GCF_965601325.2. Classification (NCBI taxonomy): domain Eukaryota; kingdom Metazoa; phylum Chordata; class Actinopteri; order Salmoniformes; family Salmonidae; genus Salmo; species Salmo salar. Next base: position 96,955,997 of record NC_138300.1, read on the forward strand.
GAGCTGGATGCGCAATTACGCAGGTACTTTCCCTAAATGGAAGACACAAACAACTGGATTCATTAACGCTTTCATGCCCTGCCTCCAGCCCACTTACCGATATCTGAACAAGAGAGCCTCATCAAAATTGCAACAAGCAGTTCTGTGAAAATGTAATTTAATCAGAAGCCACTGCCAGATTTCTGAATAGGGCTTCGCTCAGAGTATCCTGCCTTGGGAAATCATGCTGTTAAGACACTGATGCCCTTTGCAACCACGTACCTATGTGAGAGTGAATTCTTGGCCCTCACTAGCATGAAAACTAAATACAGGCACAGACTGTGTGTGGAAAATGATTTAAGACTGAGACTCTCCAATACAACCCAACATTGCAGAGTTATGTGCATCCTTTCAAGCACACCCTTCTCATTAACCTGTGGTGAGTTATTCACAATTTTTGATGATCAAATAAGGTTTTATACTGTTAGGTTCTAATTCTCAGAGTAAAAAACTCTACGGACACTATGAAAGCTAAATCAAGTTTAATTCTTCCCAGAGGATCAATACAGCTGCATCAGACGAAGACATTTTCACACAAGCACTGATATTTAAACATTCCTCATAGGCTGAGTCTCCTCCTACACATCTGTACAAACATCGTTCTTTACTGCTAGGCAGGACACTTAGTGATACAGGCCATAAACCTTTATTTCTCCCTTAAGGTGACCTGACCTGATCTCGACCCCCGATCTCGACCTCCCTCCATCACTAATCCATGGCTCTCTCCGCTTATCAATGCCTGCCACATGTGATCGCTTCCCTGCACTCAACACACGGCTGTCATGGTGCCTGGTACCAGACTGTGTCTCTTCTACTCCCAGAGGATCCCTCCCATTGGATCCCTGATGGCTGTCAATAACATATCCTGACATAATGTAAACGTTATACATTACCCTCTTTCTCTCAGTGACATGAATATGTAAATTTCATATTCTCAGAACCCATCAGTAAGATGGCAAAGTAAAGAGCAAAATTATCGATTATTATTATATTATTATTTGTGCCCTGGTCCTATAAGAACTCTTTGTCACTTCCCATGAGCTGGGTTGTGACAAAAACTCACACTCATTGTTATGTTTAATAAATGTATCGTATGGTGTCTGTTTGGCAGGCTTACAATGGTGGCAAAAAACAACATTTGAGAGTGAGCTGATCCTGGTGCTAGAGGGGATACGCAGCTGGAGGTTGAATGTTTGAAGGGACTATAAACAGTTTGGGAACCACTGCTCTATAACATCCAGAAAGCCATACTGTAGCACATGCTGTATTACTGTAGCACATGCTGTATTACTGTAGCACATGCTGTATTACTGTAGCACATGTATTATTGTAGATCATGTGTTCCAACCTGAACTGAACTGGGATTTTTCATTCTTAAATAAGAAATGAGCGAGAGTGAGAGTGGGGTGAGAGGGAGAGTTCCTATGTTCCCTCAGCCATTGATCCTTCAGCTTTATGTTCCCACAGCCCAAGTCACTCAGCCCTATGTTCCCTCAACCTTTATTCCCTCAGCCATTGATCCCTCAGCCCTATGTTCCCACAGCCCAAGTCACTCAGCCCTATGTTCCCTCAACCTTTATTCCCTCAGCCATTGATCCCTCAGCCCTATGTTCCCTCAACCTTTATTCCCTCAGCTTTATGTTCCCTCAGCCCTATGTTCCCTCAGTACCCACTGAACCAATTTCAATAAAAACTGGGCAAATAATTTGTATTGTAATCAAATTTTGCCTTGTTTGGGGACGGAGATCATTAGACTAATACCTAGTGTGCTTTGCAAGTGTTCATTTTCGCATAACATTTTGGTCATTTAGCAGACACGTTTATCACCCCATAATGCCATCACACATCGGACACCAATGCAGTATATTTGGAGTGATATAGGGGCAACGAAATTGTGAGCTGCTATAAAAATGGTATAGAAAGGTATTTTGTATTTTAAAATAGTGTAACTTATTACAAAATACATTACATTGTAGTTCAGGCCAGTGAAATACAAATGATAATGTACTTAAAAGTAATTGAAATAATTATTTCAAAAACATGTAACTGAAATACTGCCCATCTCTGTTCCATGCAACAGTGGATCAACTCACCAATCAACATTTGTTCAACGTGTGCATTTCATTACCCACCCTCCGCCCCCTCGACCCCTGGGTTAGAAGATAGAACTGGGGGAAACATAGGGCTTTAAGCATCAGCTGTCATAGCAGCTTACCGATCACTGTACCTGTACATAGCCAATCTGTAAATAGCACACCCAACTACCTCATCCCGATATTGTTATTTATCTTTTTGCTCTTTTGCACCCACGTATCTCTACTTGCACATCATCATCTGCACATCTATCACTCCAGTGTTAATGCTAAATTGTCATTATTTAGCCTCTATGGCCTATTTATTGCCTTACCTCCCTAATCTTCTACATTTGCACACACTGTACATAGATTTTTCTATTGTGTTATTGACTGTACGTTTGTTTATGCGTAACTCTGTGTTGTTGTTTTTGTCGCACTGCTTTGCTTTATCTTGGCCAGGTCGCAGGTGTAAAAGAGAACTTGATCTCAACTGGCCTACCTGGTTAAATAAAGGTGAAATAAATCATAATAATAAAAGGGCTGAGGAAACATAGAATTGAGGGAACATAGTTTGAGGGAATATAAGGCCTTGGAAAATAGACATGGTCCCCCTTTGAAAGGTGTGCATTCTATGATGATTAGAATTTAGAAGCATACACAGGACTATTCTATGGTTCATTCTATGGCAGCTCCTCCTAAATGGAGTTCTGGAAACCTGAGTGGAGTTGCGCTCCTCTCAGAGAATTGATAGCTCAAGAATCCCCTCTCAGGGGGATTCAATCTCAGCTAGAATTCAATCTCATTACCAGAGAGATTGATCCTAGCTCCTAGCCCTTCCTTCCTTAACCTCCCAGGCTCTACTGCTCATTGGGACTAATGCTAACCAACCACTGGCTTATGTAAATAACATTGGGAACGACCTTGAGGTCCAGACAAGAAGATACAGACCAATCAGAGATACCGGACAGGGTCCCACGTCATGAGAGGAGGGTGGAAAATAAAAATATCAACACCATAAGCACAAATGACAACCACAACTGACTGAGAAAGGGGAACGGGAAACAGTAGAGGCCTCAGTAAATAGGATGTGGCAGGTGTGTGTGTGAAAGAAAGAGCTGCAAAGAGAGAGTGACAGAGAGAAAGAGAGAGAGATGGCAGTGCTGTTTCGGGACTAAATGATGGCCACAGGATTCTCTATCCCTTGTTCATTTCAAAACAGGAAATAATACTTTCACTCCAGATGGTGGCAGCTTGGTTGCAATTATTTTGCTATCACTGCTCGGTGAGGTCATTTAGAGTGTTTCTCTTCTTTTCTTTCTTTGCATGGTAAAAATGAAATTTTTGTGTTTTAGTGTTGCAGTTCATCCACTGGTCAATAACAACACTGTAGGGCTAACCAATAAGAACTGTTTGATCTGAACCAAAATCAGATACAAACAGTGTTATTGACTGCTATTCCCCATAACCTGACTATTGTGGATTACCGTACTTCGGAAGAGGCTGTGTGTGTGTGTGTGTGTGTGTGTGTGTGTGTGTGTGTGTGTGTGTGTGTGTGTGTGTGTGTGTGTGTGTGTGTGTGTGTGTGTGTGTGTGTGTGTGTGTGTGTGTGTTTATGAGCCCTGACTGAGTACTGTTGATTAGCATACTGCAGGAGAGGCCTGTTCTCCAGTATATGAGGATATGGTTAAGCACACACAATGTGCTAACTAAATCACTACGATAAACCGAGGGATCTTATGAGACAGCAGTCTTGAGTGTGTGTTTGTGTGTGTGTGTGCATGCGTGTTTATGTGAATGTATGTGAGCGAGAGAGAGTGTATGTGTGTGCTAGTGTTTTTGCTGTGAGTATATGCCATATACTTTAGATCTGATATGCACATGTTTGCATTTGTATACATGTGTGTTTGTGTAAGTGTATTGCATGTGTGTGTATGAGCTATCTGGTTTTCCAGTAATCCTGATTGGAAGGTCCTGGAATTAGGAGGGAATAAGCAGGATATTTGGGAATCCTCCCACTAGGATTTCTGGAAAACCGGGGAATTTAGGGAATGTTACCGGAATTTTGCAACCCTAGCCAGTGGTGTATTTGTGCAGTAGCCTACGGTCAGTAATCTATCTTACATAACCTCCAAATTGTTTTCCATGGGCACCATAAGCCCTGTGGGAGCTCTACTTCACACATACATGTGAGAAATATATCTCATTATATCTTGTCTATATTTCCCTTCATAGACTGATGATGCATCAAAATAGTGACAGCACAGCGTGCGAGGAGTTATCTTGATTTACTGACAATTTCATTTCCATATGGAATATAGGCCAATGACAGGCTGCTTTTAGCCTGATTTTGTGTAGAGAGAACATGGGACTACATACCCTAGGCAGTGCTTAATTTGTAAATCGGGAGGTCCCGGAACACATGGTGTATGCGAGGGGGGGTGGTTATCCGGGGCGGCTCTTAGGTACCGGGACACATTGAGAAAAATTGTGTCAAACACAACGTAGCAGCCAAGTAGCCTACTATCTATGGTGGTGAAAAGGACAGCACTGTCCAAGGTGCTGATTCATTCAAAGTATTTTAGACGTATGCACATACTTGAGTATAGCTGCAGGGCTCGTGCAAGTCCGAATTTCTTATAGCCTAGTTTTCGAGACATCAAGGTACAGCAACATTTTTAGATGACACTGGAGAACACCCACCATACTGTATCCACACATACTCAGCTGGGGGGTTACAAGACCCGAATTTCATATCATTTTCATGACATCAATGAAGCAGTAGAATAAATATCACAATATTGGAATATAACTTCAAATAAAATAAATCAATGTAGGTTACAGCAGAACAAACAAATATGAGAATATATATTCCTCCTGCATATGTGATAATATGAAGCACATATTCAGATTACAAACTTCTTCTGTGACGTGAAGGTTTTCAAAGCCTCCCACAATGACTCTCCATGTCAAGTCCATTTAACTCCTGAGAGTCAACTTCTTGCTCAAAGCCATGAGTGAGCGTGTGGCTGTAATGCCTCCTCAGGCTGTTCTGAAGACTCTGGCTGTAGGGTCAATTTATTTTTTCATTTTGCCTGTTAACCTGGGTGTCCTCTATAGCCATGTCTGCAACACTTGCTGCCACAAGATGCTCCTTGGTTCAGGCATGTTCAAAACCTTTTTTCTGAGGGCTCTTTGCTGTTGTTGTTTTACATCTGATACATAGGATGTTGATTTACTGTACATTCTACCTACTCTTTTGCTAGTTTAATCCCTCCAGTCGTTTCTAGACCAAAGCTCCCTACCTTTTTGCATGTTGTGCAGCCCAACTTTGAATTCTGCATTACTTTATTTATTTATTTATTTCACCTTTATTTAACCAGGTAGGCAAGTTGAGAACAAGTTCTCATTTACAATTGCGACCTGGCCAAGATAAAGCAAAGCAGTTCGACAACATACAAAAACACAGAGTTACACATGGAGTAAAAACAAACATACAGTCAATCATACAGTAGACAAAAATAAGACTATATACAATGTGAGCAAATGATGTGAGATAAGGGAGGTAAAGGCAAAAAAATGCCATGGTGGCAAAGTAAATAAAGTATAGCAAGAAAAACACTGGAATGGTAGATTTGTAGTTTGAAGAAAGTTCAGAGATAAAATATAAATAATATGGTGCAAAGGAGCAAAATAAATAAAATAAATAAATACAGTAGGGGAAGAGGTAGTAGTTTGGGCTAAATTATAGATGGGCTATGTACAGGTGCAGTGATCTGTGAGCTGCTCTGACAGCTGGTGCTTAAAGCTAGTGAGGGAGATAAGTGTTTCAGAGATTTCTGTAGTTCGTTCCAGTCATTGGCAGCAGAGAACTGGAAGGAGAGACGACCAAAGGAGGAGTTGGCTTTAGGGGTGACCAGAGAGATATACCTGCTGGAGCGCGTGCTACAGGTGGGTGCTGCTATGGTGACCAGTGAGCGGAGATAAGGGGGGACTTTACCTAGCAGGGTCTTGTAGATGACCTGGAGCCAATGTGTTTGGCGACGATTATGAAGCGAAGGCCAGCCAACGAGAGCGTACAGGTCGCAGTGGTGGGTAGTAAATGGGGCTTTGGTGACAAAACGGATGGCACTGTGATAGACTGCATCCAGCTTGTTGAGTAGGGTATTGGAAGCTATTTTGTAAATGACATCGCCGAAGTCGAGGATTGGTAGGATGGTCAGTTTTACGAGGGTATGTTTGGCAGCATGAGTGAAGGATGCTTTGTTACGAAATAGGAAGCCAATTCGAGATTTCACTTTGGATTGGAGATGATTGATGTGAGTCTGGAAGGAGAGTTTACAGTCTAACCAGACACCTAGGTATTTGTAGTTGTCCACAAATTCTAAGTTAGAACCGTCCAGAGAAGTGATGCTGGACAGGCGGGCAGGTGCAGGCAGCGATCGGTTGAAGAGCATGCATTTAGTTTTACTTGTGTTTAGGAGCAGTTGGAGACCACGGAAGGAGAGTTGAATGGCATTGAAGCTCGTCTGGAGGGTTGTTAACACAGTGTCCAAAGAAGGGCCAGAAGTGTACAGAATGGTGTCGTCTGCGTAGAGGTGGATCAGAGATTCACCAGCAGCAAGAGCGACATCATTTATGTATACAGAGAAAAGAGTTGGCCCAAGAATTGAACCCTGTGGTACCCCCATAGAGACTGCCAGAGGTCCAGACAGTAGGCCCTCCGATTTGACACACTGAACTCTGTCAGAGAAGTAGTTGGTGAACCAGGCGACGCAATCGTTTGAGAAACCAAGGCTACTGAGTCTGCCGATGAGGATGTGGTGATTAACAGAGTCAAAAGCTTTGGCCAGGTCAATGAATACGCACAGTATTGTTTCTTATCGATGGCGGTTACGATGTCGTTTAGGACCTTGAGCGTGGCTGAGGTGCACCCATGACCAGCTCTGAAACCAGATTGCATAGCGGAGAGGGTGCGGTGGGATTCGAAATGGTCGGTAATCTGTTTGTTGACTTGGCTTTCGAAGACCTTAGAAAGGCAGGGTAGGATGGATATAGGTCTGTAGCAATTTGGGTCAAGAGTGTCACCTCCTTTGAAGAGCTGCTTTCCAATCTATGGGAATCTCAGACGACACGAAAGAGAGGTTGAACAGGCTAGTAATAGGGGTTGCAATAATTTCGGCAGATAATTTTAGAAAGAAAGGGTCCAGATTGTCAAGCCCAGCTGATTTGTAGGGGTCCAGATTTTGCAGCTCTTTCAGAACATCAGCTGAATGGATTTGGGAGAAGGAGAAATGGGGGAGGCTTGGGCGAGTAGCTGTGGGGGGTGCAGTGCTGTTGAATGCAGTAGGGGTAGTTAGGTGGAAAGCATGGCCAGCCGTAGAAAAATGCTTATTGAAATTCTCAATTATAGTGGGCTTATCGGTGGTGACAGAGTTTCCTATCCTCAGTGCAGTGGGCAGTTGGGAGGAGGTGTTCTTATTCTCCATGGACTTTACAGTGTCCCAGAACTTTTTAGAGTTGGAGTTGCACGAAGCGAATTTCTGTTTGAAAAAGCTAGCCTTGGCGTTTCTAACTGCCTGTGTGTATTGGTTTCTAACTTCCGTAAAAAGTTGCATATCGCGGGGGCATTACAAGCCAGGGGGTTATACATTTGCTTGTTCTTGAACTGCAAATTGCACCTGCTCCGAGCACTTCATCAGTGGATGCACTGCCCTCCTCCCCCCCAGCTCACCGTCTCCCTCTCCCCTCCCTCTCCCCTCCCTCTCCCCTCCCTCTCCCACTGAGTCTCCCACTGAGTCTGACTTGCTAGTAGGACTACTAGCTAGTGGAAGTGCCATCTAATAGTTTTATACCTTTTATTTAACCTTTATTTAAACTAGGCAAGTCAGTTAAGAACAAATTCTTATTTTACAATTACAGCCTACACCGGCCAAACCCTCCCCTAACCCGCCAATTGTGCGCCGCCCTATGGGACTCCCGATCACGGCCGGTTGTGATACAGCCCAGGATCGAACCAGGGTCTGTAGTGACGCCTCTAGCACTGAGATGCAGTGCCTTCGATCGCTGCGCTACTCGGGAGCTCGTGGTGATGCTGAACAGGCGGGATTAGCATCGCCATCAGGAACAGTTTGCCCCTCACTCCTCTCCTCCGGCACTGACAGTTCTCTGACTCATTCTGAGTTAGATTCACCATCTTTCTCTGGATTTTTGGAGTCAAGCTCGATTGCCTTTTCTCATCAATTTTCTTATTTGGCTTTTCCACGATTCAAATTCAGTAGGGAGACGACTAGACTAGGCTACGTGACGTGATTACGTAGGGACATCTTCACTAGCTGACCACCACTACCAAGACCTGTGTCAAGATCAGTTACTTACCCCACTGGCCCTCCCATAATCTTTATGTACAAATAAGAGAGTAGGTCTGGAATCAGAGTGGCAGGATAGGATGATAACATAGAAGGATCAACGCGCTTTTACATGATGGTCTTTCTGGGGATCAGGAGAAATAACAAGGAGGCAAATTGATTTAATGCTGATCGCTTTTATTACAATGTCTACAGTGCGAACAGTGAAATAATGAATAAATCATGCCGCGAGAGGTACCGGATCGGGGCCAATAGGTGCCGGAACAAACAAAGTCAAATCTGAGAGGTGCCGTATCCTGTGATATAAACCATAAACCACCAGAGGAAATGTTTCCACAAATGTGAGTACTGAATAGTGTACCTAAATACATATGAACACCTTCAAATGTTGCAGTCTGTCACGCCCTGACCTTAGAGATCCTTTTTATTCTCTTTTATTCTCTATTCTATTTGGTTAGGTCAGGGTGTGACTAGGCTGGGCAATCTATGTTTTCTATTTCTTTGTTGGCCGGGTATGGTTCCCAGTCAGAGGCAGCTGTCTATCGTTGTCTCTGATTGGGGATCATATTTAGGCAGCTTTTTCCCACCTGTAGTTTGTGGGATCTTGTTTTGGTACTGTGCTGTTTAGCCCTACTAAACATTACGTTTCGTTTGTATTATTTTTTTTTCGGTGTTCATTTAACAAAGTAAGATGTACGCCTACCACGCTGCACCTTGGTCCAATCCTTCCAACAACGATCGTTACACAGTCTCCCTCCCTCCCTCCCTCCCTCCCTTTCTCTATCTAATTTGTATCTCTGTTTGGATGTGTGTACAGTATGATCTTTATATGCCGAGACTCTGGTTCTCTCCTTTTGTGGTTTCTATTCTCTATGATCGGAGTGTGATTGAGGATTGCTAACCCCTTTCCTCTTTGGGTGGCTATTTCAATATGATCTCTTTTTTACATTCTGCCCCTTTGAAGCCAGCTGGATACAGGGATGGGGGGGAAGAGTGGAGCAGAGGGAGGGTAGGTGGGGAGGCATTCTCCAGAGCAGGATACTGCCACAGAGTATAAGAGGCTTAAATAAAAACAATAAATAAAAACAACAGAGTCTCTCTCTCTGCCCCCTCCCCATCTCTTAATTTTTCTTTCTTTCTCTCTCACTCTCACCCCATATTGCATTAAAGAATGACCATAACAATGATGGTAAATGAAATGACATGTTTTTTTTTTGTGTTCTTTTTTTTTTTTACTTTCCCATTTCCAAATGGGTCATTTTTGCGTAATCCTTCATGATTCGGTTGCATCAGTAAGATAGTAATCCTTTTTTTTTATGGTTTATTTCTCTGCGCTTTTGCGTAAGCCTCGGAATTATATCAGAATGGGTTCTTATTGAAAAGTTCTCCTACAAATGAATTCATTTTAATATGAAGTCCAATGTTATTATCAGACTCAGCCATGGATATCGACATGCCATAAGCACAAAGATGGTCCCCACTCACATTAATGAAATCATGTGTTTTCATTTTTCTATGTTTCCTGAGGTAGTAGATGTCCTCCAGACCAGAAACTGTGTTTGTGCGGGTGCATGGACATGTCTCTCTGTGTGCCTGATTGAGAGAGATGGAGATAAAGCACACATGGGCAGATTGCTTGGTATCTCAGTCACATGGTCACATACCCCACATAAAACATACTCTTTAGATTCCACCAGACAGCAACCCTGACAGTTGAACATTGGCATTGAGTTGAGCAGTGAACACAGAATGGAGACAAACCACAGATGAGAACATGGAGGCGAAGGAACGGCTCTGGGCCTGGTTTCCCAAAAGCACCTTAAGGCGAAGTTCATAATTAGAACCTTCGTAGGAGCATCGTTAAATCTCAGCTCTGTTTCCCAAAACCATCGTTATTAACGTTGCACTTGAAACATAGAATCACATGGTTTATCTGTCTCTATGTGACTGCCGATAACTTCAGAACGAAGTTGACAACAAATACTTCCAATGTCTTTGCAATTGATACAAACAAGTGACGTATAAAAATATGCTTCAAATGAAAACCGAGATGACTGCGTTAAAATATGAACAGTAGGTTATAGGCCTATTTCAATCATATTGAAGTACATTTCATGTTCAATCAATTGAGTTCTATTTTGCTATTTGTAGGCAACTGTCTGTAATTTGTCTCAACATATTTCATGATGTGTAGCTAAACATGTGTGTGATGATGTTCCAAATTGGTGATTTAGTGCATTTTTATTGGGTAAGCATTATAATAAGCTGCCTCAATATTTGCGGCCGTAGGTAGTAATATCTCTCTAGGAGCTGATCCGTCGTCAGTATTGAGAAATAATTATAATATTAAGGTCAGATTTGAATGGAGAAAGCTGATCTGAGAACAGCGCTCCCTTTCTTTCAGTATTGACACTATGCCACAACAACGCACTTAGCAACTGTTCTCCCTAAGCGGTGTTTTGGGAAACGCATGTTACATCTTCAGCCGTTGTAGGAAAGATGCATTGTTAAAACACTCGTAAGCCTAAGTTCCATCGCTATCGGGAAACCAGGCCCTGGTCTGCTTTGCTCTGCTCTGATATGATCACAAATGACAGAAGGAGAATGGAAGAACAAGTCTGTGGTTCAAGGACTGGTCATCAGTCTGAGAGAGGGACAGAGAGAAAGTGAGAGGGAGGAAGAGAGAGGAGGAGAGAGTGAGAGGATGGGAGAGAGAGAAGGAGAGTATCGATACTGATATCATAGTACAGCACTGGCTATAGACCAGCAACAGGGCAGAGACAGAGACAGGGACCTGTCTACTTTAACTAGACTACAAGCCAAATCACATCTGATACAATACACATACACAACAGAAGAGACGTAGGATAGAATGGCAGTGTGGTTTAATATGGAAGACACATATTCATGGGTTCCCCTTTATCCTCAGTGTCAGATCCGGGTTGTAAAAGACTGGGTTGTGACATGGTTTTGGTCTCTTGTCTCCATGCCCTAATAAGGCCACCGCTTCCTCTCTAACCTCATGATTTATGCAGGATCACGTGCAGAGGAAGGGACCAGTCACTGCTACACTGGCTATGGAGAGGAGGGGGACACATTATGGCGTCATACACATTGCAACACTGCTTAAGCAGCGAGGGGGCATGCTGTATTATGTAGTGATACATTTTGTCCAGTCAATGCCACTGGGCTCTTCTCAATATTCTAAACAGACTTCCTCCCCTCATTTCCTTGTGACATGGTCAGGGTGAGTTTGAGGTTGAGGGAGAGAACTAGAAAGTGAATGAGAAAGACAGAAGTAAAAGCAATTGAGCGAGAGAAGGCTATTGGTCTTGTGCTTGCATATTACCCCCAGTAACTATGCAGCTTTTGGTGTGACACACATTCCTCAGTGCTTGCAGGTGGCAGGAAATGGAGACACATTTAACTGTGACACACATTGCAGGGCTGCAGGAGAGACACAGCACTTAGCAGATGAGACAGACAGACAGACAGACAGACAGACAGACAGACAGACAGACAGACAGACAGACAGACAGACAGACAGACAGACAGACAGACAGACAGACAGACAGACAGACAGACAGACAGATTAAATGGAGTCTGTAGACAGACACAGCAGTACACTAAACTCCTGAACCTGACAAAGCACAATACCAAAATAATCATATAGTGAGGCAGTCAAAATGGCTGGTTTAAATATGGATATTAGCCAGTGGCGAACCGTCATTCAGGCTCTGCCCCACCTGTTTTGAGCCCCACATTTTAAGCAAAAAAAAAAGTAAAAATAAATTATATATTCAGTATACTGTATATATCATTTTTGGGTGGGGGGGGTTGCCTGTTTTGCATGTTATTTTTGCATTAATATGTGTCACGTATCAGTTTACAAACAATGTAAAAAAATAATTCAGTTAATAAAGCTGCATAGATAGGTCTCATTTTTGTTTTCTTGAGTAAGGCAGCTCCAAAATACAGGTGTTTCGGCCTAGCTCAGGGCTTTCTGTGGTTGTTGGGCGAGCCAGCAGAAAATAGGACCATTGCACCTTGATTGCCTCAGTGTTCTGTCACTCATGGGGACAGTACGTCATCGCCAAGTTTAAGTTCTTAGTACGGGTAGGCATCCACAATTTCAGCCCTTTGGGTCCTGCCATAGAGTTATATTACAAGTGCCCTTCCAAGAAGGCTCAAGGTCATTGGCCACAGATAAAATTACATCAAATTACATTATATGTACAGTAGCTTTGATTGGACTGATCATGTCAGTATCTAACTTTCAAATGTATATATATGCAGGCCTTAACCACTACCCTGAGAGCACTTGATTCAGTGTATCATGCAGCCCTCAGGTTCATTACCAATCAAAAACGTCTAACACATTATGATCTCTACAGCGCTGTCGGCTGGTCGTCATTGACCTTGCATAGGCTTAAACACTGGTATACACTGATTTATAAGGCCATATTGGGTAAAATGCCATTTTATCTCTGTTCTTTTTTAGTCAGGTCGGTAAATATATATCAATTACGGTCCCATTTTCATTTGCTTCTAACAGTACCAAAATTTAGAACAGGTCATGGTAGAAATAGTTTTAGTTACTTAGCTCCGTGGTCTTGGAATTCTCTCCTGAACATTTAAAAATGTTATGATCTAGTTTCGTTGGTGGAGTTTAAACACTTGATCGATGTATATATCATAGAAGAGTGTAATTGTCTTTAGGACAACTGTTTTTAGTCAAGAATTTTGTGTTTGTAACGTAAAATGTTTTTGTTGTACTGTATGTGTGTTTATAGTTGTGTTTAATGTTGTGTTAGTGTATGTAATTGTTGTACTGTCTGTGTGTTTATAGTTGTGTTTAATGTTGTGTTAGTGTATGTAAGTTGTTTTGTCTGAAACGTTGTTCCCCCTGCTGCTATTGGACCACGTCTCTCGTGGAAAAGAGATGTTATCTCAATGAGAAAAACCTGGATAAATAAAGGTAAAAAATATATATAAAAAATAAAAAAGTCTTAGCTAGCAGTCATCATCATGAATCAAGTCGACAATCTACTGGCAAATCCTTTTTAATCCTTGTCATATGAAGAGAAATAATGAAGAGACATTTTTTGATAAAACGTATCGGTGCTCTTCGGCCATTGGATATATACCGGTAAAGATTACACAACAAGTTGGAAATTCAACAATGAGTCGTTTGGAAGGAATCAGTGGCTAACTGCAAGCATTGCAAAGCAACCACTAATGTTAGCCTGCTATTCAACGGAGTGGCTGAGTACCCACCATAAATCCAGAGAATGCCAGACTTTGATGACAAAGTTTGATGACAAAATTTGCCCACAAAGGATCGCCGTGCCACCTCACAAGGTGAGTCTAAAAATGTCTTGTATGCTGCTGCATAAATTATGTAATATGCAAGGGAGATATGTATACTGTAGCTAAGAAAGTAATACTAAGTGTATGTTTTGTAGTAAACTGTTAGTAGCCCTTGTGCCTCACCCTAATAATTTGGTCTATTTTCACCAACGCTGTATTGTAAACACATCGTTCGAGGTCGGTGTTTGCAGAATTTTTTTTGTACAGCTTTGACAGTGCTACTGATAGTAGTGGTGGCGCTTGGTTTGCACGTACAAATTCAGAACACACAACATTCTATAATAGAGCTGTGTTATTTGACGTGTCAAATTAAAAGCTTATTTAACACGTCAAATAGTGTTATATGACGTGTATCTTTCTTGACACGCAAAGACCCAAACGGCGTTTAATGGGCCTCACTCTAATAATTTGGTCTATTTTTCACCTCTTAATTTCTCCTACTGTTCTAACTTGGTGGTGCACATGTAGCCTATAACCTGTTTTAGAGAAATGTAATCATCAAATATTGTAAGAACTTTCATTGTCTTTTTATATGCCCCCTTTATTTAACTTACGGTTCTGACTTGTTGAACAGGGAGAACACTGTAAGAACGGCACATGTTCTGAATTCTGTCACTGTACATTTCAAAAGTGCTGAACAAATAGTTCTATTGACTACATCCATCCTAGCTCGCTCATTAATGTCTTAATCGAAATTACGGATTGCCTCTTATCCACTTGTTGTCCCCTTATGCCATAGTTTGTACATCTCAATTGTCAGTAGAAACCACATTTGTTTAAGCAAGTCAGCCATATCAGCTATGTTTTTTTAAATGCAGTAAATGAGGCTGAATGAATTGTTTAGCTGCCAGACAAGGCTCTGCTGATAGCCAGGTGTAGCAGTGGTAAGGTGTTGGGACTGCTGTTGGGACTCTGCTGTTGGGACAGCTTTATGTAGGCCCTAACAGTTTGTGGGCACCGTTTGTCACCGTTATAGTAAAATTAATGTATTGTTTAGTGTTGTATTGTGTAGTGGCTTGGCTGGCATGCATCCCACATTTTTTGGGGTTTGCCCCACCAAGATTTACATGCTAAAATTGTCACTCATATTAGCGTAGGGGTTGTGAGCTATGTGTAAACATTGCTGCTATTTATGGTTCTCTTCCTCAGTTTTCTGTCTGGATGTGCTGTCACATGTGTAATAGTATTCATTGATTAACTGATCAAGTGCCCTCAAGGACCTGGGTGTATTCTTTTGGGTTCTGAACGTTGCAGATAGAAATGTAATGTATAGAGCTGAGGTGAATCCCTATTTCTATTCTGAAATATTCAATTCATTCATTCACATTCTTCTTCTCTTTACCGTGCTGTAATTGGCTCAGTTCTGTGCATCACAGGACCCGCCCACCGTAGTCAGGGCCACTCCCTGGAGTTACTGCAGCTGGAGGTGTATGTGAGTCACTCCCCCACACCCACACACACATGCGCACAACACACACACACACACACACACACACACACACACACACACACACACACACACACACACACACACACACACACACACACACACACACACACACACACACACACATACACACACACTTCCCCATCTGCCCCTCTCCCATACCACAGCTGATGATGGGTCTCGTCCCCCCAGAAACCTGAAAGATTCGTTTAGCCTCATCCTCCTTTTCCCATCTGGCTCTCCCTCCTTACTCATTTCTCTTCCCCTCCCTTTCTCCATTTCCAATCAGCCAATAATGTGTCTTCATTCCCCCTGGCGTGTTGACAGCTGCCATGGCGACACGTATGGAGAGCCAGCTGTAGTGATTTTCCATCATGACGCTCAGACACAGACACAAAGACACACACACGCACATCCTGCTTCTGTTGATCTGGTATAATTGGTATTGCTCTGTTGGAGAAAAACAGGTCTCCTGGAAATTCATTGGAGGAGGAGAAGGAGAGAGAAGAGGGGGGAGTAGGGGAGGAGGGTAGAGGAGGAGGAAAGAGGGGAGAGGGTGAAGGAAGAAAGGTGGAGGAACTGATGTGTGACATCTCCCTCCTCCTCTGAGGTATTAACTTATTTTGAATCATCAATCATGATTTCAATAGTCCAATGTTGCTTCCTCTCCTTATCTTTATGCCTTTACCTGTTCTAATGTACGATCATCCACCAAAGGTTTTTCTTTCCATAACCTTCCCAGGTTTCTCTATATTTCTAGACTTGGACTTGTTGTGTAAAGGGCCAGGATGGCCCAAACCATGCCAGGATGGCCCAAAGATATTTATGATGTTTTGGATCTTCCTAAATTGAAGGTCCTTTGGGGGAAGGATTTATGCATAACTTTTGAAATCTGTATCCAAAAGAATGATTGAAAAATTGCAAATTAGAGATGGAATCCGCATTAGGGTAAACAGCACCTTTGTTATTGTTTTGTTTTGTGGATGAAACGGAGGTAAGCTGCATCGAGCAGTGTGGTAAAAATCAATTGCAGTTTTATTTATTTTTTATTTCACCTTTATTTAACCAGGTAGGCTAGTTGAGAACAAGTTCTCATTTACAACTGCGACCTGGCCAAGATAAAGCAAAGCAGTGCGACACAAACAACAACAACATAGTTACACATGGAATCAACAAACATACAGTCAATAATACAATAGAAAAAGTATATGTACAGTGTGTGCAAATGAGGTAGGATAAAGGAGGTAAGGCAATAAATAGGCCATAGTGGCAAAATAATTACAATATAGCAATTAAACACTGGAGTGATAGATGTGCAGAAGATGAGTGTGCAAGTAGAGATACTGGGGTGCAAAGGAGCAAAATAAATAAAATAAATAACAGTATGGGGATGAGGTAGTTGGATGAGCTATTTACAGATGGACTATGTACAGGTGCAGTGATCTGTGAGCTGCTCTGACAGCTGGTGCTTAAAGTTAGTGAGGGAGATATGAGTCTCCAGCTTCAGTGATTCTTTTCAGTTCGTTCCAATCATTGGCAGCAGAGAACTGGAAGGAAAGGCGGCCAAAGAGGAATTGGGTTTGGGGGTGACCAGTGAAATATACCTGCTGGAGCGCGTGCTACGGGTGGGTGCTGCTATGGCGACCAGTGAGCTGAGATAAGGCGCGGCTTTACCTAGCAAAGACTTATAGATTACCTGGAGCCAGTGAGTTTGGCGACGAATATGAAGCGAGGGCCAGCCAACGCGAGCATACTGGTTGCAGTGGAGGGTAGTGTATGAGGCTTTGGTGACAGAACGGATGGCACTGTGATAGACTGCATCCAATTTGCTGAGTAGAGTGTTGGAGGCTATTTTGTAAATGACATCGCCAAAGTCAAGGATCAGTAGGATAGTCAGTTTAACGAGGGTATGTTTGGCAGCATGAGTGAAGGATGCTTTGTTGCGAAATAGGAAGCCGATTCTAGATTGAATTTTGGATTGGAGATGCTTAATGTAAGTCTAGAAGGAGAGTTTATAGTCTAACCAGACACCTAGGTATTTGTAGTTGTCCACATATTCTAAGTCAGAACCGTCCAGAGTAGTGATGCTGGACAGGCGGGCAGGTGTGGGCAGCGATCGGTTGAAGAGCATGCATTTAGTTTTACTTGCATTTAAGAGCAGTTGGAGGCCACGGAAGGGGAGTTGTATGGCATTGAAGCTTGTCTGGAGGTTAGTTAACACAGTGTCCAAAGAAAGGCCAGAGTTATACAGAATGGTGTCGTCTGCGTAGAGGTGGATCAGAGAATCACCAGCTGCAAGAGCGACATCATTGATGTATACAGAGATAGGAGTCGGCCCGAGAACTGAACCCTGTGGCACCCCCATGGAGACTGCCAGAGGTCCGGACAACAGGCCCTCCGATTTGACACACTGAACTCTGTCTGAGAAGTAGTTGGTGAACCAGGCGAGGCAGTCATTTGAGAAACCAAGGCTGTTGAGTCTGCCGATAAGAATGTGGTGATTGACAGAGTCGAAAGCCTTGGCCAGGTCGATGAATACAGCTGTACAGTACTGTCTCTTATTGATGGCGTTTATGATATCATTTAGGACTTTGAGCATGGCTGAGGTGCACCCATGACCAGCTCGGAAACCAGATTGCATAGTGGAGAAGATACGGTGGGATTCGAAATGGTTGGTGATCTATTTGTTAACTTGGCTTTCGAAGACCTTAGAAAGGCAGGGTAGGATAGATATAGGTCTGTAACAGTTTGGGTCAAGAGTGTCTCCCCCTTTGAAGAGGGGATGACCACGGCAAGTTGGTTAGGATGATATCTATGAGGGTGCCCATGTTTATGGATTTGGGTTTGTACCTGGTACGTTCATTGATATTTTGTGTGAGATTGAGGGCATCAAGCTTAGATTGTAGGATGGCCAGGGTGTTAAGCATGTCCTAGTTTAGGTCACCTAACAGCACGAGCTCTGAAGATAGATGGGGGGCAATCAATTCACATATGGTGTCCAGGGCACAGCTGGGGACAGAAGGTGGTCTATAGCAAGCGGCAACGGTGAGACTCCTTTCTGGAAAGGTGGATTTTTATAAGTAGAAGCTCAAATTGTTTGGGCACAGACCTGGATAGTAAGACAGAACTCTACAGGCTATCTCTGCAGTAGATTGCAACTCCGCCCCCATTGGCAGTTCTATCTTGTCGGAAAATGTTATAGTTAGGGATGGAAATTTCAGGGTTTTTGGTGGTGTTCCTAAACCAGGATTCAGACATGGCTAGGACATCCGGATTGGCAGAGTGTGCTAAGGCAGTGAATAAAACGAACTTTGGGAGGAGGCTTCTAATGTTAACATGCATGAAACCAAGGCTTTTACTGTTACAGAAGTCAACAAATGAGAGTGCCTGGGGAATGGGAGTGAAGTGAAGCTAGGCACTGCAGGGCCTGGATTAACCTGTACATCACCAGAGGAACAGAGGAGGAGTAGGATAAGGGTACGGCTAAAGGCTATAAGAACTGGTTGTCTAGTACATTCGGAACAGAGAGTAAAAGGAGCAGGTTCCTGGGCACGGTAGAATAGATTCAAGGCATAATGTACAGACAAAGGTATGGTAGGTTGTGAATACAGTGGAGGTAAGCATATGCATTGAGTGACGATGAGAGAGATATTGTCTCTAGAAACATAATTTAAAGCAGGTGTGGTTACCGCATGTGTGGGAGGTGGAACTAAAGGGTTAACTAAGGCGTAATTAGCTGGACTAGAGGCTCTACAGTGAAATAAGGCAATAATGACTAACCAAAACAGCGATGGACAAGGCATATTGACATTAGGGAGAGGCATGCGTAGCCGAGTGATCATAGGGGTCCAGTGAGTGGCTCAGCGGACCGGAGACACGCCGATTCAGCAAGCTAGCAGAAGGGCCTTAGAGGGATGTCGCGAAGGAAGAAGTCTGTTGTAGCCCCCTCATGCTGTTACGTCATCAGTCCAGTCGTCATGGATCAGCAGGGCTCCGTGTGGTAAAAGGGTCCAGGCCAATTGGCAAAATAGGTATAGTGGCCAAAGAATTTGTCCGATGGGCCTCTTAAGCTAACAGTCCGATATGCTTTAGACAGCTAGCGGGCCGTGGGTAGCAGGCTAGTAGATGGGAATTCAGGGGACGTCGCGACGGAGGAGCCAGATTGAAAAAAAACCTATACATGCCCGTCTGAAGTTTGCCAATGAACATCTGAATGATTCAGAGGACAACTGGGTGAAAGTGTTGTGGTCAGATGAGACCAAAATGGAGCTCTTTGGCATCAACTCAACTCGCCGTGTTTGGAGGAGGAGGAATGCTGCCTATGACCCCAAGAATACCATCCCCACCGTCAAACATGGAGGTGGAAACATTATGCTTTGGGGGTGTTTTTCTGCTAAGGGGACAGGATAACTTCACCGCATCAAAGGGACAATGGACGGGGCCATGTACCGTAAAATCTTGGGTGAGAACCTCCTTCCCTCAGCCAGGGCATTGAAAATGGGTCGTGGATGGGTATTCCAGCATGACAATGACCCAAAACACACAGCCAAGGAGTGTCTCAAGAAGAAGCACATTAAGGTCCTGGAGTGGCCTAGCCAGTCTCCAGACCTTAATCCCATAGAAAATATGTGGAGGGAGCTGAAGGTTCGAGTTGCCAAACGTCAGCCTCGAAACCTTAATGACTTGGAGAAGATCTGCAAAGAGGAGTGGGACAAAATCCCTCCTGAGATGTGTGCAAACCTGGTGGCCAACTACAAGAAACGTCTGACCTCTGTGATTGCCAACAAGGCTTTTGCCACCAAGTACTAAGTCATGTTTTGCAGAGGGGTCAAATACTTATTTCCCTCATTAAAATGCAAATCAATTTATAACATTTTTGACATGCGTGTCTCAGGATTTTTTTGTTGTTATTCTGTATCTCACTGTTCAAATAAACCTACCATTAAAATGATAGACTGATCATTTCTTTGTCAGTGGGCAAACGTACAAAATCAGCAGGGGATCAAATACTTTTTTCCCTCACTGAATGATATGAGTAATGTAAGATATGTAAACATTATTAAAGTGGCATTATTTAGAGTGCATTGTATAAAGTGACTAGTGATCCATTTATTAAAGTGTCCAGTGATTGGGTCTCAATGTAGGCAGCAGCCTCTTTGAGTTAGTGATTGCATCTACTTCCGGCGCCAACAGAGATGGCCGCCTCGCTTCGCGTTCCTTGGAAACTATGCAGTATTTCGTTTTTTTATGTGTTATTTCTTACATTGTTACCCCAGGAAATCTTAGGTTTTATTACATACAGTCAGGAGGAACTATTGGATATAAGAGCAACGTCAACTCACCAACATTACAACCCGGAATACGACTTTCCCGAGGCGGATCCTCTGTTTGGTCCACCACCCAGGACAATAGATCGGATCCCAGCTGGCTACCCAAAACTACGGCGCCGCAGAGGGGCCGTAGACTTCTGGTCAGGCTCCATAGACGGGCACATCGCGCACCGCTCCCGAGCCTACTACTCGCCAACAAGGTAGACGAAATCCGAGCAAGGGTTGCCTTCCAGAGAGACATCAGCGATTGTAACGTTCTTTGTTTCACGGAAACATGGCTCACTCGGGATACGTCATCAGAGTCGGTACAGCCACCTGGCTTCTTCACGCATCGCGCCGACAGAAACAAACATCTCTCTGGTAAGAAGAAGGGCGGGGGTGTATGCCTTATGATTAACGAGACGTGGTGTGATCACAACAACATACAGGAACTTGAGTCCTTTTGTTCACCTGACCTAGAATTCCTTACAATCAAATGCCGACCGCATAATCTACCAAGAGAATTCTCTTCGATCATAATCACAGTCGTGTATGTCCCCCCCCAAGCAGACACATCGACAGCCCTGAAAGATCTTCATTTGACTCTATGTAAACTGGAAACCACATATCCTGAGGCTGCATTTATTGTAGCTGGGGATTTTAACCTCTATGTGCTAGGTGGGACTTACTCAACAGCCAGTGTAATCCCGTGGCGCGATATTCAAATACCTTAGAAATGCTATTACTTCAATTTCTCAAACATATGACTATTTTACACCATTTTAAAGACAAGACTCTCGTTAATCTAACCACACTGTCCGATTTCAAAAAGGCTTTACAACTAAAGCAAAACAGTAGATTATGTCAGCAGAGTACCCAGCCAGAAATAATCAGACACCCATTTTTCAAGCTAGCATATAATGTCACATAAACCCAAACCACAGCTAAATGCAGCACTAACCTTTGATGATCTTCATCAGATGACAATCCTAGGACATTATGTTATACAATACATGCATGTTTTGTTCAATCAAGTTCATATTTATATCAAAAACCAGCTTTTTACATTAGCATGTGACTAGCATGTGACTAGCATTCCCACTGAACACTTCCGGTGAATTTACTAAATTACTCACGATAAACATTCACAAAAAAAATAACAATTATTTTAAGAATTATAGATACAGAACTCCTTTATGCACTCGCTATGTCCGATTTTAAAATAGCTTTTTGGTGAAAGCACATTTTGCAATATTCTGGGTAGATAGCCCAGCCATCACAGGCTAGCTATTTTGACACCCACCAAGTGTGGTACTCACCAAACTCCGATTTACTATTAGAAAAGTTTGATTACCTTTGCTGTCTTCATCAGAATGCACTCCTAGGACTTCTACTTCAATAACAAATGTTGGTTTGGTTCAAAATAATCCATAGTTATATCCAAATAGCGGCGTTTTGTTCGTGCGTTCAAGACACTATCCGATGGGTAAAGAAGGGTGACGCGCCCGACGCGTTTCGTGACAAAAAATGTCAAAA
Organism: Salmo salar; assembly: GCF_965601325.2. Classification (NCBI taxonomy): domain Eukaryota; kingdom Metazoa; phylum Chordata; class Actinopteri; order Salmoniformes; family Salmonidae; genus Salmo; species Salmo salar. Next base: position 96,978,138 of record NC_138300.1, read on the forward strand.
TATTCCATTACCGTACTTCGAAGCATGTCAACCGCTGTTTAAAATAAATTTTTATGCTATTTTTGTCGTAAAAAAGCGATAATATTCCGACCGGGAGTCGTTGTTTTCGTTCAAAGAGAGAGAAAGTAAACATGGTGTCGGCTCGTGCACGCGCCTCCAGTCTCATTGTCCTCAGATCGACCACTTACAAAATGCGCTAATGTTTTTCAGCCAGGGCCTGCTAAGCCACCATTCATCTTTCTGGCGCCTTCTGAGAGCCTATGGGAGCGTTAGAAAATGTCACGTCATGCCAGAGATCCCCTGTTTTGGTTAGAGATGATCAAGAAGGCCATGAAATGGTCAGAGAGAGCGCTTCCTGTTTGGAATCTTCTCAGGTTTTGGCCTGCCAAATGAGTTCTGTCATACTCACAGACACCATTCAAACAGTTTTAGAAACTTTAGGGTGTTTTCTATCCAAATCAAACAATTATATGCATATTCTAGTTACTGGGCAGGAGTAGTAACCAGATTAAATCGGGTACGTTTTTTATCCGGCCGTGCAAATACTGCCCCCTATCGACCAACAGGTTTTAACAAGGCTAATCTGAAATCAAGGCTCCCTAAGTTTTATCAGCATATCGAATGCAAAACTGAAAGCACGAACCACTGCTTTTAATCAGGGCAAGGTGACCGGAAACATGACCGAATACAAACAGTGTAGCTACTCCCTCCGCAAGGCAATCAAACAAGCTAAGCGTCAGTATAGAGACAAAGTAGAGTCGCAATTCAACGGCTCAGACACGAGAGGTATGTGGCAGAGTCTACAGTCAATCACGGACTACAAAAGGAAAACCAGCCCCGTCGCGGACCAGGATGTCTTGCTCCCAGACAAATGAAACAACTTTTTTGCCCGCTTTGGGGACAATACATTGCCACCTACATGGCCCGCTACCAAAACCTGCGGGCTGTCCTTCACTGCAGCCAACGTGAGTAAAACATTTAAACGTGTTAACCCTCGCAAAGCTGCCGGCCCAGACGGCATCCCCAGCCGCGTCCTCAGAGCATGCGCAGACCAGCTGCCTCGTGTATTTACAGACATATTCAATCACCCTTATCCCAGTCTGCTGTTCCCACATGCTTCAAGAGGGCGACCATTGTTCCTGTTCCCAAGAAAGCGAAGGTAACTGAGCTAAATGACTATCGCCCCGTAGCACTCACTTCCGTTGTCATGAAGTGCTTTGAGAGACTAGTCAAGGACCATATCACCTCCACCCTACCTGACACCCTAGACCCACTCCAATTTTCTTACCGCCCCAATAGGTCCACAGACGACGCAATCGCAATCATACTGCACACTGCCCTAACCCATCTGGACAAGAGGAATACCTATGTAAGAGTGATCCTCAACACTGGGGCCCCACAAGGGTGCGTTCTCAGCCCTCTGCTGTAGTCCCTGTTCACCCATGACTGCGTGATCATGCACGCCTCCAACTCAATCATCAAGTTTGCAGACGACACTACAGTGGTAGGCTTGATTACCAACAACGACGAGATGGCCTACAGGGAGGAGGTGAGGGCCCTCGGAGTGTGGTGTCAGGAAAATAACCTCACACTCAATGTCAACAAAACAAAGGAGATGATTGTGGACGTCAGGAAACAGCAGAGGAAGCAGTCCCCTATCCACATCGATGGGACAGTAGTGGAGAAGGTGGAAAGTTTTAAGTTCCTTGGTGTACACATCACGGACAAACTGAAATGGTCCACCCACACAGACAGCGTGGTGAAGAAGGCTCAGCAGCGCCTCTTCAACCTCAGGAGGCTGAAGAAATTCGGCTTGTCACCAAAAACACTCACAAACTTTTACAGATGTACAATCGAGAGCATCCTGTTGGGCTGTATCACAGCCTGGTACGGCAACTGCTCCGCCCACAACCGTAAGGCTCTCCAGAGGGTAGTGAGGTCTGCACAACGCATCACCGGGGGCAAACTACCTGCCCTCCAGGACACCTACACCACCCGATGTCACAGGAAGGCCAAAAAGATCATCAAGGACAACAACCACCCGAGCCACTGCCTGTTCACCCCGCTATCATCCAGAAGGCGAGGTCAGTACAGGTGCATCAAAGCGGAGACCGAGAGACTGAAAAACAGCTTCTATCTCAAGGCCATCAGACTGTTAAACAGCCATCACTAACATTGAGTGGCTGCTGCCAACATACTGACTCATCTCTAGCCACTTTAATAATCCAAAAATGTATGTCGTAAATGTATCACTAGCCACTTTAAACAATGCCACTTTATATAATGTTTACATACCCTACATTACTCATCTCATATGTATATACTGTACTCTATACCATCTACTGCATCTTGCCTATGCCGTTCGGCCATCGCTCATTCATATATTTTTATGTACATATTCTTATTCATTCCTTTACACTTGTGTGTATAAGGTAGTTGTTGTGAAATTGTTAGGTTAGATTACTTGTTAGATATTACTGCATGTTTGGAACTAGAAGCACAAGCATTTCGCTACACTCGCATTAACATCTGCTAACCATGTGTATGTGACAAATAAGATTTGATTTGATTTGTTTAGTAGTCTGATGGCCTTGAGATAGAAGCTTTTTTTCAGTCTCTCGGTCCCAGCTTTGATGCACCTGTACTGACCTCGCCTTCTGGAAGGTAGCGGTGTGAACAGGCAGTGGCTCGGGTGGTTGATGTCCTCGACGATCTTTTTGGCCTTCCTGTTCATGCTGTTGAGTGTGTGTGCACACGTGTGTGCGTACATGTGTGAGTGCATGCATGCCTGTGTGTGTGTTTCATGTTTTGGTGAAAATGTGTCACTGTAGAGTCCTGAATATTACACTAATGAGCTTTCATCCTAATCAGACACACATACACGCGCGCGGGCACACACACACACACACACTAACACACACACTAACACACTAACACACACACACACACACACACACACACACACACACACACACACACACACACACACACACACACACACACACACACACACACATACACACACACACATATGCATTCACATTCACTACTGACATGTGGCTTGCCTTAGGCTCACACACAAGGCTTATAGACCAGATTGAGCCATCGAAAATGGCCTCCGTTATCCTAATGTCAGTCAAAATTAGAAACAAACAAAAATACACACATGTACGCACGCACACACACACACACACACACACACACACACACACACACACACACACACACACACACACACACACACACACATACACACACACACACACACACACACACACACACACACACACACACACACACACACACACACACACACACACACACACACACACACACACACCAGCCCCTGACCATGTTACAGAGATAATGAGAGCTTGTTAGGAGAAGTGAAATGTTGAAGCTTTTACTGTCCATTTGACAGTATACACTGCTGCTGCTCTCCTGAGGATACTAAGGACAATGCCATTTAACAGATGGCATATTTGACTCTGTGATATTTAGTTATTTCTATATGTATGATGTGTAGATGGTTGGATATATTTACAGGCTCCAATTGGGTAAGATGCTCTTGTTGTTTTTTGTTGCAGTTTCTGGCAACAGTCAGTGGTGAATGTGAGGTGAGATTTCAGTCTTACAGGCATCATGAGCTTGATGTGTCAGATACAGGGATTCAAAACAAATAGGATTATTGTGCACTTCAACAGTTTATTGAGTCTAAATGGAAGCTAAAGAAACACCAAATACATCCAGTCTTGAGATGAAATGCATTTAAGTGTCAAAAATCATATTTTCATATTTCACTGTGTTTCTGTATGTCATTTTCTTTTTCACTCAACTCAGAATTGCAACTCAGCATCATGATGCAATCAGCAACATGGCTGAACCTGTGTTCACATCCGATGTTGTCTGGGAATTAGGAGGTTGTCATTGCAATGCCAGAGTAGAAAGGAAACAACCTTACAGCTGAACTGAATATATTAGCATCTAACAAAGACCACAGCTTTAACCCAATGACGTCGATGCTTGCTTTAACCCCACTGGACCAAAGCCAAACTGACCCACAGTGGTTGCCAGGGGTAATATGCGTATTATAATGACCAGAGTGGTTGTTATGGGTAATATGTGTTCTAAAATAAGAGAGGTTGCTATGGGTGATTCAGAATTGATGCCTTTGGTGATTGTTGTTCTAGAATGGCCAGAGGTGGAATAGATTCTGTGTGAGGTTTGGGGTGGTAGACTTCTAAGAACTGTCGGTGTCTGTGTTGGCTTGCGGTCATGGTCATGTTGGTCAGGTTTAGGCTGCGGTGGCAAAGCCCACTTGGTTGCCTGTGCGGTCGTAGACGGAGTAGTACTGCATGAGGAATACATCTCCCAAAATCCACAGGGGCTGTCCGTTCTGGGACGGCAGGTAGGTGGGGGTGATCCCCACAGAGCAGACCTGGTTGTTCTGGATAGAGAGGAGAACACGCATGTTGAGTGCAATACACACACACACACAGGCAGATAAACACACATGCACTACTGACACATGGCTTAGGCATGCACATGGCTTATGGACCAGCTTGAGCCATCTAAAATGGCTTTCATTATCCTAACATCAGTCATAGAGGGTAACACACGGACAGACACACACTAACTCACCATCTGGATGTATGTAGATGGCGGCAGGGGGAAGTTGACTCCATTGATGGTGAAGGTGAGAGTAGGCAGGCTGTTGATCTGGTTACAGTTCACTGTGTACTACATCAACAAACAATTCACAGACATGAGTGACACAAAACATCCCATAACTGGTTAACTCTAGTCTGCACTGGTTTCCCCATCCTCTACTTCTGGATTACACTGGTTTATGGTGTCAGTTAGTACTGGTCTGTAATGGTTTATAATGGCTTCCTGCTACCTGTCCATACTGGTCCTGCTGGGCTCCAATGGACTGCATCAGGGTTCCCATGATCTGTCCGGGTGCAGTCAGCATGGAGGTGCCTGTATCCACGATGGCCTGGCAGCCTTGCCCACACCACCCTGTCTCCTGACCGTTGATCTGGAACCTGGAGATTTACAAGGGTTAGTGTCAGTCAGTCAGTCAGTCAGTCAGTCAGTCAGTCAGTCAGTCAGACAGACCGACAGACCGACAGACCGACAGACCGACAGACAGACAGACAGACAGACAGACAGACTAGCATTGACAGCGGCCTTAGACATTTTTCATCCCAGCTTTTGAAGGCTCCTGGTGGTTCTGATGTCAGTGTATGGTTAGGTATGTTTGGTTGGTGTGGTTGATCCTGACCCTTGGATGCCGATCTGCCAGTATGTCTGGGAGGTGACGGGGGTCCAGTAGATCTGACCCTGGTACTTGGTGGTGTCCACTTCTCCAAACGACAGCTCACTGCCCTGCTGACTGTCCCTGCACAGAAAAAGTTTTAAGCCATCTAACAGTTTTACATAGATAGAAGGCGATTGGCAAGAAGATGGTTCACTCACAGAAGACACTTTTCTCCTCAAAAATATTGTTCCTTATATCAGTGATATAGTTTCTGGAGCAGGAGTAATGAATATAACATTGATTATGTACATAAATATGTAAGTACATAATTAAAGTATATTACACGGTCATCTAGAAAACAAACTCATTGGCCTGCAGAAGGTTCTGTGATATCTGTGTGTATTTTATATTGAGGTCTGGTAGTAGTACATTATATGTGTGGTAAGTAAGTAGTGGTAGGGGTACAGATGTCAGATCTTAACTTGATCACTTTTTTGTCACTGATCATTTTCCTGCTGTATCAGGAAATCCAAATGAGCCTTGTGGGTCCCTGAAAAAAGAGCAGTTGTCTTTCTGTCCATGCTGGGGCAGTCGATCAGGGCTTGCTATTTAAATATCAAAATCCTCTCGCTGAAACATTAGGTCTGGGTCAAATTACTGCAACATTCAAATGTACAAACATGTATCTGAAATGCAGTCATACACATCAACAACTGTCCTTTTATATAGCATAACAACACAAGATAGATATTGGTCTCATCTAGGCTATGACATACAAGCTTCAAGTGTATCTTAAGTTCAAAATGTAGTTCAATCGTGGGTTGTGGTAGCGTGGGGTGGTTTAGGGTTGCTGCCGCCAGCTCGCACATATAAGCCTACCATGTTGGCTTTGGTTTAATTCCGGCCCACAACTTTCTGGCACTAATAAGTCAATCCCCCGATATACTAGATTTATTTACACATTTTAAATATGGACAGTCCAGGGATATTTTACCCCCGATCTTGATAAGAAATGACCATATCAGACCCTTTTGGATAACATAAATAGGAAACCAATAAAATTGTAACTATAGGCTACACCAACATTAGTGTCATGTCAATTCCCACAGTGGATACTTTATTTCTATTGTATGGAATGCTTGTCAAATAGATACATCACCCTTAGTCTGCTCAAAAAGTACTCTGTTGTTCTTATTACAATACCAACCAGAGGGTGAACATATCTTGAAACACTTTGGTTGCAAGCAGGACTAAGGTAACGCCGACATCGCCTTTTAGGGAGCGGTAATGAAGTAAGTGTGAAAAGGTGTGAAAACCGCTACTGTTTGTTTCCCTGGCTGAGTTTATGAGCTGATTTGAGCCATCATCTGATTGACAGATGTAGGCCTGCTGTGGAACAATAAACCTTCCTCCGTGTGGATGCTTGTCCGAGTTTTATAGTTAGGCTATGTATAATTTGTGAATATAGTTCTGGTCTTTGGTGTGAATTGGAAGCTTGTATTGTGTGCCTTTAATATTTCGTTTCTTAAAGCTGTCAATATGTTTATGCATTTGAGCCTATCCAAAGACGATTTAGTTGATTAATTTTACTTCTTGAAAACATTTAAATAAATGCAATTAACTTGAGGGTCTAATGTAGTCTCAGGCTGGTCACTAGATCGCTCAGCACAGGGCGCAAACTCATGAGGTTCGGTATGAGCTGCTTAGACCACTGCACTATGGCAGATCACAATGCTCTAGCGAGCATTAAGAATATTATGAATACTGATGATACATAGGCGTGTCATTTTGTATTATTTTGTTTTAAGCCTTCCCCAAACCATAGCCCTAAACTTAACCACTCAGAATGAATTCCTAAACTGTTAACCTTTGAGTTGTTTCTGGTTTAATCATGTAACCACACAAAATGAATGCGTCAAAAATAGACATTGACCCATGAGTCAAAGGGCAGTGGGCCGAATTTGAACCCATGCCGACTCTGACATATATGTGCCGGGGTCAGTGGCTGTAACCGCTGGACCACACAGGAATTGAGGAAAACAATGATTAATTATGCCTATTGCTTTCCTTCAACATATAATAAAACAGTTAATGTAAAACTGATTATCCCTAACGAAAATACATCTACCCCCTACGAATATGCCCGTTTATTATAATCCACATAAGGATTCACACGAGACACGCCGTAGCCTTCACGTAGCCTACATAAGGTAGAATGTAGGTATAGTACTGCTTTGTATACAAACACACTTCCAGCTGCCCACTGGTACAATTCTAAATAATTATTCAGATATTCAAATCCTCCTGCCGCAATATTATTTTCCTGGTATATGTATTGGTAGTGGTATATTTGTGGTAAGTAGTGGTATATTTGTGGTAAGTATTGGTAGTGGTATATTTGTGATAAGTAGTGATATATATGTGGTAAGTAGTGGTAGTGGTATATTTGTGATAAGTAGTGGTATATTTGTGGTATAAGTGATGGCAGGAGTACTGACCTGGTCATGTAGAATGCAAATATGTTAGCCTGCAGAAGGTTCTGAGACATCATGTTGTCCATGACGGGAGTTTCTTGTCCAGCTGAGATGGAAGGGTAGGACAGGCCAAGGATACCATCAAACTGGGCCACAACAAAATTCTGACCTGGCTCGTCAGTGCTCAGACCAATCTCCTGGTTGTTGATGACAATACCACCGACCTAAAGAGGTGTCAAACAACACACACACTCAGCATCATGGAAACACGTTGGTTTTATTAGAATGGAAGTACATGTACTGTTGTGGCTGTATCTGTTGTGGCTTTTTATTGCATGTAGTGAAGAATAACTGTGGTAGAAGTAGTATTTGTAAGGTTGTTATGGTGGAACTCACGTTGACGGTGTCGTATCCGAAGACTCCACTGAGACTGCCAGCTCCGTAGGGCAGGTAGAAAGTTTGCCCATTCGCTGAGTAGGTGGACGACTGCTGGGGGTTGAACTTTGTGTGGGTGTCTGCAGGAGGAAGGGACACAAACAACTTAAAGAGGAAATATACTGTCTACAATTTATTTATCTGGGAAGTGTGTAGAAGTGATAATGGACCTAAATATCTCTAATAGTAGTAGTACTAGTAGAAGTACTGTAGTAGTAGTAGTAGTAAAGGTAGTAGTAGTGGTAGTAGTACAGTTAGTAACATTTATTGTTGAGGAAGTAGCAGTTAATTGATACACATAGTAGGTAGTTGTAATATTGTCATGAAGCTATCCAGCTGTACTCACTGCAGGCCTGAGTGTTGCAGAGTACAGAGTCAACCCACAGGTTGGCAGAGCCAGTGTCAAACAACACCTGGAAGGACTGGGGGGGAGTACCGATGGTGATGGCTCCATAGTAAGTGGTCTGGAAAACACAACAGGGATAATACAGTTGACAAAAGATAGAGGTGCTGCTAATACATTCAGACAACAACGCATCAGATCTAGAGTGGTTGGCTTGGTTTAGACTCTACTTCATGGAGTTAGACGTTATCGTGACATTGTTGTTATCTAGTTAGACCTAGAATTCACATTTTATACATTAGCCTACATCAGAATTTCATTCTGGAATATGAAAATAGATTACTGTGGACAGATATAGACAGGACATTGAGTAACATTCTAGATAGACCATAAGCTTGGGTTTTAGAGCATGTACGTACGTCAGCGTAGTTGTTGATGTACATGGTGGTGGAGCCAGCGAACTCGTCAGGAAAGTATTTGAGAGCGGGGTCTTGGTAGGGCAGGCGTTCTCCCTTCTCCATCATTCTCTCACGGATTGACTTATGCTTCACCAGAGGGATCCTAGGGTAACAAGAACACAGATGCACTCAGATATGAAGTCGAACTTTGCAAATGCAAATAGGGGTAGAGAGAGCGATAAGGAGTTATCATTGACTATGAGAGATGAGAAAAGAAAATTGTGTTTTAGGGAGAATTTAATGAAAAAGAGCAACTGGAGTGAAAATGTGAAAAAGAAATAAAGTGAGTACTAACCTGTGGATTCCCTCAGCGAGCACAGCACATACCAGCACAATAACGAGACACTTCATGGTCACTCCTGAAATCACAACCAGTGGTAGATACACCTTAGCTTGGGTCAGGACTGATCTTATATACTGTACCAAACATACATATGTGCACACATGAATGCAAGCGGGTGTGATATGGGTACGCGTGAGTGTGTGTGTACACATCCCTTATCAGACTTAAGTAGGTGACTATCAGCTCCTTTTTCCCCTGACTCCACATTCTCTATTCAGTGTGCAGGCAAGCCCCTACTCCCCTGTACCGATAGCAGCGCTAACCAAAACACTACTATTAGTTTACTGAACCTTTATAAGGGAGATGACCAGATTAGATAAGATCCAGGGCTCTATTTTAACAAACCGAAGGCAATGGTAAATCTTTTCGCTTACGGTAGCGCTATAGGTTCAGCACTGTCAGAAGTGTTTTTGCTATTTTCAAAACCACAGTTATGAGAAATCTCCAGACACAAACATTGGCAGTAGAATGGCCTTTACTGAAGAGCTCAGTGACTTGACATGAAAATGTTTTTGTGGGTGTAGCGAAATGCTTGTGTTCCTAGCTCCAACAGTGCAGAAGTATCTAACAGATCACAACATTACAAACTAATCTAAAAGTATAAGAAAATGGAATTAAGAAATATATAAATATTAGATTGATCAATGTCGGAGTGGCATTGACTAAAATACAATAGAATTGAATACAGTATATACATATGAGATGAGTAAATCAAAACAAATCAAAAACAATTGGTCACATACACATGGTTAGCAGATGTTAATGCGAGTGTAGCGAAATGCCTGTGCTTCTAGTTCTGACCATGCAGTAATATCTAACAAGTAATCTAACAATTTCACAACAACAAAGGAATAAATAAGAATATGTACATAATAATATATGGATGAGCGATGGCCGAACGGCATTGGCAAGATGCAGTTGATGGTATAGAGTACAGTATATACATATGAGATGAGTAATGTAGGGTATGTAAACATTATATATAATGGCATTGTTTAATTTTAATTATTAAAGTGGCTAGAGATTTGAGTCAGTATGTTGGCAGCAGCCGCTCAATGTTAGTGATGGCTGTTTAACAGTCTGATGGCCTTGAGATAGTAGCTGTTTTTCAGTCTCTCGGTCCCAGATTTGATTCACCTGTACTGACCACACCTTCTGGATGATAGCAGGGTGAACAGGCCATGGCTCCGGTGGTTGTTGTCCTTGATGATCTTGTCACGTCCTGACCAGTGAAAAGGGTCATTTGCCATAGTAGAATGGTAAGGGTGTGGCAGGGGAGTTGTTTTGTGTGTTTTGGGGTTTTGTGTTTCTAGGGGAATTTGTTCTAGTTTTCTATTTCTATGTTTCGTTTTCCATGTTCGGCCGAGTATGGTTTCCAATCAGAGGCAGGTGTCTTTCGTTGTCTCTGATTGGAAGCCATACTTAGGCAGCCTGTTTTCCTTTGGGTTTTGTGGGTGGTTGCTTTCTGTTTAGTATGTTAGGATACCTGACAGAACTGTTTGGCTGTCGTTTGTTTTTCTTTGTGAAGTGCTTTCATTCAAAATAAAGATGAGCACTCAACACGCTGTGCCTTGGTCTATTCACTACGACGCCTGTGACAGATCTTTTTGGCCTTCCCGTAACATCTCCTGCTGTAGGTGTCCTGGAGGGCAGGTAGTTTGCCCCCGGTGATGTGTTGCGCAGACCTTACTACCCTCTGGAGAGCCCTGCGGTTCCGGGCGGTGCAGTTGCAATAGCAGGCTGTGATACAGCCTAACAGGATGCTCTCAATGTGCATCTGTAAAGGTTTGTGAGGGTTTTAGGGGTCAAGCCATATTTATTCAGCCTCCAGAGGTTGAAGAGGCGCTGCTGAGCCTTCTTCACCACACTGTCTCTGTGGGTGGACCATTTCAGAACGTCATTGATGTGTACGCCGAGGAACATGAAGCTTTCCTCCTTCTCCACTGCTGTCCCATCGATGTGGATAGGGGCGTGCTCCCTCTGCTGTTTCCTGAAGTCCACGATCAGCTCCTTTGTATTGTTGACGTTGAGTATGAGGTTATTTTCCTGGCACCACTCTGCCAGGGCCCTCACCTCCTCCCTGTAGGCTGTCTCGTCATTGTTGATAATCAGGCCTACTACTTTTGTGTCGTCTGCAAACTTGATGATTGAGTTGGAGGCGAGCGTGGCCACACAGTCATTGGTAAACAGGGAGTACAGGAGGGGGCTGAGCATGCACCCGTGTTGGGTCCCTGTGTTGAGGATCAGCGAAGTGGAGGTGTTGTTTCCTACCTTCACCACCTGGGGCCGGCCCATCCTGAAGTCCAGGACCTAGTTGCACAGTGCGGGGTTCAGACCCAGGGCCCCGAGCTTAATGATAAGCTTGGATCGTACTATGGTGTTGAAGGCAGAACTATAGTCAATGAACAGCATTCTTACATAGATATTCCTCTTGTCCAGATGGGATAGGGCAGTGTGCATTGTGATGGTGATTGCATCATCTGTGGATCTATTGGGGTGGTAAGCAATTTGACATGGGTCAATGGTGTCAGGTAAGGTAGAGGTGATATGATCCTTAACTAGTCTCTCAAAGCACTTCATGATGACAGAAGTGAGTGCTAAAAGGCGATAGTCATTTAATTCAGTTGCCTTTGCTTTCTTGGGTACAGGAACAGTGGTGGACATCTTGAAGCAAGTGGGGACATCAGACTGGGATAGGGAGAGATTGAATATATCCGTAAACACTCCAGCCAGCTGATCTATGTATGCTCTGAGGACATGGCTAGGGATTCCTTTCTGGGCCGGCAGCCTTGCGAGAGTTAAAACGCTTAAATGTCTTACTCACGTCAGCCACGGGGAAGCAGAGCCCACAGTCCTCGGTAGTGGGCCGCGTCGGTGGCACAGTGTTATCCTCAAAGCGGGCGAAGAAGGTGTTTAGCTTTTCCGGAGGAAAGACGTCGGTGTCCGCAATATGGCTGGTTTTCCCTTTGTAATCTGTGATTGTCTGTAGACCCTGCCACATACGTCTCGTGTCTGAGCCGTTGAATTGCCGTTGATTTGCTTTGTTAAAATCCCCAGCTACAATAAATGCGGTCTCAGGATATGTGGTTTCCAGTTTGCATAAAGTCCAGTGTAGTTCTTGGCGGGCCGTCGTGGTATCGGCTTGAGGGGGAATATACATGGCTGTGACTATAACCGAAGAGAATTCTCTTGGGAGGTAATATGGTCGGCGTTTGATTGTGAGGTATTTTAGGTCGGGTGAACAAAAGGACTTCAGTATATGTATGTTATCACAATCACACCATGAATCGTTAATCATGAAACATACACCCCCGCCTTTCTTCTTCCCGGAGAGTTCTTTATTCCTGTCTGCGCAATGTACTGAGAAGCCAGCTGGCTGTATGGATGGGGAGTATATCCCGAGAGAGCCATGTTTCCGTGAAACAGAGTATGTTACAATCCCTGATGTCTCTCTGTAAGGAGATCCTTGCCATGAGCTCATCTACTTCATTATCCAGAGACTGAATATTAGCAAGTAATAAACTCGGAAGCGGTGGATGGTTGTGCACGCCTCCTGAGTCAGACTTGAAGTCCGCTCCGAATACCTCTTCTCCGCCGGTGGTGTGTTGGAGCAGCCTCAAACAGCTCAAATAAGCAAAAAGAAACGACAGTCCATCAATACTTTAGGACAAGATCGTCAGTCAATCCAAAACATTTCAACATTTCAAGTTTCTTCAAGTGTAGTTGTAAAAACCATCAAGCGCCTAGCGCTGTTAAACAGCCATCAATAACACAGAGATGCTGCTACCTACATACAGACTCGAATCATTGGCTACTTTAATAAATGGATCACTGGTCACTTTAAATAATGCCACTTTAGTGATGTTTACATATCTTACATTTCTCATTTCATATGTATATACTGTACTCAATACCATCTACTGCATCTTGCCTATGCCGTTCGGCCATCGCTCATTCATATATTTTTATGTACATATTCTTATTCATTCCTTTACACTTGGGTGTATAAGGTAGTTGTAATGTTTACATAGCTTACATTTCTCATTTCATATGTATATACTGTACTCTATACCATCTACTGCATCTTGCCTATGCCGCTCTGTCATCGCTCATCCATATATTTATATGTACATATTATTTATTTATATATATATATATATATTTTTTACTTCATTTATAGATTTTCAGATATAACAACTAACACAGTGCAAACCCAACCCCTCATTCTCTCATCCATCCATCCCCTACACTCCCTCCCTCCTATCTTCCACTCCCTCACTTTCTCCCACCCTCCACTCCCTCCCTCTAAACCACCCACCCACCGATGCATCTATAAAAGTAAGTTAAATAAGAAAGAAAAACAGAAACAAACAGTAATAGAAAAAAACAATGGATAAAAAAGTTCAAAAAAAATTCTTATCAGCACAAATGGCCACTAGAACAGACATTACTGCTTACCAAACTATACAAGTTCCACTAAGTAAAAGACAGGCTCTCCACATATTGTATTAATGGGGACCAGGTTAAATCAAACTTTTGTCGGGACCCATGCACAGTGTACCTAACCTTCTCCACAGGCAGAGATGACATCACCTCCTTTGCCCACTGCATAAAGGAGGGCGGCTTTGCAGACTTCCAGTCTACCACGCCTGATGCATTCTGGTCAAAGGGAAGTACCCCAAAAATGTCAGTGACCGGGTTGGGGCTAACAGTTGTATTACACATATTTTGAGAATACCTAAAAAATGGGGTCCCAGGGGCCACTCAAAAATTGGCATGACCAAAACATCTGTCCCACAGTCGCTGGACATCTCAAACACTTGTGGTCAACATTTGGGTATATTTTCGCCAATCTGTCATTTGAGTAATGGAGACGGTGCAAAACCTTAAACTGAATGAACCCATGCCTTATGCAAAATGATGATGTGTTTATACGCTCAATACTTGTGTGGATACGCTCAATGTTGCCATATATCATCGGGTAGCTCGCCACCTATGTCTTGCTCCTATGCAGATTTTGTATTTGCAAAGGAAGGCGGATTAATGTCCTGTATTATACTGTATAATCTGGAGATTGTGCCCTTCAGATAAGGGTTAAGATCTAAGCACCTCTCGACTGGACACTTAGCGGGCTCGAGTGGAAATGAAGTGAAATGTTTTTTGGCTAAGCTGCGAGTTTGCAGGTATCTAAAAAAGTGGGTATTGGGAATATTATTGTCAACCCTCAGAGTATCAAATGAGACGAATGTGTTATCAATAAATAGGTCACAAAAAACACCAGACCGTTCCTAGGCCAGAACTGGAATGCCGTGTCAATCTGTGACGCTGGGAAGAGATGATTAGATGTTAATGGAGAGAAGCCGCTTGCTTGTTTAAGGCTAAAGTGACTTCGGAATTGGGACCAGATTTGAAAGGAGTTCTTAACAATGGGTTTCAGAACATGGGTGCCAAGGTTCATGGGCAGTGGGGAGCACAGGAGCGAGACAGGAGAAGTTGGAAGGCTTGACCGTAACTCCATGATGGCCCAAGTTGGTCCATCCTGGTTTTCAAATGTAGAAACCCAATAACCCAACACATTTAGATATATTTGCTGACCGGTAGCAGTGTAAAAAATTAGGAAGGCCTGTGGGTTTAGGTCTATCTAGATATACCTTTCTCATTCGTGTATTTGACTTATTACAAATGAAGTTGGAAATGTAGCTGTCCAGTTGTTTGAACATTGACTTTGGCAGAAAAATGGGAATCATTTGGAAAAGTAGAAAAACCTAGGTAGTATAGTCTTAACAGAATTATTGCGACCTGTTAGTGAAATGGGAAGAGACGGCCACCTTATGAAATCCTGCTTAGTGCGCTCCAGGAGTGTTTTGAAGTTATGTTTAAACAGAGCCTTAAATGAGCGTGTGACCTTTAATCCCAAATAAGTAAAGACCTGATGCTCTACCTTAAATGGGAAATTGGCATACCCAATTCCTTCTGCTAACTGATTAATGGGGAGGAACACGCTTTTTGTTAGGTTTAACTTATAACAAGAGAATGTCCCAAAATCTTGTAGCATGTCAAAGAGATAGGGTATGGACTCGACAGGGTTAGAGATGTATAAAAGAAGATTGTCTGCATATAAGGACACCTTGTGAGTTAATATTCTCTTAATCCTCTCCTCCATGCGCAGGGCGATAGCAAGAGGCTCAATAGCCATATCAAATAGGAAAGGGGATAAACAGAAACCCTGCCTGGCCCTAGTGTGGAGAGGGAAGTACAGTTGAAGTCGGAAGTTTACATACACCTTAGCCAAATACATTTAAACTCAGTGTTTCACCATTCCTGACATTTAATCCTAGTAAAAATTCCCTGTCCTAGGTCAGTTAGGATCACCACTTTATTTTAAGATTGTGAAATGTCAGAATAATAGTAGAGAGAATGATTTATTTCAGCTTTTATTTCTTTCATCACATTCCCATTGGGTCAGAAGTTTATATACACTCAATTAGTATTTGGTAGCATTGCCTTTAAATTGTTTAACTTGGGTCAGGTAGCCTTCCACAAGCTTCCCACAATAAGTTGGGTGAATTTTGGCCCATTCCTCCTGACAGAGCTGGTGTAACTGAGTCAGGTTTGTAGGCCTCCTTGTTTGCACAGGGTTTTTCAGTTCTGTCCACAAACTTTCCATAGGATTGAGGTCAGGGCTTTGTGATGGCCACTCCAATACGTTGACTTTGTTGTCCTTAAGTCATTTTGCCACAACTTTGGAAGTATGCTTGGGGTCATTGTCCATTTGGAAGACCCATTTGCGACCAAGCTTTAACTTCCTGACTGATGTCTTGAGATGTTGCTTCAAAATATCCACATAATTTTCCTGCCTCCTGATGCCATCTATTTTGTGAAGTGCACCAGTCGCTCCGGCAGCAAAGCACCCCCACAACATGATGCTGCCACCCCCGTGCTTCACGGTTGGGATGGTGTTCTTCGGCTTGCAAGCCTCCCCCTTTTTCCACCAAATATAACGATGGTCATTATGGCCAAACAGTTCTATTTTTGTTTTATCAGACCAGAGGACATTTCTCCAAAAAGTACGATCTTTGTCCCCATGTGCAGTTGCAAACCGTAGTCTGGCTTTTTTATGGCGGTTTTGGAGCAGTGGCTTACTGTGGATATAGATACTTTTGTACCTGTTTCCTCCAGCATCTTCACAGGGTCCTTTGCTGTTGTTCTGGGATTGATTTGCACTTTTCGCACCAAAGTACGTTCATCTCTAGGAGACAGAACGTGTCTCCTTCCTGAGTGGTATGACGGCTGCGTGGTCCCATGTTGTTTATACTTGCATACTATTGTTTGTACAGATGAACGTTGTACCTTTAGGCATTTGGAAATTGCTCCCAAGGACGAACCAGGCTTGTGGAGGTCTACAATAATTTTTCTGAGGTCTTGGCTGATTTCTTTTGATTTTCCCATGATGTCAAGCAAAGAAGCACTGAGTTTGAAGGTAGGCCTTGAAATACATCCACAGGTACACATCCAATTGACTCAAATGATGTCAATTAGCCCATCAGAAGCTTCTAAAGCCATGACATCATTTTCTGGAATTTTCCAAGCTGTTTAAAGTCACATTCAACTTAGTGTATGTAAACGTCTGACCCACTGGAATTGTGATACAGTGAATTATAAGTGAAATAATCTGTCTGTAAGCAATTGTTGGAAAAAATTACTTGTGTCATGCACAAAGTAGATGTCCTGACCGACTTGCCAAAACAATAGTTTGTTAACAACAAATTTGTGGAGTGGTTGAAAAAGGAGTTTTAATGACTTCAACCTAAGTGTATGTAAACTTCCGACTTCAACAGTATTTGGGCTGAAATCTGAGGTGCAGTTAACTCTAATGAACTTATCCTCTGCAGCAGAGGTAACTCTGGGTCTTCCTTTCCTGTGGCGGTCCTCATGAGAACCAGTTTCATCAAATCAAATTCTATTGGTCACATAGACATGGTTAGCAGATGTTAATTTGAGTGTAGCGAAATGCTTGTGATTCTTGTTCCGACAGTGCAGTAATATCTAACAAGTAATCTAACAATTCCACAACAGCTACCTAATACACACAAATCTAAAGGGATGGAATAAGAATATGTGCATATGGAGGGCGCTGGTGCGCAGCAACATGTGAAGACGCCTTTTCTCGGTGCTCCTATTATCCAGGGTGAACAATTTACTATTAATACTTGACCAACACCTCCCCACCGTGTTGATTTTGTAACATTTCATTTGGAATCGAACCCAATTTAATAACCTGGCTTTTTTTTCCAGAAAATGTTGGCCTGTTAATCATAAAATGTTGAGACAACAACGGCCGCTGGCCACAAAAGAGCAGGCCTCTGCTGAAGCCTCGGGCTCACCTGACACGGACTCTGATCCCCCGACCTAGCCATGGTAATGGCGGCTATCATTAAATCTGAACAGACTGTGCTGGCTAAGGTGGAGTCATTGTCCACTGACCTACTCGCCAAATAGCTATTGTCTTGGGCCAAAATCCACCCAACTTATTGTGGGAAGCTTGTGGAAGGCTACCTGAAACGTTTGACCCAAGGTAAACATTTTAAAGGCAATGCCAATCAAAGACTAATTGAGTGTATGTAAACTTCTGACCCAATGGGAATGTGATGAAAGAAATAAAAGCTGAAATAAATCATTCTCTCTACTATTATTCTGACATTTCAGAATCTTA
Organism: Salmo salar; assembly: GCF_965601325.2. Taxonomy (NCBI): domain Eukaryota; kingdom Metazoa; phylum Chordata; class Actinopteri; order Salmoniformes; family Salmonidae; genus Salmo; species Salmo salar. Next base: position 96,996,167 of record NC_138300.1, read on the forward strand.
AAATAAAGTAGGACTAAGGGCCCTTCGACCTGAGGCATGGATGTTTTTCCTATCCATTGAACACAGTTTATTATATAGTATACAGTAACCCTACAATAGGCCTAGTTATAACAAACATGTAGCCAATCTAGTTTTTGTTATTGACTTTAACATGGAAATATTTGTCTACACATATTGCATTCACATTTTTAAATGCACTGCATATTCGAGGCAAGAACAATTGGACAATGCCCAAACGTTAAACTCTATTATAGTAATATTAGCCTACTATCACCATGTATATGGCCTGTTAGTGACCTTGCCATTTGAAAGGTAAACAAACCGGTCAATAGCCGAGGCTACCAAGGACAGCGATCAGAAAAATGATGTCCAATATAAAGAAAAAACATGTTGCTCATTATATTTGAATAAGACATTGGTTATAGGCTACTGATTAGGCTACTGTGCGCCTCCTCTAGCATAATCGATGCCATAACCAACTGCGGTATTGCCAAGACCAGCGACCAGTGAGTATTAAATATCACCAGTATCGCTGCTGGAAATTGGCACTTTGGCACACGTTTTTAAAGACACACCTACAATATTTCCACCCCTCCCACCTCAGCACAAGCGAGTTAACATAAGACAGGTAAATTACTGGCGCCAGTGTTACAAAATAGCAGAGCGCTGGCTTTTACAAGTCGAAATTGCCTAAGAGCGTGTGTTTGACACAAGAGCCACTTTAATACCAGCCGAAAATAGAGTCCACAGTGTTATTACTAATGGTATGTAGAAATACGATGTGAGCTGAAGTTTAGTCAACATGGGTGAAATACTGTATACATACTGTATGTTTTAACAGACATCACACCAGAATTATACTATAATTCAGGAGCCATCAACTAAATAAACATTTGAAAAGATGTAGCAACATTTTGGTGTGTGAAAGATGAGAGGTAGAGAGAGATGATAAAGAAAGAGAGAGATGAAAGAGAGAGATGAAAGAGAGAGGAGATAAAGCGTTTGCACAGTTTCGCCTGTCTCTTAATTAAAAGTAAATGTATTCGCAGTGGTGTAAAGTACTTAAGTAAAAGTACTTTAAAGTGCTACTTAAGTAGTCTTTTTGAGGTATCTGTACTTGACTCACTATTTATATTTCTGTCAACTTTTACTTCACTACATTCCTAAAGAAAATGTACTTTTTACTCTATACATTTTCCCTGACATCCAAAAGTACTCATTACATTTTTAATACTTAGCAGGACATGAAAATGGTCCAATTTACACACTTATCAAGAGAACATCTGTGGTCATCCCTACTGCCTCTGATCTGACGGACTCTTTAAATGCTTAGTTTGTAAATGATGGCTGAGTGTTGGAGTGTGCCGCTGGTTATCCGTAAATACGAAAGACACAAAAATAGTTCCGTCTGATTTTCCTAATTTAAGGAATTTGAAATTATTTAGTCTTTTACTTTTGCTGTAGCTCAGTTGGTAGCGCATGGCACTTGCAACGTGAAGGTTGTGGGTTCTATTCCCATGAAGGAGCTCTATGAAATAAAGTATGAAAATGTATGCACTCATTACTGTAAATTGCTGCTAAATGACTGTAATCAAATCTAATCTTTTGATACTTAAGCATATTCTAGAAAGTACATTTACTTTTGATACTTAAATTTATTAAAACCAAATCCTTTTAGACTTTAACTCAAGCAGTATTTTACTGGGTAACTTAGATTTACTTGAGTCATTTCCCATTTTCTACTTTTACTCAAGTATGACTTTTGAGTACTTCTTCAACTGTGTATTTGTTTCAAAATGGCTCAAAAAATCTTCTTTACACTCTCTTTGGATAATTCATTCCAATCATTTTAAAGTTAACAGCAGGTATTGTCCATTGTTTTGGCTGTGTCATTGGAATCCCCTAGCTACTGCATAATAAGCACTTAGTGTTAATCAGTAATACAGATATAAAGCACAATACACTGAGATATGAACACCTCTCAAAGGTCATGAATAACAATGTGCTGGAAAATACTTCTCCAGATATTTACCAAGTTGTCTATTTTAATATTAACATAATTGGAGATAGTTTCTACACACACTGATACAGAAACAACAGTCCTGTAAAGAGCGCTCACAAAGGCCTGAATAGTTTATTTTCACACAGCACTTCATATTTGATGACATACCAAATTCTGTCCTGCTGGTCAGGAGCTGTGTGTGTGTGTGTGTGTGGTGCGTGTGATTTGGTGTGTGTGTGTGGTGTGTGTGTGTGTGTGTGTGTGTGTGTGTGTGTGTGTGTGTGTGTGTGTGTGTGTGTGTGTGTGTGTGTGTGTGTGAACTAGTCATGATTGTTGATTTAGCACTGATTTTATTACTGATTGAGCTTTGATAAGGTATGCAGTTCTGCCCTGATTTAGACAGTTATCTAGCTTCACATTTCTACCCCCGATGTATTTTCTGACCTACCCTACTTCACAGTGGCTCTGTATACATCTGTACTAGGCCCTGTCTGGACTGTCCTGTCCTCACTAGAAAACCTGCAATGCAGCATTTCCCTCTGAGCCTCACACAGTCTCTTACTAATGGAGTAGAGGGCTGAGTAGAGAGCTGAGCCTCTGTTGGAACTAATGGACCACAGATATACAGATGTTTTATAGAAACTAAAAAAACAGGATGATGAAGTCATTTAAGCACTGTTATGTCTGTAAACTGGGGACCTGATAAAATAGAGAATAGTGCTGAACTCCTCTGTCTGCTTAGAGAGCAAAGCAAAATATGGAGGGTGTGTGAGTTCTTGTGTCTTGTGTGGTGAATGAGGCACAGACCCAGACAGACAGTGACAGGCCATATCTCAGAGCAGGCTTCCCCAGGGTCGGAGCAATCTGTGTGGACATGAGTCAGAGAGATGCTCCCCTTTGAAGGGAGGAGGGGTCAGGTACATGAGGACTGGGGGTGAAATCACAAACTGGTGTGTGTGTGTCACAAATGTGTGTGTGTCTCTGCTATCTCTGCTCCTGATAATCAGTTTAAGCCAGTGTATGATGGTGTGTGTGTGTGACTGTGTGTGACTGTGTGTGTGTGTGTGTGTGTGTGTGTGTGTGTGTGTGTGTGTGTGGTGTGTGTGTGTGTGTGTGTGTGTGTGTGTGTGTGTGTGTGTGTGTGTGTGTGTGTGTGTGTGGAAACAAACAAAAACATGCACACACACCAGCCCCTGAAATGAAATGTTGAAGCTTTCATTAAAGGATACTTAGGACTTAACAGATGGTGTAACGATTGCTTCCAACTCACACCCTCAAACACGTAGATCCCCTGAATGCAGCTCACTCTCCAAATCCCAATCACCTGAATTCTAATCACCTGGACCCAGCTACCTGCCTCCTCCTATGTATGACCTTCTGCCTGACCCTGGACCCAGCTACCTGCCTCCTCCTGTGTATGACCTTCTGCCTGCCCCTGGACCCAGCTACCTGCCTCCTCCTGTGTATGACCTTCTGCCTGCCCCTGAACCCAGCTACCTGCCTCCTCCTGTGTATGATATTCTGCCTGCCCCTGGACCCAGCTACCTGCCTCCTCCTGTGTATGACCTTCTGCCTGCCCCTGAACCCAGCTACCTGCCTCCTCCTGTGTATGATCTTCTGCCTGCCCCTGGACCCAGCTACCTGCCTCCTCCTGTGGTCCTTTACAATAAACACCTGCTGCGCCCTGCGCTTGAAACCAGCTCTCTGTCTCCCCTTGTGTTCATTACAGATGGCATATTTGACTCTGTGATATTTAGTTATTACTGCCATTATGTAATAAATATTTCAATAGGTAAGATGTGTAGATGGTTGGAAATATTTACAGGCTCCAATTGGGTAAAGCTGCTCTTGTTTTTTGTTGCAGTTTCTGGCAACAGTCAGTGGTGAATGTGAGGTGAGATTTCAGTCTTACAGGCATCATGAGCTTGATGTGTCAGATACAGGGATTCAAAACAAATAGGATTATTGTGCACTTCAACAGTTTATTGAGTCTAAATGGAAGCTAAAGAAACACCAAATACATCCAGTCTTGAGATGAAATGCATTTAAGTGTCAAAAATCATATTTTCATATTTCACTGTGTTTCTGTATGTCATTTTCTTTTTCACTCAACTCAGAATTGCAACTCAGCATCATGATGCAATCAGCAACATGGCTGAACCTGTGTTCACATCCGATGTTGTCTGGGAATTAGGAGGTTGTCATTGCAATGCCAGAGTAGAAAGGAAACAACCTTACAGCTGAACTGAATATATTAGCATCTAACAAAGACCACAGCTTTAACCCAATGACGTCGATGCTTGCTTTAACCCCACTGGACCAAAGCCAAACTGACCCACAGTGGTTGCCAGGGGTAATATGCGTATTATAATGACCAGAGTGGTTGTTATGGGTAATATGTGTTCTAAAATAAGAGAGGTTGCTATGGGTGATTCAGAATTGATGCCTTTGGTGATTGTTGTTCTAGAATGGCCAGAGGTGGAATAGATTCTGTGTGAGGTTTGGGGTGGTAGACTTCTAAGAACTGTTGGTGTCTGTGATGGCTTGCGGTCATGGTCATGTTGGTCAGGTTTAGGCTGCGGTGGCAAAGCCCACTTGGTTGCCTGTGCGGTCGTAGACGGAGTAGTACTGCATGAGGAATACATCTCCCAAAATCCACAGGGGCTGTCCGTTCTGGGACGGCAGGTAGGTGGGGGTGATCCCCACAGAGCAGACCTGGTTGTTCTGGATAGAGAGGAGAACACGCATGTTGAGTGCAATACACACACACACACACAGGCAGATAAACACACATGCACTACTGCCACATGGCTTAGGCATGCACATGGCTTATGGACCAGCTTGAGCCATCTAAAATGGCCTTCATTATCCTAACATCAGTCATAGAGGGTAACACACGGACAGACACACACTAACTCACCTGCTGGATGTATGCAGATGGCGGCAGGGGGAAGTTGACTCCATTGATGGTGAAGGTGAGAGTAGGCAGGCTGTTGATCTGGTTACAGTTCACTGTGTACTACATCAACAAACAATTCACAGACATGAGTGACACAAAACATCCCATAACTGGTTAACTCTAGTCTGCACTGGTTTCCCCATCCTCTACTTTCTGGATTACACTGGTTTATGGTGTCAGTTAGTACTGGTCTGTAATGGTTTATAATGGCTTCCTGCTACCTGTCCATACTGGTCCTGCTGGGCTCCAATGGACTGCATCAGGGTTCCCAAGATCTGTCTGGGTGCAGTCAGCATGGAGGTGCCTGTATCCACGATGGCCTGGCAGCCTTGCCCACACCACCCTGTCTCCTGACCATTGATCTGGAACCTGGAGATTTACAAGGGTTAGTGTCAGACAGACAAACAGACAAACAGACAGACAGACAGACAGACAGACAGACAGACAGACAGACAGACAGACAGACAGACAGACAGACAGACAGACAGACAGACAGACAGACAGACAGACAGACAGACTAGCATTGACAGCGGCCTTAGACATTTTTCATCCCAGCTTTTGAAGGCTCCTGGTGGTTCTGATGTCAGTGTATGGTTAGGTATGTTTGGTTGGTGTGGTTGATCCTGACCCTTGGATGCCGATCTGCCAGTATGTCTGGGAGGTGACGGGGGTCCAGTAGATCTGACCCTGGTACTTGGTGGTGTCCACTTCTCCAAACGACAGCTCACTGCCCTGCTGACTGTCCCTGCACAGAAAAAGTTTTAAGCCATCAAACAGTTTTACATAGATAGGAGGTTGGCAAGAAGATGGTTCACTCTTCACAGAAGACACTTTTCTTCTCAAAAATCTTAAGTCTTATATCAGTGATTTAGTTTCTGGAGCAGGAGTAATGAATATAACATTGATTATGTACATAAATATGTAAGTACATCATTAAAATATATTACCTGGTCATCTAGAAAACAAACACATTGGTCTGCAGAAGGTTCTGTGATATCTGTGTGTATTTTATATTGAGGTCCGGTAGTAGTACATTATATGTGTGGTAAGTAAGTAGTGGTAGGGGTACAGATGTCAGATCTTAACTTGATCACTTTTTTGTCACTGCTCATTTTCCTGCTGTATCAGGAAATCCAAATGAGCCTTGTAGGTCCCTGAAAAAAGAGCAGTTGTCTTTCTGTCCATGCTGGGGCAGTCGATCAGTGCTTGCTATTTAAATATCAAAATCCTCTCGCTGAAACATTAGGTCTGGGTCAAATTACTGCAACATTCAAATGTACAAACATGTATCTGAAATGCAGTCTTACACATAAACAACCGTCGTTTGATATAGCTTAATAACAGAAGATAGATATTGGTCTCCACTAGGCTATGAGAAGTTTCAGGTGTATCCTAAGTTCAAAATTGAGTTCAGTCGTGGGGTGTAGTGGGTTAGGGCTTCTGCCTTCTGCGAGCACATATAGACCTACCATTCCAGTCCATACCTTTCTGGCACAAATAACTCAATCACCCCCAATTTACTAGATTTATTTACACATTTTAAATATGGACAGTCCAGGGATATTTTACCCCCGATCTTGATAAGTAATGACCATATCAGACACTTTTGGATAACATAAATAGGAAACCAATAAAATTGTAACTATAGGCTACACCAACATTAGTGTCATGTCAATTCCCACAGTGGATACTTTATTTCTATTGTATGGAATGCTTGTCAAATAGATACATCACCCTTAGTCTGCTCAAAAAGTACTCTGTTGTTCTTATTACAATACCAACCAGAGGGTGAACATATCTTGAAACACTTTGGTTGCAAGCAGGACTAAGGTAACGCCGACATCGTCTTTTAGGGAGCGGTAATGAAGTAAGTGTGAAAAGGTGTGAAAACCGCTACTGTTTGTTTCCCTGGCTGAGTTTATGAGCTGATTTGGGCCATCATCTGATTGACAGATGTAGGCCTGCTGTGGAACAATAAACCTTCCTCCAGTGTGGATGCTTGTCCGAGTTTTATAGTTAGGCTATGTATAATTTGTGAATATAGTTCTGGTCTTTGGTGTGAATTGGAAGCTTGTATTGTGTGCCTTTAATATTTCGTTTCTTAAAGCTGTCAATATGTTTATGCATTTGAGCCTATCCAAAGACGATTTAGTTGATTCATTTTACTTCTTGAAAACATTTAAATAAATGCAATTAACTTGAGGGTCTAATGTAGTCTCAGGCTGGTAACTAGATCGCTCAGCACAGGGCGCAAACTCATGAGGTTCGGTATGAGCTGCTTAGACCACTGCACTATGGCAGATCACAATGCTCTAGCGAGCATTAAGAATATTATGAATACTGATGATACATAGGCGTGTCATTTTGTATTATTTTGTTTTAAGCCTTCCCCAAACCATAGCCCTAAACTTAACCACTCAGAATGAATTCCTAAACTGTTAACCTTTGAGTTGTTTCTGGTTTAATCATGTAACCACACAAAATGAATGCGTCAAAAATAGACATTGATCCATGAGTCAAAGGGCAGTGGGCCGAATTTGAACCCATGCCGACTCTGACATATATGTGCCGGGGTCAGTGGCTGTAACCGCTGGACCACACAGGATTTGAAGAAAACAATAATTAATTCTGCCTATTGCTTGCATTCAACATATAATAAAACAGTTAATGTAAAACAACAGATTTTTCCCTAACGAAAAATACATCTACCCCCTACGAATATGCCCGTTTATTATAATCCACATAAGGATTCACACGAGACACGCCGTAGCCTTCACGTAGCCTACATAAGGTAGAATGTAGGTATAGTACTGCTTTGTATACAAACACGCTTCCAGCTGCCCACTGGTACAATTCTAAATAATTATTCAGATATTCAAATCCTCCTTCTGCAGGATTATTTTCCTCTTGCGGCGAAAGGGGTCCAATTAAGATCTGACATCTGTAGTGGTATATGTGTGGTAAGTAGTGGTAGGGGCATATGTGTGGTAAGTAGTAGTATATATGTGGTAAGTAGTGGTTGTGGTGTATATGTGGTAAGTAGTGGTATATTTGTGGTAAGTATTGGTAGTGGTTTATGTGTGGTAAGTATTGATAGTGGTACATATGTGGTAAGTATTGGTAGTGGTATATGTGTGGTAAGTAGTGGTAGTGGTATATTAGCGATAAGTAGTGGTATATATGTGGTAAGTAGTGGTATATTTGTGATAAGTAGTGGTATGTTTGTGGTATAAGTGATGGCAGGAGTACTGACCTGGTCATGTAGAATGCAAATATGTTAGCCTGCAGAAGGTTCTGAGACATCATGTTGTCCATGACGGGAGTTTCTTGTCCGGCTGAGATGGAAGGATAGGAAAGGCCAAGGATACCATCAAACTGGGCCACAACAAAATTCTGACCTGGCTCGTCAGTGCTCAGACCAATCTCCTGGTTGTTGATGACAATACCACCGACCTAAAGAGGTGTCAAACAACACACACACTCAGCATCATGGAAACACGTTGGTTTTATTAGAATGGAAGTACATGTACTGTTGTGGCTGTATCTGTTGTGGCTTTTTATTGCATGTAGTGAAGAATAACTGTGGTAGTAGTTAAGTATTTGTAAGGTTGTTATGGTGGAACTCACGTTGACGGTGTCGTATCCGAAGACTCCACTGAGACTGCCAGCTCCGTAGGGCAGGTAGAAAGTTTGCCCATTAGCTGAGTAGGTGGACGACTGCTGGGGGTTGAACTTTGTGTGGGTGTCTGCAGGAGGAAGGGACACAAACAACTTAAAGAGGAAATATACTGTGTACAATTGATTTATCTGGGAAGTGTGTAGAAGTGATAATGGACCTAAATATCTCTGATGGTAGTAGTACTAGTTAGAAGTACTGTAGTAGTAGTAGTAGTAAAGGTAGTAGTAGTGGTAGTAGGACAGTTAGTAACATTTATTGTTGAGGAAGTAGCAGTTAATTGATACACATAGTAGGTAGTTGTAATATTGTCATGAAGCTATCCAGCTGTACTCACTGCAGGCCTGAGTGTTGCAGAGTACAGAGTCAACCCACAGGTTGGCAGAGCCAGTGTCAAACAACACCTGGAAGGACTGGGGGGGAGTACCGATGGTGATGGCTCCATAGTAAGTGGTCTGGAAAACACAACAGGGATAATACAGTTGACAAAAGATAGAGGTGCTGCTAATACATTCAGAAAACAACGCATCAGATCTAGAGTGGTTGGCTTGGTTTAGACTCTACTTCATGGAGTTAGACGTTATCGTGACATGGTTGTTATCTAGTTAGACCTAGAATTCACATTTTATACATTAGCCTACATCAGAATTTCATTCTGGAATATGAAAATAGACTACTGTGGACAGATATAGGCAGGACATTGAGTAACATTCTAGATAGACCATAAGCTTGGGTTTTAGAGCATGTACGTACGTCAGCATAGTTGTTGATGTACATGGTGGTGGAGCCAGCGAACTCGTCAGGAAAGTATTTGAGAGCGGGGTCTTGGTAGGGCAGGCGTTCTCCCTTCTGCATCATTCTCTCACGGATTGACTTATGCTTCACCAGAGGGATCCTAGGGTAACAAGAACACAGATGCACTCAGATATGAAGTCGAACTCTGCAAATGCAAATAGGGGTAGAGAGAGCGACAAGGAGTTATCATTGACTATGAGAGATGAGAAAAGAAAATTGTGTTTTAGGGAGAATTTAATGAAAAAGAGCAGCTGGAGTGAAAATGTGAAAAAGAAATAAAGTGAGTACTAACCTGTGGATTCCCTCAGCGAGCACAGCACATACCAGCACAATAACGAGACACTTCATGGTCACTCCTGAAATCACAACCAGTGGTAGATACACCTTAGCTTGGGTCAGGACTGATCTTATATACTGTACCAAACATACATATGTGCACACATGAATGCAAGCGGGTGTGATATGGGTACGCGTGAGTGTGTGTGTACACATCCCTTATCAGACTTAAGTAGGTGACTATCAGCTCCTTTTTCCCCTGACTCCACATTCTCTATTCAGTGTGCAGGCAAGCCCCTACTCCCCTGTACCGATAGCAGCGCTAACCAAAACACTACTATTAGTTTACTGAACCTTTATAAGGGAGATGACCAGATTAGATAAGATACAGGGCTCTATTTTAACAAACCGAAGGCAATGGTAAATCTTTTCGCTTACGGTAGCGCTATAGGTTCAGCACTGTCAGAAGTGTTTTTACTATTTTCACAACCACAGTTATGAGAAATCTCTAGACACAAACATTGGCAGTAGAATGGCCTTTACCGAAGAGCTCAGTGACTTGACATGAAAATCAATTAATTTCATTGGTCACGTATACATATTTAGCAGATGTTTTAGTGGGTGTAGCGAAATGCTTGTGTTCCTAGCTCCAACAGTGCAGAAGTATCTAACAGATCACATGACAAACTAATCTAAAAGTATAGAAAAAATGGAATTAAGAAATATATAAATATTAGATTGAACAATGTCGGAGTGGCATTGACTAAAATTATTATTATATATTTTTTTTTCACCTTTATTTAACTAAGTTGGCAAGTTCTCATTTACAACTGCGACCTGGCCAAGATAAAGCAAAGCAGTGCGACACAAACAACAACACAGAGTTACACATGGAATAAACAAACATACAGTCAATAATACAATAGAAAAAAGTCTATTAACTATAAAATCCAATAGAATTGAATACAGTATATACATATGAGATGATTAAAGCAGTATTTAAACAATTAGTGTTCAATTATTAATTTCGCCCTTGATTCCAAGTATATAGGGCAGCAGCCTCTTCTATTTTTGTATTTAACTAGGCAAGTCAGTTAAGAAGAAATTCATATTTTCAATGGCGGCCTAGGAACAGTGGGTTAACTGCCTTTTTCAGGGGCAGAACAACAGAATTTTCCTTGTCAGTTCTGCAATTCGATCTAGCAACCTTTCGGTTACTGGCCCAACACTCTAACCACTAGGCTACCTGCCACCCCTCTAAGGTGCAGGGTTATGTAACCGTGTCGAAGCCGGCTAGTCATGACTATTTAACAGTCGGATGGCCTTGAGTTGAAGCTGGTTTTCAGTCTCTCGGTCCCAGCTTTGATTCACCTGTACTGACCACACCTTCTGGATGATAGAGGGGTGAACAGGCTGTGGCTTGGGTGATTGTTGTCCTTGATTATCTTTTTGGCTTTCCTGTGACATCGGCTGCTGTAGGTGTCCTGGAGGGCAGGTATTTTGCCCCTGGTGATGCTTTGGGCAGACCACACCACCCTCTGGAGAGCCCTGCGGTTCCGGGGGGTGTATTTGTCATACCAGGGAGTGATACAGCCTGACAGGATGCTCTCGATTGTGCATCTATAAAAGTTTGTGAGGGTTTTAGGGGCCAAGACAAATTTGATGTGTATGCCGAGGACCTGGCACCACTTTCCTGGCACCACTCTCCCAGGGCCCTCACCTCCTCCCTGTAGGCTGTCTCATCATTGTTGGTAATCAAGCCTACTACTTTTGTTTAGTCTGCAAACTTGATGATTGAGTTGGAGGCGAGTGTGGCCATGCAGTCATTGGTGAACAGGGAGTGCAAGAGGGTGCTGAGCACGCACCCTTGTGGGGTCCCTGTGTTGAGGATCAGCGAAGTGGAGGTGTTGTTTTCTAACTTCACCACCTGGGGGCGGCCCATCAGGAAGTCCAGGACCTAGTTGAACAGGACGGGGTTCAGACCCAAGGCCCTGAGCTTAATGATGAGCTTGAAGGGTGCTATGGTGTTGAAGCCTGAGCAATAGTCAATGAACAGCATTCTTACATAGGTATTCCTCTTGTCCAGATGGGATAGGGTGGTGTGCATTGTGATGGCGATTGCAACGTCTCTGGATCTATTGGGGCGGTAAGCAAATTGAAGTGGGTCTATGGTGTCAGGTAAGATAGAGGTGATATGATCCTTAACTTGTCTCTCAAAGCACTTCATGATGACAGAAGTGAGTGCTTTAGGGCGATAGTCATTTAATTCAGTTACCCTTGCTTTCTTGGGTACAGCAACAATTATGGACATTTTGAAGCAATTGGGACAGCAGACTGGGATAGGGAGAGATTATATATGTCCGTAAACACTCCAGCCAGCTGGTCTGCACATGCTCTGAGGGACACGGCTAGGGATGCCATCTGGGCCAGCAGCCTTGCGAGGGTTAAAACGCTTAAACGTCTTACTCACGTCAGCCACGGGGAAGCTGAGCCCACAGTCCTTGGTCGTGGGCCGCGTCGGTCGCACTGTGTTATCCTCAAAGTGGGCGAAGAAGGTGTTTAGCTTGTCCGGAGGCAAGATGTCGGTGTCTGCGACGTGGCTGGTTTTCCCTTTGTAATCCGTGATTGCCTGTAGATCCTGCCACATAATTGGGACTCCACTTTGTCTCTGTACTAACATAGGGTGGGGGAGGGCCTTGTAGGCATTTTGAAAAGTTGAGTAGCAATGATCCAATGTTTTCCCAGTGGGAGTACTACAGTCAATGTGTTGATAGAAGTTCAGTAGCATTTTCCTCAGATTTACTTTCCTCAGATTTACAATAAATGCAGCCTCAGGATATGTGGTTTCCAGTTTGCGTAAAGTCCAGTGTGGATCTTTGAGGGCCGTTGTGGTATCGGCTTGAGGGGGAATATACACGGCTGTGTCGATAACCAAAAATAAATCTCTTGGAAGGTAATTTTTTTATTTTACCTTTATTTAACTAGGGAAGTCAGTTAAGAACAAACTCTTATTTTCAATGACAGCCTAGGAACAGTGCCTTGTTTACGGTCAGAATGACAGATTTGACCTTGTCAGCTCAGGGATTTGATTGTGCAACCTTTCGGTTACAAGTCCAACGCTCTACCCACTAGGCTAACTTCAGCCCCATAATACAATTGACATTTGATTGTGAGGTATTTTAGGTCGGGTGAACAAAAGGACTTGAGTTTCTGTATGTTATCACAATCATATCATGAGTAGTTAATCATGAAACATACACCCCTGCCTTTCTTCTTCCCGGATAGTTCTTTATTCCTGTCTGAGCGATATACTGAGAACCCAGCTGGCTGTATGGACAGGGAGATGATATACCGAGAGAGCCATGTTTCCGTGAAACAGAGTATGTTACAATCCTTAATATCTCTCAGGAAGATCCTCGCCCTGAGCTCGTCTACTTTATTATCCAGAAACTGAACATTAGCGAGTAATATACTCGGAAACGGTGGATGGTGTGCAGGCCTCCTGAGTTGGACTTGAAGTCCACTCCGAATACCTCTTTTACCCCTGTGATGTTTTGGAGTGTAATAAGAGTCGTCTAATGGAGACCAAAATGCGGCGTGTGAAGTGCTCATATTTACTTTTAATGAAAACACTTTGCAAAAATAACTAAATGACCAATAACAGTCCCGTCAGGTACAAACAACGAAACGGAAAACAACCACCCACAAAACCTAATGAAAAATAGGCTGCCTAAGTATAGCTTCCAATCAGAGTCAACGAAAAACACCTGCCTCTGATTGGAAACCATACCCGGCACCAACCTAGAAAATACAACATAGAACGACATTTTAGACAACCCACATAGAAAACAGAAAACCCAAAATACATAGACAGAAACACCCTCCTGTCACGCCCTGACCAATCTACTATGGAAAAATGACCTCATACTAAGGTCAGAACGTGACATGGAGCAGCCTCAAACAGCTCAAATAAGCAAAGAGAAATGATAGTCCATCATTACTTTAAGACATGAAGGTCAAGAACTTTCAAGGAAATTCAAGAACTTTGAATGTTTCCTCAGGTGTAGTCACAAAAACCATCAAGAGCTATGATGAAACTGCTTCTTATGAGGACCACCACAGGAAACGAAGACCCAGAGTTACCTCTGCTGCAGATGTTAAGTTCATTAGAGTCAACTGCACCTCAGATTGCAGCCCAAATAAATGCTGCACAGACTTCAAGTAACAGACACATCTCAACATCAACTGTTCAGAGGAGACTGCATGAATCAGGCATTCATGGTCAAATTTCTGCAAAAAAAAAACACTACTGAAGGACACCAATAAGAGGAAGAAACTTGCTTGGGCCAAGAAACACAAGCAATGGACATTAGACTGGTGGAAATTTGTCCATGGGTGTGATGAGTCCAAATTTGAGATTTTTGATAAGTGAACAAATGATCTCTGCATGTGTGCTTCCCACCGTGAAGTATGGAGGAGGGGGTGTGATGGTGTGGGGGTGCTTTGCTGGTGACATTGTCAGTGATTTATTTATAATTCAAGGCACACTTCACCAGCATGGCTACCACAGGATTCTGCGACGATACGCCATCCCATCTGGTTTGCGCTTAGTGGGACTATCATTTGTTTTTCAACAGAACAATGACCCAAAACACACCTCCAGGCTGTGTAAGGGCTATTTGACCAAGGAGAGTGATGGAGTGCTGCGTCAAATGACCTGGCCTCCACAATCACTCAACCTCAACCCAATTGAGATGGTTTGGGATGAGTTCGACCGCAGAGTGAAGGAAAAGCAGCCAACAAGTTCAGCATATGGGAACTCCTTCAAGACTGTTGGAAAAGTATTCCAGGTGAAGCTGGTTGAGAGAATGCCAAGAGTGTGTACAGCTTTCATCAAGGCAAAGGGTGGCACTTTGAGGAACGTAAAATATAAAATATATTTTTGTTTAACACTTTTTTGGTTACTACATGATTCCATATGTGTTATTTCATAGTTTTGATTTCTTCACACAAGTTGTAGAAAATAGAAGAAAAAAAAGAAATTAGTTGGTGTGTCCAAACTTTTGATTGGTTCTGTATATGTCTACCGTGTTGGCGTGGGTTGGATTTCAGCACACACCCTTCTGGCACAAGTAACTCAATCTCCACGATTGAGTTGGTTTCGTTACAGTACATATTTCAAATATGGAAAGTCTAGGATATTGTACCCCTGATCTTGATAATAAATGACCATGCCAGAGACTTTTGGATAACCTAAATAGCAAACAAATAAAATAACAACAGGCTACATCATCATTAGTTTCCATTCATACAAAGTGTCAAGTAAATTGCCACCGTAGATTTTCCGTTGAGCTGAGACACTTTTCTTTGATGTGTAAATTGTCAGAGAATTTGTTTTACATCATATTTGCACTTCTCCAGAAATAGCAGAAGATATTCCATTGCATTCGAGCCATGTCCGTTCTCAACATAAACTCATGGACAGTGAATCTTTCTAATAAGTTTGGTTTTTAATCAAATTAAATGAAAAACAATCAATCTGTTTTTAAAACAGCAATGTTTCTTCATAGCATTTGGTCAAAAACACGATATCATGAATCGAATGTCTTGTTCTATGAGCATAAGGCAATGTGTACACATGTAGGACTAAGGGCCCTTCGACCTGAGGCATGGATGTTTTTCCTATCCATTGAACACAGTTTATTATATAGTATACAGTAACCCTACAATAGGCCTAGTTATAACAAACATGTAGCTAATCTAGTTTTTGTTATTGACTTTAACATGGAAATATTTGTCTACACACATTGCATTTGCATTTCTTAAATGCACTGCATATTCGAGCCAAGAACAATTGGACAATGCCCAAACGTTAAACTCTATTATAATAATATTAGCCTACTATCACCATGTATATGAAGAAAAAACAGGAATGTCTGTTGACTGTTTTGCTGCTCATTATATTTTAATGAAACATTGGTTATAGGCTACCGATTTTATTCAACCTTTATTTAACTAGGCAAGTCAGTTAATAAGTACAAATTCTTATTTACAATGACGGCCTACCAAAATGAAAAAGGCCTCCTGCGGGGACGGGGGCTGGGATAATAAATATAGGACAGAACACACATCACAACAAGAGAGACACCAGAACACTACATAAAGAGATACCTAAGACAACAACATAGCATGGCAGCAACACAGGAAAACACAGCATGGTAGAAACACAACATGACAACAACATGGTAGCAATACAACATGGCAGCAGCACAACATGGTAGCAGCACAAAACATGGTACAAACGTTATTGGGCACAGACAACAGCACAAAGACAAGAATGTAGAGACAACAATACGCAATGCAGCCACAACTGTCAGTAAGAGTGTCCATGATTGAGTCTTTGAATGAAGAGATAAAACTGTCCAGTTTGAGAGTCTTTTACAGCTCATTCCAGTCGCTAGCTGCAGCGAACTGAAAAGAGGAGAGACCCAGGTTGTGTGTGCTTTTGTCACGTCCTGACCAGTGAAAGGGGTTGTTTGTTATTGTAGTTTGCTCAGGGCGTGGCAGGGGGTGTTTGTTTAGTGTGTTTCGGGGTTTGTTGGGAAATATTCTATGTTAGTCTATTTCTATGTCTGTGTCTAGTTATTCTATTTCTATGCTTAGTTTATTGGGTTGACCTTCAATTGGAGGCAGCTGTTCCTCATTGCCTCTAATTGAAGGTCCTATTTAATAGGGGTGTTTTTCTGTGGGATTTGTGGGTAGTTGTTTCTCCGTATAGTGATTTGTCCTTACCGGGCTGTTTTTCGTTGTTGTTTTGTTCAAGTGTTTTGTTTCATTTCTTTAATAAATAAGAAGATGAGCATACACATTCCCGCTGCGTTTTGGTCTACTCCATATGACGAATGTGACAGCTTTGGGGACAGAACGGGTGTTGTATGTGGAGGATGAGGGCTGTAGTAGGTATCTCAGATGGTGGGAGTGAGGCCTAAGAGGGTTTAATAAATAAGCATCAACCAGTGGCTCTTGCAACAGGTATACAGAGATGACTAGTTTACAGAAGAGTAGAGAGTGCAGTGATGTGTCCTATAAGGAGCATTGGTGGCAAATCTGATGGTCGAATGGTTAAGAACATCTAGCCGCTCGAGAGCACTCTTACCTGCCGATCTATACATTACATCTCTGTATTCTAGCATGGTAGGATGGTCATCTGAATCAGGGTTATTCTGGCAGCTGGGGTGGAAGAGAAGCGATTACGATTGAGGAAACCAAGTCTAGATTTAACCTTAGTCTGCAACTTTGATATGTGCTGAGAAAAGGACCATGTACCGTCTAGCCATACTCCCAAGTACTTGTATGAGGTGACTACCTCAAGCTCTAAACCCTCAGAGGTAGTAATCATACCAGTGGGGAGAGGGGCATTCTTCTTACCAAACCACATGACCTTTGTTTTGGAGGTGTTCAGAACAAGGATAAGGGCAGAGAAAGCTTGTTGGACACTAAGAAAGCTTTGTTGTAGAGTGTTTAACACAAAATCCGGGGAGGGGCCAGCTGAGTATAACACTGTATCATCTGCATATAAATTGATGATAGAGCTTCTTACTGCTTGAGCTATGTTGTTAATGTAAATTGAGAAGAGCGTGGGGCCTAGGATCGAGCCTTGGGGTACTCCCTTGTTGACAGGCAGTGGCTGAGACAGCAGATATTGACTTTATACACTGCACTCTTTGGGAGAGGTAGTTAGCAAACCAGGCCAAAGACCCCTCAGAGACACTAATACTCCTTAGCCGGCCCACAAGAATGGAATGGTCTACCTTATCAAAGTTTTGGCCAAGTCAATAAAAATAGCAGCACACCATTGCTTAGAATTAAGGGCAATGGTGACATCATTTAGGACCTTTAAGGTTGCAGTAACACGACCATAACCTGAGCAGAAACCAGACTTAATACCAGAGAGAATACTATTGACAGCAAGAAAGCCAGTAAGTTTTTCCAACACTTTAGATAAACATGGCAAAATAGAAATTGTCCTATAACAGTTAGGATCAGCTTGATCTCCCCCTTTAAATAAAGGATGTACCGTGGATGCCTTCCAAGCAATTGGAACCTCCCCAGAGAGGAGAGATAGGTTAAAAAGTTCAGAGATAAGCTTGGAGATGATAAGGGCTGCAACTTTAAAGAATAATGGATCTAAACCATCTGACCCAAATGGTTTTTTGGGGTCAAGTTAAGGAGCTCCTTTAGCACCTCGGACTCACTGACTGCCTGCAGGGAGAAACTTTGTAGCGGGGCAGGGGAAAAAAGGGAGGAGCATAGGGGCTAGTCGCATTAGAAGGGGTGGGAGATGAGGAAATGTTGGACAGGCAATGAGGCATGGCTGAGTCAAATAGGAATGCTGACTTAATGAAGTGGTGATTAAAGAGCTCAACCATGCGCTCCTTGTCAGTAACAACCACATCATCAACATAAAGGGACATGGGCAGCTGTGAGGAGGAGGTTTTATTCTTGTGATTAGATCAACAGAGAGAGAACTGCTCTTTAAAGTAACTACCTTTGGCCTTCCGGATAGCCTGAGTGCACTTATTTCTCATTTGCCTGAAAAGAGCCAGTCAGCCTGAGTATGTGTGTGCCGAGCCTTTAGCCAAATGGAATTTTTGAGGTGGAGTAACTCTGCCAGATCACTGTCTACAAGGCTACTGTGCGCCCCCACTGGGAAAATCGATGCCATAACCAATTGTCTTACCGCAAAGACCAGCGACCAGTGAGTGTTAAATATCACCAGTAGCTCTGCTTGAAATGGGCACTTTGGGACACGTTTTTAAAGACACACCTACAATATGTCCACCCCTCCCACCTCAGCACAAGCAAGCTGATATAAGACAGGTAAATTACTGGCAGCAGAGCTCTGGCTTTTAAAAGTCAAAATTGCCCAAGAATGTGTTTTTGACACTAGCGCCGCCTTAACACCTGCCAAAAATAGTCCACAGTGTTATTATTAATGGTATGTAGAAATACGATGTGATCTGATGTTTAGTCAACATGTGTGAAATACTGTATACTGTTAGGTTTTAATTACACTTTATAGGTGACTTTCAGGCAGACATCACACCACAATTGTACTACAATTCTGGAGCCATCAACTACAGAAACATTTGAAAAGATGTAGCAACATTTTGGTGTGTGAAAGATGAGAGGTAGAGAGAGAGATGATAAAGAAAGAGAGAGAGGAGATAAATAGTTTCCACAGTCTCTTTTAATTAAAAGTAAATGTACAGTATTTGCAGTAAAAATACTTTAAATTACTACTTAAGTAGTTTTTTGAGGTACAGTATCTGTACTTTACTTGACTATATTGTTGACAACGTTTGCTTTGACTTCACTACATTCCTAAAGAAAATTTACTTTCTACACCCTGACACCCAGAAGTACATTTTGAATACTTAGCAGGACAGGAAAATGGTCCAATTTACACACTTATCAAGAGAACATCCGTGGCCATCCCTACTGCCTCTGATCTGGCGGACTCACTAAATGCTTCGTTTGTAAATGATGCCTGAGTGTTGGAGTGAGCCACTGGCTATCCGTAATTTAAAAAAACACGAAAATAGTGCCGTCTAATTTTCTTAATATAAGGATTTTTAAGTTGTTCATACTTTTACTTTTGTTTTTGATATTTAAGTATATTTTAGCAATTACATTTACTTTTGATACTTAGGTATTTTTAAAACCAAATCTTTTAGATTTTTACTCAAGTAATATTTTACTGGTTGACTTTCAGTTTTACCTGTGCCATTTTCTATGAAGGTATCTTTACTTTTACTCAAGTATGACAATTCAGTACTTTTTCCACAACTGTGTATTTGTTTCAAAACATGGAGATGTCCATTGTTTTGGCTGTGTCATTGGAAATCCCCTAGCTACTGCATAATAAGCACTTAGTGTTAATCAGTAATACAGATGTAAAGCACAATACACTGAGATATGAACACCTCTCCAAGGTCATGAATAACAATGTGCAGGGAAATACTTCTCCAGATATTTACCAAGTTGTCTTTTTTAATATTAACATAATTGGGTATCTTTTATACACACACTGATACAGAAACAACAGTCCTGTAAGTGCTTTTTTATTACAGTAAAGAGCGCTCACAAAGGCCTGAATAGTTTATTTCAGACAGCACTTCATATTTGATGACATACCAAATTCTGTCTCTGTTTCACCCTGTAGGCTGCTGCTGGTCAGGAGCTGTGTGTGGTGTGTGTGTGGTGTGTGTGTGTGGTGCGTGTGATTTGGTGTGTGTGTGTGTGTGTGTGTGTGTGTGTGTGTGTGTGTGTGTGTGTGTGTGAACTAGTCATGATTGTTGATTTAGCACTGATTTTATTACTGATTGAGCTTTGATAAGGTATGCAGTTCTGCCCTGATTTAGACAGTTATCTAGCTTCACATTTCTACCCCCGATGTATTTTCTGACCTACCCTACTTCACAGTGGCTCTGTATACATCTGTACTAGGCCCTGTCTGGACTGTCCTGTCCTCACTAGAAAACCTGCAATGCAGCATTTCCCTCTGAGCCTCACACAGTCTCTTACTAATGGAGTAGAGGGCTGAGTAGAGAGCTGAGCCTCTGTTGGAACTAATGGACCACAGATATACAGATGTTTTATAGAAACTAAGAAAACAGGATGATGAAGTCATTTAAGCACTGTTATGTCTGTAAACTGGGGACCTGAAAAAATAGAGAATAGTGCTGAACTCCTCTGTCTGTTTAGAGAGCAAAGCGGTTCTTGTGT
The DNA here is from genome assembly GCF_965601325.2 of Salmo salar. NCBI lineage: Eukaryota > Metazoa > Chordata > Actinopteri > Salmoniformes > Salmonidae > Salmo > Salmo salar. The sequence continues at coordinate 97,016,663 of NC_138300.1, forward strand.
GAGTTCTTGTGTCTTGTGCGTCTGGTGAATGAGGCACAGACCCAGACAGACAGTGACAGACAGACAGTGACAGGCCATATCTCAGAGCAGGCTTCCCCAGGGTCGGAGCAATCTGTGTGGACATGAGTCAAAGAGATGCTCCCCTTTGAAGGGTGGAGGGGTCAGGTACATTAGGACTGGGGGTGAAATCCCAAACTCGTGTGTGTGTTTCACAAATGTGTGTGTATGTGTGTGTGTCTGCTATCTCTGCTCCTGACATTTTAAGCCAGTTTATGATGTGTGTGTGGTGTGTTAAAAGAGTGCAGGACGTGACAGTACCCCCCCCTTAAAGGTGCTAACCCCGGAAGCACCTTAAGAAAAACAACCCCAAACAACAACAAAACAAATACCCTCTACCACGTCCTGACCAAACTAAAATAAAAATTACCCTCATACTGGCCAGGACGTGACAGTGGGTATTTGTTTTGTTGTTGTTTGGGGTTGTTTTTCTTAAGGTGCTTCCGGGGTTAGCACCTTTAAGGGGGGGGGTACTGTCACGTCCTGGCCAGTATAAGGGTTAATTGTCATTTTAGTTTGGTCAGGACGTGGCAGAGGGTATTTGTTTTATGTGGTTCAGGGTGGTGTGTTAGTTAGGAGGGCGTTTGATTTATTATTTCCGGGTTTTGAGTTATGGTCTATGTTGATGTATTTCTATGTGTAGTCTGGTTGATCTGTTTCTATGTTGAGTTAATTGGGGTGGACTTCCAATTGAAGGCAGCTGTGTGGTGTTGCCTTTGATTGGAAGTCCTATATTAGTTGGGTGTGTTTGTCTGTGTATTTGTGGGAGATTGTTTCATGTTTAGCGTGTGTAAGCCTAACAGGACTGTCTGTAAATCGTGAGTTCGTCTTTGTTATTTTTGTATGTTTGTTTTTTGAGTTTATTAAATGTTCAAAAAATGAACTATCACAACCCTGCTGCATTTTGGTAATCTTTTTCCGACGATGATTTCGCTATATCGTCCTCCGACGAAGAAATCCCTGACAGAATCTCCCACCAAACCAGGACCAAGCAGCAGAGGAAGGAGCAGAGGAATTTTGATTTGGACAATCGGGAGAGATGGACATGGGAGCAAGTTATGGCCGGAGAGGGCCCATGGAGAATGGCTGGTAAGGACCGGGAACGTTTCCGAGGATCACGACTGGCGGTGAAGCACGAGAGGCACCCACAATACATTTTTTGGGGGGGGCACACGGGTAGTTTGGCTAGGCCTAGGAAGAGCCGGAAGCCAGCTACCCGTGGTTATATGGAGGAGCGTATGAGGTGGAGAGCGCCATGTTTCGCTGAGGAGCGCACTATCTCACCCATACGCATGCACAGTCCGGTGCGCGTTATTCCAGCCCCTCGCAGGTACCGTGCTAGAGCGGGCATCCAGCCTGGTAGGAGGATGCCTGCGCAGCGCATCTGGTCGCCGGTACGCCTCCGAGGACCAGGCTACCCAACTCCCGCTCTACGCACGGCTACCATCAGGCCCCTGCACAGCCCAGTCCGCCCTGTACAAGCACCCCGCTCGTACAGGGCTACTAGTTCCATCCAGCCAGGACGGGTTGTGCAGGAGGTAAGATCAAGACCGACTGTGCGCCTCCATAGCCCTAGGTTTCCAGCTCCTGTCTCTCGTGCGGACCCGGAAGTACGTCAGCCCAGTCCGACTCGTCCTGTTCCCGCTCCCCGCACTAGCCTGGAGGTGCGTGTTCCCAGTCTGGTATGCCCAGTACCAGCACCACGCACAAGGCATCTAGTGCGTAAACCCAGCCTCGCCAGTCTAAAGTCGCCAGAGCTGCCCGCCAGTCAACAGTCACCAGAGCTGCCTGCCAGTCAAGAGTCGCCAGAACTGCCCGTCAGTCAAGAGTCGCCAGAACTGCCCGTCAGTCAAGAGTCGCCAGAGCCGCCCGTCAGTGAGGAATCGCCAGAGCCGCCCGTCAGTGAAGAGTCGCCAGAGCCACCCACTAGTCAGGAGCTGCCAGAGTGGCCAAACTGCCCGGAGATGTCAGAGTGGCCAGACTGCCCGGAGATGTCAGAGTGGCCAGACTGCCCGGAGATGTCAGAGTGGCCAGACTGCCCAGAGATGTCAGAGTGGCCAGACTGCCCGGAGATGTCAGAGTGGCCAGACTGCCCGGAGATGTCAGAGTGGCCAGACTGCCCGGAGCTGCCAGAGTGGCCAGACTGCCCCGAGCTGCCAAAGTGGCCAGACTGCCCCGAGCTGCCAGACTGCCCCGAGCTGCCAGACTGCCCCGAGCTGCCAGACTGCCCCGAACTGCCAGACTGCCCCGACTGCCCCCCGGCGATGCCAGAGTGGCCCGACTGCCTGGAACGGCCAGAACCGGAGCCACCTCCAGATATAGGTGGGTTGGGGAGGGGGGGTGTAGCACAGTGCCGTCATTGACGGCAGCCACCCTCCCTTCCCTCCCTTTAGTAGGGGGGATTTTTTTTGTTGTTGTTGTTTGGGGTTGTTTTTCTTAAGGTGCTTCCGGGGTTAGCACCTTTAAGGGGGGGGTACTGTCACGTCCTGGCCAGTATAAGGGTTAATTGTCATTTTAGTTTGGTCAGGACGTGGCAGAGGGTATTTGTTTTATGTGGTTCAGGGTGGTGTGTTAGTTAGGAGGGCGTTTGATTTATTATTTCTGGGTTTTGAGTTATGGTCTATGTTGATGTATTTCTATGTGTAGTCTGGTTGATCTGTTTCTATGTTGAGTTAATTGGGGTGGACTTCCAATTGAAGGCAGCTGTGTGGTGTTGCCTTTGATTGGAAGTCCTATATTAGTTGGGTGTGTTTGTCTGTGTATTTGTGGGAGATTGTTTCGTGTTTAGCGTGTGTAAGCCTAACAGGACTGTCTGTAAATCGTGAGTTCGTCTTTGTTATTTTTGTATGTTCGTTTTTTGAGTTTATTAAATGTTCAAAAAATGAACTATCACAACCCTGCTGCATTTTGGTAATCTTTTTCCGACGATAATTTCACTATATCGTCCTCCGACGAAGAAATCCCTGACAGATAATGAGAGCTCGTTAGCAGAAGTGAAATGTTGAAGCTTTCAATGAAGTCGCTTTCACAGGGAGGAGACTTCGGACTTAATGTCATTTAACAGATGGCATATTTGACTCTGTGATATTTAGTTATTTCTATATGTATGATGTGTAGATGGTTGGATATATTTACAGGCTCCAATTGGGTAAGATGCTCTTGTTGTTTTTTGTTGCAGTTTCTGGCAACAGTCAGTGGTGAATGTGAGGTGAGATTTCAGTCTTACAGGCATCATGAGCTTGATGTGTCAGATACAGGGATTCAAAACAAATAGGATTATTGTGCACTTCAACAGTTTATTGAGTCTAAATGGAAGCTAAAGAAACACCAAATACATCCAGTCTTGAGATGAAATGCATTTAAGTGTCAAAAATCATATTTTCATATTTCACTGTGTTTCTGTATGTCATTTTCTTTTTCACTCAACTCAGAATTGCAACTCAGCATCATGATGCAATCAGCAACATGGCTGAACCTGTGTTCACATCCGATGTTGTCTGGGAATTAGGAGGTTGTCATTGCAATGCCAGAGTAGAAAGGAAACAACCTTACAGCTGAACTGAATATATTAGCATCTAACAAAGACCACAGCTTTAACCCAATGATGTCGATGCTTGCTTTAACCCCACTGGACCAAAGCCAAACTGACCCACAGTGGTTGCCAGGGGTAATATGCGTATTATAATGACCAGAGTGGTTGTTATGGGTAATATGTGTTCTAAAATAAGAGAGGTTGCTATGGGTGATTCAGAATTGATGCCTTTGGTGATTGTTGTTCTAGAATGGCCAGAGGTGGAATAGATTCTGTGTGAGGTTTGGGGTGGTAGACTTCTAAGAACTGTTGGTGTCTGTGTTGGCTTGCGGTCATGGTCATGTTGGTCAGGTTTAGGCTGCGGTGGCAAAGCCCACTTGGTTGTCTGTGCGGTCGTAGACGGAGTAGTACTCCCTGAGGAATACATCTCCCAAAATCCACAGGGGCTGTCCGTTCTGGGACGGCAGGTAGGTGGGGATGATCCCCACGAAGCAGTACTGGTACCCACCCTGGTTGTTCTGGATAGAGAGGAGAACACGCATGTTGAGTGCAATACACACACACACACAGATAAACACACATGCACTACTGCCACATGGCTTAGGCATGCACATGGCTTATGGACCAGCTTGAGCCATCTAAAATGGCCTTCATTATCCTAACATCAGTCATAGAGGGTAACACACGGACAGACACACACTAACTCACCTGCTGGATGTATGCAGATGGCGGCAGGGGGAAGTTGACTCCATTGATGGTGAATGTGAGAGTAGGCAGGCTGTTGATCTGGTTACAGTTCACTGTGTACTACATCAACAAACAATTCACAGACATGAGTGACACAAAACATCCCTGTACTGGTTAACTCTGGTCTGCACTGGTTTCCCCATCCTCTACTTTCTGGATTACACTGGTTTATGGTGTCAGTTAGTACTGGTCTGTAATGGTTTATAATGGCTTCCTGCTACCTGTCCATACTGGTCCTGCTGGGCTCCAATGGACTGCATCAGGGTTCCCAAGATCTGTCTGGGTGCAGTCAGCATGGAGGTGCCTGTATCCACGATGGCCTGGCAGCCTTGCCCACACCACCCTGTCTCCTGACCGTTGATCTGGAACCTGGAGATTTACAAGGGTTAGTGTCAGACAGACAAACAAACAAACAGACAGACAGACAGACAGACAGACAGACAGACAGACAGACAGACAGACAGACAGACAGACAGACAGACAGACAGACAGACAGACAGACAGACAGACAGACAGACAGACAGACAGACAGACAGACAGACAGACAGACAGACAGACAGACAGACTAGCATTGACAGCGGCCTTAGACATTTTTCATCCCAGCTTTTGAAGGCTCCTGGTGGTTCTGATGTCAGTGTATGGTTAGGTATGTTTGGTTGGTGTGGTTGATCCTTACCCTTGGATGCCGATCTGCCAGTATGTCTGGGAGGTGACGGGGGTCCAGTAGATCTGACCCTGGTACTTGGTGGTGTCCACTTCTCCAAACGACAGCTCACTGCCCTGCTGACTGTCCCTGCACAGAAAAAGTTTTAAGCCATCAAACAGTTTTACATAGATAGGAGGTTGGCAAGAAGATGGTTCACTCTTCACAGAAGACACTTTTCTTCTCAAAAATCTTAATTCTTATTTCAGTGATTTAGTTTCTGGAGCAGGAGTAATGAATATAACATTGATTATGTACATAAATATGTAAGTACATCATTAAAATATATTACCTGGTCATCTAGAAAACAAACACATTGGTCTGCAGAAGGTTCTGTGATATCTGTGTGTATTTTATATTGAGGTCCGGTAGTAGTACATTATATGTGTGGTAAGTAAGTAGTGGTAGGGGTACAGATGTCAGATCTTAACTTGATCACTTTTTTGTCACTGCTCATTTTCCTGCTGTATCAGGAAATCCAAATGAGCCTTGTAGGTCCCTGAAAAAAGAGCAGTTGTCTTTCTGTCCATGCTGGGGCAGTCGATCAGTGCTTGCTATTTAAATATCAAAATCCTCTCACTGAAACATTAGGTCTGGGTCAAATTACTGCAACATTCAAATGTACAAACATGTATCTGAAATGCAGTCATACACATAAACAACCGTCGTTTGATATAGCTTAATAACAGAAGATAGATATTGGTCTCCACTAGGCTATGAGAAGTTTCAGGTGTATCCTAAGTTCAAAATTGAGTTCAGTCGTGGGGTGTAGTGGGTTAGGGCTTCTGCCTTCTGCGAGCACATATAGACCTACCATTCCAGCCCATACCTTTCTGGCACAAATAACTCAATCACCCCCAATTTACTAGATTTATTTACACATTTTAAATATGGACAGTCCAGGGATATTTTACCCCTGATCTTGATAAGAAATGACCATATCAGACCCGTTTGGATAACATAAATAGGAAACCAATAAAATTGTAACTATAGGCTACACCAACATTAGTGTCATGTCAATTCCCACAGTGGATACTTTATTTCTATTGTATGGAATGCTTGTCAAATAGATACATCACCCTTAGTCTGCTCAAAAAGTACTCTGTTGTTCTTATTACAATACCAACCAGAGGGTGAACATATCTTGAAACACTTTGGTTGCAAGCAGGACTAAGGTAACGCCGATATCGTCTTTTAGGGAGCGGTACTGAAGTATGTGTGAAAAGGTGTGAAAACCGCTACTGTTTGTTTCCCTGGCTGAGTTTATGAGCTGATTTGGGCCATCATCTGATTGACAGATGTAGGCCTGCTGTGGAACAATAAACCTTCCTCCAGTGTGGATGCTTGTCCGCGTTTTATAGTTAGGGTATGTATAATTTGTGAATATAGTTCTGGTCTTTGGTGTGAATTGGAAGCTTGTATTGTGTGCCTTTAATATTTCATTTCTTAAAGCTGTCAAGATGTTTATACATTTGAGCCTATCCAAAGACGATTTAGTTGATTAATTTTACTTCTTGAAAACATTTAAATAAATGCAATTAACTTGAGGGTCTAATGTAGTCTCAGGCTGGTCACTAGATCGCTCAGCACAGGGCGCAAACTCATGAGGTTCGGTATGAGCTGCTTAGACCACTGCACTATGGCAGATCACAATGCTCTAGCGAGCATTAAGAATATTATGTATACTGATGATACATAGGCGTGTCATTTTGTATTATTTTGTTTTAAGCCTTCCCCAAACCATAGCCCTAAACTTAACCACTCAGAATGAATTCCTAAACTGTTAACCTTTGAGTTGTTTCTGGTTTAATCATGTAACCACACAAAATGAATGCGTCAAAAATAGACATTGATCCATGAGTCAAAGGGCAGTGGGCCGAATTTGAACCCATGCCGACTCTGACATATATGTGCCGGGGTCAGTGCCTGTATGCGCTGGACCACACAGGAATTGAAGAAACAATAATTAAACCTGCATATTGCTTGATCTTCAACTGATATTAAAACTATTTATCTAAAACAACTGATTATCCCTAACGTAAATATATCTACCCCCTACGAATATGCTTCCAGCTGCCCACTCGTACAATTCTAAATAATTCTTCAGATATTCAAATCCTCCTTCTGCAGGATTATTTTCCTCTTGCGGTGAAAGGGGTCTAATTAAGATCTGACATCTGTAGTGGTATGCGTGTGGTAAGTAGTGGTAGGGGTATATGTGTGGTAAGTAGTAGTATATATGTGGTAAGTAGCGGAAGTGGCATATGTGTGGTAAGTAGTGGTATATATGTGGTAAGTAGTGGTAGTGGTATATGTGTGGTAAGTAGTGGTAGTGGTATATGTGTGGTAAGTAGTGGTAGTGGTATATGTGTGGTAAGTAGTGGTAGTGGTATATGTGTGGTAAGTAGTGGTAGTGGTATATGTGTGGTAAGTAGTGGAACTGGTATATTTGTGGTAATTAGTGGTAGTAGTATAAGTGTGGTCAGTAGTGGTAGTGGTATAAGTGTGGTCAGTAGTGGTATTGGTATATGTGTGGTAAGTAATGAAAGTGATATATTTGTGGTAAGTAGTGGTTGTTGTATAAGTGTGGTCAGTAGTGGTATATGTGTGGTAAGTAGTGGTAGTGGTATAAGTGTGGTAATTAGTGATAGTGGCATATATGTGGTAAGTTGTGGTATGCATGTGGTAAGTAGTGGTATATGTGTGGTAAATAGTGGTAGTGATATATGTGTGGTAAGTAGTGATAGTGGCATATATGTGGTACGTAGTGATATATGTGTGGTAAGTAGTGATAATGGCATATATGTGGTAATTAGTGGTAGTGGTATATTTGTGATAAGTAGTGGTATATATGTGGTAAGTAGTGGTATATGTGTGGTAAGTAGTGGTAGTGGTATATGTGTGGTAGGTAGTGGTAGTGGTATATGTTTGGTAAGTAGTGCTAGTGGTATATGTGTGGTAAGTAGTGGTAGTGGTATATATGTGGTAAGTAGTGGTAGTGGTATATGTGTGGTAAGTAGTGGTAGTGGTATATGTGTGGTAAGTAGTGGTAGTGGTATATGTGTGATAAGTAGTGGTAGTGGTATATGTGTGGTAAGTAGTGCTAGTGGTATATGTGTGGTAAGTAGTGGTAGTGGTATATGTGTGGTAAGTAGTGGTAGTGGTATATGTGTGGTAAGTAGTGGTAGTGGTATATGTGTGGTAAGTAGTGGTAGTGGTATTTGTGTGGTAAGTAGTGGTAGTGGTATATGTGTGGTAAGTAGTGGTAGTGGTATATGTGTGGTAAGTAGTGGTAGTGGTATATGTGTGGTAAGTAGTGGTAGTGGTATTTGTGTGGTAAGTAGTGGTAGTGGTATATGTGTGGTATGTACTGGTAGTGGTATATTTGTGGTAAGTATTGGTAGTGGTATATGTGTGGTAAGTAGTGGTAGTGGTATATTTGTGGTAAGTGGTGGTATGTATGTGGTATAAGTGATGGTAGGAGTACTGACCTGGTCAGGTAGAATGCAAATATGTTAGCCTGCAGAAGGTTCTGTGACATGATGTTGTCCATGACGGGAGTTTCTTGTCCAGCTGAGATGGAAGGGTAGGAAAGGCCAAGGATACCATCAAACTGGGCCACAGCAAAGGTCTGACCTGGCTCGTCAGTGCTCAGACCAATCTCCTGGTTGTTGAGGATAATACCACCGACCTAAAGAGGTGACAAACAACACACACACTCAGCATCATGGAAACACGTTGGTTTTATTAGAATGGAAGTACATGTACTGTTGTGGCTGTATCTGTTGTGGCTTTTTATTGCATGTAGTGAAGAATAACTGTGGTAGAAGTAGTTAAGTATTTGTAAGGTTGTTATGGTGGAACTCACGTTGACGGTGTCGTATCCGAAGACTCCACTGAGACTGCCAGTTCCGTAGGGCAAGTAGAAAGTTTGCCCATTAGCTGAGTAGGTGGACGACTGCTGGGGGTTGAACTTTGTGTGGGCGTCTGCAGGAGGAAGGGACACAAACAACTTAAAGAGGAAATATACTGTATACAATTGATTTATCTGGGAAGTGTGTAGAAGTGACAATGGACTAAAATATCTCTGATAGTAGTAGTAGTAGTAGTAGTAGTAGTAGTAGTAGTAGTAGTAGTAGTAGTAGTAGTAGTAGTAGATGTGCTGTAGTAGTAGTAGTACAGTAGTAGTAGTAATAGTAGTAGTACAGTTAGTAAAATTTATTGTTGAGGAAGTAGCAGTTCGTTGACACATGTAGTAGGTTGTTGTAATATTAGCTAGCAGTGGCTTTCATTGTCATGAAGCTATCCAGCTGTACTCACTGCAGGCCTGAGTGTTGCAGAGTACAGAGTCAACCCACAGGTTGGCAGAGCCAGTGTCAAACAACACCTGGAAGGACTGGGGGGGAGTACCGATGGTGATGGCTCCATAGTAAGTGGTCTGGAAAACACAACAGGGATAATACAGTTGACAAAAGATAGAGGTGCTGCTAATACATTCAGAAAACAACGCATCAGATCTAGAGTGGTTGGCTTGGTTTAGACTCTACTTCATGGAGTTAGACGTTATTGTGACATGGTTGTTATCTAGTTAGACCTATAATTCACATTTTATACATTAGCCTACATCAGAATTTCATTCTGAAATATGAAAATAGACTACTGTGGACATAGACAGATATAGACAGGACATTGAGTAACATTCTAGATAGACCATAAGCTTGGGTTTAAGAGCATGTACGTACGTCAGCGTAGTTGTTGATGTACATGGTGGTGGAGCCAGCGAACTCGTCAGGAAAGTATTTGAGAGCGGGGTCTTGGTAGGGCAGGCGTTCTCCCTTCTCCATCATTCTCTCACGGATTGACTTATGCTTCACCAGAGGGATCCTAGGGTAACAAGAACACAGATGCACTCAGATATGAAGTCGAACTCTGCAAATGCAAATAGGGGTAGAGAGAGCGACAAGGAGTTATCATTGACTATGAGAGATGAGAAAAGAAAATTGTGTTTTAGGGAGAATTTAATGAAAAAGAGCAACTGGAGGGAAAATGTGACAAAGAAATAAAGTGAGTACTAACCTGTGGATTCCCTCAGCGAGCACAGCACATACCAGCACAATAACGAGACACTTCATGGTCACTCCTGAAATCACAACCAGTGGTAGATACACCTTAGCTTGGGTCAGGACTGATCTTATATACTGTACCAAACATACATATGTGCACACATGAATGCAAGCGGGTGTGATATGGGTACGCGTGAGTGTGTGTGTACACATCCCTTATCAGACTTAAGTAGGTGACTATCAGCTCCTTTTTCCCCTGACTCCACATTCTCTATTCAGTGTGCAGGCAAGCCCCTACTCCCCTGTACCGATAGCAGCGCTAACCAAAACAGTACTATTAGTTTACTGAACCTTTATAAGGGAGATGACCAGATTAGATAAGGTACAGGGCTCTAATTTAACAAACCAAACGTGATGGTAAATCTTTTTGCTTACGTTATGGGTTCAGCGGTGTCAAAATGATTTTTTTCACAAATAATTTTTGCTGTGCTTCAAGATATTCAAATGAGCCTCATGAGTCCCTGAAAATCAGCAGTTCTCTTTCTTTCAAAAGGGGGTAGTTTAGTCATTGGGGTCAAGGCTTGCAATAAAAATTATGTTCTCTTTCGCTCCCTCAAACGCTATGCCTAGGTCCTATTACTGCAACATTCAAATGTACAAAAATATATTATTTTCCTGGCACCATTCTCCCAGGGCCCTCACCTCCTCCCTGCAGGCTGTCTCATCATTGTTGGTAATCAAGCCTACTACTTTTGTGTTATCTGCAAACTTGATGATTGAGTTGGAGGCAAGCGTGGCCACGCAGTCATAGGTGAACAGGGATTACAAGAGGGGGCTGAGAATGCACCCTTGTGGGGTCCCTGTGTTGAGGATCAGCGAAGTGGAGGTGTTGTTTCCTAACTTCACCACCTGTGGGCGGCCCATCAGGAAGTCCAGGACCTAGTTGCACAGGGCGGGGTTCAAACCCAGGGCCCTGAGCTTAATGATGAGCTTGGAGGGTACTATGGTGTTGAAGGCTGAGCTATAGTTAATGAAAAGCATTCTTACATAGGTTCCTCTTGTCCAGATGGGATAGGGTAGTGTGCAGTGTGATGGCGATTGCATCATCTGTAGATCTATTGGGGCGGTAAGCAAATTGAAGTGGGTCTATGGTGTCAGGTAAGATGGAGATGATATGATCCTTAACTGGTCTCTCAAAGCACTTCATGATGACAAGTGAGTTTTACAGGGCGATAGTAATTTAATTCAGTTACCTTTGCTTTCTTGGGAACAGGAGCAATGGTGGACATCTTGAAACAAGTGTGGACAGCGGACTGGGATAGGGAGAGATTATATATGTCCATATACACTCCATCCAGCTGGTCTGCGCATGATCTGAGGACACTGCTAGGGATGCCATCTGGGCCAGCAGCCTTGTGAGGGTTAAAACGCTTAAGTGTCTACTAACGTTGGTCACTGGGAAGGAGAGCCCACAGTCCTTGGTAGCAGGCCGCGTTGGTGGCACTGTGTTATCCTCGAAGTGGGCAAAGAAGGTGTTTAGCTGGTCCGGATGCAAGATGTCGGTGTCTGTGACGTGGCTGGTTTTCCCTTTGTAGTCCTTGATTGTCTGTTGACCCTGCCACATACTTCTCATGTCTGAGCCGTTGAATTGGGACTCCACTTTGTCTCTGTACTGACGTTAGGCGGGGAAGGTTCTTGTAGGCATTTTGAAAAGTTGAGTAGCAGTGATCCAATGTTTTCCCAGCGGGAGTACTACAGTCAATGTGTTGATAGAACTTCAGTAGCGTTTTCCTCAGATTTACTTTGTTAAAATCCCAAGCTACAATAAATGTGGCCTCAGGTATGTGGTTTCCAGTTTGCATATGGTCCAGTGTAGTTCTTTGAGGGCCGTCGTGGTATCGGCTTGAGGGTGAATATACATGGCTGTCACTATAACCGAAGAGAATTCTCTTAGGAGGTAATACGGTCGGCTGTCAGAAACCATCTTTAACGTGTAGGAGGGGTGAAGTCAGGCGCAGGAGACAGAACTACGTGAAACACACGTTTAATGAAATGAGTCCAAAAATCCAAGGCAGGGTACCAAACTAAAAAAAATAGGAATAAAATCCAAAATGAGCTGGGACGCAGCCCAGCAGACCCTCATGCCTAAAATACAGCACAGTGGAGCATAATCAAATCCCCAACCTACGTAGGACGAAACAAAATTAATCCCGCATAACCCCAAACCAAAAACAGACAGACTGAATAACCCCACTAATGACCTAACCCAAAACAGGTGCTAACCTAAACAGACATCACCAAACGAAACAGAAAAGGGGATCGGTGGCAACTAGTAGGCCGGCGCCCGCCGCCCGAACGGGGAGAGGCGCCACCTTCTGTGGACGTTGTGACATCGGCATTTGATTGTGAGGTATTATAGGTTGGGTGAACGAAAGGACTTGAGTATGTATGTATGTATGTTATCACAATTTTATTTTTTTTTAAATTTTATTTCACCTTTATTTAACCAGGTAGGCAAGTTGAGAATAAGTTCTCATTTACAATTGCGACCTGGCCAAGATAAAGCAAAGCAGTTCGACAACACTTTACACATGGAGTAAAACAACATACAATCAATGATATAGTAGACAAAAATAAGACTATATACAATGTGAGCAAAGGATGTGAGATAAGGGAGGTAAAGGCAAAAAAGGCCATGGTGGCAAAGTAAATAAAGTATAGCAAGTAAAACACTGGAATTGTAGATTTGTAATTTGAAGAAAGTTCAAAGTTCAAATATTGCAAAGGAGCAAAATAATAAATAAAATAAATAAATACAGTAGGGGAAGAGGTAGTAGTTTGGGCTAAATTATAGATGGGCTATGTACAGCTGCAGTGATCTGGGAGCTGCTCTGATAGCTGGTGCTTAAAGCTAGTGAGGGAGATAAGTGTTTCCAGTTTCAGAGATTTTTGTAGTTCGTTCCAGTCATTGGCAGCAGAGAACTGGAAGGAGAGACGACCAAAGGAGGAGTTGGCTTTAGGGGTGACCAGAGAGATATACCTGCTGGAGCGCGTGCTACAGGTGGGTGCTGCTATGGTGACCAGTGAGCGGAGATAAGGGGGGCTTTACCTAGCAGGGTCTTGTAGATGACCTGGAGCCAATGTGTTTGGCGACGATAACACCATGAGTAGTTAATCATGAAACATACACCCCCGCATTTCTTCTTTCCGGAGAGTTCTTTATTCCTGGATGGTGTGCACGCCTCCTGAGTAGGACTAGAAGTCCACTCTGAATACTTTTTCTCCACCGGTGGTGTTTTGGAGCAGCCTCAAACAGCTCAAATAAGCAAAGAGAAATGACAGTCAATCATTACTTTAAGACATGAAGGTCAGTCAATCCCCAAAATTTTAAGAACTTTCACATTTTCTTGAAGTGTAGTTGCAAAAAAGTGCTATGATGAAACTGGTTCTCATGAGGACCGCCACAGGAAAGGAAGACCCAGAGTTACCTCTGCTGCAGAGGATAAGGTCATTAGAGTTAACTGCACCTCCAGATTGCGGCCCCAAAAATTGCTTCACAGAGTTCAAGTAACAGAAACATCTCAACATCAACTGTTCGGAGGAGACTGCATGAATCAGGCCTTCATGGTCGAATTGCTGCAAAGAAGCCACTACTAAAGGACACCGATAAGAGGAATAGACTTGCTTGGGCCAAGAAACACGAGCAATGGACATTAGACAGGTGGAAATGTGTCCTTTGGTCTGTTGAAATTTTTGGTTCCAACCACCGTGTCTGTGTGAGATGCAGAGTAGGTGAACGGTTGATCTCTGTATGTGTGGTACCCACCGTGAAGCATGGAGGAGGAGGTGTGATGTATGGGGGTGCTTTGCTGGTGACACTGTCAGTGATTTATTTACAATTCAAGGCACACTTAAACAGCATGGCTTCCACAGTATTTTGCAGCGATACGCCATCCCATCTGCTTTGCACTTAGTGGGACTATCATATGTTTTTCTACAGGACAATGACCCAAAACACACCTCCTGACACGCCTGCTCCCTCTCTTCCCCCCTGGCACTCGAGGGCGCCAGGCTCCCCAGCATTGCGCACTTCTGCCATCATCATTACGCACACCTGCCGTCCCCCCGTCACGCGCATTAGTGATTATTGGACTCACCTGGACTCAATCACCTCTGTCCTTAACTTCCCTATATCTGTCTGGTTCCCCGCTCTGTTCACTGCTTCTGTATTGATTGTCTTATGTCCTTGTATACCCGTGTGCTGACGTTATTCCTGTCTTGTTTCATGTCTGTTCCTGAATAAATGTTTAGCTCCCCGCACCTGCTTCTCATCCCCGGCATAGGGTTTTACACCTCCAGGCTGTGTAAGTGCTATTTGACCAAGGAGAGTGATGGAGTGCTGCATCAGATGACCTGGCCTCCACAATCACCCAACCTCAACCCAATTGAGATGGTTTGGGATGAGTTGGACCGCAATGTGAAGAAAAAGCAGCCAACAAGTGCTCAGTATATGTGGGAACTCCTTCAAGACTGTTGGAAAACATTCCTCATGAAGCTGGTTGAGAGAATGCCAAGAGTGTGCATAGCTGTCATCAATGCAAAGGGGGGCTACTTTGAAGAATTTAAAATCTAAAATATATTTTGGTTGAAAACTTTTTTGGTTACTACATGATTCTGTATGTGTTATTTCATAGTTTTGATGTCTTCACTATTATTCTAAGTTGTAGAAAATAGTAAAAATAAAGAAATTAGTTGGTGTGTCCACACTTTTGACTGGTACTGTATATGTCTATTGTGGTGGCGTTGGTTTGATTCTAGCCCACGCCCTTCTGGCACAAGTAACTCAATCCCCACGATTGAGTTGGTTTAGTTACACATTTCAAATATGGACAGTCTAGGATATTGTACCCCTGATGTTGATAATAAATGACCACACGAGACACTTTTGGATACTATAAATAGGAAACAAATAAAATAATAACAGTAGGCTACACCAACATTGTCACGGTTATCGTCGGTGAAGGAGGACCAAAATGCAGCAGGACTGTGTTTGTTCATTTTGAACATTTATTAAATCAAAAACGAACACAAAAACAACAAACAAGAGAACGAACGATCCACTGACAGTCTGGCAAGGCACAAGGCTAAACACAGAACCATTTCCAACAAACACACAGACAAACACACCCAACTAATATAGGACTTCCAATCAAAGGCAACACCACACAGCTGCCTTCAATTGGAAGTCCACCCCAATTAACTCCACATAGAAACACACTTACTAGACAACACATAGAAATACATAAACATAGACCATAAACCAAAAACCCGGAAATATTAAATCAAACACCCTTTTTCCAAAACACCACCCCGGACCACATAAAATAAATACCCTCTGCCACGTCCTGACCAAACTACAATAACAATTAACCCTTATACTGGCCAGGACATGACAAACATTAGTTTCCATTCATACAAAGGGTCGGGAAATTGCCACAGGAGATTTGCCGTGGTAAACCAGGAAAGATGGTTTTGTTGAGCTGAGACACTTTTCTTTGATGTGTAAATGATCAGATATTTTGTTTACATCATATTTGCACTTCTTCAGAAATAGCAGAAGATATTCCATTGCATTCGAGCCATGTCCGTTCTCAACATAAACTCATGGACAGTGAATCTTTCTAATAAGTTTGGTTTTTAATCAAATTAAATAATATAACAATCAATCTGTTTTTAAAACAGCAATGTTTCTTCATAGCATTTGGTCAAAAACACGATATCATGAATCGAATGTCTTGTTCTATGAGCATAAGGCAATGTGTACACATGTAGGACTAAGGGCCCTTCGACCTGAGGCATGGATGTTTTTCCTATCCATTGAACACAGTTTATTATATAGTATACAGTAACCCTACAATAGGCCTAGTTATAACAAACATGTAGCCAATCTAGTTTTTGTTATTGACTTTAACATGGAAATATTTGTCTACAAACATTGCATTCACATTTCTTAAATGCACTGCATATTCGAGCCAAGAACAATTGGACAATGCCCAAACGTTAAACTCTATTATAGTAATATTAGCCTACCATCACCATGTATATGGCCTGTTAGTGACCTTGCCATTTGAAAGGTAAACAAACCGGTCAATAGCCGAGGCTACCAAGGGCAGCGATCAGAAAAATGATGTCCAATATAAAGAAAAAACATGTTGCTCATTATATTTGAATAAGACATTGGTTATAGGCTACTGATTAGGCTACTGATTAGGCTACTGATTAGGCTACTGTGCGCCTCCTCTAGCAAAATCGATGCCATAACCAACTGCGTTATTCCCAAGACCAGCAACCAGTGAGTATTAAATATCACCAGTATCACTGCTGGAAATGGGCACTTTGGCACACATTTTTAAAGACACACCTACAATATTTCCACCCCTCCCAACGCAGCACAAGCGAGTTGATATAAGACAGGTAAATTACTGGCGCCAGGGTTACAAAACAGCAGAGCGCTGGCTTTTACAAGTCGAAATTGCCTAAGAGCGTGTGTTTGACACTAGCGCCACCTTAACACCTGCCAAAAATAGAGTCCACAGTGTTATTACTAATGGTATGTAGAAATACGATGTGATCTGATGTTTAGTCAACATGCGTGAAATACTGTATACTGTTAGGTTTTTATTACACTTTATAGGTGACTTTCAGGCAGACATCACACCACAATTGTACTACAATTCAGGAGCCATCAACTAAATAAACATTTCAAAAGATGTAGCAACATTTTGGTGTGTGAAAGATGAGAGGTAGAGAGAGAGAAATTATGAAGTAAGAGAGAGATGAAAGATAGAGGAGATAAAGAGTTTATACCTGTCTCTTTCAATTAAAAGTAAATGTATTTGCAGTGGTGTAAAGTACTTACCGTAAATTCCGGACTATAAGCCGCAGCTTTTTTCCCAGGCTTTGAACCTCGCGGCTTAAACAATGACGCGGCTAATATATGGATTTTTCCTGCTTTCAATTTTTTTTTCTCCATAAAAACACATTGTGACGTGCTCAGTTTTTTGGCGGCATGAAGCTTTCATTAGACCAATGAAATTGCCGAACGGGTTAAGGTCAAACAACTTTTTTGTTTACTGTTTAGATTAAATTGAGCACTCTCAAACTTCCCATCATTCTGATTACGGTAGTCATTTTGTCACCCTCATCATGGCAAAGACACAGAGAAATGCATATGATGCAGCTTTCAAGTTGAAGGCGATTGATCTGGCTGTTGGATAAGGAAATAGAGCTGCTGCACGGGAGCTTGGTCTTAATGAGTCGATGATAAGACGTTGGAAACAGCAGCGTGAGGAATTGACTCAGTGCAAAAAGACAACTAAAGTTTACTGCAAATTTTTAATTTTTTGTTACAAGCCATGTTTCGTTAAAGCCTATTTATTTTTGTTACAAGCCGTGTTTCGTTAAAGCCTGTGTAAAGTTAATTTGTTTCAATGTACCGGTAGGCACCTGCGGCTTATTTATGTTCAAAATAATATATTTTTTTAAATTCAGTGGGTGCGGCTTATATTCAGGTGCCCTTAATAGTCCGGAAATTACGGTAAGTAAAAATACTTTAAGGTACTACTTAAGTAGTTTTTTGAGGTATCTGTACTTTACTTGACTCTTTATAGTTTTGATTACTTTTAC
Organism: Salmo salar; assembly: GCF_965601325.2. NCBI lineage: Eukaryota > Metazoa > Chordata > Actinopteri > Salmoniformes > Salmonidae > Salmo > Salmo salar. Next base: position 97,034,451 of record NC_138300.1, read on the forward strand.
TTTTACTTCACTACATTCCTAAAGAGTGGAGATGTCCCTTGTTTTGGCTGTGTCATTGGAAATCCCCTAGCTACTGCATAATAAGCACTTAGTGTTGTTAGGTTCTTATTTTACAGATCTAAATAACTCACAGACACTAGAGAAGCTTTAACCAAGTTTAATCCTTCCCAAAGGTTCTGTACAGCTGTATTCAGACAGCAAAACATTTCTCTCCATCACAGTTATATACATCCTAATTAAGACAGGCCATCTCTCCAATCCTTACATCTTATTGTTCAACAGAAAGAGGTTAACAGGATACCAAACCCTTATTACTCCCTTAAGGGACTCTGTCCACACCTCCTGACCTCAACCCTCACCTCCTGACCTCAATCCCTCCTTCAACTAATCCACAGATATCCATCTGTCTTCCATAAATCAACACGTCACTCTCCTCTCCTCCATCAATCACATTCTAAAGCCTTCTAGCTTTCTACAGAGAACCCTTAACTTCTGACATAAAACCCATTCTCTTCCACTCCTTATCATTTAGTTAATATCTCAATGTTCAACGTTTAACCGTTTCCAACAGTGTTAATCAGTAATACAGATATAAAGCACAATACACTGAGATATGAACACCTCTCCAAGGTCATGAATAACAATGTGCTGGAAAATACTTCTCCAGATATTTACCAAGTTGTCTATTTTAATATTAACATAATTGGAGATAGTTTCTACACACACTGATACAGAAACAACAGTCCTGTAAAGAGCGCTCACAAAGGCCTGAATAGTTTATTTTCACACAGCACTTCATATTTGATGACATACCAAATTCTGTCCTGCTGGTCAGGAGCTGTGTGTGTGTGTGTGGTGTGTGTGTGTGTGTGTGTGTGTGTGTGTGTGTGTGTGTGTGTGTGTGTGTGTGTGTGTGTGTGTGTGTGTGTGTGTGTGTGTGTGTGTGTGTGTGTGTGTGTGTGTGTGTGTGTGTGAACTAGTCATGATTGTTGATTTAGCACTGATTTTATTACTGATTGAGCTTTGATAAGGTATGCAGTTCTGCCCTGATTTAGACAGTTATCTAGCTTCACATTTCTACCCCCGATGTATTTTCTGACCTACCCTGCTTCGCAGTGGCTCTGTATACATCTGTACTAGGCCCTGTCTGGACTGTCCTGTCCTCACTAGAAAACCTGCAATGCAGCATTTCCCTCTGAGCCTCACAGTCTCTTACTAATGGAGTAGAGGGCTGAGTAGAGAGCTGAGCCTCTGTTGGAACTAATGGACCACAGATATACAGATGTTTTATAGAAACTAAGAAAACAGGATGATGAAGTCATTTAAGCACTGTTATGTCTGTAAACTGGGGACCTGAAAAAATAGAGAATAGTGCTGAACTCCTCTGTCTGCTTAGAGAGCAAAGCAAAAGATGGAGGGTGTGTGAGTTCTTGTGTCTTGTGTGGTGAATGAGGCACAGACCCAGACAGACAGTGACAGACAGACAGTGACAGGCCATATCTCAGAGCAGGCTTCCCCAGGGTCGGAGCAATCTGTGTGGACATGAGTCAGAGAGATGCTCCCCTTTGAAGGGAGGAGCGGTCAGGTACATGAGGACTGGGGGTGAAATCCCAAACTGGTGTGTGTGTCACAAATGTGTGTGTGTCTCTGCTATCTCTGCTCCTGATAATCAGTTTAAGCCAGTTTATGATGGTGGGTGTGGTGTGTCTACTATCTGTGTGTACTTTTAACGTTCTCCCTCCTTTTCTTCCAGGCCTTCCCATGACATTAGTCTTGAGGAGTTTGATGATGAGGATCTGTCTGAAATCACAGACGACTGTGGAATAGGACTCAACTATGACTCTGATCCCTATGAAAAGGTATGACACAAACACACACGCATACATACACATGCAAGAATGCACACAGACAAACGCACAGGCACACGCACACCAATGTAATGTAGTGAAACAGCAGGTCTGTAATTAAAATAACTTTTCTGGTGGCTATTCTGCACTCATCATTAAATAGATTAACTTGCAGATGGCTACAAACTACTGCTGCAAACTACTAAAATATCCTCATATAGAATAAAACATGGCATGGCTTGCTGTTTGGGGTTTTAGGCTGGGTTTCCGTACAGCACTTTGTGACAACGGCTGATGTAAAAAGGGCTTTATAAATACATTTGATTGATTGATGTCTTCCTACACATTTGAAGCTAAGCAACTTGTATGTCAAACTGTTTGGGTTTCTTTGTGCGGCTGTGTCAACACGTGGTGCTCATGGCTCATGGCTTTTATTAAAAGTTGCTAATGGTGTCTGCCGTTCCCCTTAGGTAGTTAATAACAAGTAGAGAGAGAGGGTGAGCTAGAGAAAGATCGAAAATGAGAGAGAGAGAGAGAGAGAGTGAGAGAGAGAGAGAGAGAGAGAGTGATAGACTGCCAATTTCTGTGTTGCTCTGCTTATCTCTTATATAAGTGACAGTGTAACTAGCTGTTAATACCTGTGTGACCAGTGCTGCCGTCATTACATTAGTGACCTTATAGATGCACTAAGCACAGCCCTGCTCTTTCATTTCCATCCTATCAACATCAGCTCCAACATCAGAGCAGAATATGAATGGAACTGTGCTGTAATGTACAACTCAGATCCCCTCTTAGAGACCGAGATCTGGTAGGAATAATCCAGTCCTGTAGTACTGGAGAAGCACTGGGTCTGTTTCCTCTCTTTCATATCTCCCCCTCTCTCTGCCCCGTTCTCTCCATCTTTGTCTCCCCCTCTCTCTCTCTTCCTTCCCCCTCTCTCTCCCCCGTTCTCTCCGTCTTTGTCTCCCCCTCTCTCTCCCGAGGGATGTGAATGTTTTATTTGTGTGGCTCTGAGCCATGGCTGCAGCACAGGGTGAATGATCCAGTGCAGTTTGCTGCTATGCAGAGACAACCTTCTTCCTCCCTCATCATTCCCTTCTACCTCTCCTCCCCTCTCTCCCTTGTCTGCCCATTCCTTCCTCCGTGCTATGCAGAGATCCGCTCAGAGAAAACCTCCCTTCCTCCTACCTCGAAACCCCCTCCTCTCTATCTTATTCCCCTCCCTCCTTTTTCCTCCCTCGAATCCCCACTGTATGTGTAGGGATACAGGGATTAGAGAGAGAGAGAGAGAGAGAGAGAGAGAGAGAGAGAGAGAGAGAGAGAGAGAGAGAGAGAGAGAGAGAGAGAGAGAGAGAGAGAGAGAGAGAGAGAGAGAGAGAGAGAGAGAGAGAGAGATGGTTTCTACTGTTAATCTTATGGCACAAATCTAAATGGGATGTTTTTGCTTCTGCCTCATTAATCCAGCAACAAAAAGCCAGAGGAATCTAGTTAGATTTTTTCAGTGACATGCAAAGTCCTTTCTACAAAGCAATTTGTCAATGTGTAGAGAAGACCCTAAAAAAATACAACCTCAGAAAGCAAGTCGAGGGAAACGCTTGTATCCTTGCAATCTAAGATGTCATATTTCAAATGCAGATAACCCAACGGTGCACACAGTCCCAGTCTGCTCAGTTCAAAAATGTGTGGGTGTATGCCAGAGATGGTGTTACTCTGTGTTATGTTACATAATCAACCCCACCCCCACCACGTTGCTCATCCCCACAGAAACTAATCCTGCTGACATCAGACCAACACTCTGGATTAAACACAGAGCTTCAGAGTTCAGTGTGTGTGTGTGTGTGTGTGTGTGTGTGTGTGTGTGTGTGTGTGTGTGTGTGTGTGTGTGTGTGGTGTGTGTGTGTGTGTGTGTGTGTGTGTGTGTGTGTGTGTGTGTGTAAGTGTGCGTAAGTGTGTTTTGTGTGTGCGTTTCAAGTTGTTGTCCTGTTCGAAGGTGAACCTTGGCCCCAGTCTGAGATCCTGAGTGCTGTGGAGCAGGTTTTCATTAAGGATCTCTCTGTACTTTGCTCCGTTCATCCTTCCCTCGATCCTGACTAGTCTCCCAGTCCCTGCCGCTAAAAAACATCCCCACACCATTATTTTAGCCTGCACCATTATTCACCGTAGTGATGGTGCCAGGTCTCTTTCAGATGTGACGCTTGGCATTTAGGCCAAAGAGTTCAATTTTGGTTTCATCAGACCAGAGAATCTTGTTTCTCATGGTCTGAGAGTCCTTTAGGTGCCTTTTGGCAAACTCCAAGTGGGCTGTCATGTGCCTTTTACTGAGGAGTGGCTTCCGTCTGGCCACTCTACCATAAACTGTGGGATCTTATATATACAGGGGTGTGCTTTTCCACATTTACCACAGGTGGACTCAGTCAAGTTGTAGAAACATCTCAATGATGATCAATGGAAACAGGATGCACCTGAGCTCAATTTCGAGTCTCATAGCAAAGGGTCAGAATACTTATGTAAATAAGGTATTTCTGTTTTTATTTTTTATACATTTGCAAAAAAATCTAAAAAACGTTTTTTTTGTCATTATGGGGTATTGTGTGTAGATTGATGAGGGGGGGGAAATATTTAATCAATTTAAGAATAAGGCTGTAACGTAACAAAATGTAGAAAAAGGAGGGGGTCTGAATACTTTCCGAATGCACTATACATATACACATACACAAACACATAAATGATGGCACGTGTGTATACTAACAGAAACCACTGACTGTGTGAGAGAGGCTTAACGACTGACAATGGCTTGAGACTGGTAGATGACAATCACCCAATCAAATACAGTAAACAAACACACACATACACACACACACCATCATAAACTGGCTTAAACTGATTATGTCAGTAACAGAGATATGAGTCTCAATCATCTAATATCTTAAAATACCAGAAAGGGCATTTAGTTGGAGAGAAGATTTGAAAACTTTAAAATGTAATGTTTTGACAACATAAGCCCATGCCTCCCTCTATCCTATTGGTGGAAACTGTTGCAGTTACTAATGTATTTTTGAAGATGACACAGAATGCTTTGAGAATGAAGAAAACATAGATATTTTCATGTGTGTAATGATGTTTTTCCACTTGGTTGAATTGTAGTAAGCTGCGATACTTACATGCCAGCACATACACATACTGCACATACATACAGAAATAATCAACCTAATAATAGATCATTTCCCCATCACACACAGAGAAGCAAATCCAGTGGTTTGTAATCCCTAATATTGACATTCTGAATAACATGAATGATTATGTTGTAGTAGTATTATTTTTTACTAACTTTGGTACTTTCACAGGTAAACATGTTCTCACTGTGATTCTTATGCAGATTGAGTAAAGAGGAGAGGAAGGGAGAGTAGAGAACACTGGCCTATATTTCCCATAATGCTTCAGTGGAGAGGAGAGGGAGGTTTGAGTCTGATTTCTCCTGACAGTTTCTGCATGTTTCCCTGCAGTCTCATGACTTGACTGTGTCTGTCTGTGTCTGGGAGTTAGAAATAAGCTACAGACGAGCTCAAGAGATGAGCTAGAAATGAGCATGAGTCGAAGTTGTTTTCCCTCCTCTGTTTACCCCTTATAATGAATCTCAGTGAACGCCTGGTCAGGTGGAAGCAGATGGCTCATTTTCCTGTTAGCCCTTACATTGGCATCTATCAATCTTTGGGAGTAGAATAGAGAAATTAGTAGAGAGAAAAACAGAATGAATGAATGCAAGAGAGCGAGAGAAAGAGGGAGGGGAGTCAGTCTGTTGGGAGCAGACAGAAGACTACAAGTCCTTTGAGTCAGACCCAGGCATGAATCACTGAGCTATCAGATGAAAGGAGTGTCTCCCTTTACCTCCCTACTCCTTCCTTTCTTTCTTTCTTTCTTTCTTTCTTTCTTTCTTTCTTTCTTTCTTTCTTTCTTTCTTTCTTTCTTTCTTTCTTTCTTTCTTTCTTTCTTTCTTTCTTTCTTTCTTTCTTTCTTTCTTATGTCTCTGTCTCGCACAGCACCTTCTGAAAGTATTCACACAACCTGAATTTAAAATTGTTTAAATAGAGATGTTTTATCACTGGCCTACACACAATACACCATAATGTCAAAGTGGAATTATGTTTTTAGAAATGTGTACAAATGAAAACAAACTGAACAGCTGAAAGGTCATGTATTGCCCTTCGTTATGGCAAGACTAAAGTTCAGGATTAAAAATGTCCTTAACAAGTCACATAATAAGTTGCATGGACTCACTCGGTGTGCAATAACAGTGTTTACCATGATTTTTGAATGACTACCTAATCTCTGTACCCCACACATGTAATTAAATGTAAGGTCCCTCAGTTGAGCAGTACAGTTCAAACACATATTCAAAGACCAGGGAAGTTTTCTCAATGCCTTGCAAAGAAGGGCACCTATTGGTAGATGGGTAAAAAAAAGCAGACATTGAATATTAATTTAAGCATGGTGATGTTATTAATTACACTTGGATGGTGTATCAATACACCCAGTCACGACAAAGATACAGGCGTCCTTCCTAATTCAGCTGCCGGAGAGGAAGGAAACCGCTCAGGGATTTCACCAACAGCTTCAGAGTTTAATGGCTGTGATAATGTAGGAGAAAACTGAGGATGGATCAACAACATTGTAGTTACTCCTCAATACTAACCTAATTGACAGAGTGAAAAGAAGAAGCCTGTATAGAATATAAATATTCCAAAACATGCATCCTGTTTGCAACAAGGCACTAAAGTAATGCTGCAAAAAAATTGTCAAAGCAATTCACTTTTTGTCCTGAAACAAAGTGTCATGTTTGGGACAAATCCAATACGACATAATACCGCTCTCCATATTTTCACACATAGTGGTGGCTGCACCATGTTATTGGTATGCTTGCAATCATTAAGGACTGGGGCGTTTTTCAGGATAAAAAAGTAACCGAATGGAGCTAAGCACAGCCAAAATCCTAGAGGAAAACCTGGTTCAATCTGCTTTCCACCAGACACTGGGAGATGAATTCATCTTTCAGCAGGACAATAACCTAAAACACAAGGCCAAATCTACACTGGAGTTGATTACCAAGAAGACAGTGAATGTTCCTGAGTGGCCGGGTTACAGTTTTGCCATAAATCGACTTGAAAATCTATGGCATGATCTGAAAACGAGGATCATCGCAAAATTTGAACACTGCCAACAAAAGGAGCTGATCAAAAGCATGGGAAAGGAGCTTGAACGGACCAAATTCGGTCTCAATGACCAATTTCCAGGGGAGATAAACGAACGTCGTAAGAGACTGTATCCGGTACAGAAGCAACAGAGGGAGAAGGGTAAGCGTGCCTTTCTCATTGTGGACAAACTCTTTATAGATAGACAGCTATTCTGAGACAGCTCCATAACACCATGGCTGTACTACATTCTACAGGGACTTCAGGTTACGAAAAAAAGAAATTATGGGAACTGTAAAAATATCTCAACACTATAAAGTGGATATAAACACACATGTACTCAATTACATGCTCGCTTACACATACGGACTTATACATACACACACCTGATCTCGCTCTCTTCTCTCACTCTCTCTTTCTCTCTTTTCTCTTCTCTTCTCTACCTCTCTCTCTATTGTCGAGAACTGTTTTATAATTTAATATGTTTCTTGTTTGTCTATGTTTTTTATGTATTTGTCTACAAGTTTATAAATGTTTGCAACAAGCAAGGGGAAGATATCAGAATTGGGGCATTGGGGAATAATAACAAATTGTACGGAACACATTTGTACTGTAGTGAAGCCGTCTCTAGAGTAATGCAAGGTCTCTTTCATGATCATGTGAAACGTCAATTGCTATGGAAATGCTGGGATGTGTTTTTCAATGATGTTAAAGGTAATTATGATGCAACTATGACGGTGATATGATAAGGATTACAATTATCATCATGAATATTAAGGCTATACGCACTACATGTTACACACATAGACACTCAACCATGAAAATTGGCGGAGTTATTATTTATTTGGACAGCACACATTATAGTCTTACTCTTATACAGACATCGTACACACTCTTACTAAATCACATCCAATATCATACACATTGTTAGGTTCTTATTTTTCAGAGTAAATAACTCACGGACACTAGATAAGCTTTAACCAAGTTTAATTCTTCCCAAGGGTTCTGTACAACTGTATTCAGACAGCAAAACATTTCTCTCCATCACAGTTATATACAACCCACTTAAGACACTCCTCCTTCTTTCCAATCCTTGCATCTTATGGTTCAACAGGAAAAGGGTAACAGGATACAAAACCCGTATTACTCCCTTAAGGGGATCTGACCTTACCTCCCGACCTCAACCCTCACCTCCTGACCTTACCTAATCCACATATGTCCACCTGTCTTTCCTGTATCAACATGGTGCTCTCCTCCCATCCCCCAACACATTCCAACGCCATCTGGCTTTCTACAGAAAACCATTAACTTCTGACATAAAACCCAGTCGTCTCTTTCACTCCTAATATTCTATGCTTCTTCTATATCATTTATTTAATATCTCAATGTTCAAAATGTCGAATCCAACAGTCCCTCTTGAACAATAGCATCCTAATGTTCAATTCATATAAACTTGGAAATGACTAATAAATGCATAAACAATGATAATAAAACATGAATAAAAAACTAACATGATTATAAAACATGAATTAAACAAACAAACAAACAAACAACTAAACAAACAATGAACAAACAGTCACCGCGAGGTGTACAAATGCAGAGACTTATGGCCTCTGTACTATGATCACACAATTTTATTCCCATCTATCATCACATAACAAAATGCCATTCCAGCTGAATCTGCAGTCTTGTTACATGTCAGATGGAGCAGCTTTTAGTTTCTCCACTTCCCCCTTCTGGTTCCTAAGAGAGTGATAGCACAAGACTTGGAAAGCAACGAAAAGACACACAAAACATAACAGTATTAACAATGTGATAAGCTATGCATAATTATATATGCATGATAACCAAAGTCTGAGACTCAGACAATTCCCACTCTCTCTTCACCTGACTCTATGCCTCCAGGATACTTTCCTGCTGGGTTCCACAAAAATAAAAGCTCTAAAAAGCTTCCTCATGCTTTCACCCAGTCTTCCCCTTTCAGCCCCAGGTTCCGAGAGGTGTTCCCAAGTCATGTCATTTTCACTTTGTTCCCCATCTCCTCCATTTCACCTGATAGGCACGTCACCTGACATGCAAGTGCGTATCCCTAATCCACGTTCCATCCTCTTGAGGTAACTCAGCACTGTATCTGCTTTTACATCAATTCCTTCAACATTTTGTTCAGAGTACAATGACCCCTCTCTCTCTCTCTCTCTCTCTCTCTCTCTGTCATGGTGTCTTCACTCACCCATTATGCAGCTGGACCTCACTTCACGTGAGAACTATGCAAACCCCAAGGAGAGACATGATGATCTTTAGTGCTGCAGGTACTGTACAGAGTAGTGTGTGTCCCCAACCAACGCTGTCCCAATACCCCCGCCTGGTGTCTCTTGATGTACTCAATCTCCAGAATTCAGCCCGTGCCCTTGGTTATATCTTGGTTCCACCTGAGGATATGCACACTGCAACACATGGGTCATTTCCTGATAACATCATTTGTGATATTTGAATAACAGCATCCCCTGTCCTTCCATTGGTCCCCCAGTTACCACTAACCAGTCTATGTGACATGAGTCGTCATTACTGATATACCAACAATGCTACTAAAGTAACCATTGCTACTTCCAACATGGCCCATGACTATAGTCTCACAATACCCCTCATTTGTGCAGTAGTCCAATTCCATGCTATCAATATAGCATCCTTCGCTACTAGTACTGCCCTTCAGTAACTGTCCCTACAGCGCCTGCCGTGAGAATACCTCCTGCATGTAATCTGTCAAATGTTCAACGGCTGTTAGAAGTTGGGGGAAAATGTATGAGTTGGGAATAATATCCAACCTAACAAAACTGAATCACAGGTGTCCTATAAGTTTACCATAGTGTCTTAAATGCCAGTGGTATCTCTTCTACTCTCACCATGATCTAGGTATGTGTAATGTTCAACTAAATCCCCATATTGTGTACAGTTAGCTATCCTCCCTCTTCTATGAGCTATCTCCTGTAACAATATACAGTCTCTGGGATGATACTCCTCTAGCATTACATCTAACCCATAGCACACTATACTCCTAATGCATTTTCTACAGTTATAAAAATACTACCACCTTCTCAAATCAGTTAGTCAATATACATCATTCCCTCCTCTGGAACAATGAACACCCTCATGTTCCACGAAACCTAAAAACATATTGACTTGAAAAGAAAAACGAAACGAAGTACATGTTTAATAACTTAGCACCTCTCATTGATGCAATGCAACATAAACATTTGGAATACAGGGTAAGACAAAAAAAACTAAAAACTTTCATGGTTCTCCCAAGCTATGATCCAGTGATTCCCCCAAACAAACCACCTCCCCTCAGGATGACACTTAGAGATAAGTTTCTGGAGACTCTCTCAGCCACATAAATGTTAGCAGCGCCCTCCTCTCCTCATCATGCTTTAGCAATTCTCTCTCGCTGTATCCCAATCACAACTAAAACATTTTATAAATTATCCACCGTCAATTTAGAATGACTGACCTCAGTGCTTACTTTGAGTCTAGGGCTCAAATTCCAGTTTATCAACTTGGCACTCATCCCTGTTAGAACATACATTTATAAACAACCTTTTATTGCCGGTCATACCTCTTCTCATTACAGCCCCCTTTTGTCCCTGTTTTCCTGTCCTGAGTGGCCTGGTAAAGAAAGATCTCAATGCATTCTTAGTCTAAATAGTTAGCAGGGCGTTACCACCACCCCCCATTCCTTCACCCGGCACTAAGCATTCTATCGTGTCTTCTTCAGATATCGTTTACAGTTCATTTTCCTAACGGTACTTGTAACTTTTGCCTGTCACATTTCATGGCCCTTGATAATGTCCCCATTTTAATATCCAAGTAGATATTTCCGTTTCTCCTATGTACACGATTCTCTCACCTGAGCTTGTTCTCTCTCTCCACGCTCACTCCACACGCGCTCTCAGCACCCCGGTTCAGGTTTATGGCTCGGACTCAGATAGGAGTGGTAAAAGTCACTGTCTCTCATTGCACGTCTTTGTCACTCTTTCTTCAGCCGGTTAGGGAGGGTTTTGGGGTTCACACACACTGTCTATGGTCAAATTATTTCTACCATGCATTAAGACACCATCTGACGGCACCTTCCATGATAACCTCAAAAAACCACAGATCATAACAACAGTTAAGTTCATTACATTTCTGTTTCAGGAAAGCACACAAACATTGACTATATGATGAATTAAGACATTAACCTTTTCTTAATACCATCTCTAAGACAAATGTCAAAAAGCATAACATAATGTTACTGCTAAAACTTTTTCTATATTAGCCCATACTCTCTTATTCTACTGGCGACCTCTAGGAAGAGTTACCAGATCCTGAAGTTAGCACTCTAACCCCTCGCAGAATTGCCACTCCATGATCCCAATCTGGTGACATTTGTATCAAAACAAAAACACAACATGAAATCAGCAATACACATATCACAATCCATTTGAAGTAACTGTAATCCCTTATTAACATATATTTTCCTTTCTATGTGCAGCCTGAACACAGTACCACTGTATAAGTACTCAAAAGCCATGACCTCAGGGAACCGGTCATTTTCCCCTTTCACACACGTGATTAAACAAAAACAAAAACATGTTATATAAAAAAGAAACACATTTGAATAACTTATCGACTTAGAATTACAATGTTTTATAACTCCCTATGGAAATAATAATAATCTCCTAAAGTAATGGTAAAATTTGGATAGAGAATGGTGTTTCTCATGAATTTTATAATGAAATCCCCCTGTTCCATCAATTTCTAATGAGGGTGATCATTTCGCATTAGGATTTTTTTGTATACAGGGCTTTCTACACCATTAAAATGTTTCCTCTCCCTTCCTTTCCCTGTCCTTCGGAAACCATTTAAATACCTCTTCAAAACATTTCCATCCTCCTGCATACCCAATTTAACTGAATTGAAAAGACCCCATCCAATAAATCCCACAACATGGCGACAGAGTCTCTCCACCGAGTCTAGCGATTCACTGGTCTCCTTTTCCCCATGATTCTCCATAATCACCACACCACATAAAAAATGTCATTTTAGGTTTGGTAACCCCTATACTAATTCCTCGTGACCCCTCCACCCTTTCGTTCATTCTAGAATCCTATTCCAGAATAAGATGACATCAAACGTAAATTTATTTAAAAATAAAACCACATAAAATCTCTCATGGTTTAAAAAAACAACCCCAAAGCCTTCTTTTTATTTATTTTTATTTATTTATTTCACCTTTATTTAACCAGGTAGGCAAGTTGAGAACAAGTTCTCATTTACAATTGCGACCTGGCCAAGATAAAGCAAAGCAGTTCGACAACATACAAAAACACAGAGTTACACATGGAGTAAAACAACATACAATCAATGATGCAGTAGAAAAACAAAATAAGACTATATACAATGTGAGCAAATGATGTGAGATAAGGGAGGTAAAGGCAAAAAAAATGCCATGGTGGCAAATTAAATAAAGTATAGCAAGAAAAACACTGGAATGGTAGATTTGTAGTTTGAAGAAAGTTCAGAGATAAAATATAAATAATATGATGCAAAGGAGCAAAATAAATAAAATAAATAAATACAGTAGGGGAAGAGGTAGTATTTTGGGCTAAATTATAGATGGGCTATGTACAGGTGCAGTGATCTGTGAGCTGCTCTGACAGCTGGTGCTTAAAGCTAGTGAGGGAGATAAGTGTTTCCAGTTTCAGAGATTTTTGTAGTTCGTTCCAGTCATTGGCAGCAGAGAACTGGAAGGAGAGACGACCAAAGGAGAAGTTGGCTTTAGGGGTGACCAGAGAGATATACCTGCTGGAGCGCGTGCTACAGGTGGGTGCTGCTATGGTGACCAGTGAGCGGAGATAAGGGGGGACTTTACCTAGCAGGGTCTTGTAGATGACCTGGAGCCAATGTGTTTGGCGACGATTATGAAGCGAAGGCCAGCCAACGAGAGCGTACAGGTCGCAGTGGTGGGTAGTATATGGGGCTTTGGTGACAAAACGGATGGCACTGTGATAGACTGCATCCAGCTTGTTGAGTAGGGTATTGGAAGCTATTTTGTAAATGACATCGCCGAAGTCGAGGATTGGTAGGATGGTCAGTTTTACGAGGGTATGTTTGGCAGCATGAGTGAAGGATGCTTTGTTGCGAAATAGGAAGCCAATTCGAGATTTCACTTTGGATTGGAGATGATTGATGTGAGTCTGGAAGGAGAGTTTACAGTCTAACCAGACACCTAGGTATTTGTAGTTGTCCACAAATTCTAAGTTAGAACCGTCCAGAGAAGTGATGCTGGACAGGCGGGCAGGTGCAGGCAGCGATCGGTTGAAGAGCATGCATTTAGTTTTACTTGTGTTTAGGAGCAGTTGGAGACCACGGAAGGAGAGTTGAATGGCATTGAAGCTCGTCTGGAGGGTTGTTAACACAGTGTCCAAAGAAGGGCCAGAAGTGTACAGAATGGTGTCGTCTGCGTAGAGGTGGATCAGAGATTCACCAGCAGCAAGAGCGACATCATTTATGTATACAGAGAAAAGAGTTGGCCCAAGAATTGAACCCTGTGGTACCCCCATAGAGACTGCCAGAGGTCCAGACAGTAGGCCCTCCGATTTGACACACTGAACTCTGTCAGAGAAGTAGTTGGTGAACCAGGCGACGCAATCGTTTGAGAAACCAAGGCTACTGAGTCTGCCGATGAGGATGTGGTGATTAACAGAGTCAAAAGCTTTGGCCAGGTCAATGAATACGGCAGCACAGTATTGTTTCTTATCGATGGCGGTTACGATGTCATTTAGGACCTTGAGCGTGGCTGAGGTGCACCAATGACCAGCTCTGAAACCAGATTGCATAGCGGAGAGGGTGCGGTGGGATTCGAAATGGTCGGTAATCTGTTTGTTGACTTGGCTTTCGAAGACCTTAGAAAGGCAGGGTAGGATGGATATAGGTCTGTAGCAATTTGGGTCAAGAGTGTCACCTCCTTTGAAGAGGGGGATGACAGCAGCTGCTTTCCAATCTATGGAAATCTCAGACGACACGAAAGAGAGGTTGAACAGGCTAGTAATAGGGGTTGCAATAATTTCGGCAGATAATTTTAGAAAGAAAGGGTCCAGATTGTCAAGCCCAGCTGATTTGTAGGGGTCCAGATTTTGCAGCTCTTTCAGAACATCAGCTGAATGGATTTGGGAGAGGGAGAAATGGGGGAGGCTTGGGCGAGTAGCTGTGGGGGGTCCAGTGCTGTTGAATGCAGTAGGGGTAGTTAGGTGGAAAGCATGGCCAGCCGTAGAAAAATGCTTATTGAAATTCTCAATTATAGTGGGCTTATCGGTGGTGACAGAGTTTCCTATCCTCAGTGCAGTGGGCAGTTGGGAGGAGGTGTTCTTATTCTCCATGGACTTTACAATGTCCCAGAACTTTTTAGAGTTGGAGTTGCACGAAGCGAATTTCTGTTTGAAAAAGCTAGCCTTGGCGTTTCTAACTGCCTGTGTGTATTGGTTTCTAACTTCCCTAAAAAGTTGCATATCACGGGGGCAGTTCGATGCTAATGCAGAACGCCACAGGATATTTTTGTGTTGGTTAAGGGCAGTCAGGTCTGGGGAGAACCAAGGGCTATATCTGTTCCTGGTTCTAAATTTCTTGAAAGGGGCATGCTTATTTAAGATGGAGAGGAAGGCATTTAAAAAAAATAACCAGGCATCCTCTACTGACGGGATGAGGTCAATATCCTTCCAGGATACCAGGGCCAGGTCGAATAGAAAGGCTTGCTCGTTGAAATGTTTCAGGGAGCGTTTGACAGTGATGAGTGGAGGTCGTTTGACCGCTGACCCATTACGGGTGCATGCAATGAGGCAGTGATCGCTGAGATCTTGGTTGAAAACAGCAGAGGTGTATTTAGAGGGCACGTTGGTTAGGATGATATCTATGAGGGTGCCAGTGTTTGCGGCTTTGGGGTTGTACCTGGTGGGTTCATTAATAATTTGTGTGAGATTGAGGGCATCAAGCTTGGATTGTAGGATGGCTGGGGTGTTAAGCATGTCCCAGTTTAGGTCACCTAGTAGCACGAGCTCTGAAGATAGATGGGGGGCAATCAGTTCACATATGGTGTCCAGAGCACAACTAGGGGCCGAGGGGGGTCTATAGCAGGCGGCAACGGTGAGAGACTTGTTTTTGGAGAGGTGGATTTTTAAAAGTAGAAGTTCAAATTGTTTGGGTACAGACCTGGATAGCAGGACAGAACTCTGCAGGCTATCTCTGCAGTAGATTGCAACACCGCCCCCTTTGGTCGTTCTATCTTGTCTGAAAACGTTGTAGTTAGGGATGAAGATTTCAGAGTTTTTGGTGGACTTCCTAAGCCAAGATTCAGACACAGCTAGGACATCCGGGTTGGCAGAGTGTGCTAAAGCAGTGAATAAAACAAACTTAGAGAGGAGGCTTCTAATGTTAACATGCATGAAACCAAGGTTATTACGGTTACAGAAGTCATCAAAAGAGAGCGCCTGGGGAGTAGGAGTGGAGCCAGGCACTGCAGGGCCTGGATTCACCTCTACATCCCCAGAGGAGCAGAGAAGAATAAGTATGAGGGTACGGCTAAAAGCTATAAGAATTGGTCGTCTGTGACGTCCAGAATAGAGAGAAAAAGGAGCAGGTTTCTGGGGGCGATAAAATAGCTTCAAGGTATAATGTACAGACAAAGGTATGGTGGGATGTGAGTACAGAGGAGGTAAACCTAGGCATTTAGTGATTATGAGAGTTCTGAGTTCGCAAGGAGTGTTTGGCCATATAATTTAAATGTGTCACTTTTAGAATCAATTCTCCTGGCATTTCGCCTAGAATATTCAACTCAAAATATGTTTTCCTGTGGCAAATTTAGTCAATTTCTCATCGTAAGGTATTCACAATATATACATGTGGTTCTCTAACACTTTCTTTCACCAAGGCAGACGCCTTAGCCATTCTGTCTGCTTTACGATTACCTATGGCGATTTTATCTGTACGACTAGTATGAGCTTCATATTTCACCACTGTTAATTTACTGGGTAACTGACATGCTTCTGATAATGCCTCTACCTCCAGATCATTTTTATTGGTTTTCCTGTCACTGTTAACATGCCCCGATGTGACCACAATGTACCGAAATCATGAGCTACTCCAAATGCATACCACACACAGCATAACCCGTTACGTTACTCTCTTCTCTTCTGTGTTCATGTGACTAGAGCCATCTGTATACAATACTTTTCCCAATTCCAATGCTGTCTCTTGCAAATCAGGCCTAGGTTTTGGAGTAATCTGATCTAGGTGACATGTATGCGATTCACCCTCCCCATGCAACAGCATTAACGACGCAGGTTTCAAAGCACCAATCTTATGAAATTGTAGATTTTCCCCATGTAACGTTAACTCCTATTTTGTCCATCTTGCACTAGTAACATGTTGTGCTTTTGTGCTGTTCACTATGGTTGCTACTGCGTGTGGAACATACAAAACTACTTTTTGACCCATTGTAATGGAAGCCGTTTTATGCAACACCATTTCAGTCGCCTGTACCGCACTAAGGCACGGTGGCATTCCTTTTGCCACTGAGTCTAGTGATTTACTCCAGTACATTACTGGTCTCTCTCTACCCCCACAACTCTGGCCAACCATTGCGTCACCATGTCCCTCCTGTTCATGAACCAACATTTTAAAACAGATAATTTTAGATTTGGCAATCCCAATGCTGGCACTTGACAAAATGCTTCTTTAACTCGACAAACGCTTCCTCACACTCTTGATTTCACTCTATCCTCTCATGGGGACCCTTCCCCCATTTCGTCAACTCTGTAAGTGTCTCAGCAATTTCAGAGAATGACGAAATAAAATGTCTAACAAAAATGAACACCCCAAAGTTTTCCTGAGCGTGCGAGGAGTGTTTGGCCATGCCAAAGAACACATTGTTTCTACCCGATCCCGGGTAATGTGTATCTTGCCCTTAGAAATCAAACCCCCAAAATATGTTACCTCTTGCTTTGCTAGTTGTGCTTTATGACCCTGTTCCGCCAAATTGTCTAACAATGTGGTGCGGTCTCGCATATGAGTTTCTTCGTCTTTTGACGCTAATAACGAATCATCCACATATTGTACCAACACAGAACCTACCATTACACCCTTTTAATGATTGTTTCAATGCAAAATGATACCAAGTGGGACTATTTGTAAATCCCATCGGTACTCAACTAAAAGTTAGGTAAAACATGATCTCATACGTCTTTCATCACATAGAAACTGTAATCTCTATGAACCACTTATTGATCGAACAGAGACTATACACCGCTAGGTGAAAGTTCCATTCTTGCTAATCTCAAAACGATTAGTTGTTGCTCTTTTGAAAAAGATGCAAACTCTTGTATAGCTGCATTTCCTGCTAATGCACTAGGTTCCAGTATCACCTTACACTCATTCTTCCAATGCCCGATAGCTCCCTGTTTTAGATGTGGGACCATCTCCTTACGCTTTGATGTTTTTTCACTACGTTTCTTAGTTTTATCCTGGCCATTGAAACTATAGTTAGTGATTTTCTCTACGGCCCTATTAACCCCTCGCACGTCTGCGAGTTGAGCGGAGTTATATTCCACTCTCAAAACATCGTCTTTAATTAAATCTACCAACCCCGTATTCATTCCGGGTTTATCGTGATGCATTTTCTGTTGATAGAATGCTGACATCAAAACGCTGGTATATTGAGCTTTTGATTCTGGTTTTATGTCCTTGTGCCAAGTCATAATTGCCTCCCTGAATTCTTTATTTGATTTGAATTCACCGTCAGCAGGAAAATGTTGTCCACTTTTATCTAATTTGCTAAATTTTTCCCATATTCCAGCCGAATTGGTAGAATGCTCGTGTGCTTCTTTTAGCACTTCCATGGCTTTATTAAACTCTTGTAGCTCTATTTTACAGGGAGAAACGGGTCCGTTTGTTACCATATCAATAGTTATTATTCCCTAAACACTCTCCCGACAGTGTTCAGGGTATTTCAGATTTCTTCACTCCTGTCTATAATACACACCTTCTATTAACTGTTTTCTAAGATAGCACTACACACTTCCCCAGATAATAATTAATTGGTCATGGCACTTAATACCTTGTATTATAACCAATACCATAAACGTATGTGAATCTATTACTGGAGAATACGGACAGGACTTTATGTCCTATTCCAGTACTTCCTCAAATATCCCTATTATTGATAACCCACATCATCTCTCATCGTGCTCTCTCCCCATAGGGCATAAACCAACCTCTTTCACACACACTCACACCCTGTGCTCTGACGGTCACTGTTACTGGGCCTTTTGCCCTTCTTACGGGTCTATATACTGTTACACTATTGTTTTACCCTCCACAGGGTTACCCTGTTCAGGACTTCCCCTCTCTCTATTAGATTTTACCCTCCACAGGCTTTATGCTCGGGACTTTATCTATGAGATTCTACCCTCCACAGGAACTATCCTGCTTGGGACTTATGAGACTTACCCTCCACAGATCTCTTCTGCTCGGGACTTACTCTTGAAATTTTACCCTCCACAGGAACTATCCTGCTCGGGACTCATGAGATTTACCCTCCACAGATCTATTCTGCTCGGGACTTACTCACTATGACTTACCCTCCACAGGATCCATCCTGCTCGGGACTTACTATATACTTATATGGTACTTTCATATACCACAAAGCTACGACCGGTCATCACACAATGGGCCTATAGAGT
This sequence comes from Salmo salar, assembly GCF_965601325.2. NCBI lineage: Eukaryota > Metazoa > Chordata > Actinopteri > Salmoniformes > Salmonidae > Salmo > Salmo salar. The sequence continues at coordinate 97,053,249 of NC_138300.1, forward strand.
TAAACTTAGGCTCTCCAGGTCCGTATCCCATAATTAGTTCAGCCAACAATTCTCATCTCCCCAAGATGTCAAAATGAGTGGAAACAGATATAGGAAGTAGCCTACCTTGTTTGTTGCCAGCTCTGCTCCACTGATCTGGACTTTTTGGTTTGACTACAAATCGTGGTGAATCCTGCTGACAACGCCATCTGTTAGGTTCTTATTTTTCAGAGTAAATAACTCACGGACATCAGATAAGCTTTAACCAAGTTTAATTCTTCCCAAGGGTTCTGTACAGCTGTATTCAGACAGCAAAACATTTCTCTCCATCACAGTTATATACAACCCACTTAAGACACTCCTCCTTCTTTCCAATCCTTGCATTTTATGGTTCAACAGGAAAAGGGTAACAGGATACAAAACCCTTATTACTCCCTTAAGGGAATCTGACCTCACCTCCTGACCTTACCTAATCCACATATGTCCACCTGTCTTTCCTGTATCAACATGGTGCTCTCCTCCCATCCCCCAACACATTCCAACGCCATCTGGCTTTCTACAGAAAACCATTAACTTCTGACATAAAACCCAGTCGTCTCTTTCACTCCTAATATTCTATGCTTCTTCTCTATCATTTATTTAATATCTCAATGTTCAAAATGTCAAATCCAACAACATCAACCTACTCAGATTTTCTACACACATAATATCTTGTCTCAATGTTCTAACATCTCTGGCATTGGCTCACAGGCAAGGAAATAAAACCAAATATTGCTAGAACCTATTTCTTGAATTCTAAATATCAGACAGTTGAAAGCTCTAATTTTGACCGTCATAATACCTCTGATGGCAGTACAAGCACTAATTATGGTCAATTTAGACTGAGAATAGTATCTAGTTATGGTAAAGGGGGAAATAAGTATAGCCAGTTATAATTGTAACGGTTTAGCAGATTATAAAAAAGAAGATCAGTCTTTACGTGGCTAAAAGAAAAGCAATATAACATATACTGTTTACAGGAAACTCACTTTACACCCTTAAATGAAGTTGCGTGAAAAAGGAATGGGGTGGTGAAATAATTTTCTGTCATGGACAAAGGAACTCAGAAGGTGTGATGATATTAATTAACAAAAATGTATATCTGAATGTGCAAATAGTCAGGAATGATTCGCAAGGAAGGTGGATCTTGTTGAATATGAAAGTGGACAAAAAAGAGATTTGGGTCATTAATCTATATAGTCCAAATCAGGATGATCCACCGTGCCCTTAAGGAAATCTCAAATATTATGGACACATTAGAAATAATGGATATTTGGAGAATAAAAAACCCTGACCTAGTAAGATATACATGGAGGAGACTTAATCAAGCTAGTCGTCTTGACTACTTTCTTGTCTCTTTCGCTCTTGCATCAAAGGTTAAAAAAGTTTTATTAGGAGACAGAATGCGATCGGATCATTATCTAATTGGCATTCACATAACTTTTATAGATTTACCACGTGGATGGGGATATTAGAAATTTACTAAAAGTTAAAAAAGACAAAATCATTTATAACTTAATTTTTGAAGTATAATATTGGTTCAGCAAAACCCCTTATATTTTGGGATACCTTTAAATGTACCTTCAGAGGTCATTTAATTCAATATTCATCAGTAATTAAAAAGCAGTTTCTGGCTAAAGAGACAAGACAAACAAGGGAAATCCATGAACTGATAGTACAGGTAGATAGCAATAAAAACGATACTACAGAGATGCAAAATAAGTTAGAGGAAAAACAAAAAGAACTTGAGGAACTTATTCAAGAATGAAGATTAAAGAGGAATAACTTTTTGAGGCTATTAAATCCTTTCAGCCTGGAAAAACCCCAGGGCTTGATGGCATACTGGAAGAGATATAATCAAGCCTTTTTTGATATACTAAAAACTCCATTGTTAGATTGTTTTAACTACTCCTATAGAAATTGTAGTTTGTCAGGTACTCAGCAGGACGGTCTGATTTCTCTATTATTAAAACAAGACCCAGATGGCAAATATAAAGACTCAGTCTATCTAAAAAAAACTGGAGGCCCCTTACACTTCAATGTTGTGATGCAAAAATACTAGCGAAATGCATAGCACTCAGAATTAAAAGAATTTTCACCAGGTATTGTTCATCCTGATCAGACAGGTTTTTTACATGGACAATACATTAGAGATAATATACCACAACTACTAGAAATAATAGAACATCATGAAACATCTAATAAGCCAGGCCTGGTATTTATAGCAGATTTTGAAAAGGCATTAGATAAAGTAAGACTGGATTTTATTTATAAGTGCCTGGATTTTTTCAATTTCGGTGATTCTCTTATAAAATGGGTAAAAATAATGTATAGCAACGTCAGGTGTAAAATAGTAAATAACAGCTACATCTCAGAGAGTTTTGAATTGTCAAGAGGAGTTAAACAAGGGTGTCCGCTGTCACCATATCTATTCATTATGGCCATCGAAATGCTAGCTATTAAAATCAGACCGAATAACAACATTAGAGGATTAGAAATCCAAGGCTTAAAAACAAAGGTGTCCATGTATATCGATGACTCAAGTTTTATATTAAGTCCGCAAGCTAGATCCCTGCAATGTCTCATTGAAGATAACTTTTCTGTACTCTCTGGACTAAAACCTAATTATGATAAGTGTACAATATTATGTATTGGATCTTTAAAAAATACAACTTTTACATTACCCTGCAGTTTACCTATGAAATGGGCTGATGGCGAAGTAGACATACTTGGTATTCATATCACAAAATATGTAAATAAGCTCTCCACAATAAATTTCAATAGAAAACTTGTAAAAATAGACAAGATCCTGCAACCATGGAGAGGTAAATACAGTGGCTTGCGAAATTGTTCACCCCCTTGGCATTTTTCCTATTTTGTTGCCTTACAACCTGGGATTAAAATTGATTTTTGGGGGGGTTTGTATCAATTGATTTACACAACATGCCTACCTCTTTGAAGATGCAAATTTTTATTGTGAAACAAACAAGAAATAAGACAAAAAAACTGAAAACTTGCGCGTGCATAACTATTCACCCCCCAAAGCCAATACTTTGTAGAGCCATCTTTTGCAGCAATTACAGCTGCAAGTCTCTTGGGGCATGTCTTTATGAGCTTGGAACGACTAGTCACTGGGATTTTTGCCCATTCTTCAAGGCAAAACTGCTCCAGCTCTTTCAAGTTGGATGGGTTCCGCTGGTGTACAGCAATCTTTAAGTCATACCACAGATTCTCAATTGGATTAAGGTCTGGGCTTTGACTAGGCCATTCCAAGACATTTAAATGTTTCCGCTTAAACCACTCGATTGTTGCTTTAGCTTAGGGTCTGAGACAGAGCTTAGGGTCATTGTCCTGCTTAGGGTCATTGTCCTGCTGGAAGGTGAACCTCTGTCTCAGATCTCTGGAAGACTGAAACAGGTTTCCCTCAAGAATTTCCCTGTATTTAGAGGCATCCATCATTCCTTCAGTTCTGACCAGTTTCCCAGGCCCTGCCGATGAAAAACATCCCCACAGCATGATGCTGCCACAACCATGCCTCACACGGATGGTGTTCTCGGAGTGATGAGAGGTGTTGGGTTTGCGCCAGACATAGCGTTTTCCTTGATGGCCAAAAAGCTACATTTTTGTCTCATCTGACCAGAGTACCTTCTTCCATATGTTTGGGGAGTCTCCCACATGCCTTTTGGCTTATTCTTTTCTTTAAGCAATGGCTTTTTTCTGGCCACTCTTCTGTAAAACCCAGCTCTGTGGAGTGTACAGCTTAGTGGTCCTATGGATAGATACTCCAATCTCCGCTGTGGATCTTTGCAGCTCCTTCAGGGTTATCTTTGGTCTCTTTGTTGCCTCTGATTAATGCCCTCCTTGACTGGTCTGTGAGTTTTGGTGGCCGGCCCTCTCTTGGCAGGTTTGTTGTGGTGCCATATTCTTTCCATTTTTAATTACGTATTCAATGGTGCTCTGTGGGATGTTCAAAGTTTCGGATATTTTTTTATAACCCAACCCTGATCTGTACTTCTTAACAATTTTGTCCCTGACCTGTTTGGAGGGCTCCTTGGTCTTCATGGTGTCACTTGCATGGTTGTGCCCCTTGCTTAGTGGTGTTGCAGACTCTGGGGCCTTTCAGAACAGGTGTATATATACTGAGATCATGTGACAGATCATGTGACACTTAGATTGAACACAGGTGGACTTTATTTAACTAATTATGTGACTTCTGAAGGTAATTGGTTGCACCAGATCTTATTTAGGGGCTTCATAGCAAACGGGGTGAATACATATGCTTTTACGTTTTCTATTTTTAAGAATTTTTTGAAACAACTTATTTTTTTCATTTCACTTCACCAGTTTGGACTATTTTGTGTATGTTCGTAACATGAAATCCAAATAAAAATCAATTTAAATTACAGGTTGTAATGCAACAAAATAGGAAAAACACCAAGGGGGATGAATACTTTTCCAAGGCACTGTGCCTTTCTATTTATGGAAAAATTGCCCTGATTAACTCCTTAGTCATATCTCATTTTACTCACTTACTTATGGTGCTGCCTACTCCTGATGATTCGTTTTTAAAATCATATGAGCAAAAAAGATTTCGCTTTATCTGGGACGCTAAACCAGACAAAATAAAGTGTGCCTATCTATATAATGAGTAGGAATTGGGTGGGTTGAGATTATTAAATATAAAAACACTATACCTCTCTCTAAAAGCGTCACTTATTCAAAAGTTTTACTTGAACCCTAAATGATTCTCAAGTAGATTACTAAGAAAAGTTCATCCATTGTTGAAAAATTGCCTTTTTGCCTTTGTGCAGATTGCCATGTCTCATTTTTGATGAATTAAAAATGATACTTTTTTCAAAGTATCTCTCTTTTTCAAACAAGCATTGCAGAGCTGGCTACAATTTCAATTTCATCCCCCTTAAAAGATCAAGCAAATGTTACAACAAATATTATGGCTGAACTCAAATGTGCTATTTGATAAAATACCAGTATTTATGGGAAAGATGTTTGAAAAGGGTATTTTGTTCTTAAATTATATTATAAATTGGAATGGTGGAGTTATGTGTCACGGGTATCGTCGGTGAAGGAGGACCAAAATGCAGCAGGACTGTGATTGTTCATTTTGAACATTTATTAAATCAAAACGAAACACAAAAACAACAAACAAGAGAACGAACGATCCACTGACAGTCTGGCAACGCACAAGGCTAAACACAGAACAATTTCCCACAAACACACAGACAAACACACCCAACTAATATAGGACTTCCAATCAAAGGCAACACCACACAGCTGCCTTCAATTGGAAGTCCACCTCAATTAACTCCACATAGAAACACACTTACTAGACTACACATAGAAATACATAAACATAGACCATAAACCAAAAACCCGGAAATACTAAATCAAACACCCTTTTACCAAAGCACCACCCCGGACCACATAAAACAAATACCCTCTGCCACGTCCTGACAAAACTACCATAACAATTAACCCTTATACTGGCCAGGACGTGACAGTACCCCCCCCTTAAAGGTGCTAACCCCGGAAGAACCTTAAAAAAACAAACAAAAAAGAAAAAAAACAACCCCAAACAACAAAACTACAATTCCCCCCTACTAAAGGGAGGGAAGGGAGGGTGGCTGCCGTCAACAACGGCACTGTGCTACACCCCCCCTCCCCAACCCACCTATATCTGGAGGTGGCTCCGGTTCTGGCCGTTCCAGAAGGTCGGGCCACTCTGGCAGCTCGGGGCAGTCCGGCGGCTCGGGGCGGTCTGGGCAGTCCGGCGGCTCGGGACGGTCTGGGCAGTCCGGCGGCTCGGGACGGTCTGGGCAGTCCGGCGGCTCGGGACGGTCTGGGCAGTCATGCGGCTCGGGACGGTCTGGGCAGTCCGGCGGCTCAGGGGCGGTCTGGGCAGTCCGGCGGCTCGGGGCGGTCTGGGCAGTCCGGCGGCTCGGGGCGGTCTGGGCAGTCCGGCGGCTCGGGGCGGTCTGGGCAGTCCGGCGGCTCGGGGCGGTCTGGGCAGTCCGGCGGCTCGGGGCTGTCTGGCCACTCCGGCGGTTCGGGGCGGTCTGGCCACTCCGGCAGTTCGGGGCGGTCTGGCCACTCCGGCAGTTCAGGGCGGTCTGGCCACTCTGGCGACTGTTGACTGGCGGTCTGGCCACTCTGGCGACTGTTGACTGGCGGTCTGGCCACTCTGGCGACTGTTGACTGGCGGGCAGCTCTGACGACTGTTGACTGGCGGGCAGCTCTGACGATTGTTGACTGGCGGGCAGCTCTGACGACTGTTGACTGGCGGGCAGCTCTGACGACTGTTGACTGGCGGGCAGCTCTGACGACTGTTGACTGGCGGGCAGCTCTGACGACTGTTGACTGGCGGGCAGCTCTGACGACTGTTGACTGGCGGGCAGCTCTGACGACTGTTGACTGGCGGGCAGCTCTGACGACTGTTGACTGGCGGGCAGCTCTGACGACTGTTGACTGGCGGGCAGCTCTGGCGACTGTTGACTGGCGGGCAGCTCTGGCGACTGTTGACTGGCGGGCAGCTCTGGCGACTGTTGACTGGCGGGCAGCTCTGGCGACTGTTGACTGGCGGGCAGCTCTGGCGACTGTTGACTGGCGGGCAGCTCTGGCGACTGTTGACTGGCGGGCAGCTCTGGTGACTGTTGACTGGCGAGGCTGGGTTTACGCACTTGAAGCCTGGTGCGTGGTGCTGGTACTGGGCGTACCAGATTGGGAACACGCACCTCCAGGCTAGTGCGGGGAGCGGGAACAGGACGAGTCGGACTGGCTTGACGCACTTCCGGGTCCGCACGAGAGACAGGAGCTGGAAACCCAGGGCTATGGAGGCGCACAGTCGGTCTTGATCTTACCTCCTGCACAACCCGTCTTGGCTGGATGGAACTAGTAGCCCTGTACGAGCGGGGTGCTTGTACAGGGCAGACTGGGCTGTGCAGGGGCCTGATGGTAGCCGTGCGTAGAGCGGGAGTTGGATAGCCTGTTCCTCGGAGGCGTAGCGGCGACCAGATACGCTGCGCAGGCATCCTCCTACCAGGCTGGAGGCCCGCTCTAGCACGGCACCTGCGAGGGGCTGGAATAACGCGCACCGGACTGTGCGTGCGTATGGGTGAGATAGTGCGCTCCTCAGCGAAACATGGCGCTCTCCAACTCATACGCTCCTCCATATAACTACGGGTAGCTGGCTTCCGGCTCTTCCTATGCCTAGCCAAACTACCCGTGTGCTCCCCCCAAAAAAATTATTGGGGGTGCCTCTCGTGCTTCAACGCCAGGCGTGTTCCTCGGAAACGTTCCCGGTCCATACCAGCCTTTCGCCTTTCCTCTCTCTCTCTTCCATGGAAGGCGATCTTTTCCGGCTTGGATCTCCTCCCAAGTGTAGGAGCCTTCTCCCTTCAAGATCTCCTCCCAAGTCCATCTCTCACCATAGTCCAACTCAAAATCCCACTGCTCCTTCCTCTGCTGCTTGGTCCTGGTTTGGTGGGAAATTCTGTCACGGGTATCGTCGGTGAAGGAGGACCAAAATGCAGCAGGACTGTGATTGTTCATTTTGAACATTTATTAAATCAAAACGAAACACAAAAACAACAAACAAGAGAACGAACGATCCACTGACAGTCTGGCAAGGCACAAGGCTAAACACAGAACAATTTCCCACAAACACACAGACAAACACACCCAACTAATATAGGACTTCCAATCAAAGGCAACACCACACAGCTGCCTTCAATTGGAAGTCCACCCCAATTAACTCCACATAGAAACACACTTACTAGACTACACATAGAAATACATAAACATAAACCATAAACCAAAAACCCGGAAATACTAAATCAAACACCCTTTTACCAAAGCACCACCCCGGACCACATAAAACAAATACCCTCTGCCACGTCCTGACCAAACTACCATAACAATTAACCCTTATACTGGCCAGGACGTGACATTATGTCCTTCATGGAGTTATCAGAATTGTATGGGAAGGTCTGCTCAATCCAAGAGTACAACCATTTGATTACAGCATTACCCCAAAAATGGAGGAGGCAGGTGGCAGCGAGAGGAGGTAGAGAACTGGTCTGTCTGCCCAATATAAAGGATCAAAACTGACAGAGGTGTCACGTCCTTACCATAGAAAGCTTTTATTTTCTATGGTAGAGTAGGTCAGGGCGTGACAGGGGGTTTTGTCTAGTTTATTTATTTCTATGTTGGTTCTAGTTTCTTTTTTCTATGTTGGGGGTTTTGTCTAGTTTATGTATTTCTTTGTGGGTTCTAGTTTCTTTTTTCTATGTTGTTTTTTTTGTCTAGTTTATGTATTTCTATGTGGGGTTCTAGTTTCTGTGTTTCTACGTTGTTTTTGGGGGGATGATCTCCAATTAGAGACAGCTGGTCATCGTTGTCTCTAATTGGGGATCATATTTAAGTTGTTGTTTTTCCCACTAGGTTTTGTGGGAGATTATTTTGAGTAAGTGTATGTTGCACCTCTTCGTCATGGTTTGTTGTTTTGTTTATTAGTTTATTTGTATGTCTTGCATAGTTTCACAGTTTAAATAAAATGTGGAACGATACACATGCTGTGCCTTGGTCTCCTTCATCATACGACAAACGTCACAGAGGGAATAAAATAGCAGAAATAGGAAAGTATACCAGTTTAATTTGAGGACCAGGATGTTGACAACTGTGCCATACAGATTGCAAAATAGTTGGGAAGAGATTTTTGATGTACCGATTCCATGGTACAGGGTGTATGAGTTGATATATAAAACAACGCAAGATTCAAGACTTCGTGCTTTTCAGCTAAAATTATTCTAAACCATTTATTTTGGTATTGCCCTTAGGTAGCCTGTTTCTGGTCTCAGGTTCAGGAATGGCTGAAAATGCATAGCATTGATCTAAAATTGACCCTAGAAATAGTACTGTTAGGAGAACTGGAGAGACCGGGTCAATCAATTACTTATATACTAACACTCTTAGTAAAAGTATTTATCTTCAACTCGCAATATTTGGTTTCTATTCGATTAGATAGATTGAAATTGTACATTAAACATCACAGCATAGTTGAAAGATATATGTTGCTTAAAAATCCAAAGAGTGTGGCCAGCAAAGATAGGTGGGATGGGCTGAGGGAAGCTGAGGGTTGGGATGTGGAATTGGAGACAAGTGTGAGTGGAGTTACTGTGCTGGAGATAGAATGATAGTCGAAGATAAAAGTAAAAAATAAAGTCAAATAAAACAGCGTTTTTACAGCTAATGCCTGTTTGCCTGAGGCTGATGCCATGCAGGTGTTTGTACACATGCATATGCACACGCTCTCATTCAAATAAATGCATACAAGAACACACACATACATGTAATAGTGCCAGACATGCACACAAACATATACAGTTGGCATTGCTGTTATGATTTTAGTTGTCCTTGATGTCCTTTGCTTTAAAAAAAAATATATATATATATTTTGCATTGTTGTTTGCTGTTTTCTTCTGTCTTTTTTCTCTTTAGTTCATTCTCTTGGTTGTTGGTGCATTGGGGGGTTCTTGGGGGTGGGGAATGGAATTATTTGTATTTTTAATTTTTATTCTTGGGGGGGACTGTGCGAGGGGTCTCGGATGGTTGAGGGACAGCTATTGGGGAACTGTGGGGGGATCTTGGAGGGTTCGGGTTCACATTTTTTTGGCCTGGTGGGAGATCTGTCAATGTTCCCTTGAGCAGGGCATTGACCCTGGATGCTTCTGTGTATCGCTCTGAATAGGAGTCTGTTGGATGACTGGTATGGTGTAGTTGTTGAGCGGGTTCACTGCAAGTATATTGTATGTTGTACGTTTCGGGTATATTAAAAAAGTATAATAATTAATACCAAAAATGTTAAAACAATGATCAACAACCAATTTGACAGAGCTTGAAGAATTTTGGATAAATGTTGAACAATTCAGGTGTGGAAAGCTCATAAAGACTTACCCAGCAAGACTCACAGCTGTAATTGCTGCCAAAGGAGCATCCACAAAGTTGTGACTTATGCAAATTATATATTTCTGTAAATCATTTTCAATACATGTTTTCAATACATGGGGTATTGTGTGTAGATGGGTTTAATCAATTTACAATTCAGGCTGTATCACAACAACAAAAAGTATGAATACTTTATGAATGTACTTTATATTTTTCCTTTTCTTCCCTGTTCTTTCGTCTCTCTCTATCTCTCTCTCTAACAGTGATTAATGCACCTGTTCATATGCATTATTCATAGAATGACCTAGCAAAACGGTAGAAGACAAATAGGGTCTGTGGGTCTGTGTCTCTCAGATACTGTACTCTGGTAGATCTCTCCTCTATGTGCACTGATTTACAGAGAAGGAATGACATCATTGCTGGTGTTAGAAATATAATTAGGGCGATGAGAAAAGCCATTAGGGTTATTAATCAATCACCAGTGTCTAGATGATATTGATAAATCAGGAGGTAATCAATATTAATCCATCTGTTTTAGGATTAACATAGATTTAATATAAATATGTGAGTTTGATTTCCTGTTATTGGATATATACTCGTAGAATGTGATGAACCGATAATGTGACACAAAGCAAACTAACACATTAACAAATATTACAGCAATTTTCTCCTTCCTACAATATAAATATAGAGAGCTGCTTCAGTTAGCTCCAACATTTCAAATCATGCCTGCCCTCCCCTAAATGAGAGCTGAGAGTCTGGAAGTCTAATCATGCTCCTCTTAGCCTGTGGATACAGGGTTAATTCTGAAACAAGAACACACTCCCAAAAACACAGCAGCGAAACACACTACCAGCTAGCCAGGTGCATGCCAGCAGACTGCTCTCAGTCGTAACCCAATGCAACATACTCTATATTGTGATTTGTAGTCATATTTTTATAACTGTAAATGGGAGCTTGCTAAAGTATTCCATTGTAGCTGTTGTTCCTGTTGAGGTTCAATAGAGGTATTCTCCCTATTAGCTGTGCTCAATGGGCTGATTCTGACTCAGGAAATGTACGCCTTTGATACGGTCTTCTCAGTAGTTGGTATTCAGACTTACCTTATGCAGGTGCGTAGCAGGCTTTACAGGCGTGGTTCCCTTGCACCTGCTGAATACATTTAATTCACCCGCTGAAAATATTTCCACTTGCTGGCCAACAGATATTTCTGTGGAGTTTTATTCAATAGGGTTATCAACGAACACGGGTTCAGATTATAGGGATACATGTCAGAAAGCCATCTAAAAGAAACATCCCTTTTTCAGGACCCTGTCTTTCAAAGATAATTTGTAAAATCCAAATAACTTCACAGATCTTCATTGTAAGGGTTTAAACACGGTGTCCCATGCTTGTTCAATGAACCATAAACAATTAACGAATATGCACCTGTGGAGCGGTCGTTAAGACACTAACAGCTTACAGATAGTAGGCAATTAAGGTCACAGTTATGACACTAAAGAGGCCTTTCTACTGACTCTAAAAAACACCAAAAGAGAGATGCCCAAGGTCCCTGCTCAACTGCATGAACGTGCCTTAGGCATGCTGCAAGGAGGCATGAGGACTGCAGATGTGGCCAGGGCAATAACTTACAATGTCCATACTGTGAGACACCTAAGACAGTGCTACAGGTAGACAGGATGGGCAGCTGATTGTCCTCGCAGTGGCAGACCACGTGTAACAACACCTGCACAGGATCGGTACATCCGAACATCACACCTGCGGGACAGGTACAGGATGGCAACAACAACTGCCCGAGTTACACCAGGAACGCACAAATGAAATCAAATCAAATGTTATTTGTCACATACACATGGTTAGCAGATGTTAATGCGAGTGTAGCGAAATGCTTGTGCTTCTAGTTCCAACCATGCAGTAATATCTAACAAGTAATCTAACCTAACAATTTCTCAACAACTACCTTATACACGCAAGTGTAAAGGAATGAATAAGAATATGTACATAAAAATATATGAATGAGCGATGGCCGAACGGCATAGGCAAGATGGAGTAGATGGTATAGAGTACAGTATGTACATACAGTGAGGGGAAAAAAGTATTTGATCCCCTGCTGATTTTGTACGTTTGCCCACTGACAAAGAAATGATCAGCCTATAATTTTAATGGTAGGTTTATTTGAACAGTGAGAGGTAGAATAACAACAAAAAAATCCAGAAAAATGCATGTAAAAAAATGTTATAAAATGATTTGCATTTTAATGAGGGAAATAAGTATTTGACCCCTCTGCAAAACATGACTTCGCCTGTTAGGGCTAGGGGGCAGTATTTGCACGGCTGGATAAAAAAATGTACCCGATTTAATCTGGTTACTAATCCTACCCAGTAACTACAATATGCATATACTTATTATATATGGATAGAAAACACCCTAAAGTTTATAAAACTGTTTGAATGGTGTCTGTGAGTATAACAGAACTCATTTGGCAGGCAAAACCCTGAGACATTTTCTGACAGGAAGTGGATACCTGATGTGTTGTATTACCTTTAAACCTATGCCATTGAAAAACACAGGGGCTGAGGAATATTTTGGCACTTCCTATTGCTTCCACTAGATGTCACCAGCCTTTACAAAGTGTTTTGAGTCTTCTGGAGGGAGATCTGACCGAACAAGAGCCATGGAACGATGATGGCCCATTAGACACCTGGCGCGCGAGTTCATGTTGGGTACCCTCGTTCCAATACGTTATAAAAGAGAATGCATTCGTCCACCTTGAATATTATTCATGTTCTGGTTAAAAAAGGCCCTAATGATTTATGCTATACAACGTTTGACATGTTTGAACGAACGTAAATATATTTTTTCCCCTCGTTCATGAAGTGAAGTCCGGCGGGCTTAGATCATGTGCTAACAAGACGGAGATTTTTGGACATAAATGATGAGCTTTTTTGAACAAAACTACATTCGTTATGGACCTGTGATACCTGGAAGTGACATCTGATGAAGAGAATCAAAGGTAATGGATTATTTACATAGTATTTTTGATTTTAGATCTCCCCAACATGACGGCTAGTCTGTATCGCAACGCGTATTTTTCTGGGCACAGTGCTCAGATTATTGCAAAGTGTGATTTCCCAGTAAGGTTATTTTTAAATCTGGCAAGTTGATTGCGTTCAAGAGATGTAAATCTATAATTCTTTAAATGACAATATAATATTTTACCAATGTTTTCTAATTTTAATTATTTAATTTGTGGTGCTGACTTGACTGCCGGTTATTGGAGGGAAACGATTTCCTCAACATCAATGCCATAGTAAAACGCTGTTTTTGGATATAAATATGAACTTGATAGAACTAAAAATGCATGCATTGTCTAACATAATGTCCTAGGAGTGTCATCTGATGGAGATTGTAAAAGGTTAGTGCATCATTTTAGCTGGTTTTATGGTTTTGGTGACCCTGTCTTTGAATTGACAAAACATTACACACAACTCTTGTAAATGTACTGTCCTAACATACTCTAAATTTATGCTTTCGCCGTAAAACCTTTTTGAAATCGTAAAACGTGGTTAGATTAAGGAGATGTTTTTCTTTCAAAGGGTGTAAAATAGTTGTATGTTTGAAAAATTTGAATTTTGACATTTATTTGGATTCAAATTTGCCGCTCTTGAAATGCACCTGCTGTTGATGGAGTGCACCACGGGTGGGACGCTTGCGTCCCACCTAGCCCATAGAGGTTAATACTTGGTGGCAAAACCCTTGTTGGCAATCACAGAGGTTAGACATTTCTTGTAGTTGGCCACCAGGTTTGCACACATCTCAGGAGGGATTTTGTCCCACTCCTCTTTGCAGATCTTCTCCAAGTCATTAAGGTTTCGAGGCTGATGTTTTGCAACTCGAACCTTCAGCTCCCTCCACAGATTTTCTATGGGATTAAGGTCTGGAGACTGGCTAGGCCACTCCAGGACCTTAATGTGCTTCTTCTTGAGCCACTCCTTTGTTGCCTTGGCTGTGTGTTTTGGGTCATTGTCATGCTGGAATACCCATCCACGACCCATTTTCAATGCCCTGGTAGAGGGAAGGAGGTTCTCACCCAACATTTGACGGTACATTGCCCCGTCCATCGTCCCTTTGATGCGGTGAAGTTGTCCTGTCTCCTTAGCAGAAAAACACCCCCAAAGCATAATGTTTCCACCTCCATGTTTGACGGTGGGGATGGTGTTCTTGGGGTCATAGGCAGCATTCCTCCTCCTCCAAACACGGCGAGTTGAGTTGATGCCAAAGAGCTCCATTTTGGTCTCATCTGACCACAACATTTTCAGCCAGTTGTCCTCTGAATCATTCAGATGTTCATTGGCAAACTTCAGACGGGCATGTATATGTGCTTTCTTGAGCAGGGGGACCTTGCGGGCGCTGCAGGATTTCAGTCCTTCACGGCTTAGTGTGTTACCAATTGTTTTCTTGGTGACTATGGTCCCAGCTGCCTTGAGATCATTGACATGATCCTCCCGTGTAGTTCTGGGCTGATTCATCATTGTTCTCATGATCATTGCAACTCCACGAGGTGAGAACTTGCATGGAGCCCCAGGCCGAGGGAGATTGACAGTTCTTTTGTGTTTCTTCCATTTGCGAATAATCACACCAACTGTTGTCACCTTCTCACCAAGCTGCTTGGCGATGGTTTTGTAGCCCATTCCAGCCTTGTGTAGGTCTACAATCTTGTCCCTGACATCCTTGGAGAGCTCTTTGGTCTTGGCCATTGTGGAGAGTTTGGAATCTGATTGATTGATTGCTTCTGTGGACAGGTGTCTTTTATACAGGTAACAAGCTGAGATTAGGAGCACTTTAAGAGTGTGCTCCTAATCTCAGCTCGTTACCTGTATGCATAAAAGACACCTGGGAGCCAGAAATCTTTCTGATTGAGAGGGGGTCAAATACTTATTTCCCTCATTAAAATGCAAATAAATTTATAACATTTTTACACGCGTTTTTCAGGATTTTTTTGTTGTTATTCTGTCTCCCACTGTTCAAATAAACCTACCATTAAAATGATAGACTGATCATTTCTTTGTCAGTGGGCAAACGTACAAAATCAGCAGGGAATCTGCTGACACCGTGCCTGGACTGGGCACCGTGCCTGGACTGGGCATTGGTGCAGAGGAAGGCTCCTGCCTTGGAGCGGGACTGGTCACCGTGCCTGGACTGGGCATCGGCGCAGGTTGCACCGGACTGATGACACGCTCCTCAGGTCGAGTGCATGGAGCCAGCACAGGACGCTCCGGGCTGGAGAGGCGCACTGGAGGCCTAGTGAGTGGAGCCGGTACAGGTGGCACCGGACTGTTGACACGCACTTCAGGGCGAGTGCGGGGAGCTGGCACAGGACGTACCGGACTGGGGAGGCGCACTGGAGGCCTGGTGCGTGGAGCCGGCACAGGTGGCACCGGACTGTTGACACGCACTTCAGGGAGGGTTCAGGGAGCTGGCAACGGACGTACCGGACTGGAGAGGCGCACTGGAGGTCTGGTGAGTGGAGCCGGTACAGGTGGCACCGGACTGTTGACACGCACTTCAGGGCGAGTGCGGGGAGCTGGCACAGGACGTACCGGACTGGGGAGACGCACTGGAAGCCTGGTGCGTGGAGCCGGCACAGGTGGCACCGGACTGGTGACACGCACTTCAGGGCGAGTGCGAGGATCTGGCACAGGACGTACCAGACTGGGGAGGCGCACTGGAGGCCTGGTGCGTGGAGCTGGGACAGGTGGCACCGGACTGGTGACACGCACTTCAGGGCGAGTGCGGGGAGCTGGCACAGGACTCACCAGACTGCTGACAGGCTCTTCATGTCGAATGTTGTGCAGAACACACCTGCACAACATCTCTCTCCTCTCTCTCCCAACTTCTCCATCACCTCCCTGACGGTCTTTGGCTCTTCAGGGCGAGTGCGAGGAACCAGCACAGCACGTACCGGGCTGAGAAGGCTCACTGGAGGCCTGGTGCGTGGAGCCGGCGCCGATGGCACCAGACTGGTGTCACGCTCTTCAGCACGCCTGCGCTGCAGCATACTCCTCGCTACCACCTCTTTCCGGTATCTTTCCTTGAATTCCTCCACCGACTCCCAAACGGGCTCTGGCACTCTCCGCTGCTCAGTCGACAGCTCCATGTGTCCCCCCCCCCCCCCAAAAAAAATCTTGGGCTTTCTGTGGCCGCCGACCCCGGCGCCATCGCTGTCCTTCCACCTTCCTTGGTGTCTCCTTCCAAGGAAGGGTCTCACAACCTCCCATGATTTCCTCCCATGTCCAAAACTTCTTAACCTCCATAACACGCTGCTTGGTCCTGCATTGGTGGGATATTCTGTCACGGTCGTGATAATGGACGGACCAAGGCGCAGCCTGTGTTGAGTTCCACATCTTTATTTGCAGTGAAAACTTAAACAAAAAACAATAAACATACAACGAACGTGAACTACGTGGTGTATGCACTCACACAAAACAATGCACTCACACAAAACAATATCCCACAAATGCAGGTGGGAATAGGGACACCTTAACTTCTCTAGGGTATGTGGGATGGTAGCGTCCCACGTCTCCAACAGCCAGTGAAATAGCAGAGCGCCAAATTCAAAACAACAAAAATCTCATAATTCAAATTTCTCACACATACAAGTATTATACACCATTTTAAAGATAATCTTCTCGTTAATCCAACCACACTGTCCGATTTCAAAAAGGCCTTACGGTGAAAGCATAGCATTAGATTATGTTAGGACAGCACCTAGACAAGAAAAACCACACAGCCATTTTCCAAGCAAGGAGAGGCGTCACAAAAAACAGAAACACAGCTAAAATGAATCACTAACTTTTGATGATCTTCATCAGATGGCACTCATAGGACTTCATGTTACACAATACATGTATGTTTTGCTCGATAAAGTTCATATTTATATCCAAAAACCCCATTTTACATTGGCGTGTAATGTTCAGAAATGTTTTGCCTCCCAAACCTCCGGTGAATGAGCACAGAAATACTCATCATAAACGTTGATAAAATATACAACTGTTATTAATAGAATTATATATACACTACTCCTTAATGCAACCGCTGTGTCAGATTTCAAAAAAGCTTTACAGCGAAAGCACACTTTGCAATAATCTGAGTACAGCGCTCAGTCACAAAACCAAACCCGCCATTTTGTGGAGTCAACAAAACTCAGAAATAGCATTATAAATATTCACTTACCTTTGATGATCTTCATCAGAATGCACTCCCAGGAATCCCAGTTCCACAATAAATGTTCATTTGTTTCGATAAAGTCCATATTTATGTCCAAATACCTCCTTTTTGTTCACGCGTTCAGTCGAGTAACCAAAATGCACTGTGCTCACGCAGAGAGTTCAGACGAAAAGTCAAAAAGGTTTATATTACAGTTCGTAGAAACATGTCAAACGATGTATAGAATCAATCTTTAGGATGTTTTTATCATAAATCTTCCATAATATTCCAAACGGACGATTCCTTTGTCTTCAAAAAGGAAAAGGAACACAGCTAACTCTCATGGGAGCGCGCGCCACTGAGCTCATGTCATTTTCTCAGTCATCTGATTCCAAGACCTCTTATTCTCTCCCCATTCACAGTAGAAGCATGAAACTACATTCTAAAGACTGTTGACATCTAGTGGAAGCCTTAGGAAGTGCAAAATGACCCCACAGACACTGTATATTTGATAGGGAATCACTTGAAAAACTACAAAACTCAGATTTCCACACTTCCTGGTTGGATTCTTTTTCACGTTTTTGCATGCCATATGAGTTCTGTTATACTCACAGACATCATTCAAGCAGTTTTAGAAACTTCAGAGTGTTTTCTATCCAAATCTACTAATAATATGCATATCCTACCTTCTGGGCCTGAGTAGCAGGCAGTTTACTACAGGCACACTTTTCATCCAGACGTCAAAATACTGCCCCCTACCCAAGAGAGGTTAAGTATGATTCCCAATCAGAGACAACGATAATCAGCTGCCTCTAATTGGGAACCACACTCAAACCCAAACATAGAAATATATCGACTAGAACACCCCCTAGTCACGCCCTGACCTACAACACCATAGAGAACCAAGGGCTCTCTATGGTCGGGGCGTGACATCCATAATGGTTCAAATAAGCTACATGTCCCATATTATTGCACACTGTTGCCTAATATCGTCCACTAATGCTAGCGACCCTCAGGAACAACTACACAGACCTGAGAGGAAAGAAAGATAATCGGAATGAAATGGAATGATGCAAAATATCAGCTACAAATTGAAGAAACTAACACTAAAGTGACAGTTATAAATGTATGTGGTATTACTGACGGTGGCTCCCGATAGTGGCTAATATTTAAAATGATACAAGGTCAGAATACTGTGTATCCGTGGAAACACCTCCGACACACCTTCATTTCTTAGATCTCCACTCTGAACAAATACCAGGTGAATAGCATGCTATTCTCATGATGAAGTTCAAGGTCAGAATACGCATAGAGAGGAAAGCGCATCAAAAGAGAATGACGTTCCATTTACAGAAGCTTAACTCGGCCCATATGAGCTGTGATGGGCTTCTTGCTGTAGCTGTGCTGTTGTGTTATGGCTAACAGCCTCTGTTTTAGCCATGTTCATTAGAGAAGGCTGCTCTCTCTCTCTCTCTTTCTCACTCTCCCTCTCTCTCTATCAGAAAACCCAACCCTGTTAAACCAGGTTACATTCAGGGTCACTGAACTTTTCAGTAAGCAATATAGCTAGTATTCAGAGCAGAAACAACCCTGAACTGAATGTCCAATCTATGTGCATGCCCATTAGCAGAATACTTGTGACCGACACTGCAGACTCATTTAATTTCTCTGGATGTAATGATGTTGTCTCCTATCCTTGAGACAGAAAGAGAGGTGAAAACTCATTCATAACATCCCTCTGGTTTTCTCCAGTCAGCAGAAGGGTTCTGCTTCCGCCAGGCTGCCTGCATGGCTTGTAACAGGAGGGAATGTCAGCTCTGTCTGTACCCACTAGGAGGGATGTCCTTGGGAACCTGAGAACTGGGGATCGCTCCTCAAAGAGACACACACACAGACACACACAGTCATATTTATAGATGTCCACTCTCTCCACTGTCATCAAGGATCAGATTGTAGTCGTTCAATTTATTTGGGTTATTATGACCTCTTCTTATTGATCTGGTGATGTTTTACTGTAGATAAATGATGTCACATGTCAATGTTTAGATGTCCTCAATGGAGTAATACTGTTATGAGTACATTATGATATCATAAATACACAACACTATCAATACAACTAAAATATTACTAGATAATATAAAAATGTAGATCACATATATTATTTTCTACTAATAAAAAGCAATCGCCCATAAAGATGTGAAATATCTATTGTACAGTAGCTATGTCATTGACTTCCTCATAAAATGTACTGTATCTGTCACATGTAGCTGCTATATTTCCTCTGGGTTATAGATTGACTGTTTCTTCTGGGTTATATGATTCCATTAAAACCCTAGTTCTGAGAGAGAGAGAGGGAGAGGGAGAGAGAGAGAGTTTTGAGTTTTTATAAAAACCTTTATTTTATACTTAATTATTAACACAAATAAGGGCCGTTTAACCCCTGTGCGGATACGGGACGGAGATCCAGCGAAAAATCGCCATTAGCATAACAAAATGTAATAATTTTATTTTTTCAATTCTTTTTTAAAATTATATCGTTTTATAGATACACCTCTCCTGAATCGAACCACGTTGTCCGATTTCAAAAAGGCTTTACAGCAAAAGCAAAACATTAGATTATGTTAGAGGAGTATATCGTAAAAGTAGCCACATAGCCATTTTCCGACCAACCACATGCATCACAAATAACCAAAAAACAGCTAAATGCAGCAGTAACCTTTGACAATCTTCATCAGATGACACACCTAGGACATCATGTTACACAATACATGCATTCTTTTGTTCGATAAAGTTCATATTTATATATAAAAACAGCATTTTACATCGGTGCGTAACGTTGACTAACTATTTTCCCTCAAATGCATCCGATGAAACAGCGCTACAATTTACTAAATTACTATTCGAAAACATTTTTTTAAATGTAATATTGTCATTCTAAGATTTATAGATGAATATCTCTTGAAAGCACCTGTAATGCCAGATTTAAAAATAACTTTACTGGGTAATCACACTTTGCGATAAAAGGGGATGCAATACTCAGAACAATAGGCTAGCAATAGCAATAGGCTAGCCATCTTGGAACATTCGCATATCAAATCTAGTCTTGTATACTATTGTCAATAATCCCTTACCTTTGATTATCTTCATCCTTAGGCACTTCCAGGAATCCCAGGTCCACAACAAATGTATTTTCGTTCGAAAAAGTTCATCCTTTATGTTCCATTAGCTTGTTGTTGTTAGCGCGTTCTGAAGGCTGCACCAAAAGTACCAACGTGCGCGGGGCTACTCTTTCAACAAAATGCATTTTTTTCTTATTTAGGTTCGTTCAAACATGTCAAACGTTGTATAACATAAATATTTATGGCCTTTTTCAACCAGAGCTCCAATAAGATTCGAGGAGGACGATTGCATTGTGTTTCAAAACCTTTCGAAAGGGGAGGGTAACCAGGGGCGCCGGCGTCATAATGGTGATGGCCCTCTCCGTGTGACCACGTTCCACAGCGTGTCATTCTGTCAGTTTTCACAGTAGGAGACTCAAATTACTTTGTAAAGACTGGGGACATCTAGTGGAAGCAATAGGAAGTGCTCAATTAACCATAGCTCACGGTGTGATTAATAGGCAACGTGATGAAGTTGAGTTCGCAATTCAGAATTCCACTTCCTGTTTCGATCTGTCTCGGGGTTTTGACTGCCATATGAGTTCTGTTATACTCACAGACACCATTCAAACAGTTTTAGAAACTTTAGGGTGTTTTCTATCCACAAGTATTAATTATATGCATATCCTAGCTTCTGAGTTTGAGTAGTAGGCCGTTTAAAATGGGCACAAATTCTTTTCAAAATGCGCTGTGGCGCCCCCTATCCTAGGCGACCGTCAAGAGGTTAAGAAATTAAACAACAAATATGTCATTCCTAAATAAAAATTACAATCAATAAAATTATCTTTTACAGAGGAGAAGAACTCAAAATACACTTTTATTCTCGCTTTGACTAATCCTTTAAAAACACGTCTTACATCCTGCCCATATCCTGTGTCTATTTTGTTTCCTACTCAGAAATATGTTACATCTTACAGAAGCTTGTCCCAAAATAACATTTAACAGTTTACATTTTATTTTCTGTTCTTACTATGTTGAAACCCCAAAGTAAAAACAATGTTATTGAAAATCTCCCATACAGCTGTAAACAAAGACTCCAGTATTTCAAAGATAGGCTTTATCCTCTCACACTCCATAAAACAGTGAAAAATTGTTTATCTTATGTTACAAAAAGGACATCCATCTCCAACATCTGAGTTAATAACAGATACAAAAGCATTAACTGCAATGATGCCATGCAAAACCCTCCATTGCATGTCAGCAGTGGCCTTTTGTAACGGTGGCTTGTACAGTGCTCTCCATGCTGGCTTTACCTTGTCACCAATGCCCAGTTTTACCCTCCAAGGAGTGTATTTTCTAGTCTTCAATGTATCTTTATTCAAAACCTTGACACCCCCCCTATATAAGTCTTTCCCATTCACCTCATCCAACCCCATCTCTTCTAACCCTCTCAAATCCATTAATAACGCCTTTCTTTCTGACTCTGGGATATTGGATGTAATCCCTAGTCTTGGAAATGGGACTTTTTCATCTGGTACCTTCTTCTATTAAGCATAAACTCCGACAATCCTTTATGACCTCACCCCCAAATGTTCAGCCACTCGTCCTCCATCCATTAAGGTGGGCCCAGTCATGGCCATTCACTGTTTTAGGGTGATGATTTTGCCCTTCACCAGAATCTTGGAAAAATGTGGAACAGCTGCAGTTGTACAATCCAGTCTTGCCCCATACACCAGAGGTTCCTCCAGCAGCCAATACAATGACTCCGTTGGAGTGTGTCTGGACACCTCCATTATGCTCCACACCCTAAGAAGGACACAGTAAAACGGAGGTACTCCTTCCCTAGAAATCTGTCTACTATCAACCAAGATTAAAGCCTTCTTTATACTTAATCCCCTGACCTGCTGTAATACCAGACCTGCCACCCCTCTCCAAACCACATTTTCCGGTCCATGAAGCAACCTTTGAATAAACTGAAACCGGAAAGCAGCAGCCCTTCTAGCAAGATGTACAAGACCTTGTTCCCCCTCCTCTTTTGACAAATACAAAACACTTTGTGGATCCCAATGATATTTCTCCAAAAATAAATCTATAATAATCGCCTGTATCTTAGCCAGAAGGCCAGATGGTGGCTCTAAACATGACAACCGATGCCACAGTGCAGAGGCAACCATATTGTTAACAATAATGGTATGCCCCCTGTATGACATACGAGATAACAACCAACGCCATCTCCTCATCCTCCCTTACACCATTTCAAGCACCACATTCCAATTTTTTTCCATTCTCCCCTCATCCCATAGGTACACTCCAAGATACTTAACACCCCCCCCCCCCCCCCCCCTACACCATTCCAGCCCCCCCTGGCAAAGCCATGATCCCTCCAGACCATTTTCCAATCTGTAAATCATAACTTTTTTTCCCAATGAGACTCAAACTATCCACCTCTGCTTGATTTTTCACTAAAATAACAGCATAGGCTGAGAGACGAATAAGAGGAATATCCTCTGAAAGGTACACCCCTTCATTGCGATTTCTAATGCTATTTAGTAGTGGCTCTATAGCGATGGCTTATAACATTCCTGACAAAGAACACCCCTGCCTAATACCTCTTCACACTCTTCTGTTGTCAAAAGAGGAACGGAAATGTCAGGGTGAACATAAGACCTGACGAACCCGCCACATATGTTGACTCTGTATGTCGGAGTTGAAGTTCCAGAGCTTACAGGTGTGCCTGGCATGGATTGTGACTCCATCTCAATCCTCGCCCTTTTCATCGCGTGAGTGAGTCAATGATTCCAATGATTCGTCTGACAAACAAAGAACTTTGCGTCCTGCAGGCATGGATCAAACTTTGCGTCCCCCAGGCATGGATCAAAGCTGGCAAGACATTCAATAACGTCATTTTCACAGACAAATCAACCGTGGCCCTTGAGCAATTTCATCAAAATTGCTATAGAAAAAAAGGAAGAAGTTCAAGAAGATAAACGAAAACATAAAGATGTTGATGCAGAAATGCTGTTTTGAGTTATAAATGTAACACTTTAGAGTACCTAAGCATCGAATACATTGCAAGTTGAGGGATTTTTCACAACAGTAGCTGGGCTATAAAAAGTATATTGTCCTGCTAATAGGAAACATTTGCATGATGGGCTACAATCTTTATTGTAACCACAATATCACACATGATTTGTATCTACCTTTCCAATTACTTT
Source organism: Salmo salar (assembly GCF_965601325.2). Lineage (NCBI taxonomy): Eukaryota > Metazoa > Chordata > Actinopteri > Salmoniformes > Salmonidae > Salmo > Salmo salar. The sequence goes on from NC_138300.1 coordinate 97,076,746, forward strand.
TAGAGTTTGAGATTTACAAATGTGCGCCTTTAATAAATAGTACGCGCAAAACACCAGTCTCAACGTCAACAGTGAAGAGGCGAGTTGCAAAGAAAAAGCCATATCTCTGTCCAGTATCTGTGTTCTTTTGCCCATCTTAATCTTTTCTTTTTATTGGCCAGTCTGAGATATGGCTTTTTATTTGCAACTCTGCCTAGAAGACCAGCATCCCGGAGTCGCCTCTTCACTGTTGATTGCATTGTTTTGATGTGTGTTTGAACGCTGATACGTATACTGCAGTGCATGATTACAGAATGTTTTGTTATATTCTTCTTGTAGGCTGCTATGGGTTTAACTGTCCCACACCTTTCTCTGAAAATGATTGCAAGGTGACTCTGGGGTTGTTGCTTTTGTTCATACTAGCATTTGAAAATTGCTGATAGAATCACATTTCAGCGGCTGACAGTGTAAAAATATTATTAAAGCAATCTCTTCCTTAGTCATTCAATGTCTCTCCCCCTCCCCTTTTTATTCTCTCCCTCTCTCTCTCTCTTTCTCTCTCTCTCTCGCTCTCTCTCTATCTGTCTACCTCTCTTTCAGGACTGTCTGATTCTGGAGAAGAGCGATATGCACCACCCGGTCTGCTCCTTCCAGGACGACTTCCAGGAGTTTGAGATGATCGATGACGAGGATGAGGAGGATGAGGAAGATGAAGACGAGGTGGACCCTGATGCTCCTCCCTCCCCCACCGCTTCCCCTCCTTCTTCCCCCACCCTTGGCACGCTGAAGAGCCGGCCCACCACCCTCAACCTCACCACCACTGTCTCACAGGTACACATGCATGCACACACTCAACCTCCAACCTTATCACATTTAAAACCAGACTTTGCTTTCTGCTCTCCTCTGATTTGGGAAATTATGCTGACCTCTCTCTCTTTTTCTCTCTCTCTCTCAGGACTCACTGAACAACAACAGCAGTCTTTCTCCAAAGAAGGGCAGCTGGCAGGACTCTCTACGCAACCCTACCTCACAGGGTGAGTACTATGTTGTCATACTGTTACCACTACCCCCTACTCATTACTTATCCAATACTAATCCACTGCCAACACCTAGCAGCTTATTTCCTCTAAATGTCCTCCAAATGTCCAAGTATTTAAAAAAATAAATGTATACTTTTTTTAATTTTCTTGTTTTGGAGGCTACATGCACAATACACAAATTCATATAATTTAATTGTTTTTTTTTGGCCCTTTGTCCCGCGTCCTGCAACCAAACAATCATGCCCGCATTTTATCAATATATTTAAACACCAGTAATAAAAAATAAAAAAGTTTGATTTGTTGTATTTTTCAGTCAGACATTCCGACCTGTCTCTTACAGTCACGTTGCGCTTATGAAATATATATATCATAAGGATGTGGTACTGGTGATGTTAAACACTCCAATTGTTGTTGAGATCTGATATTCTGCGCAGCGCAAGATGAGACTTAGGCCAATGTCATAAGCCTATCGTCAACCAATCACATTTCTCAAATCCTTTCGGGCTACATTCCAGCTAAACTTAGAGAGGACAGTTAGCCTTAACTACTTTTAAAAAAGTGTGTTTCTGACAAGGTCATTTCGTCAAACTTGTGAGGCTATACATGGCTATATTTGCTTCTACTTTACTCAAACCCATTTTAAAAGCCTCCCTTCCTAACTGTTTTAAATTTCCTGAGACCAACCAGAAATGTTCCTTGGCCAAATATTCCCAGATTTTCATAAAACATGTGGTCTCTCGTTTATGCATCACCAAATTTTGTGCGAGGCAAAAGAGTAGGCTAAGTGTGCTTCAATGAGCTTGTTCGGTGCAGCGGGTGCATTGCTCTGACACTTCTCATAATGGTGCTCCTTTAGTAAAATTAGATCAAAGCTGAATCAATGTCTTGGAAGATCACATAATTATTCATTAGTATTCTACATAACAGAACCAAATATAATAGCTTAGTATAATGTTACTGTTACACCAAAAACTCCACCTTAGTCATTTCTTATGACATTTTAGGATGGTTAGCTGAATGGTCCAAGGTTTTTTATCATGCAAGCAAAACTCAGCAGCGTTCTCTACTAGGCAGAATTTACTTAGATTGAAACAAAATACAGGAAGGCTATATAGTTCGTTAACACCATCTGCTCTAATTTGCTTACGAAAAAGTAATTGAAGAAGATTTAAATGCATATTCCTATGAAACTGATTGAGAACAAATTATTGGCATGCAGATGCAGTTTGGACGTATCACCGGTAAAACGTGAAGAATTACAATTCACAATTGACAGTGATGATGGCCTATTATGAAATGAGTTATACTTGGTGTTTAAGGGTATTAAAAATATTTAAAAAAATTGAGACATTGTCACATTCCTCTTCGTCAGAAGATATGTTGAAATCGCTGTTGGACAAAGTGGACCAATATGCAGCGGATTGCGTGCTCATCATCTTTTATTTTAAATGAGAACACGAGGGAAAAAACAATAAACAAAACTCACGACAGGAACAGTGTAGCAGGCTAAACAAAAGCAGTGCTAACATACAACTACCCACAAGTGACAAACAAAACACACACCTACTTATAGGACTCCCAATCAGAGGCAACTAGAAACACCTGCCTCCAATTGAGAGTCCAGCAACCAAACCTGCACATAGAAAACGTAATCTAGAACCTACTCATACTAAAACATACACCACAAAACCCCGGAACACATAAATAACACACCCCTCTAAGCTATACACAACCCCCCCCCCCCCCCACCATACAAAACAAACATACCTCTGCCACGCCCTGACCAAATAATACAAATAATCCTCTGTACTGGTCAGGACGTCACAGACATTGTGTGGGTGCACTGTATGCATATTCTATAATTAAACAAGAAGGCACGAGGGGGTGTGGTATATGGCCAATATACCACGGCTTAGGGCTGTTCTTACGCACGACGCATCGCAGAGTGCCTGGACACATCCCTTAGCCATAGTATATTGTCCATATACCACAAACTCCTGAGGTGCCTTATTGCTATTATAAACTGGTTACCAAACGTAATTAGAGCAGTAAAAATTTATATTTTGTCATACCCAAGGTATACCATGACTGTCAGCCAATCAGCATTCAGGGGTCAAACTTCCCAGTTTATTATGATATATATGTGGAATTCCTAGTCTCTGGCAGCGTTTGGCAACGCAGAGTTCATCTCAGTCTATCCTGCCCTTCACTCCCTTGACTTTTTGGCCCTGACGGAGATGGATCAACCCAGACAACACTGCTACTCTACCTGCTCTTCTATCATAGTTCGAGGGCATCTCGTCGTTGCGGTGGTGGCACAGGGCTACTCATTTCTCCTAACTAGAGATTTTCTATTTTCTCCCTCACTCACCTGTCCATCACCTAATTTGAATGCCATGCTGTCACTGTCACTTGTCCACTCAAACTTAACATTGTTGTCATCTATCGCCCACCAGGTGCCCTTAGATAGTTCCTCAATGAGCTTGACACCTTGATAAGCTCATTTCCTGACGATGGCTCACCACTCTTCGTACTGAACGACTTCAACCTCCCGACATCTGCCTTTGATTAATTACTTTCCAACAATTTCTTTCCCCTCCTTTCTCACCCTTTCCCAATCCAACTCACAAGTCAGGCAGTACGCTTGACCTCATCTTTACTAGAGGCTGTTTGCCTACTAACACAGTGTCCAAAGAAGGACCAGAGTTATACAGAATGGTGTCGTCTGCGTAGAGGTGGATCAGAGAATCACCAGCAGCAAGAGCGACATCATTGTTGTATACAGAGAAGAGAGTCGGCCCGAGAATTGAACCCTGTGGCACCCCCATAGAGACTGCCAGAGGTCCAGAGAACAGGCCCTCTGATTTGACACACTGAACTCTATCAGAGAAGTAGTTGGTGAACCAGGCGAGGCAATCATTTGAGAAACCAAGGCTGTTGAGTCTGCCGATAAGAATGTGGTGATTGACAGAGTCGAAAGCCTTGGCCAGGTCGATGAATACGGCTGCACAGTAATGTCTCTTATCGATGGCGGTTATGATATCGTTTTGGACCTTGACCGTGGCTGAGGTGCACCCATGACCAGCTCTGAAACCAGATTTCATAGCGGAGAAGGTACGGTGGGATAAAAAGTGGCTTTAGCAGTGGATACAGAAGAGAAGGTAAAGAAGAGGGAAGTTTATTTTGCTCAGCTGCCCGCAGCCCTGTTCTTTAAGCTCGCAATGAGTCACTCAGCCACGGAGCAGAGAGGGAAGGGCCGAGCCGGCCAGGAGAAAAGAGTACAGGGCGAGTCATAGTATGGGGAAAGGGAGGAGAGTAAGGTCGAAGAGGTTGAATCAGGAGACAGGAGGGAGAAAGATTTAGCAGAAGAAAGAGAGGAAAGGTTAGAAGAGGAGCAAGTAGGGGGAGAGAATGATAGGATATAAGAGGAGAAAGAGAGAGGAGATGATTGCGACGGCGCATGACCATCTGGGTAGGGGCTGAGTGGCTAGGGTTGGAGGAGAGGGAGACAGAAAAGTAAACAAAGTAGTGATCAGAGACCTGGAAGGGGTTAGCCTCTTACATCTAGACGTTCCGCTAGCGGAACACCTGCTCCAATAGCCAATGATGGGCGTGGCGCGAATTACAAATTCCTCAAAAATACAAAAACTTCAATTTTTCAAACATATGACTATTTTACACCATTTTAAAGACAAGACTCTCCTTTATCTAACCACATTGTCCGATTTCAAAAAGGCTTTACAACGAAAGCAAAACATTAGATTACCCAGCCAGAAATAATCAGACACCCATTTTTCAAGCTAGCATATAATGTCACATAAATCCAAACCACAGCTAAATGCAGCACTAACCTTTGATGATCTTCATCAGATGACACCCCTAGGACATTATGTTATACAATAAATGCATGTTTTGTTCAATCAAGTTCATATTTATATCAAAAAACAGCTTTTTACATTAGCATGTGACGTTCAGAACTAGCATACCCCCCGCAAACTTCCGGTGAATTTACTAAATTACTCACGATAAACGTTCACAAAAAACACAACAATTATTTTAAGAATTATAGATACAGAACTCCTCTATGCACTCGCTATGTCCGATTTTAAAATAGCTTTTCGGTGAAAGCACATTTTGCAATATTCTCAGTAGATAGCCCGGCATCACAAGGCTAGCTATTTAGAATCCCAGCAAGTTTAGCACTCACCAAAGTCAGATTTACTATAAGAAAATTTGTATTACCTTTGGTGTTCTTCGTCAGAATGCACTCCCAGGACTTCTACTTCAATAACAAATGTTGGTTTGGTCCCAAATAATCCATTGTTATATCCAAATAGCGGCGTTTTGTTCGTGCGTTCAAGACACTATCCGAATGGTCAAGAAGGGTGACGAGCATGACGCATTTCGTGACCAAAAATGTCTAAATATTCCATTACCGTACTTCGAAGCATGTCAACCGCTGTTTAAAATCAATTTTTATGCCATTTTCTCGTAACAAAGCGATAATATTCCGACCGGGAATCTGCGTTTAGGTAAAAAGACGAAAGAAAATAAAGCATGGGGTCGACTCGTGCACGCGCCTAAGCCCATTGTCCTCTGATCGGCCACTTACCAAAGGCGATAATGTGTTTCAGCCAGAGGCTGCCTCGATATCATTCAGCTTTTTCCCGGGTTCTGAGAGCCTATGGGAGCCGTAGGAAGTGTCACGTTACAGCAAAGATCCTCAGTCTTCAATAAAAAGAGCCAAGATGAACAAGAACTTGTCAGACAGGTCACTTCCTGTATGGAATCTTCTCAGGTTTTTGCCTGCCATATGAGTTCTGTTATACTCACAGACACCATTCAAACAGTTTTAGAAACGTTAGGGTGTTTTCTATCCAAAGGCAATAATTGTATGCATATTCTAGTTTCTGGGCAGGAGTAATAATCAGATTAAATCGGGTACGTTTTTTATCCGGCCGTGAAAATACTGCCCCTTAGCCATAACAGGTTAACTAACCTCCAGACGAGCTTCAATGCCATACAACTCCCCTTCTGTGGCCTCCAACTGCTCTTAAATGCAAGTAAATCTAAATGCATGCTCTTCAACCGATCGCTGCCCGCACCTGTCCGCCCGTCCAGCATCACTACTCTGGACGGTTCTGACTTAGACTATGTGGACAACTACAAATACCTAGGTCACTGGTCACCATAGCAGCACCCACCCGTAGCATGCGCTCCAGCAGGTATATCTCACTAGTCAACCCCAAAGCCAATTCTTCCTTTGGCCGCATTTCCTTCCAGTTCTCTGCTGCCAATGACTGGAACGAACTTCAAAAATCACTGAAGCAGGTGACTCATATCTCCCTCACTAGCTTTAAGCACCAGCTGTCAGAGCAGCTCACAGATCACTGCACATGTACATAGCCCATCTGTAAATAGCCCATCCAACTACCTCATCCCCATACTGTATTTATTTATTTATCTTGCTCCTTTGCACCCCAGTATCTCTACTTGCACATTCAACTTCTGCACATCTACCATTCCAGTGTTTAATTGCTATATTGTAATTACTTCGCCACCATGGCCTATTTATTGCCTTACCTCCCTTATCCTACTTCATTTGGACATGCTGTATATAGACTTTTTCTACTGTATTATTGACTGTATGTTTGTTTATTCCATGTGTAACTCTGTGTTGTTGTATGTGTCGAACTGCTTTGCTTTATCTTGGCCAGGTCACAGTTATAATTGAGAACTTGCCTACCTGGTTAAATAAAGGTGAAATAAAAAAAAGAAAATATCACTACATTTAAAGCTTCAGGCTCTGACTCTAGGAAAGTTTTTTCCAACTTTTCCTCCCTTCTTAATCCTCCATCCTTCCTCCTCCCTCTCTGCAGACGACTATCAACCACTTTGAAAAGAAGGTTGACACTGTCCCACTTGTTGTCCCGCATTTGGGTATTTTAAATGTGGTCACCCTAACCCCACCGGTACCCCATGGGCCTAAAATAGCTACATATATACAGTACCAGTCAAATGTTTGGACACACCTACTCATTCAACGTTTTTCTTTATTTTTACTATTTTCTACATTGTTTCATGACGCATCAGTGACATGGCAGGAGATGTTTTGAAACAATTACTGCTTCGCATACAAGCCAGTGAATTCTATGCGTTACAGCTGGATGAATCAACTGACATGGCGGGCCTGGCACAGCTCCTGGTATATGTCCGTTACGTTTATGGGGGTCAATTAAGGAAGACCTCCTCTTCTGCCAAGCACTGGAAACCAGGACAAAATTAGAGGATATTTTTTAAGTACCGGACAGCTTTGTGACATCAAACGGACTTTGGTGGTCAAGATGTGTTGGTATCTGTACTGATGGCGCAAAAGTCATGACAGGGAGACATAGTGGAGTGGTAACGCACGTGCAAGCAGTTGTTCCCGACGCCACTTGGGTTCACTTCAGAATCCACCGAGAGGCTCTTGCTGCCAAGGGAATGCCTGACAGCTTGAAAGACGATTTGGACACTACAGTGAAAATGTTTAACTTTGTTAAAGCAAGGCCCCTGAACTCTTGTGTATTTTCTGCATTATGGGCAGTGACCATGTGATGCTTTTACAACATACAGAAGTGCGCTGGTTATCAAGGGGCAAGGTATCGACATGTTTTTTTAAATTGAGAGACGAGCTTAAAGTTTACTTTACTGACCGTAATTTTCACTTGTCTGACCGCTTGCATGATGATGAGTTTCTCACACAACTGGCCTATCTGGGTGATGTTTTTTCTCATCTGAATGATCTGAATCTAGGATTACAGGGACTCTCCGCAACTATGTTTAATGTGCGGGACAAAATTGAGGCTATGAATAAGAAGTTAGAGCTCTTTTTCAGTCTGCGTTAACAAGGACACCACACAGGTCTTTCCATCATTGTATGATTTTTTTGTGTGCAAATGAACTCAAGCGTACGGACAATGTCAAATGTGATATAGCGAAGCACCTGAGTGAGCTGGGTGCGCAATTACGCAGGTACTTTCCCGAAACGGAAGACACAAACAACCGGATTCGTTATCCCTTTCATGCTCTGCCTCCTGTCCACTTACCGATATCTGAACAAGAGAGCCTCATCGAAATTGCAACAAGCGGTTCTGTGAAAATGTAATTTAATCAGAAGCCACTGCCAGATTTCTGGATAGGGCTGTGCTCAGATTTTCTTGCCGTGGCAAATTGTGCTGTTAAGACACTGATGCCCTTTGCAACCACGTACCTACATGTAACGGCTGTCTTCGTCGTCAGATGAAACAGATAAGTCATCGTCCGAAAAGGTGGACCAATACGCAGCGGAGTGAGTGTTCATATTCAATATTTAATTAATAGAAACACTTTAAACAAAACACGAAAATGAACGACAGCCTACAGTTCTGCTAGGTACAAAACTAAATAGAAACAATTACCCACAAAACCCAAAGGAAAAACATGCTCCTTATGTGTGACTCCCAATCAGCAGCAACGAGCTTCAGCTGTGCCTGATTGGGAGCCACACACGGCCCAAAACAAAGAAATACCAAAACATAGAAAAAGGAACATAGAACACCCACCCAATGTAACACCCTGGCCTAACCAAAATAAAGAACAAAAAACCCCTCTCTATGGCCAGGGCGTTACAGTACCCCCCCCCCAAAGGTGCGGACTCCGGCCGCAAAACCTGACTCTGAAGGGGAGGGTCCGGGTGGGCCTTCTTACGGCGGCGGCTCAGGTGCGGGACGTGGACTCTGCTCCACCCTTGACGTCGCCCTCTTAGGTGGCGCACCTGGCCGCGCCGAAGGTCTGGTGGGCGACGCTGACTGCACCCGGCTGGCGACCGGCGATGGTTGCGCCCGGCTGGCGGGCGACCCTGGTTGCGCCCGGCTGGCGACCGGCGATGGTTGCGCCCGGCTGGCGGGCGACCCTGGCTGCGCCCGGCTGGCGGGCGTCCCTGGCTGCGCCCGGCTGGCGGGCGTCCCTGGCTGCGCCCGGCTGGCGGGCGGCGATGGTTGCGCCCGGCTGGCGGGCGACCCTGGCTGCGCCCGGCTGGCGGGCGTCCCTGGCAGCGCCCGGCTGGCGGGCGTCCCTGGCGGCTCCGACGGCACTGACCCAGGATTCACCAGGCTGGGGAGACATGAGGGATGCCTGGCCCTGGGCACAGGCCTCACCGGGCTGGCGGGCGTCCCTGGCCACTCTGGCAGTTCAGGGCAGTCTGGCCACTCTGGCAGTTCAGCGCAGTCTGGCCACTCCGGCAGTTCAGCGCAGTCTGGCCACTCTGGCAGTTCAGCGCAGTCTGGCCACTCCGGCAGTTCAGCGCAGTCTGGCCTCTCTGGCGACTGTTGACTGGTGGGCAGCTCTGACGACTGTTGACTGGCGGGCAGCTCTGACGACTGTTGACTGGCGGGCAGCTCTGACGACTGTTGACTGGCGGGCAGCTCTGACGACTGTTGACTGGCGGGCAGCTCTGACGACTGTTGACTGGCGGGCAGCTCTGGCGACTGTTGACTGGTGAGACCCACTGGAGGCCTAGTCCTGGGAGGTGGCACAGGATGGACCAGGATGGGGAGACCCACTGGAGGCCTGGTCCTGGGAGGTGGCACAGGATGGACCAGGATGGGGAGACCCACTGGAGGCCTGGTCCTGGGAGGTGGCACAGGATGGACCAGGATGGGGAGACCCACTGGAGGCCTGGTCCGAGGAGGAGGCACAGGATAAACCGGGCTGTGGGGGAGCACTGGAGTTCTGGTACGGACACTCTTTACCCACACTCCAGGCTGAATGCCCACTTTGGCCTGGCACGGGCGGAGAGCAGGCATTGGGCGAACTGGACCCTCCCAGCGCTCTGGAGACACAGTGCGCAACGCCAGCGCAGGATAACCTGGACCGAGGAGGCGCACTGGAGACCAGATGCGCTGAGCTGGCACCATCCGCCCTGGCTCGATGCCTGCACTCGCATGGCACTTGCGGGGGGCTGGTATGTAGCGCACCGGGCTTTGAACGCGCACTGGGGACACCGTGCGCTCCACAGCATAACATGGTGTCTTACCAGTACCACGCTGCTTCCGGTAAGCACGGGGAGTTGGCTTAGGTCTACCACCTGACTCCGCCAATCTCCCCGTGTGCCCCCCCCCAAAAAAATTGTGGGGCTGCCTCCCGTGTCCGTTGCGCTCCCTCTCCTCATACCAGCGCCTCTCAGCACTCGCCGCCTCGATCTCCCACTGCAGGCGGCGATAATCCCCAGCTTGAGTCCATGGTCCTTTCCCGTCCAGGATTTCCTCCCAAGTCCATGACTCCAGATAGCTTTTCTCCTGGTGCCTCTCCTTGTGCTGCTCCTTCCTCTGCTGCTTGGTTCGTTGTTGGTGGGTAATTCTGTAACGGCTGTCTTCGTCGTCAGATGAAACAGATAAGTCATCGTCCGAAAAGGTGGACCAATACGCAGCGGAGTGAGTGTTCATATTCAATATTTAATTAATAGAAACACTTTAAACAAAACACGAAAATGAACGACAGCCTACAGTTCTGCTAGGTACAAAACTAAACAGAAACAATTACCCACAAAACCCAAAGGAAAAACATGCTCCTTATGTGTGACTCCCAATCAGCAGCAACGAGCTTCAGCTGTGCCTGATTGGGAGCCACACACGGCCCAAAACAAAGAAATACCAAAACATAGAAAAAAGGAACATAGAACACCCACCCAATGTAACACCCTGGCCTAACCAAAATAAAGAACAAAAAACCCCTCTCTATGGCCAGGGCGTTACAGTACAGTTGAAGTCGGAAGTTTACATACACCTTTGCCAAATACATATAAACTCCGTTTTTCACAATTCCTGACATTTAATCCTAGTAAAAATTCCCTCTCTTAGGTCAGTTAGGATCACCACTTTATTTTAAGAATATGAAATGTCAGAATAATAGTAGAGAGAATGATTTATTTCAGCTTTTATTTCTTTCATCACATTCCCAGTGGGTCAGAAGTTTACATACACATAGTATTTGGTAGCATTGCCTTTAAATTGTTTAACTTGGGTCAAACGTTTCGGGTAGCCTTCCACAAGCTTCCCACAATAAGTTGGGTGAATTTTGGCCCATTCCTCCTGACAGAGCTGGTGTAACTGAGTCAGGTTTGTAGGCCTCCTTGCTCGCACACACTTTTTCAGTTCTGCCCACAAATTTTCTATAAGATTGAGGTCAGGGCTTTGTGATGGCCATTCCAATACCTTGACTTTGTTGCTCTTCAGTCATTTTGCCACAACTTTGGAAGTATGCTTGGGGTCATTGTCCATTTGGAAGACCCATTTGCGACCAAGCTTTAACTTCCTGACTGATGTCTTGAGATTTTGCTTCAATATATCCACCTAATTTTCCATCCTCATGATGCCATCTATTTTGTGAAGTGCACCAGTCCCTCCTGCAGCAAAGCACTCCCACAACATGATGCTGCCACCCCCGTGCTTCACGATTGGGATGGTGTTCTTCGGCTTACAAGCCTCCGCCTTTTTCCTCCAAACATAACGATGGTCATTATGGCGAACAGTTCTATTTTTTTTTCATCACACCAGAGGACATTTCTCCAAAAAGTACAATCTTTGTCCCCATGTGCATGTCCATGTGCATGTGCAAACCGCAGTCTGGCTTTTCTATAGCGGTTTTGGAGCAGTGGCTTCTTCCTTGCTGAGCGGCCTTTCAGGTTATGTCGATATAGGACTCGTTTTACTGTGGATATAGATACTTTTGTACCTGTTTCCTCTAGCATCGTCACAAGGTCCTTTGCTGTTGTTATGGGATTGATTTGCACTTTTCGCAACAAAATACATTCATCTCTAGGAGACAACACGTCTCCTTCCTGAGCGGTATGACGGCTGCGTGGTCCCATGGTGTTTATACTTGTGTACTATTGTTTGTACAGATGAACGTGGTACCTTCATGCATTTGGAAATTGCTCCCAAGGATGAACCAGACTTGTGGAGGTCTACAATCTTTTTTCTGAGGTCTTGGCTGATTTCTTTTGATTTTCCCATGATGTCAAGCAAAGAGGCACTGCATTTGAAGGTAGGCCTTGAATTACATCCACAGTTACACCTCCAATTGACTCAAATGATGTCAATATCAGAAGCTTCTAAAGCCATGACATAATTTTCTGGAATTTTTCAAGCTGTTCAAAGGCACAGTCAAGTTATTGTATGTAAACTTCTGACCCACTGGAATTGTGATACAGTGAATTATAAGTGAAATAATCTGTCTGTAAACAATTGTTGGAAAAATTACTTGTGTCATGCACAAAGTAGATGTCATAACCGACTTGCCAAAACTATAGTTTGTTAACAAGACATTTGTGGAGTGGTTGAAAAACGAGTTTTAATGACTCCAACCTAAGTGTATGTAAACTTCCGACTTCAACTGTATGTGAGAGTGGATTCTCGACCCTCACTAGAATGAAGCTAAGTACAGGCACAGACTGTGTGTGGAAAATGATTTAAGACTGAGACTCTCTCCAATACAATCCAGCATTGCAGAGTTATGTGCATCCTTTCAAGCACACCCTTCTCATTAACCTGTGGTGAGTTATTTAACATTTTTGATGAACAAATACGTTTTTTTATGTATGATGGCTAATAAAGAGCAAAATTATTGATTATTATTATATTATTATTTGTGCCTTAGTCCTACAAGAGGTCTTTGACACATCCCATGAGTCGGGTTGTGACAAAAACACACACTCATTCTTATGTTTAATAAATGTATCGTGTAGTGTGTGTGTGGCAGGCTTACAATGATGGCAAAAACAACATTTGAGAGTGTGCTGACCCTGGTGCTAGAGGGGGTAAGCAGCTGGAGGTTGAATGTTTAAAGGGGTACGGGACTATAAAAGGTTTGGGAACCAGTGCCTAAAGGTATCAAAAAATGATGTAAAACAATTATTGGATGAAACATTGAATTTTGCATTACTGCTATTAACCAATAGAAACGCATTGAATAACAGATTCACTACTTGGAACAACAGATAGTAAAAAAAAAAATCTGAGAGATATTTGAAAGATCAGGAAACTTTCTTTTCATGTATTTATTCCCTTATTTTAGGCACTAAACTACTGTATCTACATATATACTTACATCATTTTTTTTAACTGGTACCGTGGATCTTCAGACGAGTCTCGTGAGGCTTGTGGGCATCCTGGAGAACATCATCATGTTTGTGAGAGTCTCAGCTGTCCACAGAGGGTTGCTATTCTTGTGTAGGCCAAAACGTTTGGACGCTATAGATGTTTTTGGGAGAAGAACGATTTTTGTGAGAAGACCATTTTTGGGAGAAGACCGCTCAAGCTTTGACACCATTCCACAAGCAACCAAGGCTCTCCAACATATCAAGAAAATAGAAAACTCGATAATAGTATGAAATCGATTCGAGATGTTTTCTGCCTGTTTTATTCTTATTCAAAGAGGATGAATCATGCGGGGAGGTAGATGGTAGATGTTCATGCTCTCCTGTCCTCAGTGATTCTCTCCAGTGATTCTCTCCAGTGATTCTCTCCTGTGATTCTCTCCTGTGATTCTCTCCTGTGGTTCTCTCCACAGAACAAAGGGACAGGATGTAGTTTTATAACTCAGCCCTAGCCTGGGGTTGACCAATTAGAATTCCTTGCAATAAAACTGGGCCAATGGCCAAATAACAAATATCCTATTTCAGGTTGGACCAATGAGAACGTGCCACACGTTCAGGACTGACATTCCAACAGATGTTGAACTGAAAACCAACTATTTCCATTGATAATTCCCTATTGACCGTTAGTACTCTATTGACTTTTAGTGCTTTTGACCTCTTGTCCTCTGCGTTGTGTATTTATCTTCGTAATATTCTTACGTGATAATCAGAGAGTATATGTTGGAGAACCTTGATTGCGTTTGGATTGTAGTTGGTCTTTTAGATTTGTCCCGCATGTCCAGAATGGTGTTCATGTCTGTCCCAATAACAAGTTGGAATTCAGTTAATTTAGCTTGCGTAGCTGGGATCTCACCTGTTTTAGCAGTTCGGTTACTCAGGTCTGGGTAGATGCTGATCCTCTTCCCTGCATTGGGTCAGATCCCTGGATTCCGCTGCAAGGTCAACAAATTGCTGCTTACTTCAAAGCTGTGGATCGGTGCAATCATACAGCGAGCTGTTGCGGAGTTGACCCATGTGGTGCGCAATGTTAATCAGCGGCATGGGACCCACCTTTCCTGCCAGAACAGTTCATAGAAAAGATTGCTTATGAAGGAATGCCCTAGCTTTCTAAGGAAACGTTTTTCTACAAATGTTTGTATGATCATTTATCTACCTCTTAGTATTGTCTTTAGATGCTGTGTCTTTAAATGTTACAGAAAGCTGTTGTCCTCTGCTTGCAGGCCGTCTGTCTCCAACCCACTCTTGTCTGGAGGATGGGAGTCACGTGACGGGCCAGTGCCCCTCCCAACCAGCCCCCCAGGCCCCAGGGTCCCAGAGCAAAGGTACTCCCCCCAAACAGGCAGGGGAGGGCACCTACCCCCAGTCCCCTCGCAGGCCCCTCCTTTGCGACATGGAAGGCAACAGACGGGAGAGGCCTGAATACGGTAACAAACAAAATGGCTGCCTGTCAGAGTTCAGAGGTCATCATCCCCCATAAACATGAAGTGACGTGATGTGAAAGTGTAGTCGTCCTGTCCTCCTGTCCTCACTGGCCAGAGCTATAGATAAAGACTTTGGCAAACTCCGTTTGGGATTCTCTAAAGAATGGGCTCCATTTTGACACCAAAAGTTCCTAGTCCAATTTGTGAGAATTCATTTGTTATTGAGTGTTTGGACGCAACACAAGGATAGTTTGCATAGGTCGGTTTATCTCCTGCTCCCCTCACTGCCATCCCCACTTTGGTGACTTCTGGTTCAAATCTGCTATTGTATAATGCTTACATGATCAATTCTCATTTCTCTTTCCTTCTCATCTCCCTCACCCTCTACCATCTCTCTTTATTTATCTTCACTCTTTCTCTTCCCTTCTCTCCCCTCTCCCCAACAGGCTCCTTCGGTCAACACAAGTCTCACCCGGGCTCTGATGAGGTCATTAATTCCTCAGCTGACCCTCTGATCTTCAGAGTTCCATCCCTGGATGACCAATCCCAATGCTCTGACACTGAGGTTGACCATGACCTCAACAGCGCTGACCACAACCACAAATTTTCACGGTCCTGCACGTCCACCCAGCGACGTGCCACCGACACCTACACGGTCACCACTGAGTCAGGCCTAGACCCGGAACTGGAGAACGACCCAGACGGGACCAGCCGATGCCTGTCCTCCACTGCTCCCATCGGGGGGAACGATGGAGCTGACACCCCTCTGTCAGATGAGGAGCTGGAGAAAGATTTTGACGTAGAGTTTATGTGTAAGGAGACCTATGACATGGTGTGTAAGGAGAACCAGAGCTCAGTCTACGTTGAGTTCCCCTCCATCGAGCCCTCTGAGCTGGCTTCCTTCTCCAGCTACATGTCATCAAGCCGCTCTGATGTTCTCGACCAATCCCGAAGCACTGATCAGAGCCAGCGTCCAGGTGCAGCCAATGAGGTGGGCAATGACTCCAACTCTCCATCCTCAGACCCAGGCATTGCTGACATGAACGCCAAGCGGTGCTACACCACCTCAGACCAAGACCAGGAACTGAGCTCTCCCGGGTCAGACTCAGACATCGAAGGGGAGCTTGAGGCAGCATTCGCCTGCGGAGGACCCCTGGTCTCCAACATGATCTCCTCCATCTCAGAGACAGAGCTGGACCTGACCAGTGATGACAGTAGTAGTGGACGCTCCTCCCACCTCACCAACTCCATTGAGGAGGCCAGTTCACCCACCTCCGACCAGGAACTGGACCCGGACACCGAGTTAGAACAGGACAGTGGAATTGTGGGAATGAAGGTATCACTCCTCCTTGGCCAGCCAGACCCCATCAAAGAGGACTCACCCTTACCCTCACCACAACTTTTCTCCTCCACCCTGGCCACCCCCTCCCCTGCTGACTCCCTCGTCCTACCCCCAGAGCCCTATGATGACGGCCAGGCTCTGATGGGCCTACAAAGTGTAGATGATGATGATGATAATGACTTGCCCTATGAGCACCAGGCCGACCCAGATGAGACCCTGCCCCCAGCCCAGCGCAGTGAGGACAGCATGTCCAGACAGATGGTCCTCCAGATAGAACCAGACCACAGCCTGGAGAGCTTCAAACGCTCCTTCTACCTGCCAGTAGGACCAAGACTCATACCCACCCATGCTGATGACTACGATGGGAACAGTGAGGGAGGGTCCGAGTCGGAGAGCGAGGATGAGCTGAGCGAGAATTCAGACTCACCCTGGTTGCTAAGCAACCTGGTGAACAAGATGATCTCGGAGGGGTCTTATCCAATCAGCTGTCCTGAGGACTGTTTCAAGAGGTCAGTGTCCATCTCGGACACCATCTCACCCTCCTCGGATATCGAGCCAGACGCGTTCACCGAAGCCACGGATGAACAAATGCAGAAATCTGGGACGAAGAGATCGGAGGAGGAGGATAAAGAAGGGAGGGGCCTGAGGAAGGAAGGGAAGGAGAGAGATAAGAGGGAGAAGAGTGCAGAGCCACCCAAAGGGAATGCAGGGAAAGCAAACGAAAGATTTGGCTCCTGTCTGTACATGAACAATCCTACAGCTGACACCATCAGACCGGTGATCGTGGAGCGCTATGGCAACAGGGTATCCACAGACAACAACCACACTCAGGACTCTGAGAAAGACTTCACCAGCCCTAAATCAGGCAAAAACACCAAGAGGAAGGATGAAGAAAGGGATGATATTGTGGAACCTGATAATGATCTGATGATGCTGGAGGGGAGGAAGGAGCTGGACTCTCCCAGTCTGAGTGAGAGCGTAGCGAGTGACAAGGACGAGGGCCGCGAGATAGAGGCCAAGCCCAACGGACGCTCTACGGCCTCCCTGGAACGCATCACCACAGTCAAACACAGCATGACCCTGGACATCCCCACGGCCCAGACCAACCGATGCTTCAGCCTCACCTACTCCACCGACAACGATGAGGAAGAGGAGGAGGAAGAGGAAGGAGACTGCTCCCCGTTCCTGAGCTGCCTGAGGAAGCAGTCATCCTATCGTGGCAGCAATCAATACCTGGACAGCTCCCCGCCTATCGATGAGAGCGTCCGGGACCTCCCCCTGTCAAAGCAGGACCCCCCCCTGTGTGTGAGGGACCTCCCCCTGCAGGCCCTGCGGTCCAGGCCAGATGATGATGGTCTAGCGTACGACTCCATGAAGTACACTCTGGTGGTGGATGAGAACACTACACTGGAGCTGGTCAGCCTCAGGCGGTACGTACCTACGGAAAGGGCCCACCTTCATTAAGGGTTTATGTGGACTTCATTTAAAGTACATGTAGTTGTTTAATTACTAACCTGTGTGAACCGTGTCCCTCCCAGATGTACCTCAGTGCTGAGTGATGACAGTGAGCTGTCTACACTGTGTGATGATGACCCTCTTGGGACAGGGGAGGTGGAGAACGGCCTGGGGAACGGAGGGGTGCAGACTGAACTCCTCAGCTCGTCAGAAGACTCCTCCCCCGAGGCTGACATGCATTTCTCCAAGAAGTTCCTCAACGTGTTTGTCAACAGCACCTCACGATCCTCCAGTAAGTAGGAAGCACACTAACAGACTAATTAACTACAGTGCCTTTAGAAAGTATTCATACCACTTCATTCCACATGTTTTTGTGTTGCAGCCTGAATTCAAAATGGATTAAATAGGTGTTTCATTCTCACCCATCTACACACAATAACATGTTTTTAGAATTTTTTGCAAATGTATTGAAAATGAAATACAGAAATATCTCACTTACATAAGTATTCACACTCATAAGTCAATACGTGTTAGAATCACCTTTGGCAGCGATTTCAGTTGTGAGTCTTTATGGGTAAGTCTCTAAGTATTTTGCGCGACTGGATTGTACAATATTTGCACCATATTATTTTTTAAATTCTTCAAGCTCTGTCCAGTTGGTTGTTGATCATTGCTAGACAGACATTTCAAGTCTTGCCATAGATTTCCAAGCCTATTTAAGTCAAAACTTTAACTAGGCAACTCAGGGACATTCAATGACATCTTGGTGAGCAACTCCATTGTATATTTGACCTTGTGTTTTAGTTTATTGTGCTGAAAGGGGAATTCTGCTGAAAGGTGAATTTGAAGCAGATTTTCCTCTAGGATTTTGCCTGTACTTAGCTCTATTCCGTTTCTTTTTTCATCGTAAAAAAACTCCCTAGTCCTTACCAATCACAAGTATCCCATAACATGATGCAGCCACCACCATGCTAAAAAATATGAAGAGTGGTACTCAGTGATGTGTTTTGTTGGATTTACCACAAAAATAATGCTTTCAGTTCTTTCGCACATTGTTTGCAGTTATACTTTATGCCTTATTGCAAACAGGATGCATGTTTTGGAATATTTTTTATGTACAGGCTTCCTCCTTTTCACTCTGTCATTTAGGTTAGTATTGTAGAGTAATTACAATGTTGTTGATCCATCCTCAGTTTTCACCTATCACAGCCATTAAACCGTTTGCATGTCATGTCCTGACCATAGAGAGCCTGTTTTTTCTATATGTTGGTTAGGTCGGGGTGTGACTAGGGTGGGTATCTAGGTTGTTCTGTTTCTATGTTGGCCGATGTCCAGTCCAAGCATGGCGTCCAGTCCCGCTCCAAGGCGTCGTCTCTGTCCTCCCTTCTCTCCCTGCGTCTGCTTCCACGGAAGGCTTTCGTGTCCTGACATGATCTCCTCCCAAGTCCAGGATATTTTCTCCTCGATCTCCTCGTAAGTCCAGGATGCCATCTCCTCCTGGGCACGCTGCTTGGTCCTGTTGTGGTGGGATCTTCTGTCACGCTCGTCATACGAACTGGAAGCATACTCGGAACAACGTGCAGCGTGATCTGGGTTCCACATATTTTATTTAAGGAGGAGATCATGTCAGGACACAAAAGCCTTCCGTGGAAGCAGACGCAGGGAGAGAAGGGAGGACAGAGACGACGCCAGTGTTCGCGGCCACAAGGACAGCCCAAAAGACAGCCCAAAAATATTTTTGGGGGGGGCACACGGGGTTGTCAGCGGAGTCGAGGAATGAGCCCGAGACCGTCAGGAAGTCGAAGGAGGAACTCGATGAAAGATTCCGGAGAGAGGTGGTGGCGATGAGAGTGCTGCAGCGTGGGCGTGCTGAGGAGCGTGACACCAGTCCGGTGTCATCTGCACCGGTTTCACGCATCTGGGCCTCCAGTGCGCCTCCCCAGTCCGGTACGTCCTGTGTCTCCTCCACGCACTTGCCCTGAGGTGTGTGTCACCGTTCCGGTACAATTTGTGCCGGTTCTATGCACCAGGTCTCCAGTGCGCCTCCACAGCCCAGTACGTCCTGCGCCAGCTCCCCGCACTTGCCGTGCGAAGTGTGTCATCTGTCCGGGACAATTTGTGCCGGCTCTATGCACCAGACCTCCAGTACGCCTCCACAGTCCGGTACGTCCTGTGCCTGCTCCTTGCACTCGCCCAGAAGTGCGTGTCACCAGTCCGGTGCAACCTGTGCTGGCCCCACGCATCAGGCCTCCAGTGCGGCTCCCCAGTTCGGCGACGGTTCACCGTCCAGAGCCTCCGGCGACGGTCCCCAGTCCAGAGCCTCCGGCGACAGTTCACAGTCCAGTGCTTCCGGCGACGGTTCACAGTCCAGAGCTTCTGGCGACGGTTCACAGTCCGGAACCTCCTACGACGGTCCACAGTCTGGAACCTCCTACGACGGTCCACAGTCTGGAACCTCCTACGACGGTCCACAGTCTGGAACCTCCTACGACGGTCCACAGTCCGGAACCTCCTACGACGGTCCACAGGCCGGAGCCCTCCTCTGCGCCGGTGCCCAGTCCAGGCACGGCGGCCAACTCAGCTCCATGGCCGGAGCCTTCCCCTGCGCCGATTCCCAGTCCAAGCACGGCGTCCAGTCCAGCTCCAAGGCCAGAGTCTTCTTCTGCGCCGATGTCCGGTCCAGGCACGGCGTCCAGTCCAGCTCCAAGGCCGGAGCCTTCCTCTGCACCGGTGCCCAGTCCAGGCATGGCGGCCAACTCAGCTCCATGGCCGGAGCCTTCCTCTGCGCCGAGGCCCAGTCCGGGCACGGCGTTCTACTTGGCTCCATGGCCGGACCCGTGGTCTGGGTGGGGGCAAAGTCCCGCACCAGAGCCGCCACCGATGCTGGCAGATCCACGAGCGGAGTGGGTACTTTGCCCCACACCGGAGCCACCACCGACGCTAGATGCCAACCCGGACCCTCCCCTATAGAGTCAGGTTTTGCGGCCAGAGTCCGCACCTTTGGGGGGGGGTACTGTCACGCCCTGACCATAGAGAGCCTGTTTTTTCTCTATGTTGGTTAGGTCGGGTTGTGACTACGGTGGGTATCTAGGTTGTTCTGTTTTTATGTTGGCCTGGTATGGTTCCCAATCAGAGGCAGCTGTGTATAGTTGTCTCTGATTGGGGATTATATTTAGGCAGCCATTTCCCCACTGTGTTTTGTGGGATCTTGTTTCTGTGTAGTTGCCTATGAGCACTGATTGAGCTTCACGTATCGTCTATTCTTTGTTGTTTTGTGCGTTTCACTTAAATAAAATATGTGGAACCCAGATCACGTTGGTCCGAGTATGCTTCCAGTTCGTACGACGAGCGTGACATTGCCTCATTGTAAAATTCCAAAGCAGTTTCCTTCCTCTCCGGCAACTGAGTTAGGAAGGATGCCTGTATCTTTGTAGTGACTGGGTATATTGATACACCATCAAAAGTGTAATTAATAACTTCGCCATGCTCAAAGGGATATTCAATTTCTACTTTTTGTATTTTTATCCATCTACCAATAGGTGCCCTTTGTGAGGCGTTGGAAAACCTCCATGGTCATTTTGGTTGAATCTTTGTTTGAAATTCACTGCTCGACTGAGGGACCTTACAGATAGTTGTATGTGTCGAGTACAGAGATGAGGTGGTCATAAAAAAAATGTAAATGCTATTATTGCACACAGAGTGAGTCCATGCAACTTGGTATGTGACTTGTTGCTCCTGAACTTATTTAGGCTTGCCATAATAAAGGGGTTGAATACTTATTGACTCCTTAAACATAATTCCACTTTGACATTATGGGGTATTGTGTGTAGGCCAATGACACAAAATCTAAATTTTATCCATTTTAAATTGAGGCTTTAACACAACAAAATGTGGAGAAGGTCAAGGGGTGTGAATACTTTCTGAAGGTACTGTAACTAACAATGTTACTGCACCTCCCAATCTTCTGTAAGCAGGCTACAAACTAACTAGCTAACTAATTCCTTAACTAGCTAACTCACTGTATCTCACAATCCTCCAGTAACTAATACTGAACAAAAATATGAACGCAACATGTAAAGTGTTGGTCCCATCATGATCCCATAATTTTTCCATGCGCACAAAAAGCTTAGTTCTCTAAAACGTTGTGCACAAATTTGTTTACATTCCTGTTAGTGAACATTTCTCATTTGCCAAGATAATCCATCCACCTGACAGGTGCGGCATATCAAGAAGGTGATTAAACAGCATGATCATTACACAGGTGCACCTTCTGCTGGGGACAATAAAAGGAAACTCTAAATGTGCAGTTTTGTCACACAACACAATGCCACAGATGTCTCAAATTTTAAGGGAGCGTGCAATTGGCATGCTGACTGCAGGAATGTCTGCCAGAGCTGTTGCCAGAGAATTTATTGTTCATTTCTCTACCATGAGCTGCCTCTAACGTCATTTTAGAGAATTTGGCTATACGTCCAACCGGACTCACGACCACAAACCACGTGTAACTACGCCAGCCCAAGACCTCCACATCCGGCTTCTACACCTGTGGGAAATCCATACACCAGCCACCCGGACAGCTGATGAAACTGAGGATTATTTCTGTCTTTAAAAAAGCCCTTTTGTGGGGAAAAACTAATTCTGATTTGCTGGGCCTGACTCCCCAGTCCCAGGCCCACCCATGGTTGCACTCCTGCCCAGTTATGTAAAATCCATAGATTAGGGCCAAATGATATTATTTCAATTGACTGATTTCTTTATATGAACTGTAACTCAGTAAAATCGTTGAAATTGTTGCATGTTGTTTTTATATTTTTGTTCAGTTTAACTTACTGCATCTCACAATCCTCCAGTAACTAACTTACTGCATCTCACAATCCTCCAGCTAACTAACTAACTAACTAACTAACTAACTAACTAACTAACTAACTAACTAACTAACTAACTAACTAACTAACTAACTAACTAACTATCTTACTGCATCTCACAATCCTCCAGTAACTAACTAACTTTCTGGCTCTCACAATCCTCCAGTAACTAACTAACTTTCTGGTTCTCACAATCCTCCAGTAAGTAGGCTACACACAAACTAACAAACTAATTAATTAACTAGCTAATGTCCTGCATCTCACAATCCTCCAGTAAGTAGGCTACAGACCAACTAACTAACTACAAACTAACCATGAGCACCTAAACAATTTTAGGTACTAGCAAGGGGGATAGGGGCTGTAGTCAAACATATTATTGTTGTGATGAAAAAAGTGGTGAATGCAGCTTATATTTGAGGTTTCATACCATTTTGACTCTCATTTGATAAATCATATGATAAATGAGTGTCCATGTTAGCTCTCCCAAGCTGTAGCGTGATAAAAGATCACTGAACCATCATTAACCTCTCCATTCACTTCATTAATGAATGATCATATACATAATTAAAGGTCTATTACAAATGGGAAGAACAAGAATTTCATCAACATAAGTTATTTTGACAGATGCAGTTATCATTTATTTAGATTTTATTCAGAGAGGTCCTATAGGTTACATTAATGTACCGCCCAACAAGTGTATCGGTGTTCTCACTAGGGTGTGTGTTTACCTGTGCAGGTACAGAGTCGTTTGGGCTGTTCTCCTGTACCATCAATGGAGAAGAGAGGGACCAGACACACAGGGCTGTCTACAGGTGAGTCATAGCATTCAGAACATCATTTACAGACATACGTACTGTGTTATATAAACAGAGAGCAACACAACAAGCAATCTGAAATCCTGATCAGACAAAAACCTGTGGTTATTGTAATGTTATCATTGTAAGAGAACATACAGTATTATAATCTCTTATCTGTTTGACTCTTTGTTCTTAGTCCCACACGTAATATGGACCGTAGGTGATATGGGACAAAGGATGGGTGTGTGCAGTAGGAGAATGTGAATCTGGTGAATCACCAGTGGTCTGGAGGGAGGGAGGTTGGGAAGAAGACATGGAGGGAGGAAGAGAGGAATGGGGAGTGAGAGGAGGGAAGTTGTCATGGTTACAGCTGTGGCCCTAGTGACACCGCAGGAGTAACAGCTATATAGCTATATAGAAAAGATGGCGCCGACAGACACGGTCGCCCTGTTTCTAGCTCCTAGCCAACTCAGCAGTTCGTTTTTGTGTTATTTCTTTAATAATTTGCTCAGAACGTTTCTAGTATTATTTCCTACTGCCAAAAATAACTTTTGCCTTCCCGAGGCAGTCCCTGCACTACACCAAAACGTTGACGCCAAAGGAGGGGGTGGGCTGCTAGTCAGACTCAGACAGCGAGCAAACCATCCACTGCTTCCAAGTATATTATTCGCTAACGTTCAGTCCCTGGTCAATAAAGTAAATGAGCTCAGGGTGAGGATCTTCTTTCAGTGAGACATAAGGGACTGTAACATACTCTGTTTTACGGAATCATAGCTCTGTCCAGTCAGCGGGGGTTCTCCATTCATCGTGCACACAGGAAGAAAGAACTCTCAGGGAAAAACAAAGGCGGAGGGGTTTGTCTCATGATTGTGGTAACGTACAGGAACTCAAATCCTTTCTTTCTCCCGATCTGGAATAACTCACCATCAAATGCAGACTGCAATACCTCCTGAGATAAATCTCTTCGCTTTTTGGCACTGCCGTGTATATTCCCCCCAAGCCGACACTGTGACAGTGCTCAAGAAACTACACTGGACTTTGTGCAAACTGGAAACCGCCTATTCTGAGGCTGCATTTTTTTTGTAGCTGGGGACATTAATAAGGGAAATCTGAGTAAAACGCTCCTGAAATGCTATCAACACATCTCATGTGCTACACATGGAGAGAACACTCTTTACTATTATTACTCTCCCTTCCGGGATAGTTATAAGGTCCTCCCCCGTCCTCCCTTCGCTAAATCAGATCATTCCTCCATCCTGCTCCTCCTTGCCTATAGGCAGAAAGTTAAATAGAAAGCCTCCTTGGTAAGGACTGTTCAACGTTGGTCTGGCCAATCGGAATCTATGCTTGAAGACTGTTTTGATCATGCAGATTGGGAAATGTTCCGGGTTTCCTCTGGGAATAGTATCAACGTATACATTGACTCGTGACTGTGTTCATCAGGAAGTGTATAGAGGATATTGTTCCTACTGTGACGATTAGAACTTATCCAAACCCATCCCCATGGATTGATGGCAGCATTCGCACAAAACTGAAAGCCTGAACCACCGCATTTAACCATGGCAAGGTGACTGTGAACATGGACGTGTACAAACAGACCAACTATAACCTCTGTAAGGCAATTAACAGAGGTAAAATGACAGTACAGGGAGAAAGTGGAGTTGCAATTCAATGGCTCAGACATGAGACGTATGTGGCAGGTACAAAACAAGTGTCATTGCACTGCACACTGCCCTATCCGACCTGGATAAGAGGAATGCCTATGTGAGAATGCTGTTCATCTACTTTAGCTCAGCCTTCAACACCATAGTGCCATACAAGCTCATCACTAAGCTCAGTGCCCTGGGTCTGAACATTTTACATTTACATTTTAGTCATTTAGCAGACGCTCTTATCCAGAGCGACTTACAGTAGTGAATGCATACATTTCATACATTTTTTCCCCGTACTGGTCCCCCGTGGGAATCGAACCCACAACCCTGGCGTTGCAAACACCATGCTCTACCAACTGAGCCACACGGGACCCCCACCCTGTGCAACTGATGGGCCGACCCCGATGGTGAAGGTTGGCAACAACACCTTCGCCATGCTGATCTTTAACATGAGAGCCCCACAGGGGTGCGTGCTGAGCCCCCTCCTGTACTCTCTGTTCAACCATGACTGAATAGCTACACACGTATCCAACTCAATCATCAAGTTTGCTGACAACACAACAATGGTAGGCCTGATTACCAACAACGATGAGACAGCCTACAGGGAGGAGTTGAGAGCCCTGGCGGAGTGGTACCAGGAAAATAACCTCTTCTTCAATGTCAACAAAATTAAGAAGCTGATCGTGGACTACAGGGGATAACAGAGAAAGCAAGCCCCATCCACATCGACGGGGCAGCAGTGGAGATGGTCAAAAGCTTCGCGTGCACCTTCCTGAGGATCTGAAATGGTGCCTCGACACCGACAGTGTGGTGAAGCTTCAACCTCAGGAGGATGAAGAAATTCGGATTGGCCCCTAAAACCCTCACTAACTTCTACAGATGCACCATCGAGAGTATTCTGTCAGGCTGTATCACCACCTGGTACGGCAACTGCACCACAGCAGGGCTTTCCAGAGGGGGGTGAAGTCAGCCAAACACATAATCGGTGGCACACTGCCTGCCCCCCAGGACATCTACAGCACACGGTTTTGACGGGAAGGCCAAAAAGATTTTTAAGGACATCAGCCACCCAAGCCACAGCCTGTTCACCCCGCTACCATGTAGGAGGCGGTGACAGTACAGGTGCATCAAAGCTGGGACCGAGAAACCGATAAACATCTCCAGGCCGTCTGACTGTTAAACAATCATCACTAGACAGCTTCCGCCCGGTACCCTGCCCTGAACCTTAGGCACTGTCACTAGCTAGCTAACATCCAGTACTCTACCCTGCACCTGAACCTTAGAGACTGCTGCCCTATATACATAGAGCCATTGAACACTGGTCACTTTAATAATGTTTACATACTGTTTTACCCACATTATGTTTATATACTGTATTCTAGTTATGGCTCATCCTATATAACTACACCTGTAAACACCTATTCATATCTGTCTATACACACCATTTATATGAATACATATTTATATTCCAAACTCTGACATGCTCGTTCTGTTATTGCTCACTCTGATATTTCTTGATTTAATTTTTTTGATGTTTTTTAATTTTGTGTATTGTTATTGTTAGATATTACTTCACTGTTTGAGCTAGAAACATAAGCATTTCACTGCACCCACAAATCTGTGTTTTATTTTGATTGAACCTTTATTTAACTAGGCAAGTCAGTTAAGAACAAACTCTTATTTACAATGACGGCCTACCCCGGCCAAACCCGGACGACGCTGGGCCAATTGTGTGCCTCCCTATGGGACTCCCAATTACGGCCGGATGTGATAGAGCCTGGATTCGAACCAGGGACTGTAGTGACAGCTCTTGCACTGAGATGAAGTGGCTTAGACCGCTGCTCCACTCGCCACTCGTTTCTTGGTGTACGCAACCAATAAACTTTGATTTGATTTATACTCACACCAGCCTGTCACCACCTGGGTATCACTCTGTGTGTGTTTGTGCCCCCTGTTCCACTCCTCAGTAACTGAATCATTTTTATCTCCCATCATCCAGCA
The DNA here is from genome assembly GCF_965601325.2 of Salmo salar. NCBI lineage: Eukaryota > Metazoa > Chordata > Actinopteri > Salmoniformes > Salmonidae > Salmo > Salmo salar. The sequence goes on from NC_138300.1 coordinate 97,103,473, forward strand.
CTTCTCCTCCCCCTTCTCTCTCTCCCTAAGTGTGTCTCTGCTGTTTCTTCAGCTAACAGCCTCTCCTCGGGGAGACACCTGATACACAGACAGATGCTTCCTCCTCACTAAAACCCAATCATGTGTGTGTGTGTGTGTGTCTCTACCCTCTGTCTCCTGCCCCCTACAGGTTTATCCCCAGACATGTGGATGAGTTGGAGCTGGATGTGGACGACCCTCTATATGTCGAGGAAGAGGAGGATGACTACTGGTACAGAGGCTACAACATGCGGACGGGAGAGAGGGGGATATTCCCAGCCTTCTACGCCCATGAGGTCATAGGGCAGTCCAAGGAGATAATGGGTGAGTAAAATATTAGGGGGGCAGGTAGCCTAGCAGTTAGAGCATTGGGCTAGTAACTGGAAGGCTGACCCTGCAAAACAACACATTTCACTTCACCTATCCCGTGTATGTTACAATATTTTCTATTCATGTCTGGTAGAAGAACAGTTCTACTGGAAAATTCCCTTTCTATACGGAGTATGTCAAGTGTTGACAGTGTTTCATCACTGGAGACACATAACCTGAATGTCAATAAGATAACATGCTTCCCATCTGATGTCACTTCCTGCGTGTGCACTTCCTGTAGGAATGAAGAGGAACCCAGCCTGGATGGACAGTTTCAGTGTTCAGTTCCTGGGTTCTGTGGAGGTGCCCTATCACCAAGGCAATGGCATCCTCTGTGCTGCCATGCAAAAGGTAAACAGGAAATGCATCACTCTGGGTTGGGTGAACCTACAGGTCATAGGGTCCTCAATAGTCTGAATGAGACAGTCTTTAAATAATAAAAGTTGATCTGTATTGAACTCTCTCTTACTTCTCTGTCAGATTGCGATAGCGAGGAAGCGGACGGTCCATTTGCGGCCCCCCTCTCTGTGTGAGCTGGAGATCAGTCTACAAGGGGTTAAACTGGTGATGAGCCTGGAGGATGAATACGACACTATGGATGAGGTGAGAGATGAAGGGATGAGAGATGGGGAGGAGTGCAAGTAAGGGGTGCAGGGGAAGGGCGGGAGGTTAAGGGATGAGTGCAACAAATGTTATAAAAATGGCAGACACTCTTGAGCGACTGTAGTGCATTCAAAAGGAGGCTGAAACGACCACGTAGTATGAGCATATCTCTCTCTCAATTTCAATTTAAGGGACTTTATTGGCATCAGAAACATATGTTTACATTGCCAAAGCAAGTGAAATAGATAAACAAAAGTGAAATAAACAGTAAAAAACTATTAGTAAACATTACACTCACAAAAGTTCCAAAATAATAAAGACATTTCAAATGTCATATTATGTCTATATACAGTGTTGTAATGATGTGCAAATAGATAAAGCACAAAGGGGAAATAAGTAAACATAAATATGGGTTGTATTTACAATGGTGTTTGTTCTTCACTGGTTGCCTTTATCTTGTGGCAACAGGTCACACATCTTGCTGCTGTGATGGCATGCTGTGGTATTGGGAGTTTATCAAAATTGGATTTGTTTTCAAATTCTTTGTGGGTCTGTATAATCTGAGGGAAATATGTGTCTCTAATATGTTCATACATTTGGCAGGAGGTTAGGAAGTGCAGCTCAGTTTCCACCTCATTTTGTGGGCGGTGTGCACATAGCCTGGCTTCTCTTGAGAGCCAGGTTTGCCTTTGGCGGCCTTTCTCAATAGCAAGGCTATGCTCAAGGAGTCTGTACATAGCCAAAGATTTCTTTAATTTTTGGTCAGTCACAGTGTTCAGGTATTCTGCCACTGTGTACTCTCTGTTTAGGTGCAAATAGCATTCTAGTTTGCTCTGTTTTTTTTATTTTCTCATGATTTGGTTGGGTCTAATTGTGTTGCTGTCCTCTCTCTCCAGTTTGACAGATGTAGTCACTTCTTCCAGATGAAGAACATCTCTTTCTGTGGATGCCATCCAAAAAACAATTGGTATGAAAATACATGTTGAGAATACATTTCATTAGACGATAAACAACAAGAATATCAACCTGCTTTATTTACACTTCACCTAATTCCCCCTCTCGCTCTCTCCTCAGCTACTTTGGCTTCATCACTAAGCACCCCATGCTGAACAGGTTTGCCTGCCACGTCTTTGTCTCCCAGGAGTCAATGCGGCGTGTGGCCGAGAGTGTTGGGTGAGTCACACACAGTACCTCAGTGTCTCCCTCATGATTCTCATTCCTTTTTAAGCTCTGCTTGTAAACCTAGGGATGAGTGATAAGGAAAGCACTCTCTGGTACTCTGCCTCTCCACAGCATTATTTGTTTTATTGAAGTTGTAGCATTGGCTGTTCTCCAGTAGTCTAACAATGCTTTCACACATCTCCCAATCTCTGTCATTACTGCTGATGTGAAAAAAGTGGCATACTGTGGTAGGAATAATAATGGTGGAAACCATAGCCTACCTATTAAGCCATTTAGTTCAGTTGGCACAATGGAGAGGAGAAGAAAGTACATTAAAAAGTAGAGAGAGAATGAGCTGGGGTTTATAATGACCGCAGTTCCTGTCCTGTTAATCTTGTATGAATCAGGCATATCAGGTTTGAATTATTAAAGATGGCCATTGTTCAAGGTCGACACAGCCGAGCAGAGGGCAGAGCAGGGATGGGCTGGTGAGTGAGTCAGTGTACTTTTATTTAACTAGGCAAGTCAGTTAAGAACAAATTCTTATTTACATTGACGGCCTACCCCGGCCAAACCCGGACGACGCTGGGCCAATTGTGTGCCTCCCTATGGGACTCCCAATTACAGCCGGATGTGAATCGAACAAGGGTCTGTAGTGACACCTCTAGCACTGAGGTGCAGTGCCTAAGACCGCTGTGCCACTCAGGAGCCTAAAATGGGGAATGATGGTATGGAGAAATGTTTACTAAGCTGAGGCTCATCTTGGACTAGAACCATGATGTTAGTCTGGCTGAGACATTATTGCTGGGTGATTTAGTTGGACATCTGTTTGCTAAACTAATCCCTCTGTTGTCTGTCTCCCTCTCTAGGCGGGCTTTCCAGGAGTATTACCAGGAGCACCTGGAGTACGCCTGCCCCACTGAAGACATCTACCTGGAGTAGAGCAGGCAGGAAGCAGGAAATGTTGCCATGACAACAGTATTCTCTTCTTCTTCCTGCTGCTGCTTGTATGTTTATCAATCTCAATCACCAGAGGACGCTGGTGGGTCTTCTCTCCATTGCAAAAATACCCCCTATATCTCTCTCTAAAACTGAAATGTTAATTTCAGTTCTACAGTATGCTACGTGTTTTATTTATTGATTAATTTGTTTATTTTCCCTCTTCTAGATGGATTGCCTGTTTATTTAACTTTTTTTCCCTAAGATACAGTTATAGGAATAAGAGGCTTGGCACCTGTTATTTTAGATATGACGTATCCTCCTCGATTAAAAAAACAAGTACAACAATTATATTCCTACTACTGCTATTTCACATGTTCAAATGCATGGTTAGGAGGGTAATGTACACACAGAGCTATTAGGACACAAAACCAGCTCAACATTGCATAGTACCTGGATCATATTATTTGGTCAGATATGGTTTGGTGTAAATATACACTACCGTTCCAAAGTTTGGGGTCACTTGTTTTTGAAAGAAAAGCACATTTTTTGTCCATTAAAATAACATCAAATTGATCAGAAATACAGTATAGACATTGTTAATGTTGTAAATGACTATTGTAGCTGGAAACGGCAGATTTTTTATGGAATCTACATAGGTGTACAGAGGCCCATTATCAGCAACCATCACTACTGTGTTCCAATGGCACGTTGTGTTAGCTAATCCAAGTTTAGCATTTCATAAGGCTAATTGATGATTAGAAAACCCTTTTGCAATTATGTTAGCACAGCCGTTTCCAGCTGAAAACTGCCTAGAAGGCCATCATGCCGGAGTCACCTCTTCACTGTTGACATTGAGACTGGTGTTTTGCGGGTACTATTTAATGAAGCTGCCAGTTGAGGACTTGTGAGGTGTCTGTTTCTCAAACTAGACACTAATGTACTTGTCCTCTTGCTCAGGTGTGCACCGGGGCCTCCCACTCCTCTTTAAATTCTGGTTAGAGCCAGTTTGCGCTGTTCTGTGAAATGAGTAGTACTCAGCGTTGTGCGAGATCTTAAGTTTCTTGGCAATTTCTCACATGGAATAGCCTTAATTTCTCAGAACAAGAATAGACTGACGAGTTTCAGATGGGAGTTCTTTGTTTCTGGACATTTTGAGCCTGTAATCAAACCCACAGATACTCAACTAGTTTAAAGGCCAGTTTTATTGCTTCTTTAAGCAGTACAACAGTTTTCAGCTGTGCTAACAATTGCAAAAGGGTTTTCTAATGATCAATTAGCCTTTTAAAATGATAAACTTGGATTAGTTAACAAAATGTGCCATTGGAACATAGGAGTGATGGTTGCTGATAATGGGCCTCTGTACGGCTATGTAGATATTCCATAAAAAAATCTGCCATTTCCAGCTACAATAGTCATTTACAACATTAACAATTTCTAGACGGTATTTCTGATCAATTTGATGTTATTTTTATGGAAAAAATGTGCTTTTCTTTCAAAAATGTCTAAGTGACCCCACACTTTTGAACGGTAGTGTATATTTGTTCAATATCGACAAACTGCTGTTCGACTGGTAGTGAGATTGAAGCGAAGTAGAGCGAGAGTACAGTTATCTGTCTTGGTTCGAGCTAACCCCTGTATCGTATGAGACATTGTGTGTTCTGTAAATATATGTATAGGCAGTAGAGAAATACAGACACCTCATGCATATAAACTATGTAAGTAGCATCCACAACCAATAATCAAACAGGAGGAAGACAAAGAAAATGAAATGGGAAGGAAGAGAGGGATGATGTTTTAGCCCAGAGTTTATCAAACAGTGGGTCTGGAACCATTGGTGGGAGTAGGACCTATTTCAGAGAACTTATCCTTTCACTGGTTTGTTCTGTGGCTTATGCCTGGTTACATTTCTCTTCTGTAGTCCCTTCCCCTAGCTTATTTGATGTCCACCATTTTGAAATCCATAGTTTTGAAATTTGCTGGCGTCAGATCAGAAAGAACAGTTGCAGTAGTCATCTCTCATTGGAAAACAACTCCTCTAATCAAATCTCCAGACACAGCTGAGTGTCAGGAAGAGGTTGCTATGGAAACTGGGGTGATAACTGTCAGCGCTTTGGGAACAGAGCGAGAAGAAAAAATGATTTCGCTTCTTGACTTCTAATGGTGTAAATACAATATTATCGAAATTACCAATGTTATATTCCTTTCCATCTTATCCAACAGTGAAGTGTCCTGATGTACAGATACTACACAATGTTTAGAGATAATCAATCTGAATATCAGGTCGAGGACAGTTGGTCCTCTTCAGGAGAAGCCATAATTCCACGGTTCTGATAGTTCAACACTACTCCCTCACAGGAAACACTATTGTACAGGTGTGTCGGTCTGTTTAAGTTGATGAGTACACTGAGAATAAGGCCACAGTAAAGACATGAGATAGATAATGTTAGAATTGAGTGGTGTATTCTTCTCGTGTCCCTCCACCTTCTCTTTGAGGTGGATCAGGTCAGAATTAGGGTAGAGTTTAAGTTAGAAAAAAAGTACATTTATTTGGTCTGAGCAGTACAGTTTTAGAAGTTGATTTTACTATGTCTAACGGCTCATATTCTGCTTGAGAAATGACCTTTCCAAATGTACTCCTTGATTTTCCTCTGGTCATAGGTAAGCCAATATACAGTACATGGTTTGCTTACTTATAGTAGGACATTATACTTTTTAGTTGTCTTTTTCCAGTTCAATTAGCATACTGTAGACTACAGTGCAACATCAAACAGATGGAGTATAGAGAAGTGGAAAACACAGAATGAATTGAAATAACAGGCATCCTACTGCAATCCCCAATATCAGGTTGAGTACAGTAGAGTAGATGAGGGACTCGCTTCTAGACCCAGATACACATCATCTACTGCTTTTATTCTTCGACAAATATTAAACAGCAAAAAAAGGATCATGTAGACAAGAGCATCATTGATCTGCTGGTGATAAGTTGAGTCGTGGGACCTCCATGGTGACCAGTTTATCATTAGTGACAGTGGGGAGTGTGTAATCTAAATGTGTATCGCTGTCAGTTAGATCCTGTAAATACTATAAAGAGTTGAAAAGATTGTACTGTGTCCTTTACGTTATGTATGTTATTGAAATTAATATTTAAAATAAGAGAAATTCCAAAAAGATGACAAACATGAAAACCAAGGTGGAAAAATCATTTTTAAATGGCCAGTTCTTCTTTTTATTTGAGTGTGCTGCGTTTCCACACATTGACTCTACGTCAACCACTAAGGTGACATTTTGAGTTCTTGCTAACTCAAACATTCGCCCCACAGACAGGCTTTAGCAGCACCCCTTTAGGCACATCTGTGACATCATCATTAGGGGACACATGTAATGTGTCACCTTTGACCTTGCTGAGCTCCAACAACACACCCACCCCATTGCTGGCCAATCTGCTGATAGAGCAGAGAAGTAGAGCTGAACCAATTAAAAACAGCTTTCAGAGAGCCTGCTTTCATACAGGAACCTATCGCATCTTGCCAATGTAGCCCATGGCTTTGAGCTCCAGACATGCTCCATCTCTTACCTGTACCAGTTTGTTTTGTCTTTTGTTTTTCTGTCCTGTAAGAGCTTAGTTGAAGCCCTTCTATCTTCCCTGATAGCTACAGAATACCAACCAACCCCCAAGGATTCCCTAGTCCTGTATAGCAGCTCAAACATCCAGTTAACAGTTCATCTAAACTTTGGACTTTAATACATAAACAAACTAGATTCTTCACTGTATAACTAGAGCATCAGTATGTGACAAATACAAAGTTATCTATATTGTATCTTTAAAAAATGAGGACTTGTACAAATCTAAAAGTTAAAAAAATAATAATAATACACTCTGCCTTGTCATGGGTTTGGTCTTATGAATAAAATATATGCTTGATGTCCAAATGCGTCTGACTGTCTCTTTCTTGTGCTTGTGTCACTGTGCTATGGGGTCACAATAACAGTTTCATGAATCTGTTAATTTATAGGGTAAAATCCTAACTTCAGATCTGCCACTGTAATTCAAATGTCAACATTAATGCATGATTTAGGTCCAAGCTACAATCATGTATGTCGGACCAACAACCTGATTATAGGCTAGCTAGGCTATATAAAATTATTGTCATCTGTAAAATAAATTTCCTTAGATTTGTACAATTTGATTACATGAAGGTCTGTCTAGTTAGTAAAGATATGTTTGAACTTAACTACCACTCCTTTCCTCTGGGTGTGAGATGTTACATTCTCTCTCACTATAAAATAGTGTATTAATATAATCCTTTATTTAAAAAGAATACACACACCGTCTTTCGTAAAACTAGCCAGGGCCCGGTTTCCCGATAGAATTTAGGCTTACGAGTGTTTTAACAATGCATCTTTCCTACAACGGCCAAAGATGTTACATGCGTTTCCTAAAACACCACACAGTTGCTAAGTGCGTTGTTGTGGCATAGTGTCAACACTGATAGGATCGAAAGAAAGGCAGCGCTGCTCTCGGATCAGCTATCTCCATTTAAATCTGACATTAACATTAGAATTATTCCACAATACTGTCGACGGATCAGCTCCTAGAAAGATATTATCACCTATTGTTGAGGCATTTTTTCCCTAATGCTTACCCTATAATAATGCAAGATCTGGCAGATCATTGAGCGATTGTAACACATCTTGAAACATATTGAGGCAAAAATTACAGACACCCTAAAATTAGCAAAATAAAAATCAATTGAATGAACATGAAATTGATTTAAATATGATTTAATTATATAGGCCTGTAGCCTATACTGTAAGCAATTATTATTTTAATGCAATTATCTTGGGTTTCATTTGAAGCATCTTTTCATCCTTCGCTTGTTTGTAAAAATTGCAGAGACATTGGCAACTTTGTATTTGTAGTCAACTTCGTTGTGAAGTTTCCAGCGGTCACAGAGAAACAAATAAACATCTTGATTCTATGTTTAGCAGATGTCTTCTGTGTATAAAGTGACGCAGTAGGGGAAAAACGCATCTAACGACGCACTTAGCTGTTCTACGAGTCGTCTGACACAGTCGGTAATTAACAAGTGTTTTCAAGTGCAAGAGGTTAAGTTTGGGGGTACCTCATCCACAGTAATAGAGGTACTAGAACTGGTCTTACTTAAGGTACAGTACAAGCAGTACTGTAGGTTTGAGGGTGCATCAGCCACACTGGCAGCAGGAAGGTTTGGGGGTGCAGTGCGGGGTGCAGCAGGGCTCAAGATCAGGGTCGCTACCTTTCCCGATCTGGCTCTCCCCAAACTCCATGGAGGCTTCAAACTGTTCCTTGACCACGCCTATCCTCCGCAGCAGGGCCTGCAGGTCGGGGCGTCCCAGCGGAGACAAGGGGTAGTTCTCACTGGGGTCAGACTCCAAGTCAAACAGCAGGGGAGGATCATGGGGCTTCAGGAAGGAGATTATGTGACAGTCCTGGTCTGGGGTGGTCTCACTGTGGCCTGCACCTGGGGGACAGACAACGAGGGAAATGTGGTTCAGATAGAAATGTTTGATTTAGGCCAGGTTCCATTTCAGCCTCTGGCTGGCCCCTTTGCCATAGTGTTTAGGAATGCATCTTGTTGTTAAAAGGCTAATTACAAAAGAGCACAGCAATCACATCAGGAACACAAAACAGGAACTTTGGAGTACCCTATTCTGCAGTGTGCATGACTCTCTCACACACACACTTACCGCGTGTGTAGAAGTGAGCCTTGTATTTGCCCAGCCTGAGAGCAAACAGGCCATAATTCTCACTGGGGTCTGTAGGGTAAAACATCATGGCCTCTCTCTTACTCTACAACACAGGAAGTTAAATAGGTATGAATAACAATGTCCAAGTGTTTAAGTCAAGAACACATTATGCAATGTATCCATCTTCTATTCTTCAGCCCAAATGACGTTTAACTAAACTCAGAGTGAAGTGAATAATGTCTCCCATACCGGTCCGTGGTTGACCAAGATGTCCGTCATATCCACTCCGTCCAGCTGCACCATTGGTAGTTTGGCCCCCGCCAGCCTTGCAATAGTGGGCATGATGTCCAGGGTGCTGGCCAGCTCATGGGTGACCCCTAGAAAATATAGTTCAAATTAGATATACAGTGCCTTCGGAAAGTACTCAGACCCCTTGACTTTTCCCAAATTGTTACGTTACAGCCTTATTCTAATATTGATTAATTAAAAAACTTTTTCCTCAGCAATCTACACACAATAATGACAATACTGATTTAGGCAAAAAAACTGATTTCAGACCCTTTGCTAAGAGACATGAGAATGAGCTCAGGTGCATCCTGTTTCCATTGATCATCCTTGAGATGTTTCTACAACTTGATTGGAGTCCACCTGTGGTAAATTCAATTGATTCGACATGATTTGGAAAGGCACACACCTGTCTATATAAGGTCCCACAGTTGACAGTGCATGTCAGAGCAAAAACCAAGCCATGAGGTTGAAGGAATTGTCCGTAGAGCTCCAAGACAGGATTGTGTCGAGGCACAGATCTGCAAAAGGGTACCAAAACATTTCTGCAGCATTGAAGGTCCCCAAGAACATAGTGGCCTCCATCATTCTTAAGTGGGAGAAGTTTGGAACAACCAAGACTCTTCCTAGAGCTGGCCACATGGCCAAACTGAGCAATCGGGGGAGAAGGGCCTTGGTCTGGTGGTGAACAGAGTAAAGTACAGAGAGATCCTTGATGAAAACCTGCTCCCGAGCGCTCAGGATCTCAGACTGGGGCGATGGTCTTAGGACAATGACCCTAAGCACACAGCCAAGACAACACAGGAGTGGCTTCGGGACAAGTCTCTGAATGTCCTTGAGTGGCCCAGGCAGAGCCCGGACTTCAGCCCGATCTAACATCTCTGGAGAGACCTGAAAAATAGCTGTGCAGTGACGGTCCCCATCCAACCTGACAGAGCTTGAGAGGATCTGCAGAGAAGAAAGGGAGAAACTCCCCAAATACAAGTGTGCCAAGCTTGTAGCGTTATACCCAAGAAGACTCGAGGCTGTAATCACTGCCAAAGGTGCTTCAACAAAGTACTGAGTAAAGGGTCTGATACTTATATAAATGTCATATTTTATTTTAAGATTTCTAAAAACCTGTTTTTGCTTTGTCATTATGGGGTATTGTGTGTACATTGATGAGGGAAAAAAACTATTTGATATATTTTTTTAATAAGGCTGTAATGTAACAAAATATGGAAAAAGTCAAGGGGTCTGAATACTTTCTGAATGCACTGTAGATCCGAATTAAGTTGAAATGGAAAGGGGGGGAGCTAAATGTGACCATGCCAACTAACTCCTGCTCTGTGAATACCCCCATACAAATATGTCAGCATATGATAAGCCTGGCAATTTTTTTTATTGAAATTAAACAAGGGATCTTCAAGGCTACAACATTCAGTCAATATGGGTGGGTGAGTGTGATGATACATGTATTTTGTAGTTGAAAGGACTACATATCTCTCCTGACAGACCTGGTGTGATGGTCCCAGGCCAGTAGGCGATGGCAGGTTCTCTCATGCCCCCTTCATAGGTGGTGCCCTTACCACACTTCAGAGGACCAGCATTACCCCCCCGAGACATACGCATCAACTCAGGCCTGGATGCGGAGAGAGGGGGATTGGAGAGATTCACCAAAGGTTGAAATGTGAAAGGCTCTTAGTCCTTTCACATTTGTTGTAAAACCAGTAGTAAACACAAGCACACATACGGTAGGCAACTAAACTATTACATAATAACCGTACACGCTGCAAGTAAACTACACTGACACACCATCACACACACCAACACAGTTCCTACCCATTATCAGCAGTGAACAGTATGAGAGTGTTGTTGAGGACTCCAGTATGTTCCAGAGCTGAGAGCAGGTTCCCTACTGTAGAGTCAAACTCCAGCAGAGAGTCACCAAACGGACCCCTACGAGACCGCCCTGCCGTTGCCGGGCCTGCATACTGGGGGTAGTGGGTGTGCTGGAGGACAGAAAGGGGGGAGAGACTGTTCACCTTGAAAGTTGTTGGAGGAGCACCCACTACCTTTGAACTTGAAACGATTGTTTGCTTCTCACATGAGAGGGGCAGTAGAGGAAGAAGAGATGATTACATAAGAGGGGCAGTAGAGGAAGAAGAGATGATTACATGAGAGGGGCAGTAGAGAAAGAAGAGATGATTACATGAGAGGGGCAGTAGAGGAAGAAGAGATGATTACATGGGAGGGGTAGTAGAGGAAGAAGGGTTGTTTCTTCCTGGTAGCCTGGGTGATGAAGTCTGTGGCAAAGTCACTGTAAGCCCTCTCCAGATCCAGGAAGTCCACAGGCTGCTGCTTTATGACATCATTGTGCATTAGTGGGATGGTTACCACGCCGACGTCACAGTGTCCGAAGCATTTAACATCTGGAGGGAAACATGTCAGATTCTGACAGGGTCCCTGGGAAAGAAAGAGACAAGGAGAGAGAGTTAAGAGAGATACAGACAAAAGGGGGAGGCAGAGAGGGAGAAGAGGATGAGAGCAAGATTGAGAAAGAGAGCAAACTAAGGCAAAAGTGTCAATGTCCTTTCTCTCCCTTAGCTGTGGCAATGAATACAGAGACACTGGCAATATACAGTGCTTTAGGAAAGCATTCAGACCCCTTGACTTTTTCCATGTTACAGCCTTATTCTAAAATGTATTAATGACTAAAAATGTAAAAAATCCTCAATCTACACACAATACACATAATGACAAAGTGTAAACAGGTTTAGAAATGTTTGCAAATGTATTAAAAATAAAACCTTATTTACATAAGTATTCATACCCTTTGCTATGAGACTTGACATTTAGCTCAGGTGCATCCTGTTTCCATTGATCATCCTTGAGATGTTTCTACAACTTTATTTGAGTCCACCTGTGGTACATTTCATTGATTGGACATGATTTGGAAAGGCACACACCAGTGTCCCACAGTTGATAGTGCATGTCAGAGTAAAAACCAAGCCATGAGGTCGAAGGAATTGTCCGTAGAGCTCCGAGACAGTATTGTGTCAAGGCACAGATCTGGGGAAGGGTATACAAAAATGTATGCAGCATTGAAGATTCCCAAGAACACAGTGGCCTCCATCAGACTTAAATGGAAGACGTTTGGAACCACAAGACTCTTCCTAGAGTTGTCCGCCCGGCCAAACTGAGCAATCGGGCGAGAAGGGCCTTGGTCAGGGAGGTGACCAAGAACCCGATGGTTACTATGACAGAGCTCCAGAGTTCCTCTGTGGAGATTGAAGAAACTTCCAGAAGGACAACCATCTGGTTGGTCATGACTCACAGCAATACCATTATCCCAGAAACCCTAGACGCACCCCAATTTGCATACCGCCCCAACAGATCCACAGATAATGCAATCTCAAATGCACTCAACACTGCCCTTTCCGACCTGGACAAAAGGAACACCTATGTGAGAATGCTATTCATTGACTACAGCTCATCGTTCCAACACCATAGTGCCCTCAAAGCTCATCACTAAGCTAAGGACCCTAGGACTAAAACACCTCCCTCTGCAACTGGATCCTGGACTTCCTGATGGGCCACCCCTAGATGGTAAGGGTAGGTAAACAACACATCCACCACGCTGATCCTCAACATGGGGGCGTGTTCAGTCCCCTCCTGTACTCCCTGTTCACTAATGACTGCATGGCCAGGCAAGACTCCAACACCATCATCAAGTTTGCCGATGACAACAGTGGTAGGATTGATTACCAATAATGATATGACAGCCTATAGGGAGGTGATCAGAGAACTGGCCGTGTGGTGCCAAGACAACAACCTCTCCCTCAACGTGATCAAGACAAAAAAGATGATTGTGGACTACAGGAAAAGGCTGTAGTGGAGCAGGTTGAGAGCTTCAAGTTTCTTGGGGTCCACATCATCAACAAACTATCATGGTCCAAACACACTAAGACAGTAGTGAAGAGGGTACGACAAAGCCTATTCCCCCTCAGGAGACTGAAAAGATTTGGCATGGGTCCTCAGATCCTCAAAAGGTTCTACAGCTGCACCATTGAGACCATCCTGACTGGCTGCATCACTGCCTGGTATGGCAAGTGCTCAGCCTCCGACCGCAAGGCACTACAGAGGGTAGTGCATATGGCCCTGTTCATCACTGGGGCCAAGCTTCCTGCCATCCAGGACCTCTATACCAGGCAGTGTCAGAGGAAGGCCCTAAAAATGGTCAAAGACGCCAGCCACCCTAGTCATAGATTGTTCTCTCTGCTACCGCACGGCAAGTGGTACCGGAGTGCCAAGTATTGGTCCAAAAGGCTTCTTAACAGCTTCTACCCCCAAGCCATAAGACTCCTGAACAGCTAATCAAAGGGCTACCAAGACCCCTCTTTTACGCTGCTGCTACTCTCTGTTTATTATCTATGCAAAGTAACTTTAACTCTACCTACATGTACATATTACCTTGACTAACCTGTGCCCCCGCACATTGACTCTGTACCGGTACCCCTGTATATAGCCTCGCTATGTTATTTTACTGCTACTGTTTAATTATTTGTTACTTTTATTTAAAAAATTTTACTTAACACTTATTTTTTTTTAAACTGCATTTTTGGTTAAGGGCTTGTAAGTAGGCAGGCATTTCACTGTAAGGTTTACACGTGTTGTATTCGGTGCAAGTGGCAAATAAGATTTGATCTCTGCAGCACTCCACCAATCAGGCCTTTATGATCGAGTGGCCAGACGGAAGACACTCCTCAGTAAAAGGCACATGACAGCTCGCTTGGAGTTTGCCAAAAGGCACCAAAAGACTCTCAGACCATGAGAAACAAGATTCTCTGGTCTAATGAAACCAAGATTGAACTCTTTGGCCTAATTACCAAGGGTCACATCTGGAGGAAACCTGGAACCATCCCAACGGCGATGCGTGGTGGTGGCAGCATCATGCTGTGGGGATGTTTTTCAGTGGCAGGGACTGGGAGACCAGTCAGGATCGAGAGAAAGATGAACGGAGCAAAGCACAGAGAGATCCTTGATGAAAACCAACTCCAGAGCGCTCAGGACCTCAGACTGGGGTGAAGGTTCACCTTCCAACAGGACAACGACCCTAAGCACACAGCCAGGACAACACAGGAGTGGCTTCGGGACAAGCCTCTGAATGTCCTTTAGTGGCCCAGCCAGAGCCTGGACTTGAACCCGATCGAACATCTCTGGAGAGACCTGAAAATAACTGTGAAGCAACGCTCCCCATCCAACCTGACAGAGCTTGAGAAGAATTGGAGAAACTCCCCAAATATAGGTGTACCAAGTGTCATGACCATCCTGTGAGAATCACAAAGGGTCAGATCAGCTTGGCAATGGCTGACAACCAGACCCTCTACCAAACGCAAAGGGGGGAGGAGGGAACTGTGGGGTTTTGACACCTCCACACCCGGTCGTAAATTTAAGCAGGAGAGAACTATCTACCCTTTAGTATCAACCAAAGGAATGTGTCACCAGCAAAGCACCCCCACACCTCCTCATCCATGCTTTACGGTGGGAAATACACATGCGGAGATCATCCATTCACCCACACCATGTCTTACAAAGACACAGCGGTTGGAACCAAAATGTTGGACTCTGACCAAAGGACACATTTCCACCTAATGTCCATTGAGCGTGTTTCTTTACCCAAAGCAAGTCTCTTCTACTTATTGGTGTCCTTTAGTAGTAGTTTCGTTGCAGCAATTCGACCATGAAAGCCTGATTCCCACAGTCTCTTCTGAACAGTTGATGTTGAGATGTGTGTATTACTTGAACTCTGTGAAGCATTTATTTTGGCTGCAATTTCTGAGGCTGGTAACTCTAATGAACTTATCCTCTGCTGCAGAGGTAACTCTGGGTCTTCCATTCCTGTGGCGGTCCTCATGAGAGGCAGTTTCATCATAGCGCTTGATGATTTTTGCGACTGCACTTGAAGAAACTTTCAAAGTTCTTAAAATGTTCTGTATTGACTGACCTTCATGTCTTAAACTAATGATGGACTGTCGTTTCTCTTTGCTTATTTGAGCTGTTCTTGCCATAATATGGACTTGGTCTTTTACCAAATAGGGATATCTTCTGTATACCCCCCTACCTTGTCACAACACACCTGATTGGCTCAAATGCATAAAGGAAAGAAATTCCACAAATTAACTTTTAACAAGACACACCTGTTAATTGAAATGCATTCCAAGTGACTAACTCATGAAGCTGGTTGAGAGAATGCCAAGAGTGTGCAAAGCTGTCATCAAGGCAAAGAGTGGCTATTTGAAGAATGTCAACTTTAAAATATATTTTGATTTATTTAACACTTTTTTGGTTACTACATTATTCCTTAGGTGTTATTTCATAGTTTTGATGTCTTCACTTATTCTACAATGTAGAAAATAAAGAAAAACCTTTGAATGAGTAGGTGCTCAATTCAATTTGTGAATAACGCTGTAACGTAACAAAATGGAAAAAGTCAAGGGGTCTGAATACTTTCAGAATGCACAGAACAAAAATATAAACGCAACAATTGCAAAGATAATATTGACTTCATATAAGGAAATCAGTAAATTGAAATAAATGAATTAGGCCCTAATCAATCAAATTTATTTATAAAGCCCTTACATCAGCTGATGTCACAAAGTGCTGTTCAGAAACCCAGCCTAAAACCCCAAACAACAAGCAATGCAGGCGTAGAAGCACGGTGGCTAGGAAAAACTCCCTAGAAAGGCCAGAACCTAGGAAGAAACCTAGAGAGGAAACAGGCTATGAGGGGTGGCCAGTCCTCTTCTGGCTGTGTACCGGGTGGAGATTATAACAGAACATGGCTAAGATGTGCAAACGTTCATAGATGACCAGCAGAGTCAGATAATAATAATCACAGTAGTTGTAGAGGATGGATGGCATGACAACGGGCCTGAGGATCTCATCACGTCATCTCTGTGCATTCAAATAGCAATCTATCAAATGCAATTGTGTTCGTTGTCTGTAGCTTATACCATAACCCCCACCCCCACCATGCGACACTTTGTTCATAACGTTGACATCCACAAACAACTCTCCCACACGACGCCATACACGCTGTCTGTCATTTGCCCGGTATAGTTGAAACTGGGATTCATCCGTGAAGAGCACACTTCTCAAGCATGCCAATGGCCATCTAAGGTGAGCATTTTCCCACTGAAGTTGGTCACGACGCCAAACTTCAGGCAGGTCAAGAACCTGGTGAAGACGACCAGCACGCAGATGTGCTCATCATGCAGATGAGCACAAACTATCAGACGATGTATGACAGTTTGTGCAGAAATTCTTCAGGTTGTGCAAACTGGAACACTGTCTTTCATCAGCTTCTGGGTGGCTGGTCTCAGACAATCCCGCAGGTGAAGAAGCCAGATGTGGAAGTCCTGGGCTGGCATGGTTACACGTAATCTGCGGTTGTGAGGCCGGTTGGACGTACTGCCAAATTCTCTAAAACAACATGGTAGAGTTCATGGTAGAGGAATTAACATTTAATTATCTGGCAACAGCTCTGGTGCACATTCCTGCAGTTAGCATGCCAATTGCAGGCTCCTCAAAACTTCAGACATATGTGGCATTGTGTTGTGTGACAAAACTGCCCATTTTAGAGTGGCATTTTATTGTTCCCAGCACAAGGTGCATCTGTCTAATGATCATGTTATTTAATTAGCTTCTTGATATGCAACACCTGTCAGGTGGATGGATTCTCTTGTCAAAATAAAAATGCTCAGGGATGTAAACAAATTTGTGCACAAGAGAGAAATAAACTTTTTGTGAGTTTGGAACATTTCTGAGATTTCTTTTTTTTTCAGGTCATGAAACATGGGACCAACGTTTATATTTTTGTTCAGTCTACCAGTTACCCAATCAATTAACAACTACCAGTGAACACACTGACCATGTCATGGGAGTAGGGGACCCCCAGGTAGTGGTCAAAGCCCTGTCGGGTGGGCAGGTACATCCCGTTCTCCCCCACCCCCAGGTGCCATTTCCCCATGGCTGCCGTGGCGTAGCCCAGGGGCTTTAGCACCTCCGCTATGGTGGTCTCGTTAAGCGGTAGACCTCCGCGGGAACCAGGGTAGAACACCCCCGGGTACACCCCTGACCGGGTCTGGTAGCGCCCTGTCAGCAAAGACGCCCTGATGGGAAAAGACAACCATCATTTAATTTATTTAAAACATTGATACAAGTGGTTGATGAACACAAAATATATGTTGCGCTGCACAGTGTGTCTATGATGAGATATTACATTCAATTCAGAAAGCTTTGTCAGTGAGATTTTAGTTTGAGTGACTGAAATCATGGATGCTGGTCTTCCTGACAGGCAAACCCCAGGTGATTAGGGTAGGCAACAACACCTCTGCCCCCCAGGGGTGTGTGCTTAGTCCCCTCCTGTACTCCCTGTTCACTCATGGCTCTGTGGCCAAACACAACACCAATTCTATCATCAAGTTTGCTGACGTCCCGGTAGGGCCTGATCACCAACAACAACGAGGGGGGGGGGGGGGGGGGGGGGGGTCCTCGGTGTACACATCATACTGTTGAATAGGTTTGGCATGGCCCCTTAGATCCTCAGGGACTTTTACAGGTGCACCATTGAGCACATTCTGTCTGGCTGCATCACCGCCTGGTAAAGCAACTGCAATGCCCTTAACCGCAAGGCTCTACAGAGGGCGGTGAAGACTGCCCAGTCCATCACTGGGGCAAGCTACCAGCCATGGAGGACATCTACACCAGGCAGTGTCTGAGGAAGGAATGGAAGATCGCCAAGGACTCCAGCCACAGACCGCTCTCTCTGATACCTTCTGGCAGGCGCTACCGGAGCATTAAGTCTCAGACCAACAGGTTTCAAGATAGCTTTTACCCCAAGGCCATAACTGTTGAACTAACCCTAAACTGTATACCTGAACCATAACCCCTTACACTCATGGAAATTGGCCTATGGATAGGTCTACATCGAAATGTTTCTTACAGAATAAATATGAAAAGCATATGCATAACCATGGTAGCAATTAAAAGGGAACAGTTTTGAGATTATGGAAAAATTATTAGACTAAAAGCTGAGGACACAACTGTTCACCTGATACAAGACTGAATCCAAACATTACACTGTTGATTTTATGTGCATTTTATATTTACTGTTCTTTTCGCTGCATTTGTTGATGACGAAATCTGAAAATACTCTTGATACATTCTGTAACATGATAAGAATATTCTTGGAAAATTTGGGACAAAACAAAACAATGACAAGGGGTTTGAGTGAAAGGTCTAACTGGTGTTTCCAAGTTGCCAAACACACCTCTCCAAAGTGTGCACAGTTCCTAAGTAATTTCAATGCACTTTTATGATTCAAAGAAGATTTTAACAATAACAGTGCTCTTATGAGCCCTCCTAGCTGTGCTGTTGAAGAACTAGAGCAAGCACACAGTTTTGTTGGGAACACAGCCCTGCTTCCACGCCTTTATACAATTACTGTAGTTCTTTAAGCACTCCAAAAACGGTCCATTATAAATCGCAGTCTGGGTCAGGTGGGAATATTATAATGTTTTTAATACGATCTTACAGTGTTATGCTTTTACAAGGCAATTCAGAGAAGCAGATCATAATTTTGGTGCGCATAGAATGGAGCCATGAGTGTATTTAGATGAGTGGTCTGCGGCAAACTTTCTTCACAATACAACAAACATAGGCTAATTCTGTTCAGGACAATCCCAGGGTATAAAGCGATGCCATCTTGTAACTGTACATCAAACATAGGGATCATAAATGTTGACATGAGTTTTATGATATGGATATCTGAAAAGCACATTTCGACTCACGGGTGTTTGGCTTGCTTGTATGGCATAAAAGCAGTATTTATTATAGTCTCATCTTTTAAAATACATTTTAGGGGCCTCCCGAGTGGCTCAGCTGTCTAAGTCACTGCATCACTACAGACCCGGGTTTGATCCCGGGTCTGTATCACCATCGGGCGGCGCACAATTGGCCCAGCATCGTCTGGGTTAGGGGAGGATTTGGCCGGGGGATCAAACCCGGTTTTGGCCGCTCATCGCGCTCTAGCAACTCGTGGCGGGCCGGATCCCTGCAGGCTGACCTCGGTCGTCAGGTGAACGGTGTTTCCTCCGACACATTGGTGTGCGGCTGGCTTCCGGGTTAACCTGTTAGGGCTAGGGGGCAGTATTTGCACGGCTGGATAAAAAAAATGTACCCGATTTAATCTGGTTACTAATCCTACCCAGTAACTAGAATATGCATATACTTATTATATATGGATAGAAAACACTCTAAAGTTTCTAAAACTGTTTGAATGGTGTCTGTGAGTATAACAGAACTCATTTGGCAGGCAAAACCCTGAGACATTTTCTGACAGGAAGTGGATACCTGATGTGTTGTATTACCTTTAAACCTATGCCATTGAAAAACACAGAGGCTGAGGAATATTTTGGCACTTCCTATTGCTTCCACTAGATGTCACCAGCCTTTACAAAGTGTTTTGAGTCTTCTGGAGGGAGATCTGACCGAACAAGAGCCATGGAACGATGATGGCCCATTAGACACCTGGCGCGCGAGTTCATGTTGGGTACCCTCGTTCCAATACGTTATAAAAGAGTATGCATTCGTCCACCTTGAATATTATTCATGTTCTGGTTAAAAAAGGCCCTAATGATTTATGCTATACAACGTTTGACATGTTTGAACGAACGTAAATATATTTTTTCCCCTCGTTCATGAAGTGAAGTCCGGCGGGCTTAGATCATGTGCTAACAAGACGGAGATTTTTGGACATAAATGATGAGCTTTTTTGAACAAAACTACATTCGTTATGGACCTGTGATACCTGGAAGTGACATCTGATGAAGAGAATCAAAGGTAATGGATTATTTACATAGTATTTTCGATTTTAGATCTCCCCAACATGACGACTAGTCTGTATCGCAACGCGTATTTTTCTGGGCGCAGTGCTCAGATTATTGCAAAGTGTGATTTCCCAGTAAGGTTATTTTTAAATCTGGCAAGTTGATTGCGTTCAAGAGATGTAAATCTATAATTCTTTAAATGACAATATAATATTTTTCCAATGTTTTCTAATTTTAATTATTTAATTTGTGATGCTGACTTGACTGCCGGTTATTGGAGGGAAACGATTTCCTCAACATCAATGCCATAGTAAAACGCTGTTTTTGGATATAAATATGAACTTGATAGAACTAAAAATGCATGCATTGTCTAACATAATGTCCTAGGAGTGTCATCTGATGGAGATTGTAAAAGGTTAGTGCATCATTTTAGCTGGTTTTATGGTTTTGGTGACCCTGTCTTTGAATTGACAAAACATTACACACAACTCTTGTAAATGTACTGTCCTAACATACTCTAAATTTATGCTTTCGCCGTAAAACCTTTTTGAAATCGTAAAACGTGGTTAGATTAAGGAGATGTTTATCTTTCAAAGGGTGTAAAATAGTTGTATGTTTGAAAAATTTGAATTTTGACATTTATTTGGATTCAAATTTGCCGCTCTTGAAATGCACCTGCTGTTGATGGAGTGCACCACGGGGGGGACGCCTGCGTCCCACCTAGCCCATAGAGGTTAAGCAGGTAGGTGTTAAGAAGTGCAGTTTCGGAGGACGCATGACTCGACCTTCGCCTCCCGAGCCTGTTGGGGAGTTGCAGCAATGAGACCAGATCAAAATTGGGGAGAAATTTTACAAAAAAATGTATAATATATTTGTCCTCATAAATTATAGCATTTCCCAAAAGATGGGAAGTGTCGCTGCACAGTTATTCTCAGGTGTCTCCAGAGATGTTCTATCGGGTTCAAGTCTGGGCTCTGGCTGGGCCACTCAAGGACATTCAGAGACTTGTCCCAAAGCCACTCCTGCATTGTCTTGGCTGTGTGCTTAGGGTCGTTGTCCTGTTGCATGATGAAAGTCGGAGGTCCTGAGTGCTCGGGAGCAGGTTTTCATCAAAAATCTCTCTGTACTTTGCGCCGTTCATCTTTTCCTTGATCCTCACTTGTCAACCAGTCCCTGCTGCTGAAAAACATCCCCACAGCATGATGCTGCAACCATCATGCTACACCATCGGGATGGTGCCAGGTTTCCTCCAGACGTGACACTTGGCATTCAGGCCAAAGAGTTCAATCTTGGTTTCATCAGACCAGAGAATCTTGTTTCTCATGGTCTGAGAGTCATTTAGGTGCCTTTCGGCAAACTCCAAGCAGGCTGTCATGCGCCTTTTACTGAGGAGTGGCTTCCCTGGCCACGCTACCATAAAGGCCTGATTGGTGGAGTGCTGCAGAGATGGTTGTCCTTCTGGAAGGTTCTCCAATCTCCACAGAGGAACTCTCGAGCTCTGTCAGAGTGACCATCGGGTTTTTGTTCACCTCCCTGACCAAGGCCCTTCTCCCCCGATTGCTTAGTTTGGCCGGGCGGCTAGCTCAAGGAAGAGTCTTGGTGGTTCCAAACTTCTTCCATTTAAGAATGATGGAGGCCACTGTGATCTTTCGGACCTTCAATGCTGCAGACATTTTTTGGTACCCTTCCCCCAGATCTGTTCTTCGACACAATCCTGTCTTGGAGCTCTACAGGCAATTACTTCGACCTCATTGCTTGGTTTTCGCTCTGACATGCACTGTCAATATAGACTAGAGATCGACTGATTATGATTTCTCAACGCCGATACCGGTTATTGGAGGACCAAAAAAAGTAGATACCAATTAAATCGGCCGATTTTTATATATATATATATATTTGTAATAATGACAATTACAACAATACTGAGTGAACAATGAACACTTATTTTAACTTAATATGATACATCTATAAAATCTATTTAGTCTCAAATAAATAATGAAACATGTTCAATTTGGTTTAAATAATGCAAAAACAAAGTAAAAGTGCAATATGTGCCATGTAAAAAAGCTAATGTTTAAAAGCTCCTTGCTCAGAACATGAGAACTTATGAAAGTTGGTGGTTCCTTTTACATTTACATTTTTACATTTTAGTCATTTAGCAGACACTCTTATCCAGAGTGACTTACAGTAAGTAGTGAATGCATACATTTAATTTCATGCATTTGTTTTTGTGCTGGCCCCCCGTGGGAATCGAACCCACAACCCTGGCGTTGCAAACACCATGCTCTACCAACTGAGCCACAGGGAAGACTTTTAACATGAATCTTCAATATTCCCAGGTAAGAAGTTTTAGGTTGTAGTTATTATAGAACTATTTTGCTCATATACCTTTGACTATTGGATGTTCTAATAGGTACTTTAGTATTGCCAGCCTAATCTCGGGAGTTGATAGGCTTGAAGTCATAAACAGCGCTTTGCAATGCTTGAAGCATTGCGAAGAGCTGCTGGCAAACGCAGGAAAGTGCTGTTTAAATGAATGCTTATGAGCCTGCTGCTGCCTACCACCGCTCAGTCAGACTGCGCTATCAAATCATAGACTTAATTATAATATAATAACACACAGAAATACGAGCCTTAGGTCATTAATATGGTCAAATCCGGAAACTATCATTTGGAAATCAAAACGATTATTCTTTCAGTCAAATCCGGAACGTTCCGTATTTTATCGAACGGGTGGCATCCATAAGTCTAAATATTGCTGTTACATTGCACAACCTTCAATGTTATGTCATAATTATGTAAAATTCTGGCAAATTAGTTCGCAATGAGCCAGGCGGCCCAAACTGTTGCATATACCTTGACTCTGCGTGCAATGCTAGCAAGACAAGTGACACAATTTGCCTAGTTGAAATTGCCTGGTAACATGAATTTCTTTTAACTAAATATGCAGGTTTAAAAAAATATATACTTCTGTGTATTGATTTTAAGAAAGGCATTGATGTTTATGGTTAGGTACATTTGTGCAACGATTGTGCTTTTTTCGCAAATGCGCTTTTGTTAACCTGTTATGGCTAGGGGGCAGTATTTTCACGGCTGGATAAAAAACGTACCCGATTTAATCTGATTATTAGTCCTGCCCAGAAACTAGAATATGCATATAATTATTAGCTTTGGATAGAAAACACTCCAACGTTTCTAAAACTGTTTGAATGGTGTCTGTGAGTATAACAGAACTCATTTGGCAGGCCAAAATGTGAGAAGATTCTGTACAGGAAGTACCCTGTCTGACCATTTCTTGAACTTCTTTGCCATCTCTATCCATTACAAAGGATCTCTGCTCTAACGTGACACTTCCTACGGCTCACATGGTCCCTCTGAGCCCGGGAAAAAGCTGAATGACGTAATTCAAAGCCCTGGCTGAAACACACGAGCGCTTTTGCTAAGTGGTCTATCAGAGGACAAAGGGCTTAGGCTCGTGCACTGGCCACCCCCGTCTTTCTGTTTTTCCCTTTATTTGCCGAAACACAGATTCCCGGTCGGAATATTAACGCTTTTTTACGAGAAAAATGGCATAAAAATTGATTTTAAACAGCGCTTGACATGCTTCGAAGTACGGTAATGAAATATTTAGAAATCTTTTGTCACGAAATGCGCCATGCGCACGACCCTTATTTACCATTCGGATAGTGTCTAGAACGCACGAACAAAACGCCGCTATTTGGATATAACGATGGATTATTTTGGACCAAACCAACATTTGTTATTGAAGTAGAAGTCCTGGGAGTGCATTCTGACGAAGAACAGGAAAGGTAATCAAACTTTTCTAATAGTAAATCTGATATTGGTGAGTGCTAAACTTGGTGGGTGTCTAAATAGCTAGCCCTGTGATGGCCGGGCTATCTACTGAGAATATTGTAAAATGTGCTTTCACCGAAAAGCTATTTTAAAATCGGACATATCGAGTGCATAGAGGAGTTCTGTATCTATAATTCTTAAAATAATTGTTATGTTTTTTGTGAACGTTTATCGTGAGTAATTTAGTAAATTCACCGGAGGTTTGCGGGGGGTATGCTAGTTCTGAACGTCACATGCTAATGTCAAAAGCTGGTTTTTGATATAAATATGAACTTGATTGAACAAAACATGCATGTATTGTATAACATAATGTCCTAGGTGTGTCATCTGATGAAGATCATCAAAGGTTAGTGCTGCATTTAGCTGTGGTTTTGTTTTTTGTGACATTATATGCTAGCTTGAAAAATGGGTGTCTGATTATTTCTGGCTGGGTACTCTGCTGACATAATCTAATGTTTTGCTTTCGCTGTAAAGCCTTTTTGAAATCGGACAGTGTGGTTAGATAAAGGAGAGTCTTGTCTTTAAAATGCTGTGAAATAGTCATATGTTTGAAAATGGAAGTTTTTGTATTTTTGAGGAATTTGTAATTCGCGCCACGCCTATCATTGGATATTGGAGCAGGTGTTCCGCTAGTGGAACGTCTAGATGTAAGAGGTTAACCTGTCTGGGCTAGGGGGCAGTATTTTCACGGCCGGATAAAAAAGGTACCCAATTTAAACAGGTTACTACTCTGGCCCAGAAACTAGAATATGCATATATTAGTAGATTATGATAGAAAACACTCTGATGTTTCTAAAACTGTTTGAATGGTATCTGTGAGTATAACAGAACTCATATGGCAGGCAAAAACCTGAGAGAAAGTCAACCAGGAAGTGGAGGATCTGAGAATTGTAGTTCTTCTTTCTAGTCCCTTTCGAAACTACAGTATCTGTGGGGTTACGCTGCACTTCCTAAGGCTTCCATTGGCTGTCAAAAGCCTTCAGAAAGTGGTTTGAGCATTCTCCTGTCACTGGGCAGATAATACGAGCTCAGTTTCTGAGTGGACTGCCTGGCAACAAAGGGATTGGATATGCTCGATCCCGCGAGCGCACCCCTCCTTCTTTTTCTCCTTGAATGAATACGCTATTGTCCGGTTGGAATATTATCACAATTTTACGTTAAAAATACCATAAAGATTGATTTTAAACAGCGTTTGACATGCTTCTAAGTACGGTAATGGAACATTTTGACTTTTCGTCTCTGGTACCACACTCGCGCGTTATGCCTTTGGATAGTGCTCTGAACGCACGAACAAAACGGAGGTATTTGGACATAAATATGGAGTATTTCGAACAAAAACAACATTTCTTGTGGAAGTAGCAGTCCTGGGAGTGCATTCTGACGAAGATCAGCAAAGGTAAGACAATATTTCTAGTACTAATTCTGAGTTTAGGTTGCCCCGAACTTGGCAGGTGTCTGTATGGCTCTCTGTGATGACTGAGCTATGTACTCAGAATATTGAAAAATGTGCTTTCTCCGTAAAGCTATTTTAAAATCTGACAAAGCGGTTGCATCCAGGAGTAGTCTATCTATAATTCTTTAAATAATTGTTATATATTTTGTCAACGTTTATGATGAATATTTTAGTAAATTGATGTGCACATTCTCTGAACATCATGCGCCAATGTAAAATGCTGTTTTTGGATATAAATATGAACTTTATCGAACAAAACATACATGTATTGTGTAACATAATGTCCTAGGAGTGTCATCTGATGAAGATCGTCAAAGGTTAGTGCTTCATTTAGCTGTGTTTTGGGTTTTATTGACACATGTACTTGCTTGGAAAATGGCTGTGTGATTATTTTTGTCTATGTACTCTCCTAACATAATCTAATGTTTTGCTTTCGCTGTAAAGCCTTTTTTTAAATCGGACAATGTGGTTACATCAAGGAGAAGTGTATCTTTAAAATGGTGTAAAATAGTTGCATGTTTGAGAAAGTTGAATTATGACATTTTGTTGTTTTTGAATTTGCCGCCCTGATATTTCACTGGCTGTGTCCCGCAGGTATCCCATAGAAATTAAATCATCCCCCGTTTGGCGAAGTTGGCTGTCTTTGTTAGGAAGAAATGGTCTTCACACAGTTCGCAATGAGTCAGGTGGCCCAAACTGCTGCATATACCATGACTCAATTTCCCTAGTTAAAAGAAATTCATGTTAGCAGGCAATATTAACTAAATATGCAGGTTTAAAAAAATATATACTTGTGTATTGATTTTACGAAAGGCGTTGATGTTTATGGTTAGGTACACATTGGTGCAAAGACAGTCCTTTTTTTCGCGAATGCGCTTGTTAAATCACCCGTTTGGCGAAGTAGGCTGTGATTCAATGATAAATTAACAGGCACGGCATCGATTATATGCAACGCAGGACAAGCTAGATAAACTAGTAATATCATCAACCATGTGTAGTTAACTAGCGATTAAGTTAAGATTGATAGTTTTTTATAAGATAAGTTTAATGCTAGCTAGCACCTTACCTTGGCTCCTTGCTGCACTCGCATAACAGGTAGTCAGCCTGCCACGCAGTCTCCTCGTGGAGTGCAATGTAATCGGCCACAATCGGTGTCCAAAAATGCCGATTACCGATTGTTATGAAAACTTGAAAACGGCCCTAATTAATCGGCCAGGCTCGGAAGGCGAAGGTCGGCCCTAATAGACAGGTGTGTGCCCTTCAAATCACGTCCAATCATTTGAATTTACCACAGGTGGAATCCAATCAAGTTGTAGAAACATCTCAAGGATGATCAATGGAAACAGGATGCACCTGAGCTCAATTTCAAGTCTCATAGCAAAGGGTCTAAATACTTATGTAAGTTAATTCCGGTTTAGATTTTTAATATATTTGCAAACATTTCTAAAAACTTGTTTTTGCTTTGTCATTATGGGGTATTTTGTGTAGATTCATGAAAAAAAAATGTTTTTAATCAATTTTAGAATAAGGCTGTAACGTAACAAAATCTGAAAAAAGGGAAGGGGTCTGAATACTTTCCGAATGCACTGAATTTTGTATTATCTATTATAGACCTGTTTCGGTTAGTGATCATGTATATGACACTTGGTCTTAAATCAGTCTCGCTTTAGGTGGTCTTAAACACTGCTATCTGCACTGACTCGAGATCAAAGCAAGCCTAGCTGCGTTTGTACATTTGTTGATAATATTTACCCAGTTATAGCAAATTTTTGGTCAGCAATGAAAATCCTGGAAAAGCCAAGGTGTGTATATCACCTGCGCGTTTGCGCCAGTGGTCCATTGCCGGGGGGGGGGGGGGTTAATGACATTGTCATGTCCGATTTCCTAAATTGACTCCACTGGCACTCGTGTATAACCGCAAACACGCAGTTGATGAAACAAATGCTCCATACTCCGGTTGTAAAACTGTCTCTCAAGTGCTCAAAATTGGCTAGGATTCTCCTCTATTCAATACTGGCCATGTAATTCTGACAAAGTAAAAAAATATATTATTACAATAGCCTAATTGACAAGTAACTCCTATGCTGTCAAGATCTCCTGTGAACACTTAATATTTTAACCTTACAAATAGATAAACATCTTAGTTAGCTACCTTAGCCATTTGATCCCTGGTTCATTGAATGAGGGAATTATTTTATAAAGACATAAAAAGTATTTGGTTGTAATTGTAATGTTGCAGGGAGACCAACCCTCTTCCCGGAGAGTCCAGGAGAGCTACTTGATATGCAGGAGTTTGCTCCAGCTGTGCTCAAACCCCTCACATTGTAAAACGTGTGTATGAGCAGGGTTGGATAAAAAGCATGCAAACAAGGAAACATTTGTTCCAAGGATAAGGCAAAGCTCATTTTCCAGTTTATAAGAGTTTTATTCAAGCAATTGCCAGGAAGTTCCCTCTCAGGATAAAGCTAAATCTTTATTTACACTTCATCTACACAAAGAGCTGTTTACCCCACAAAGAGGGAGGTAAGCTTACAAAAGAGATAAGGGGGTAATTGGCTCCATTCCCTTAGAAGAATAGTAAAAACAAGAACAGGTTCTAACCAGTTCTCACAGACTGTGTCTCTAAGATCAGTGTGCAAAGGAACGAGGTATTTGAGATAAGTATATGAAGGCAGGATAATGTGACTAGGAGAGATAATATGAAAAGTAAAATAAAGAACAATGTAGCAGCAACCAATGATGAGTGTAAAAGTGTGTGTGTATGAGTGTGCGTGTGTTGTGACGGTACGCGTATGTGTGTGTGTTTACAGTGCCTTTGGAAAGTATTTAGACCCCTTTACTTTTTCCAGATGTAGTGTAGTGTATGAGAATGTGTGAGGGTTTTGTGTGTAAGTGAGTGTACAGTCGTAGCCAAAAGTTTTGAGAATGACACAAATATTCATTTTCACAAAGTCTGCTGCCTCAGTTTGTATGATGGCAATTTGCATATACTCCAGAATGTTATGAAGAGTGATCAGATGAATTGCAATTCATTGCAAAGTCCCTCTTTGCCATGCAAATGAACTGAATCCCCAAGCTGGTTTTTGATATAAATATGAACTTGATTGAACAAAACATGCATGTATTGTATAACATAATGTCCTAGGGTTGTCATCTGATGAAGATCATCAAAGGTTAGTGCTACATTTAGCTGTGGTTTGGGTTTATGTGACATTATATGCTAGCTTGAAAAATGGGTGTCTGATTATTTCTGGCTGGGTACTCTGCTGACATAATCTAATGTTTTGCTTTCGTTGTAAAGCCTTTTTGAAATCGGACAGTGTGGTTAGATTAACGAGAGTCTTATCTTTAAAATTGTGTAAAATAGTCATATTTTTGAAAAATTGGAGTAATAGCATATCTAAGGTATTTGAATAACGCGCCACAGGATTCAACTGGCTGTTGAGCGTCCCACCTAGCCCATAGAGGTTAACTCACAACCTTTCTTTCTCGCTCGAAGCAACGCCCACCTCTACTAGTGCCCCGTCTAATCCAATGTTGTGCTTATATGCAAATACAAAAGGCCGCATCCTACCCAATCACATTAATCCAAATATCCTCTGTGGAACCCTGGGAAAAGCGGGCAGAAAGACACAAAGATTTGACCGCAGTTCAACTGAACTTACTTAATATGGTTTGACGAGTGAACAGAACAGTACCTATTCATTCTCCCCGCAACTAGCACAAAACCAATGTGCCTGATATGCAGCGAGTCCGTAGCTCTCGTGAAAAGTGCCAATGTTAAGCGCCATTATAACACCAGGCATAGTCAATTCGACGTATCCCCTGAACACGGAGGTGAGAACAATCAAGATGAACCAACTCAAATCCCAATATGAGAGTTCCACCAATATGAGAGTTCCATCCTTGTCAATTCCCTGACAGCCCAACAACGTGCAATGGAGTGTTTACTGAGGATAGCCTGGGTTTTGGGAAAACACAAAAAAACATTTTCAGACGATGAGATGGTAAAATAATGCACGTGTGAAGTTGCTGACACCTTGCTAGAAGGTAAACAAAAAAGATGAGCTCAGGGAAAAGATCAAACCGATCCCACAGCAATGAGGACAACTGAAATATTAGCTGAAGATTTACCTTCACAAATTGATGAGGCCATTGAGAATGCACCATGCATTTCATTAGCTGTGGATAAATCAACAGATAACACTGATAATGCCCAGCTTCTGGTGTTTGTCAGGTTTTATAACGAAACCAAGAAGGAATTCTGTGAGGAGCTGTTGGGCTTAGCACATCTAGAAGCATGCACATGGTGAGAGGATATCCATGAGGCCATCAAAGGGATGCAGACAAAAAGGGGGATAGATCTGAAGTCAGGGGTCTCAATCAGCACAGATGGAGCTCCAGCCATGATGGGAAGAGGGAGGGGCCTGGTTTCACGTTTGAAAGAGGACCACCCTGACCTGACATCATATCACTGCATCATCCATCAATCTGTCCTGTGTGCCAGTCTGGGAAAAGAGTATTCTGAGGTCATGACAGCAATGATGAAACTGATCAACTTTTTGAGAGCAACTTCATCCCTACAACACCGCCATTCTGACAGAGACCAATGCCAGTTGATGACTTACTACTGCACAACAATGTCAGATGGCTCAGCAAAGGCAGGGTTTTTGAATGCTTTTGGGCCATTCAGGAATAAATCAAAGCTTTCTTATCAGAGCAAGTGTGAAATGGCAACTAAGTTTTCTGAGTTTTTGGAAGATGAGGAGAAGATGGAAACAGTTGCATTTTTGACAGACATTACATCACACCTTAATCAACTGAATGTTAAGCTGCAGGGACGGGACAATACAGTGTGTGATATGATAACAGCAGTCCGAGCTTTCCAGAAGAAATTGGAGCTTTTCAAGAATGATCTCCAAGGAGAACTTGTCCACTTCCCCAGTCTTCTAAGATGTTCTGAGATGTTCCCAACCATGTTGATTTCATCCAGAAGTTGATGGATAACTTTAAGGCTCGCTTTGATGACTTCACTGTTGGAGGAGAACTGCTGCTGCTCATCCAGAATCCCTTCTTGGTCACAAAGAAGCTAAAAGAAAATCTTCAGATGGGTAGGTATTACATCACTGCAAATGGGGTTGACTGAGCTGCAAGAAAATGTGGCTTTGAAGGAGCAGGCTGGTGATTGTGACCCTGTCACCTTCTGGGGAAAGATGGTGCCTGAAATTGATGTTCCTGTTCTCAAGAAACCGGCACTATACATCCTGACCATGTTTGGCTTCACATACAGCTGTGAATCAGCCTTCTCCACAATGAACTTTATTAAAAACAAATACCGCACCAGGCTCACCAATGAACGCCTGCACCAGTGTCTCTCACACAACTTGTGCCAAAGTTCAAAGCATTGGCAGGAGACAGAAAGTGTAATTTCTCTCATTAATGCAGGGCAATGCCCAGAGTGACTTTTATACGTGATTATAAACTCGGTGGTCCAAGCCCTGAATATTGATTGGCTGACAGCCGTGGTATATCAGACAGTATACCATGGGTATGACAAAGCATGCATTTTTACTAGAGGTCGACCGATTAAATCGTGCCGATTAATTAGGGCCGATTTCAAGTTTTCATAACAATCGTTAATCTGCATTTTTGGACACCGATTATGGCGGATTAAATTGCACTCCGCGAGGAGACTGGTGGCAGGCTGACCACCTGTTACGCGAGTGCAGCAAGGAGCCAAGGTAAGTTGCTAGCTAGCATTAAACTTATCTTATAAAAAACAATCAATCTTAACATAATCACTAGTTAACTACACATGGTTGATGGTATTACTAGTTTATCTAGCTTGTCCTGCGTTGCATATAATCAATGCGGTGCCTGTTAATTTATCATTGAATCACAGCCTACTACGCCAAACGGGTGATGATTTAACAAGCACATTCACGAAAATAGCACTGTCGTTGCATCAATGTGTACCTAACCATAAACATCAATGCCTTTCAAAAATCTATTTTTTTAACCTGCATATTTGTTAATATTGCCCGCTAACATGAATTTGTTTTAACTAGGGAAATTGTGTCACTTCTCTTGCGATCTGTGCAAGCAGAGTCAGGGTATATGCATGCGAACTGTGTGAAGACCATTTCTTCCTAACAATGACCGTAATTAATTTGCCAGAATTTTACATAATTATGACATAACATTGAAGGTTGTGCAATGTAACAGCAATATTTAGACTTATGGATATCACCCGTTTGATAAAATACGGAACGGTTCCATATTTCACTGAAAGAATAAACATTTTGTTTTTGAAATGATAGGTCATTAATATGGTCAAATCCAGAAACTAAGGCTCGTATTTCTGTGTGTTAATTATATTATAATTAAGTCTATGATTTGATATTTGATAGAGCAGTCTGACTGAGCGGTGGTAGGCAGCTGCAGGCTCGTAAGCATTCATTCAAACAGCACTTTCCTGCGTTTGCCAGCAGCTCTTCGCTGTGCTTCAAGCATTGCGCTGTTTATGACTTCAAGCCTATCAACTCCCGAGATTAGGCTGGCAATACTATTGTGCCTATAAGAACATCCAATTGTCAAAGGTATATGAAATACAAATGGTATAGAGAGAAATAGTCCTATAATAACTACAACCTAAAACTTCTTAACTGGGAATATTGAAGACTCATGTTAAAATGAACCACCAGCTTTCATATGTTGTCATGTTCTGAGCAAGGAACTTAAACGTTTGCTTTTTTTACATGTGTAACCGATGTGAAATGGCTAGTTAGTTAGCGGTGGTGCACGCTAATAGCATTTCAATCAGTGACGTCACTCGCTCTGAGACTTGAAGTAGGGTTTCCCCTTGCGTTGCGAGGCCCGCGGCTTTTGTGGCGCGATGGGTAACGATCCTTCGTGGGGTGTCAGTTGTTGATGTGTGCAAGGGTCCCTGGTTCGAGCCCAGGTTGGGGCGAAGAGAGGGACGGAACCTACACTGTTACACATGGCACATATTGTACTTTTACTTTCTTCTCCAACACTGTATTTTTGCATTATTTAAACCAAATTGAACATGTTTCATTATTTATTTTAGACTAAATTGATTTTATTTATGTATTATACTAGGTTAAAATAAGTGTTCATTCAGTATTGTTGTAATTGTCATCATTACATACATATATATAAATACATAAATAAATAATCGTCCGATTAATCGGTATCACCTTTTTTTTGGTCCTCCAATAATCGGTATCGGTGTTGAAAAATCATAAACAGTCGACCTCTAATTTTTACACCTTTAATTACATTGGTAACCAGTTTATACTAGCAATAAGGCACCTCAGAGGTTTGTGGTATATGGCCAATATACCACGGCTAAGGGCTGTATCCAGGCACTCTGCACTGTGTCGATCTGAAGTGCTATTATTGCTTAATTATTGCATGGCCCACAGTGACGTTCTGTGCATTCAGATGATTATTTAGGTTAAACTGTTTTGTTCTCCAGAAAACATGCACTTGATAATTTTTTGGGTTTAATTGAAGGCCCATGTACAATGGTTCACAGTGAACTTTTTGCATAGATAAATATGCAACCACTTTTCATCTTCAGCCATGTTGATGCAATATTGCACATGTTTACATTCGAAATAAGTTGTAATTAATTCACATTTTAGTGTCATTTAACGTACATTTTATATAACAACATGTTTCCTAAGTCATAGACGACTATGTTTGTTACTACGCTGTACTACAGCGCCGATAAAGGACGATATCCATCCGGACCTTTGCCACCTAGGAAATATGTGTCACTGGACCTTCTCAAATAGTAGTTGAGTATCCCTGCTGTATCCTGTGCACGTGACCAATATTTCGATTTTTTTTTCACTGCCCACCTCACTCACCCCTAAACTGTAAAGTTGTTCCTCATATATACCCCACAGCCTCCTGATTTTGATAAGGATATTAGCTATTGTTACTGTAATATGTTGGTGGTTAGTTACAACCTGGAGGGGCTGCAGACGGGACTGGTGCAGTAGAAGTCAGTGAATCTCAGTCCGTCGGCCGCCAAGCGGTCCAGGTTGGGGGTGAGCGAGGTTGGATGCCCGTAGCATCCTAGGTCGCCGAACCCCAGGTCGTCCGCGAACAGGAGGATGAAATTCGAGGGAGGGGAGCCCGAGCAGCTCGTAACAAGCAGGTACAGTAAGGTGGTGAGAGATAGAAAATGGCCCATTCTGACTGACTGTTGCAACAAGCAGAAGTTAGTCATGAAAAGGAAAAGTGCTTAACGTTAGCTATCGATCTAGCTACTTCGCTTTAAAAAAGTATTCAAGGTCGATGCCTAACGATTTCACAAAATTGCTCTACGTGTTCACTTATTCTCCAATGTTATGTAATATTCCCTATATCGTTGAGAAATAGCTGCGAGAGTTTACTACACAACTGACGCAACGTAAAAGTCATGTGATTACCGAGACACAGTTGGCGCATTTGAATGTCGTCAGCAGTGTTTTGTAAATGAAAAAGTCCGTGGTCTACCACAAGGGGTCACTATATCACTATGTTTTGCCTGGCCATGGCAGGTTTCCCCATCACCCCATCCGACTCTCTAAGTTTGCTTTGAAGATTCTTACCTTGAGTCATTAAACTCCTGTCAACTGGTCTATGTGACACCGACTGCCTGCCTTGTCTTGGTCATGCTCACGGTATGATGGGTGGCCAACCCTCTTCCAGGAGAGTTACTGGTTATAACTTCAAGACCTAAAAACAGGCTTTTGTTCCAGGCCTAGGCCTGGCCTACTCTATCACACCCAAATCAGCTGACTATTAGAATCAGATGTGTTTAGAGCAGGGATGGAGCAAACTCCTGTATCGTTCTCTAGGATAAGAGTTGGCCATGTGCCGGCTTTTCTTCTTCGATGGGTTTTAAACGGCGGTTGGCATCCAATGTTAATGGCCATTACCTCCACGAGCTGGACGGGGTATTAAATAAGAAATTAAAAAAATATATATTACAGTAAAATGATATCATACAAAATAAAACAATCACAGTCCGCTCCAAAATACATCCCTACACAGGCTCAGGGACCTGTGGTGGGGTTACATTCACCGACTGGATTTCCTGCACCGCCTCAGCTGTAAAATATGTTCAGCGGCATTCAATGATTCAAATTTTTTTAGACTTCTTCTCCGCTTGTGCTGTACAGTTTATGACCATTACAATAAATAACACAAAGTCCACCTTTTTAACATGTAGCATTTCACTGTCCTTCGGTTGATGAGAAACCTTCACTGGTCTTGGTGGCTCCTCTACCGTTGCTTCTTCCCCGCTACTCATTCCTACCAATCTTCTCACCGCCTCCAGATAGGAGACATGCTGGATACTCCTTACCCTTGCCACCTCATTCTCCTTCACCAGGGCACTCCAAGAGTTCAGGAGCATGTTTACCTCCACAGTTGCAGAATTTCCCTTCATCTGGCATACAATATTGTTCCCTTCTGCACACACTTGACACATGACCAAATATTTTACATTCATGACACTGAAGGGGCTTGTGCACAGAAGCTCTTACAGGGCATCTCATGAATCCTAACTTTATATGAGAAGGGAGAGACTCATCAAAAAACAGTAGCTTGGATGAAGTGAACTTCTTTTCTCCATCTACTGTTACCATGCAGGTCAATTGACGTGCACCAACCACTCCATCGATTCTTCAGTTAAATCCTCTGCCTTTATTTCTTGCACCACCCCAGAAATAACCCCCTTTAAAATCCATGCAGTAAACATTCCACTCCGATATCTTTTTGAGTCTTAACACACACTTTTTCTGCTCCGCAGACACACAAAAAATCTAAATAAGACCACTTCTTGTGACTCTCACCGACTCCACACTTTCTTCCAACACATTCCAGATTTTCCTGGAGACGTTAAACCGATTTCCCAAGTAGCATTCATTCAAAACCCTGACTCCGACCATAAACAAGTCTAGTGGTTTCCTATTTTCCCAACATAGCTTTACTTCTTTTGTTTCCCTTTTTCTTCGACGCTGTAATCCACTCATTCTCACTTTCTGTACTATTAGCTTCACTCGACTCATTAGCAGTGTCAAACAAAACCTCAGTTTCCGTCAACGAACGTCTACTTCACTTTTCTGCTGGCCACTAAATGGGTTGAGAGTTTTGGCTAACCTTGCAGGCTAATAGTGTTCCTTCAGTCCTATGTTCCCTCAGCCCTATGTTCCCTCAGTACCCACTGAACCAATTTCAATAACAATTGGCACAAATGCTTATTGTTCAAATCATTTGTATTATAATCAAATTTGGCCTTGTTTGGGGATGGGGATCACTAGAATTATACCCAATGTGCTTTGCAAGTGTTCATTTTCACATAACATTTGGTCAATTAGCAGATGTTTTTATCACACCATAATGGCGTCAGACTTCTGACACCAATGCAGTAAATTTTAGTTGATAGGGGGCCACAAAATGTTGAGCCGGTATATAAAAGTATTTAGTATTTTGAAATTGTGTAACTTACTCAAAACAACTCATTACATTATAGTTCAGGCCAGTGAGATAAAAATGACAACATTCTCAAAAGTAATTGAAATACGTATTTCAAAAATCTGTATCAGAAATACTACCCATCTTTGTTCCATCATGCAACAACAATGGATCAACTAACCAAAAGACGTACATCATGGGTGTCAACATATATGCTATGTAAGATATCTGTTTCCTGACTCCTGGTTTATAACATAGAACTGAGGGAACATAGAACTGAGGGAACTTATAAGGCTGAGGGAACATATGGCTGAGTGAGGGAACATAGGGCTGAGGGAACAGGTCTGAGGAACATAGGGCTGACGGAACATAGGTCTGAGTGAACGTAGGGCTGTGGGAACATATGTAGGTTGAGGGACTATAGGGCCCAGGGAACATAGGGCTGAGGGAACATAAGGCCCAGGGAACATAGGGCCCAGAGAACATAGGGCTGTGGGAAGTGAGGGAACATAGGGCCCAGGGAACATAGGGCTGAGGGAACATATGTAGGTTGAGGGACTATAGGGCCCAGGGAACATAGGGCTGAGGGAACATAAGGCCCAGGGAACATAGGGCCCAGAGAACATAGGACTGTGGGAAGTGAGGGAACATAGGGCCCAGGAACATAGGGCTGAGGGAACATAGGGAACATGGGGCTGAGGGAACATAAGGAACACAGGGCCCAGGTAACATAGGGCTGAGGAAACATAGGGCTCAAGAAACATAGGGCTGAGTCAACGTAGGGCTGTGGGAACATACGTAG
Source organism: Salmo salar (assembly GCF_965601325.2). Taxonomy (NCBI): domain Eukaryota; kingdom Metazoa; phylum Chordata; class Actinopteri; order Salmoniformes; family Salmonidae; genus Salmo; species Salmo salar. The sequence goes on from NC_138300.1 coordinate 97,140,056, forward strand.
GTTGAGGGAATATAGGGCCAAGGGAACATAGGGCCCAGGGAACATAGGGCTGTGGGAACTGGAGGAACATAGGGCTGAGGGAACATAGGGCCCGGGGAACATAGGGCTGAGGGAACATAGGGCTGTGGAACTGAGGGAACATAGGCCACAGGGAACATAGGGCTGAGAGAACATAGAGCCCAGGGAACATAGGACTGAGGGAACATAGGGCCCAGAGAACATAGGGCTGTGGGAACTGAGGGAACATAGGGCTGAAGGAACATAGGGCTGGGGGAACATAGGGCCCGGGGAACATAGGTCCCAGAGAACATAGGGCTGTGGAACTGAGGGAACATAGGCCCCAGGGAACATAGGGCTGAGAGAACATAGGGCTGAGGGATCATAGGGCCCAGGGAACATACTGAAGGGCTGAAGGAACATAGACATGATCCCGTCATTGGGTATAGCCAAACCACTGTCCTCTGCAGCACCCTTGCACACACTTTGCCATTAATTCGACCTGACACCCAGTCAATGAACTTAACAGGAAGAGAAATATATTGCTGATTCAGTGGCCTGTGAGTCACCGGCTGAGACAAGAGAACGTCAAGGTTGATTTTCTAAAGTAAAGACGAGCCTGAGCCTCAGCACCCACCGGCCACCGGCTTGGTAGTTATTTGTTTATATATTCTTTCAGGGCCACGCTTCGCTGGTGTGGAGAGGGAGGGAGTGCACTACCTGCATTTGAATGAAGTGTGTGGTGTGTGTGTGTGTGTGTGTGTGTGTGTGTGTGTGTGTGTGTGTGTGTGTGTGTGTGTGTGTGTGTGTGTGTGTGTGTGTGTGTGTGTGTGTGTGTGTGTGTGTGTGTGTGTGTGTGTGTGTGTGTGTGTGAGAGAGAGAGAGAGAGTGATAGCGTACGCTATCTGTCGCGCTAGATGACTTCCCTATGATAACAGGTTGACTGATGTTATTTTTTATTGCCGGGTAAAAAACGTCTGAGGCTAAGCAGAGAATAAAGGTATTCTATTCTAATGTTTCCTGGCTGAATTGTATCCTACATGCACAGATTTCCTCACTCAGCAGTCTCAGGACAGTGCTACGCAATGTAAGAAATATGTCAAACTGGAATGATATTAAAGTGATGTGGGCTGCTGCTAAAACAAATCTAAGAATGTATTTTTTTAACTGGTCTTTTTTATTATGCAGGAGTTCCACCTTTGTGTAGCCAGTACCATGCCTTAATTAGATAATGTGTATGTGCGTGTGGTGTGTGTGTGTAGTTGTCAGTTAGCCTGCCTGCTGCCCAGCACCAGTGTTGTGCCTTAGGGACTCGTTGCTGTGGCACCAGCTGATTTGATTTACCATTCACTTTCACTTCTCTCTGCAGGACTGGCCTACATGTACATTCAGATCACTGTGTGTATGTGCATTGCATGAGCTTACACTGGCTCAGGAGGGAGGGAGAGAGAGAGAAAGAGGGAGAGAAGCAGAGAGAGGGAGGGAGAGGGTGGTCTGAGAGCGAGAACAGATGAAAAAAGACTGATGCTTTTAAAGGGTTCCTCCATGCCCCTTTGTGTCATTTTATCACCTGCTCTCTGGCCTCCTCTCTCTCTCTCTCTTCCCTCTCTCTCTCTCTCTCTTCCCTCTGTCACTTATGTATCACACTGAGGCTATTACTTCCATCTCTGGATGGAAGTGGGAAGAGGGAAGTGGGAAGATGTTTGCGTGCCTGTAATGTTAAGTCCTATGATCCTGACATACTTAATAATGCTGCAGAAAATATTGGAAGGGTCTGATAAAGGAAGAGGGGAAGGAAAAGGGAAGAGGGATGGCAGTCAGACTCTCTCTCCTTCTCACTCTGCTGTGCTGAAGGATAGAGAAGCCTGTTGCATTATGGAGCATCTGTGTTGAGTTTTCCCTTTCTTCTCTGTCGCTCTTTTTCTCTCTGTCTCCCTCTCATTCTTTCCTTCTCGCTTCCTATCTTCCTCTCTTTCTCTCCGTGTGTGTGTGTGTCTTCCTCATCTGGTTTTGAGGGTTCAGCAGAAGATGTGCTGTGCTGACCCAGTTCCCAGCCGTGTGTGTGTGTGTGTGTGCGTGTGTGTGTATTGAGGTTTAAAGACTCATAGGGCTCAGGGGATGAAGCCAGACTAGACTCTTATCAGTACCTGCGCAGTGCCTACCTACACACACGCACACACATACACGCCCGCACGTATGTGACAGGAGGGGGGTGTGCTGCCATGAGACAGCATCTGTTTTCATGACCTTATGGGGAGACAGGGAGAAAGAGGAGACAAGGGAGAGGGAGCTGCAGAGGTGTAGCACACATTTCAACACCCCGAGAACCACTAGAAAATGAATCCTGCCATCTAAACTCCCTCAGGACACAGTAGAGATGGATGAGATGAGAGAGGGATGGATAAAAATTTGACTTAATCTCTAGACTGCTCTCTCACGCTCTCTCTCTCTCTGTGTCTGTCTGTCTGTCTGTCTGTCTGTCTGTCTGTCTGTCTGTCTGTCTGTCTGTCTGTCTGTCTGTCTGTCTGTCTGTCTGTCTGTCTGTCTGTCTGTCTGTCTGTCTGTCTGTCTGTGATTCTGTCTGTCTCTCTCTCTCACTCTCTCTGTCTCTCTCACTCTCTCTCTCTCTGTGTCTCTCTCTGTGTCTCTCTGTGTGTCTCTCTCTCACTCTCTCTCACTCTCACTCTCTCTCTCTCTCTCTCTCTCACTCTCTCTCTCTCTCTCTCTCTCTCTCTCACTCCCTCTCTCTCTCTCTCACTGTGGGGTTGCAGAAGAAGTGTTGTGTTTTTTTAAATTATACACTATGGTGCCAGTGCTCATGTCTTTTCCCAGTGCAATCAAGCCGTCAATCAGTGTACAGGACTTATAATAGAGCTTATAATAACTGTCTGTGTACAGTACCTAAATATACAGATATTCAGTAGTGGAGGAACAGGAGTGACTGAGCTCGTCACAGACTGTTTCCCAAGTGGGCAGTAGAGGTCGCCACTTGATCAAACCATAGGACGTTCTCTGCCTATAAGTCTTATGGGACTGATCTTCACTTCTGCTTTCATTTCAGCACCACTGCTTGAGAGGGCCATGGCAGGTGCTGTCAATAGACCTGACTGCTCCAGCACTGCTACTAATAAAATCCATAGAGATCCTATATATTATGTCATTCTATGATAAAATATATAATGTTCATCAATACAGCCTTCAAGCTTCTACTTAAACCAAATAGAATGGTCATGTCTGTCCAATCAGATTACCGCTCTTAACCACTGCCGCCCGTCAATGAAGTCCACATGCGAGATTGTTTGTGAGCGGAAATTTGATTGGATGTAGGGACCCAAGACAAATCCCTACATGGATATACTGTATATCTGATTAAATTATTAAATACATGGTTGTATTTATAAAGAACATGCAGCAGGACACACCATTATGTAAGGGATTAATCAACGAGGGGCTATGCATTTTATTGAAAATAAGGAACGACATGGAAGGTGTGTTCCACGACGCACTAGCTGACTGAGATGTCTTATTTAAAATACTCTGTATGTTGCTCTAATGTCCTTCAAAACAACTTCTTACATGTTCTATGTTTGAGCTGCTTTTGAAAGCAAAAGTCAAATTCAAAACATTATTGACATTGTTGAATTAGATCTAGTAAACTTGCTAGCTACTTCGGTGGATGTTGAACACATTTCTACCGTCAAATGAACACATTTTTTATTATAGCCATGGTATTAAATTGATAATCAACTTGGGGCTCTATGCGTTCTCTGGAAAATAATGCAACTCTGTGGAAGGTCAATACCACTCCACTAGCGTGTCCTTGATTATCCTTTACAAAATGACTAATATAGTGGCAGTAACCCATGTGCTAACTTCTTTATTGAGAAACAATGTGCTTACATGACTCCATTGCCAGTTACCAAGGCAATGGAGTCATGTAAGCACATTGTTTCTCAATAAAGAAGTTATCAGCAAAGTCATGTTTTATTTAACTAAGATACTATGTATATTGCTCTAATGTCCTTCAAACTACATGTAGACCTACTCACCACTGGGCTGGTTGGGTCAAACCTTATCCCAAACAGCCTGACAAAACAGCAATAACAGCCCAAAGAACAACAGTAGGGCAGAGACAGTGTTTTGCTGTATCTATTCACTATGGGTTTTCCAGAGTTTGGTTGAGACCCATCTCCCAGCCCCACTAGATGTACTCACAGCAGGATTCATCATTCCCAATTTGTGACACACGTAAGAGAGAAACCTACAGACCAAGTATAGACCATACAGTATATTGTGTTCCCTACAGGTTATAGAAAAGAGCAGAAGCGCTGAACTCTCCGTTCAGAACCAAGTCTTACCTACAGTAGGGGGGAAAAGTATTTGATTCCATGCTGATTTTGTACGTTTGCCCACTGACAAAGAAAGGATCAGTCTATAATTTTAATGGTAGGTTTATTTGAACAGTGAGAGACAGAATAACAACAAAAATATCCAGAAAAACGCATTTCAAAAATGTTATAAATTGATTTGAATTTTAATGAGGGAAATAAGTATTTGACCCCTTCTCAATCAGAAAGATTTCTGGCTCCCAGGTGTCTTTTATACAGGTAACGAGCTGAGATTAGGAGCACACTCTTAAAGGGAGTGCTCCTAACCGCAGCGTGTTACCTGTAAAAAAGACACCTGTCCACAGAAGCAATCAATCAATCAGATTCCAAACTCTCCACCATGGCCAAGACCAAAGAGCTCTCCAAGGATGTCAGGGACAAGATTGTAGAGCTACACAAGGCTGGAATGGGCTACAAGACCATCGCCAAGCAGCTTGGTGAGAAGGTAACAAGATTTAGTGTGATTATTCGCAAATGGAAGAAACTCAAAAGAACTGTCAATATCTCTCGGCCTGGGGCTCCATGCAAGATCTCACCTCGTGGAGTTGCAATGATCATGAGAACGGTGAGGAATCAGCCCAGAACTACACGGGAGGATCTTGTCAATGATCTCAAGGCAGCTGGGACCATAGTCACCAAGAAAACAATTGGTAACACACTACGCCGTGAAGGACTGAAATCCTGCAGCGCCCGCTAGGTCCCCCTGCTCAAGAATACATATACATGCCCGTCTACATATACATGCCCGTCTAAATCTAAAGATTTAGATGCACTATTGTAAAGTGGTTGTTCCACTAGATATTATAAGGTGAATGCACCAATTTGTAAGTCGCTCTGGATAAGAGCGTCTGCTAAATGACTTAAATGTAAATGTCTGAAGTTTGCCAATGAACATCTGAGTGACTCAGAGGACAACTGGTGAAAGTGTTGTGGTCAGATGAGACCAAAATGGAGCTCTTTGACATCAACTCAACTCGCCGTGTTTGGAGGAGGAGGAATGCTGCCTATGACCCCAAGAACACCATCTCCACCGTCAAACATGGAGGTGGAAACATTATGCTTTGGGGGTGTTTTTCTGCTAAGGGGACAGGACAACTTCACCGCATCAAAGGGACGATGGACGGGGCCATGTACCGTCAAATCTTGGGTGAAAACCTCCTTCCCTCAGCCAGTGCATTGAAAATGGGTCGTGGATGGGTATTCCAGCATGACAATGACCCAAAACACACGGCCAAGGCAACAAAGGAGTGGCTCAAGAAGAAGCACATTAAGGTCCTGGAGTGGCCAAGCCAGTCTCCAGACCTTAATCCCATAGAAAATCTGTGGAGGGAGCTGAAGGTTCGAGTTGCCAAACGTCAGCCTCGAAACCTTAATGACTTGGAGAAGATCTGCAAAGAGGAGTGGGACAAAATCCCTCCTGAGATGTGTGCAAACCTGGTGGCCAACTACAAGAATCGTCTAACCTCTGTGATTGCCAACAAGGGTTTTGCCACCAAGTACTAAGTCATGTTTTGCAGAAGGGTCAAATACTTTTTTCCCTCATTAAAATGCAAATCATTTTATAACATTTTTGACATGCGTTTTTCTCTATTTTTTGTTGTTGTTATTCTGTCTCTCACTGTTCAAATAAACCTACCATTAAAATTATAGACTGATCATTTCTTTGTAAGTGGGCAAACGTATAAAATCAGCAGGGGATCAAATACTTTTTCCCCCCACTGTACAGGTTATGAAAAATGTGTTCTTTGAATGTTTTTCCAGTAGGTTTCCTCAAGGAGAAAGCCCCCCACTTATACATCAAAGATAATAAAACATAAACACTTTAGTAAATATTACAGTAATGTCCCATAAAACACTACAGTATACTACAGTCTGCAAAAACACTACAATAATTATTATAGTATATACTATTGTTTTGTTTTACTACAATAGTGAATACTATGGTAAAGTCAGCAAAAACACTACAGTGAATACTGTAATATTCCTACCAAAGTATACACTATAGTATTTTTTGTGTGGGGTTTCCTTACTCATGGCTACTTGGCTCAACTACTGAGCCAGTCCTCAGTACTGAGATGTATGAGTGACTCCCCAAGTCCAGCTCTGTCCTGTAATCTCATAAAACCTCACCGCCCCTTGGTGTGTGTGTGTGTGTGTGTGTGTGTGTGTGTGTGTGTGTGTGTGTGTGTGTGTGTGTGCGTGTGTGTGTGTGTGTGTGTGTGTGGTGCGTGTGTGTCTGTTTGGGGAGGGGGGGGGGCAATACTGAAATGGCTTATTTAAGATACTCTCGATGTTGCTCTTATGTCCTTCAAACAACATGTAGGCCTACTCACCTCTGGGCAGGTTGGGTAGGATTCAAACTTTATCCCAAACAGCCCAATGAACAACTAAAGGGAAATCATGATGGAAGCCAACAGTAATCCTTCAAAAGAGGGTGTATATATTCACTATGGGGTTTCCAGAGTTTGGCTGAGGCCCATCTCCCAGCCCCACTAGATGTACACACAGCAGGATTCAGGAAAGCTGCTTTTTGCCAGAACATTGGATTAATCTATTATGGACTGCAGTAATAGTGGTGTTGTATTCAGATATTTTCCATACATGCATGCTCTCCCAGTTTCTTCCTTCCATCATAATCCCTCAACAAACACGCAGTATCCCCATATAGCCCCATACACAATCTCCCCCACAGATGTAGGATCTTAATTTGAGCCAGCAACAGGAAATGTGAATTATTATGTGGATTATAATGAATGGAAATTTGTGTCTCGATTCAGGAAACTAGGCGTTTGTCGCAAGTCATGACTTCACAAGAGAGCTGTTTGAACGTAAACATTTTTTAAAATCAAAATGCGTTTTTTGGTAGAAATGCCTTCTCGATCATGTGAACTTTCATGTGCTTTACTATCAAACTTGTATGCCATCTGTAAATACGAATAAAAGTGTTAATTTAACGAGCCTAGTTGGTTTAGCCACAGAAAAAGGGGGCAACCTTCCCACTAGCCATGATTCGCTGAGATAATGAGTGGGCTAGACATGCCGAGAGATGAGTTTGGATTGGTCTGCCTATTGTCTACTGTCTATTGGAGCTGGTCAGTATGTCTAGGTAATTGTGTCAAACGCGGCTTTTTTTATGTATTGCGTAGTAAAATGGCATAAACCTAATGTCAAGTTAATGTGTACTGTTAGCTGGCAGGCTCGCTTGCTAATGTTATGTGTATGCTCTCCACTTTCTGGAGGACCTAAGGAGATGGAGAAAACACCAGTCTGGATTACATCTTCAAACTAAGGGCAACCATGCATGGCATTAGACAGGAGACGCGTCCAGCCATGATGTACACTGGTAAGATAGTCTAGCTAGCTACATTTTCAGATATTACACATTTCTAATTTTGACAGAAAGTGGTTTCATATCAAGTGTACTGTTAGCTAATTTTGACAAAGTATTTTCATTTCAAGTTAGTGTACTGTTAGATAGCTAGCTAATGTTAGCTGGCTGGCTCGCTAACTAACGTTACGTCATGCATTGGGATTCATTGTTTACCTAGCTAGATATGTATCTAGCTACATTTCTTAACAAAAGACTCTCGTCTTAGTGTGCCAGAGCGCAGAATAACTGATTGATTTGTGAACGCTCAACACCGGTTGAATATGTCTGGTGTCAGTAAACGTCTGCAACAAAGCGCAATTCAATTGTTGCCAGCAGCACTGTTACAGTCACCAACGCTCTGGATAACATAAAAATTGCCTAACCAGCTCTGCTAAGGGGAGTAAAATGGTCAGAGTGGGGTGTTCTCTCATTATGTGTCTGGAAGTAGCTAGCCAATGTAAGCCTGTTAGCTTTGGGTGCTTGACTGTCGTTGTGAGGTCAGAGCTTTCGGAACAACCCTACTTATTGCCCAGAGTGTCCAGTCTGCGTGCTGAACGCGAAACACTCTGAATTTAGGACGGACAATCTGACAGCACAGTTGCAGTCACCAACACTTTGGATAACATAACAGCCTAATCAGCTCTGCTAGGGCGAGTAATGTTCAGTGAGCTGTTCTCTCTCTCTTAGATGTCTGGAAGTAGCTGGCAGGTAATTACAGAACGCACAGATCAACCCTTAAAGAGATGGGTGGGGCTAAGGTTTAAGAGGGTGTGAACAATGCTGAATGGGTGGAGACAAAGAAGGGCTCTCCAATAGTAGTACCAAAACATTGAGAGACGGTTTTCTCAAAAGTTTTCTCAACTTTCAAAGCATAATTATTTTCCCATTGTTTCATCAAATGCAGTGTATGATTCACCATTTTGTAGGGTCTGAGTCTCTACTTTTATCCAATGTAAAAAAAAAATGAAATTCAAATGTTGCTACATAAGACCGAATCCAGGTGGTGAGTCACATTTGTGTAGGCGTTGATACATTTTTCATAAGGAATGTGGAAATTACAAACTTCAGAAGCCTTTAAAAACCTCAAATACATTACAAGTTTAAATGTCCTGCATTGCAGAAAAGTTATGCTGCAACAGGGTGATCAAATTAAGATCCTACATCTGTACTCTCACTGTTTACAGTGCTTTCAGAAAGTATTCACACCCCTTGACTTTTTCCACATTTTGTTGTGTTACAAAGGGGATTAAAATGTATTTGTCATTTTTTTTTGTCAACGATCTACACAGAATACTCTGTAATGTCATAGTGGACTAAAATGAATAAAAAATTAAACACTAATATATCTTGATTAGATAGGTATAACACTCCTGAGTCAATACATTTTATAATCACCTTTGGCAGTGCATAGCTGTCTTTCAGGGTACGTCTCCAAAGAGCTTTCCACACCTGGATTGTGCAACATTTGCCCATTTATTATTTTCAAAATTCTTCAAGCTCTGTCAAATTGCTTGTTGATCATTGCTAGAAAACCATTTTTAGGTCTTGCCATAGATTTTCAGTCAGATTTAAATCAAAATGGCCACTCAGGAACATTCACTGTCTTCTTGGTAAGCAACTCCAGTGTAGATTTGGCATTGTGTTTTAGGTTATTGTCCTGCTGAAAGGTGAATTAATCTCCCAGTGTCTGGTGGAAAGCAGACTGAACTAGGTTTTCCTCTAGGATTTTGCCTGTGCTTAGCTCCATTCCATTTATATTTTATCCCAAAACCTCCCCAGTCCTTAACGATTAAAAGTATACCCATAACATGATGCAGCCATCACCATTCTTGAAAATATGGAGAGTGGTACTTAGTAATGTGTTGTATTAGATTTGCCCCAAACAAAACACTTTGTATTCAGGACAAAAAGTTAATTGCTTTGCCACATTTATTGCGGTATTATTTTTGTGTTTTGTTGCAAACAGGATGCGTGTTTTGGAATATTTTTATTCTGTACAGGCTTCCTTCTTTTCACTTTACCAGTTAGATTAGTATTGTGGAGTAACTACAATGTTGTTGATCCATCCTCAGTTTTCTCTTATCACAGCCATTAAACTGTTTTAAAGTCACTATTGGCCTCATGGTGAAATCCCTGAGTGGTTTCCATCCTCTCTGGCAACTGAGCTAGGAAGGACGCCTGTATCTTTGTAGTGACTGGGTGCATTGATACACCATCCAAAATGTAATTAATAACTTCACCGTGCTCAAATGATATTCAATGTCAGTTTTTTTTTACATTATTATTGCACACAGAGTACATGCAACTTATGTGACTTGTTAAGCACATTTTTACTCCTGAACTCATTTAGGCTTGCCATAACAAAGAGGTTGAATACTTATTGACTCAAGACATTTCAGCTTTTCATGTTTTATTAATTTGTAAACATTTCTAAAAACATAATTCCACTTTGACATTATGGGGTATTGTGTGCAGGCCAGTGAGAAAAAAAATCAAAATGTTATCCATTTTAAATCCAGGCTGTAACACAACAAAATGTAAAAAAATTTCAAGAGGTGTGAATACTTTCTGAAGGCACTGTATACAGGCGTTACCATCCTCATGGCTACCTGTCTCAACTCCTGTGTGCTACACAGTTCTTGCCTGAGCCCGTCCTCAGTACTTTGATCTATGAGTGACTGTGACATGCCCCGTGTCCTCGAGTCCAGCTCTGCCCTGTAATCTTATAAAACCTCACTGCCCCTTAGTGTGTATGTGTGTGTGTGTCCGCGTGCATGTGGGCAAGTGTTTGTTTTTTAGAGAGAAGCAGTGAAGGGTGGGGAGATCTGTGTGTGTCCAACCCCTGCCAAGTAATCTTATAAACCACTCTGAGTGGCCCTCATGCAGCCTTTGTCCTGTCCACTAACCAGTCTGACCCCACAATTTGTTATTACCTGAACAAAACAGCTCTCTTAAAATGTGATTTGTCCTTTTCCTGGGCTCACCTCTTTCTCACCCACAGAGGTGGACACTGCCCAGAACCCCAGACACCTCCAGTGACACATATGCATCAGGTCCAGTTAGTAAAGGAGGATAGAGAGTGTGTGTAAAGCAAAATACAAAGAATGGATGAACAGACTAGTCAGAGGCTGCAACATGGCGTCCAGCTATTAAGTTGGCCAAAATGTTTCTGTGTGCCTGTGCAAGTAAACTGATCATGGCCTCACTGGTCACAACTTACACTAACTTACACAAGATACTGTGCAATGTTTTCACACCTTTTAGTTGTCTTTGTTGCGCAATACACACTGGAATAATGAGCAGAGTTGATTCAGACTTAATCTCTACATATATACAAACATCCGTGTAAATTGTTCATTGGACATGATTCAAACATTTCCCTGCAGCAGCACTCTAGATAATAGCTTCCCTTAATGTAGCTACATAAATGCTAATATCATCTCTAATAGTCATGAATAAACATATCCAAACACATGCTACATTGCTGTAATCTCACATTAGCAATTTACATAAGGTACATTCAATCAACCCGATATATTGGTTACACTGCATTAAGAAGATAGATCAGTGTTGCACTGCGTTTTGAGAAGCAGCAATGCTTTAGATTTTTATGCTACTGTACATTGAGTGTCATTGAGTCATCATGCTACGTTGGCCTTGTGTCCCGTTAGCATGCTACATTACCATTTGGAGATGAGATAAACCAGAGCAATTCATTTACTTTACAGAGATCAACTAATTTGTCTTTCTATAATATTTTGAGTGATAATGGGTTGCAGATGCTATGGTTTTCTATTGCAAGACTACAGGGAGGTATTGGTCTGAAATGAGATTATGTTATAAAAGATACCAGGAAGTAATCCTAAATATGGGAGCCAAATCTTCCCATGCTTTCATTCTGTGAGTGATCCACTTCTGTATGAGATCTCAACTGATCTTGACCTGCCTTTGGCCACGATAAGACCTCAGTGGGATACTTCAGGATTTTGGCAATGAGGCCCTTTATCTACTTCCCCAGAGACCGATGAACTTGTGGATGAAAATGTTATGATGCTAGCAGATACCCATAGACTTCCAGTCATTGAGCTAACGCTAGTTAGAATTGGCTCTCAAAACTACCTCTAACTTCCTTCATACTGGACACAGAGACATAAAAATGGTATCCACAAATTCATCGGACTCTGGGGAAGTAGATAAAAGGCATCGTTGCCAAAATCCCGAAATATCCCTTTAAAACTGTAAGTAACTCACAACGTCAGAATAGATTATTATTTTGGCTTTCTTACACGCTACAGGTTTAACCAAAGATATATCCTCATTGGGCAATTTCCATATTTATGGAAATGATGCTGTCAAAGTTAATAGTCATTTATTTACTTTTCAAAATGTTCAATGGGAAGCAGACCATTTTGTAATTTTTTTATCTTGATTTAACTAGGCAAGTCAGTTAAAAACAAATTCTTATTTACATTGACGGTCTACCAAAAATGTAAAGGCCTGCGGGGATGGGGGATTAAAAAAAATGAATTAAAAAAATAAAAAATAGAACAAAACACACGTCACGACAAGAGAGACACCACAACACTACATACAGTTGAAGTCGGAAGTTTACATACACCTTAGCCAAATAAATTTAAACTCAGTTTTAACCATTCCTGAAATTTAATCTGAGTAAAAATTCCCTGTTATAGGTCAGTTAGGATCATCACTTTATTTTAAGAATGTGAAATGTCAGAATAACAGTAGAGAGAATGATTTATTTCAGCTTTTATTTCTTTCATCACAATCCCAGTGGGTCAGAAGTTTACATACACTCAATTTGTATTTGGTAGCATTGCCTTTAAATTGTTTAACTTGGGTCAAACATTTCAGGTAGCCTTCCACAAGCTTCCTACAATAAGTTGGGTGACTCTAACCCGGAAGCTTACAAGAAATCCTGCTATGCCCTGCGACAAACCATCAAACAGGCAATGCCTCAATACAGGGCTAAGATTGAATCATACTACACCAGCTCCAACGCTCGTTTTATGTGGCAGGGCTTGCAAACTATTACAGACTACAAAGGAAGCACAGCCGCGAGCTGCCCAGTGACACGAGCCTACCAGACGAGCTAAATCACTTCTATGTTCGCTTCGAGGCAAGCAACACTGAGGCATACATGAGAGCATCAGCTGTTCCGGACAACTGTGTGATCACGCTCTTCGTAGCCGACGTGAGTGAGACCTTTAAACAGGTCAACATACACAAGGCTGCGGGACCAGATGGATTACCAGGACGTGTGCTCCGGGCATGTGCTGACCAACTGGCAGGTGTCTTCACTGATATTTTCAACATGTCCCTGATTGAGTCTGTAATACCAACATGTTTCAAGCAGACCACCATAGTCCCTGTGCCCAAGATCACAAAGGCAACCTGCCTAAATGACTACAGACCCGTAGCACTCACGTCTGTAGAATTAATTGCTTTGAAAGGCTGGTAATGGCTCACTTCAACACCATTATCCCAGAAACCTTAGACCCAGTCCAATTTGCATACTGCCCAAACAGATCCACAGATGATGCAATCTCTGTTGCACTCCACACTGCCCTTTCCCACCTGAACAAAAGGAACACTTATGTGAGAATGCTATTCATTGACTGCAGCTCAGCGTTCAACACCATAGTAACCTCAAAGCTCATCACTAAGCTAAGGATCCTGGGACTAAACACCTCCCTCTGCAACTGGATCCTGGACTTCCTGACGGGCCACCCCCAAGTAGTGAGGGTAGTTAGCAACACATCTGCCACGCTGATCCTCAACACTGGAGCCCCTCAGGGGTGCATGCTAAGTCCCCTCCTGTACTCCCTGTTCACCCACGACTGCATGGCCAGGCACGACCCCAACACCATCATTAAGTTGGCAGACGACACAACAGTGGTAGTAGGCCTGATCACCGACAACGACGAGACAGCCTGTAGGGAGGAGGTCAGAGACCTGGCCGGGTGGTGCCAGAATAACAACCTATCCCTCAATGTAACCAAGACTAAGGAGATGATTGTGGACTACAGGAAAACGAGGACCGAGCACGCCCCCATTCTCATCGACGGGGCTGTAATGGAGCAGGTTGAGAGCTTCAAGTTCCTTGGTGTCCACATCACCAACTAACTAAAATGGTGTAAACACACCAAGACAGTCATGAAGAGGGCACGACAAAGCCTATTCCCCCTCAGGAAACTAAAAAGATTTGGCATGGGTCCTGAGATCCTCAAAAGGTTCTACAGCTGCAACATCGAGAGCATCCTGACTGGTTGCATCACTGCCTGGTACGGCAATTGCTCGGCCTCCGACCACAAGGCACTACAGAGGGTAGTGCGTACGGCCCAGTACATCACTGGGGCTAAGCTGCCTGCCATCCAGGACCTCTACACCAGGCAGTGTCAGAAGAAGGCCCTAAAAATTGTCAAAGACCCCAGCCCCCCCAGTCATAGACTGTTCTCTCTACTACCGCATGGCAAGCGGTACCAGAGTGTCAAGTCTAGGACAAAAAGGCTTCAACAGTTTTACCTCCAAGCTGTTTGACTCCTGAACAGGTAATCAAATGGCTACCCGGACTATTTGCATTGTGTGTGTCCCCCCAGCCCCTCTTTTACGCTGCTGCTACTCTCTGTTTATCATATATGCATAGTCACTTTAACTATACATTCATGTACATATGTACATACTACCTCAATTGGCATGACCAACCAGTGCTCCCGCACATTGGCTAACCGGGCTATCTGCATTGTGTCCCTTCACCCACCACCCGCCAACCCCTCTTTACGCTACTGCTACGCTCTGTTCATCATATATGCATAGTCACTTTAACCATATCTACATGTACATACTACCTCAATCAGCCTGACTAACCGGTGTCTGTATGTAGCCTCGCTACTTTTATAGCCTCGCTACTGTATATGGCCTCGCTACTGTTTTTCACTGTCTTTTTACTGTTGTTTTTATTTCTTTACTTACCTATTGTTCACCTAATACCTTTTTTGCACTATTGGTTAGAGCCTGTAAGTAAGCATTTCACTATAAAGTCTACACCTGTTGTATTCGGCGCACGTGACAAATAAACTTTTATTTGATTTTATTTAAATCTGGGTTAGTTTGGCAGCTGGAGTGAAAGAGGAGCGATTACAATAGAGGAAACCAAGTCTAGATTTAACTTTAGCCTGCAGATTTGATATGTGCTGAGAGAAGGACAGTGTACCGTCTAGCCAGACTCCAAAGTTTTGCCTCCCCCTCTTTCCCTCTCTCTTGGTGTCTGAAGTTAAAACTGGCAATACAGCATTGGATGTGGCAGAGGAGCAGTACCATTAGCCAAGGCAATACATTGTCACTATGCTCCACCATTTTATTTTTCAATTTCCAATGATTGTGATGTGATATAGCGTTTTATGGAATTATTTACTATCCAGCATCATCTTATTTTTGTTCTATAGCATATCAGGTTAAGTGGATGGTCTCTGGCTGAGTTGAAATGGCATGATAGATTAGAAGCATTGTATATGATACTCCAATAACATCATTGAGTTTGTTTGTAAAATCATCATTTGATAGTGAAATTGAATCTCTTGAATAACACAACTAGCCTGCTCAAAATGATTTATGACTGTGGCTCTAGGTTTTTATGAGAACTTCGCTCCTATATCATGCATTATAATGCATTATGAAGATGTTAATGTGAAGAGATACTTGGTATGATATAATGAACAGAGATAAATCCAATTTAGGTGAATAATGTGTTTCTCTCAAGGCCACCCATTGCTCTTTTGTTAATGTGGTGTGTATACATGTCAATGATTAAGAATGTGTGATCTGAGCTGGTCTTTGTAGCATGTCATTACTGCCTCAGAGCTCAGAACAAGGCTCATTAAGGTTACTGAAGTGGAACGTCTGGCCTGCTCTGACTCTCCATTATACAAAAAGTAAGGATGAGGAGTGTTTCCATTGTAATAAGAAAATAGAATTGAGCATAATAGTTATCATAAAAAAAGCACAGGATCTCTCCCAGACATCACTTCATCACGGTTGAATCTCAGAATGTGATCCGTAATATCATAGGTTTGAACCCATGGCATATTCACATAGCCTCTAATTTCAATGGATTCTATGTTGTTGCATTTTTTGCCTTGATAGAGGACCATTATAATTATGATAAGAGATATGAAATGTGTCCATTACTATGCTTAAAATCTAAAGGATAACATCTCAGCTTCCCTGATACTGTAGCATCACCAGTGCTGGCTCAATCAGATTAAACATATCTTGTGCGGAAGTATGCAGACTATGAATGAGTAACTAAAGTACAGCAGTGCCAACTCCATCTCATTGAGAGAGCCTATCTATTACCCTGATGGGACGGGCCTCATCCAGACCCATGACTCTGCATAGGCCTGGACCCTGCCCTCCCTCCCTCTGTCAGAGTGTTTAAGCTATCAGGCTGCGTCTCAGATCCAATAGACCAATGTTCGCTGAGTTAGCCTCCCAGTGGAGCACAATCCTCAAATCAATTACCACCCCTGTAACCACAACCCCAAATCCCATTTCTCTGTGTCGCTCTCAATAAAAGCTATTCCCTCTCTCTCTGTCTTTCTGTCTCTCTGTCTCTCCCTCTCCAATCTCTCTCTCTATTCTCTATCTTTTCTCTTTCTCTCTTTGCTGTACTCTCTCTCTCTGTCTCTCTCTGCTGACTCTCTGTGCTCTTTATGTAACCTACTCTCCATTTGCCCCATATATGTGTTGATGTTGCATGTACTGCACAAACCCATAGCCGATGCCACTAGATCAAGAAATGTATTACTCTGAGCCATCAGTTGACTAAAGGCTGACCACCTGTTACACTCTACGACCTCCCTTTGACCTGACCTGCTCTCAGCAGCTGATAGTCATCAACTGTAAGATATCAAAATCCAATCACATTTTATTTCTCACATACACATGGTTAGCAGATGTTAATGCAAGTGTAGCATTGCTTGTGCTTCTAGTTCCGACAGTGCAGTAATATCTAACAAGAAATCTAACAATTCCCCAATAACTACCTACTGTAATACACACAAATCTAAAGGGGTGAATGAGAATATGTATATATAAGTATATGGATGAGGGATGGCAGAGCGGCATAGGCAAGGTGCAATAGATGGTATAAAATATAGTATATACATGTGATATGAGTAATGTAAGATATGTAAACATTATTAAAGTGGCATTGTGTAAAGTGACTACTGATACATTTATTAAAGTGTCCAGTGATTGGGTCTCAATGTAGGCAGCAGCCTCTCTGAGTTAGTGATTGCTGTTTAGCAGTCTGATGGTCTTGAGATAGAAGCTGTTTTTCAATCTCTCGGTCCCAGCTTTGATGCACCTGTACTGACCTCGCCTTCTGGATGATAGCGGTGTGAACAGGCAGTGGCTCGGGTGGTTGTTGTCCTTGATTATCTTTTAGGCCTTCCTGTGACATTGGGTGCTGTAAGTGTCATGGAGGGCAGGTAGTTTGCCCCCGGTGATGTGTTGTGCAGACCGCACCACCCTCTGGAGAGCCTTGCGGTTGAGGGCGGTGCAGTTGCCATATCAGGCTGTGATACAGCCCGACAGGATGTTCTCGATTGTGCATCTGTAAAAGTTTGTCGGGGTTTTGGGTGACAAGGCAAATTTCTTCAGCCTCCTGAGGTTGAAGAGGCGCTGTTGTGCCTTCTTCACCACACTGTCTGTGTGGGTGGACCATTTCAGTTTGTCTGTGATGTGTACGCCCAGGAACTTAACTTTCCACCTTCTCCACTGCTGTCCCTTCGATGTGGATAGGGGGGGTGCTCCCTCTGCTGTTTCCTGAAGTCCACGATCATCTCCTTTGTTTTGTTGACGTTGAGTGAGAGGTTGTTTTCCTGACACCACACTCCGAGTGCCCTCACGGCACTTATCTAACATGTACCAGTATGAGCCTGGATGTGATACCATATTCCCAAATAGTATTCCCACATTCTTAACCCTATAGAAGACGAGTGCTAAAACGTTGGTTCATCTATGCATTGAGTATTTGGGAGTAGTGTGGGGCTTTTTTTACATTCTGAAGCCAACCAACCACCCTACAAGACCAGACAACACCCAGATACTGAAACAGTTCAGTTCGCAGGGATTGTTGCGTCAAACTAGCTTCAACTACCTTCCTCTGCTACACTTTTACACAGAAGCCAAAGTAGCAACAGCAGTTCTGAACAAAGTAAGTATATTCCCATTAATGTTTACATCGAGGTTCTGTATTCTTTTATCAGATAGACTCCCAAGTGGCATGGGATTCAGTGTGTGTTTTAAGATGACTGTCCTCCTTTCACAGCCCTCCTTTCACAGCTTTGAGAATTGAGCATCATTAAATACTGATTCCGTGGACTGTTGAGTCGTCTTTACTTTATAACACATCCCCACTGTTAATGCTTGCTGGTGTGAGACTGTCAGACACTTCTTTATAAAAGGAAGATCGAAAAGCAGCATCACCAGACACACAAGCACACACACAGGGCTGACAGGAGTTGGCATGGTATCAGATCCACTGCTATAGCTGAGTGTCTGTGGGGGATTGAGGCGCGAGTTCTATGTTTTTTTTTATAAAGAAAACCTAGTTAACATCTACCTGCAGCATGCTGATAACACAGAGTCTCATTCCCTGGTGAAATGGAGGGAAACGTACCTCACATTCATGCCTTTGTCGTCAACAAAATAGAAAACGACTTCGCTAGGGATTAAGTTGTGAATTTGGAAAACAGATTGTGTTGGGACATACAGTAGGTTTCATTGACTGGGGGGATTACTGCTAGACACCCAAACACAATACAGTCCCATGGGAACAGAGGCGAGGTGGGGTGTTCCATTTTACATGGACTACAACAGAAGCAGACATAAAGGCATTCAGTCAGAGATGACTGGTAATTGGGCACCATGGGGTGTATCTCAATAGTCTAAATAAAGGCTACTTCTCAATAAGATATGAAGCACTTCCTCCCCTCGTCTCTTTTCCTTCATCAAGCGCCGGCTCTACGGGTGGCAAAGCCGGGCATGGATCCCCCCAGATAGAATTTGTGCCACCCCCATAAACATAACAAATGGTATATTAATTACTATGCCCGGTTTTGCCAATGTAGCACCTCTGGACCTCCCAGTAGCGCAGACCGGGACAGAGGCTACATGCCGGTGTGCGCTCATGATCTGAGGAGGGGGGAGAAAGGGGCGGTGTAATAATTTAAGATTTTGTAGTTAAAATCCCAAAATGCATTCAGATTGGGCACTTAGCCATGCAATGTCATAAGATACTGCCTTCATTACCTTGTTTTAAGATGCTCATTGATCCCAGGGTGGGGTCAAATTGACAGTTTTTTCTCTCACAGAGAGGGAAAAAGGTTGTTCACTTTTGCAGGTAGTTAGAGCTAGCTTTGTTACGTTTTGGTAGTGGTGCACTGAATAATTATAGCTAGTTGGCTAAGCTTTCACCAGCATGGATTCCGAAAATGTCTGGGCACTGTTAATAGCAAAAAAACTGAGGACCACCATGTCAAGACCAACGCAGAGCTCACCGGGCAGCCTGCTAGCCTATTAGCAAATGCAATACCTGCCCATCTCCTACACCGCCTCTGACCAACAACGATCGAAATGAGCCATGGACTAGCACCAGCAGCATGAGGGTAACATCACAACTAGCACCTGCACCTCCGCTACGCCAGCCACTAGCACCTGACCACCTCTGTGATTAGGAGCCAGCGCGCGTTTGTCTCGACACTTACCTGAGCCGCATTTTCAGTGGGAGAAAGTGGACCTTTTGTAACGCCTGGTTCAAGGTCTGCATTTGGTTGTAGTGCACGCTATGTCTTCTAATGAGGCGATGAGGACTTTTTCAATATGTGTAGCTCCCTTTACAATTTCTTTAAGAAACCCATGGTGGCTGCACAGTACACTGGGGAAAAACTGAGAAGACTTCCTGATTAGTGATGGACTGGCCACCTCGCCACAATGTCAGTCATTTTGAAATCCATTGACAACATCACAGAGATGCACGGTGAAATTTAATTTACTTGTGCATATGGCACAGATGTGAGACTGGAGGCCACAGGCTTATTGAAAGCAGTGACAGATCCAAGCTTTAAGTTTATTGCTAACATGACTCACAAAATTCTAGGACTCCTCCACTGTCCTAACCAGTTACTGCAGTCTGAAGGTACTGATCTGCACTCCTGTGTCAAACTTGTCTGCAGTATTGGTGTGTTGAAAAACTGCGATGAGATGCTGAATTTGAAAAAAACCTTTGGGAGGCATGCCAGGAGGGCATGAGCACACCAGCTCCAAGCAAAATGACAGAGACTCATAAGTAAAACTCTGCAAGAGTATGTAGTTGTGTAAGGAGTGACGCCGGACAGGAGAAGCAGGTACGGGGAGTCAAAAATGTAATCAGGAACGGACATAGAACATGACAGGAACAGCGTCAGCACACGGGAAAACAAGGACATATGACAAACATCAATCCCGAAGCAGGGAACAGAGCTAGGGAACAGACAGATATAGGGAAGGCAATAACACAAGTTCAGCTGAGTCCAATGAGCGCAGATGCGCGTGATGGGGAAAGGCAGGTGTGCGTACTGATGGTGGCTTGATTGCGTAATCCTGGAGAGCCTGGCGCCCTCGAGCGCCAGGGGGAGGAAGAGCGGGAACAGGCGTGACAGTACCCCCCACCCCCCCTAGGGGCACCACCCGGCGTCCCACCTGGGCGAGCCGGCCGAGACATGGGCGCTGGGCAAGCAGGCTGGTAGAGGGGGAGGAAGAGCGTGAGCACGCATGACAAGTTGAACGCACAGTGGGTCAGCATGATAATGGAGACAAGAGGAAGTGTAAACAACGGTTTTTCAGCACTTTGGATGCCGTGCTGGGGGAAATGTCCTCACGATTTAGCGAAGGAAATATTAAACCGATGGAAACTCTGTGCACCATTGATGTCATGCCCTGACCTGAGAGAGCTGTTTTTCTCTGTTTAGTTAGGTCAGGGTGTGATATGGGGGTGGGCATTCTATGTATTTTGTTTCTATGTTTTGGCCAGGTATGGTTTCCAATCAGAGTCAGCTGTCTATCGTTGTCTCTGATTGGGAAACATACTTAGGCAGCCCTTTTTCCCTCCTTGAGTTGTGGGATCTTGTTTTTGTGTAGCTGCCTTTGAGCAGCCCCAGAACATCACGTTTCTTTCTGTTTTCACCTGTTTCTTGTTTTGTTCGGGTTCACAAATAAAGTATGTGGAATTACCGGCCCGCTGCGCCTTGGCTGATCTATGACAGGGAGTTCGAAGATAGCGATTGTGACAATGGATCCCAAGAGCCCAAACTTTTTGTATGTGAACAAGGTCAAGCTGCTGTTGCATCTAACCAAAACTGAACCAGTGGAAGCGGACTTTATTGTGGCTTGCACATTCTTGCAAAGAAACAACAAATGGACCCCACTCAGTGTTCTTCAAAGATACGGCGGGCCTTTGTCAACAATGCCGACTGTGCTGTTGGCACTGAAACATGGATTAACATTTGGGGCATCTAAAGCAATGTACGAAAGTTCCTTCTCCACCCTGAAGAACGTATTCATTTAACACAGACTATCGTAGAAATGCAGTACTGAGAGAGACTTGGTAATTTCTTCAAACAATCATCTTTATTTAATATTGATTAATTATTGCAATAATTAGGCTGGTCGACCCTCCACCCTTGAGTGTTGGGCCGAGTAACCTAACCTTTACACAAATGCAGAGTACTATATATAGCTGACACTAACAATGCTCAGTCATGATTGGTTCAACCCCCCTCATGCAGACCAAGGAGCATCATAAGTCACTCTGGGTTCATCCTGTCGTTATCTGCACATGGGTTGTTGTCTTAACCCCACCCTGGCTTAGTTTCCCAGATGCATGGATGATTTTGAGACAATGAGGGATTGTTCTACTCCTAAGATATCTCTAGTAAAACACATTCTTGTCTATGTAATGCAGTCTTTAACCCATTTGTCAGCTCAAGCCATCTCTGGTGACCATACACCCAGATTAGCTGCAGGGAACTTGAGTGGAGACCATAAAACACAGAATTAAACAGAACATAAATGTCCTATTTGTTAAGTATTAATTGCTAACTATTAATATCAAACAAACCAGGTAAATATGTAATTTTTCTATTACAAGACGCAGCATGTTAGTTACATCAATGAAAATCCCAGCTTGTCCAGCTGGAATTTGAGATGGACCTGACAAGTACATTTCACCAAGAAGGAGAATGGAATCAGAAACTTCACATGAGGTTCAACACATCACCGAGGAGGCTTCAGGTCTTCTAAATAGTAAGCTACAACCTTTATGGCCCTGGCCGCTGTGCCAGAATAATTAATTAATTGGTTTCCCTTCTGTAAGCCTGTTTTTTTGGCAGATGTTTTATTGTAATGTATAGTTACTTTAGGCCTTTGCTTTTTACTTCAATGCATGTTAGATTTATCTGTGATTGTTAATGTCATTGCTTGCTTTTTTGGGTCTAATTGCTATTGATAAATATAGAGCTTTGCATTATTTGATGGGTATAGGGACAATGACCAATTTAGCCTATTGTTTGTCCTCTGAGGTGAGCCCTGGCCTGGTGCATCTTGGGCTACCAGTCTTCGTGGGGCTTCTCTTCAATGTTGCATGCTTTCTTGTGTGCAAAATGACAGCTGTTGTGTATATGGCTGCATTTCAGATATACCTTTTTTTTAAACATTTTTGTACATTTTATATGTCACAGTAGTGTAGGACCAATACCGTGTGTAGCCTACTAAAAGAGGTAGGCAAATGTTCACTCTATCATTCATTTGCATTACACGTTGTGTGATTGACTACTGTAAAAGTTGTCAATACTATGAAAACACAGCCGACTTTTTCTCCCCCTCCCTGAGCTTTTGATATAGCATGTGTGTGTTGCTCTTTGAATGTGTATTGCTCTCTGAATTCACTCTTATTCGCTGCAGATTCAAATTGGCTACTGTTATGGAGGACATTTCACATCAGCTATGAATATAGAATATGCACTTAGTTTGACTTAGTTTGCTTTTGTGAAACTCTCCAACAGAAAATATTTCGCACCTGGAGAAGTGGCGGATTGGCTTACGTTGAAGTTTAAGTTTACGTGTTGAAGTTTACGCTAAGTGTTGAAGTTTACGCTATAAAGCCTGTAAGAATCTTTGATAGCCTAGTGGTGCTCATCCTGTCAAGCTGATCTGTGCATGTTGGTATGTGCAAATTATGTATAGTCCTATGGCAGATATGGCTGCATTTCGGATACACTTGTACAGTACCTTTAGAAAGTATACACAAAACTTCACTTTTTCCACATTTTGTTGTGTTACAAAATACTGTGTCATGTCAAAGTTGAAGAAAAATTATAACATTGGAAAATAGAACACTAATATATCTTGATTAGATAAGTATTCAACCCCCTGAGTCAATACATGTTAGAATCACCTTTGGCAGTGATTACAGGTGTGAGTCTTTCTGGGTAAGTCTCTATGAGCTTTGCACACCTGGATTGTACAATATTTGTCAATTATTATTTTAAAAAGTCTTCAAACTCTGTGAAGTTGGTTGTTGATCATTGCTAGACAGGCTTTTTCAACTGTCATAGATTTTCAAGCCGATTTACAGTACCAGTCAAAATGTGGACACACCTACTCATTCAAAGTGTTTTTCTTTGTTTTTACTATTATCTACATTGTATAATAATAGTGAAGACATCAAAACTATGAAAGAACACATATAGAATCAAGTAGTAACCAAAAAAGTGTTAAACAAATCTAAATATCTTTTAGATTTTAGATTCTTCAATGTAGCCACCCTTTGCTTTGGTGACAGCTTTGAACACTCTTGCACACCCTTGCACACACTCTTTGCACACCCCAGCTTCACCTGGAATGCTTTTCCAACAGTCTTGAAGGAGTTCCCACATATGCTGAGCACTTGTTGGCTGCTATTCCCTCACTCTGCGGTCCAACTCATCCCAAACCATCTCAATTGGGTTGAGGTTGTGTGATTGTGGAGTCCAGGTCATCTGATGCAACACTCCATCACTGTTGGGTCATTGTCCTGTTGAAAAACAAATGATAGTCCCACTAAGCGCAAACCAGATGGGATGGTGTATCACTGCAGAATGCTGTGGTAGCCATGCTGGTTAAGTGTGCCTTGAATTCTAAATAAATCACTGACAGTGTCACCAGCAAAGCACCCCCACACAATCACACCTCCTCCTCCATGCTTCATGGTGGGAACCACACATGCGGAGATCATCAAAATCATCAAATCAAATGTTATTTGTCACATGCGCCAAATACAACAGGTGTAGTAGACCTTACAGTGAAATTCTTACTTACAAGCCCTTAACCAACAATGCAGTTCAACTACTCTGCGTCTCACAAAGACACGGCAGTTAGATCCAAAAATCTCTAATTTGGACTCATCAGACCAATGGACAGATTCCACCGGTCTAATGTCCATTGCTTGTGTTTCTTGGCCCAAGCAAGTCTCTTCTTAGTATTGGTGTCCTTCAGTAGTGGTTTCTTTGCAACATTTCACCCATGAAGGCCTGATTCACACAGTCTCAGTTGATGTTGAGATGTGTCTGTTACTGGTAATAATGAACTTAACCTCTGCAACAGAGGTAACTCTGGGTCTTCCTTTCCTGTGGCGGTCCTCATGAGAGGCAGTTTCATCATAGCGCTTGATAGGTTTTGCGACTGCACTTGAACTTTCAACGTTTTTTACATTTTCCGTATTGACTGACCTTCATGTCTTAATGTGACAATGGACTGTCATTCTCTTTGCTTATTTGAGCTGTTCTTGCCATAATATGGACTTGGTATTTTAACAAATAGGGTAGTCTTCTGTATACCACCTCTACCTTGTCACAACACAACTGATTGGCTCAAACGCATTAAGAAGGAAAAATGTTCCACAAATGAACTTTTAACAAGGCACATCCGTTAATTTAAATGCATTCCAGGTGACTACCTCATGAAGCTGGTTGAGAGAATGCTGAGAGTGTGCAAAGCTGTCATCAAGGCAAAGGGTGGCTACTTTTAAGAATCTCAAATATAAAATATATTTTGACTTGTTATTAAAACTTCTTAGGGATAGGCCCCTTTTTTCTCCATTTCCTGTCAGAATGACATGCCCAAAGTAAACTGCCTGAAGCTCAGGCCCTGAAGCCAGGATATGCATATGAGAAAATATATAAGCATATGCATTGGAAAGAAAACACTTTGAAGTTTGTTGAAATGTTAAAATAATGTAGGAGAATATAATACAATAGATATGGTAGGCGAAAATCCAAAGAAAAACCAACCAGAATTTTTTGTTTGAGAGAGACCATCCTCTTAGAAATGCAAGAGAAAGGTCATATTGTATATTAGCTCCCTGGATGCAATTCCTATGGCTTCCACAGGGGGTCCGCAGTCTATGTTCAAGGTTTCAGGCTTGTAACTTCAAAAACGAATAAGAAATAACAGTTTTAGTGGAAGGACACAGTCTTGGAAATTCTTGTTTGTGCGCACCTTGAAGAAATTACGCACCTGCTAAAATCGGTTTCCTATTGAACATACTTCTTTCCGAAAGAAATATTATACTTTGATTACATTTTAGGGTATCTGAAGAGTAAATAGAAATGTATTTTGACTTGTTGAAACAAAGTTTATGGGTAGATTTTCTGATTACTTTCTCTGCAAGTTGAATGAGTGGATTACTCAAATTGATGGCGCCAACTAAACAGACTTTTTGGGATATGAAGAAGGGTTTTATCTAACAAAATGACACTATATGTTATAGCTGGGACCCTTTGGATGACAAATCAGAGGAAGATTTTCTAAAGTAAGTGAATATATAATCGTTATACAGTGAGGAAAAAAAGTATTTGATCCCCTGCTGATTTTGTACATTTGCCCACTGACAAAGAAATGATCAGTCTATAATTTTAATTGTAGGTTTATTTGAACAGTGAGAGACAGAATAACAACAAAAAAATCCAGTTAAACGCATGTCAAAAATGTTATAAAATGATTTGCATTTTAATGAGGGAAATAAGTATTTTGGAAAGCTTAATATGTTTGCCTCCAGTGTATATTTGGCCTTGTGCTGAAAGGTGAAGTTGTTTCCCAGTGTCTGGTGGAAAGCAGACGGAACCAGGTTTTCCTCTAGAATTTTGCATGTGCTTAGCTCTATTCCATTTCTTTTTATCTCAAAAACTCTTTAGTCCTTGCCGATGACAAACATACCCATAATATGACGTAGCCACCACCATTCTTCAAAATATGAAGAGTGGTACTCAGTGATATGTTGGATTTGCCCCAAACGTAACACTTTGTAATCAGGACAAAAAGTTAATTCACAGCAATTAAACTCTGTAACTGTTTTAAAGTCACCATTGGTCTCATGCTGAAATCCCTGAGCGGTTTTCTTCCTCTCCGGCAAATGAGTTAGGAAGGATGCCTGTATCTTTGTAGTGACTGTGTGTATTGATACACCATCCAAAGTGGGATTAATAACTACACCATGCTCAAAGGGATGTTTTAATGTCAGCTTTTTTTACCCATCTACCATTAGGTGCCCTTCTTTGCGAACTGTTAGAAAACCTCCCTGGTCTTTGTGCTTGATTCTGTGCTTGAAATGCACTGCTCGACTGAGGGACCTTACAGATAATTGTATGTGTAGGGTACAGAGATAGAGTAGTCATTTAAAAAATCATGTTAACACCATTATTGCACTCAGTGAGTCCATGCAACTTATTATGCAACTTGTTAACATTTCAGCTTTTCATTTTTTTAATGAATTTGTAAACATTTGTAAAAACATAATTCCACTTTGACATTATGGGGTATTGTGTGTGTGTGTATATCAGTGACACAAAATCTCAATTGAATGCATTTTACATTTCAGATACATTTTTGTACATTTGAACAGCAGTACCGTAGGACCAATCTACCTTGGATTTAAAATACCCCCTCAGGCATTTCATCCTGGAGCTGGGCATGGCTGCTGGTACGCACAGCAACAAAGCGAAAGATATTCAAAACACCATTACATTCTGAAACAACAAATGAGGTGCAAGAAAGCATAGGACTGATGTTTCCAAACCTGGGGGTAAGTTGATAATCCTACTTGGAGAAGAATGTTGAGGAAGACCCATGTGTATCTACTCTCCCTAGCAAAGCTGACCACCCAGTATATTACATCAGGCTTGTCCTCAGCTGCCATTAATAGATATGTTGCCATTTTGACTCAATTTGGGATCAGTTTGAGGCTTCAGAGGTTTGAGAGAGGCTAAATACCCAGAATCCTCATTGACATGAGTGAGACACGCTGTCTTTCTATAGCAGAAGGGATGTGAGAAGAATAGCTGTGTAGAATGTTCTGTGTGTGCTTCTGAACACAAATCTCAATATCAAACACAGGAGTTAGGGGTTTCTACACACACACACACACTTATCTATTGTTAATGCTGGTGTGGATTACCTCCAATTAAAGAGAGTGTTTACCCAAACACCAGACACACAGGTACGCACTCATGCACACACACAACCTCCCTGCTGCAGACAGGAGGCCTCCCCTAGTCTTGCTGGCAGGACACAGTGTGCGTATTCCATATTATAAACCTGGTGGTTCAAGCCCTGAATGCTGATTGGCTGAAAGCTGTGATATATCAGACCGTATACAATTGGTATGACAAAAAAATACTATTTACTGGTTTACTTACATTGGTAACCAGTTTTAATAGCAATAAGGCACCTCGGGGGTTTGTGGTATATGGCCAATATACCATTGCTAAGGGCTGTTCTTACGCACAACAAAGCGGAGTGCCTGGATTCCACTCCTCCTCTGGCCTTATTGCTTAATTTTACCCCAATCCCCACCTCTGCTAGCCTGTCTGAGTCTAGTTGAGCTGAGCTCAGACCTGGCCAGCCTGCTTGAATGAACAGGTATTGTTTCCCAGCTCCATATCCCCTTACAGCTTTTCCACAGGAGACAAAGACAGGCCGACATACCTCCCTCTCGCACACACACGCACACACATGAGAACAGACTGACCTGTGTGTGTCATCATTCCGTCCCGGGTCTAGGATGGCAGTAGGAGTGTTTAGCATTGTCCTCAGAAAGCAAGACAGAGTGTCTGTAAATAAGGTACGTAGAATGCGTCTGTTTTCAGGTCTGTTCTCTCAATCTGTGAAAATGTATGAGGATGTGTGTTGTTGACCCCCCCAGTTTCGTGTCCAGTGATCTCTGTCTCCTCTTTTCATCGCTTCCACCCCTGTGGCTCCTTCTCATCCCTCCTCTCCCCTTTCTAACTCTCCATCCTTCAATTAGTATGAGTGCATGGCGGGCTGGAGAGGCAGGCTACAGTGGGAAACATCGCTGTGTTCTCACCGCACAGCGCTGACAACAGAGGGGACTCTATCACTGTGCACTTAATAATGTGACTGACAGTATAGGGCTATTTCACTGTAGCCTATTGAAAGGTAATGTTTTCCCCTACAGTTATTATTAGAACTTTTATTTTGTTATAGCTGGCCAGATATATGACAATTTGACTTTAGACAGTTTGTTGGGGTGGTTGATTCCGCAGAGGGATCTTAGAGTGGACTTGGTCAAATCACTTTAGAGTGTTTTATATTTTGGAATACATTTTCCACTGTGGTATATTGATGCCTTATTATTTTACCGTGCTTATGTTGGTGTGTATAATTATAAACCAGAACAAATCTATCATCTGAGTTTAGCAGAACTGGTATAAGAAAATATGATGATCAAGAACTGTAGCTAGTTAGAATGGAATGGCCCATTTCCCTTGAAACGACCTTGAAACTAATATACTGGGTGGTCAGCTTTGCTAGGGAGAGTAGATACACATGGGTCTTCCTCAACATTCTTCTCCAAGTAGGATTTTCAACTTACCCCCAGGTTTGGAAACATCAGTCCTATGCTTTCTTGCACCTCATTTGTTGTTTCAGAATGTAATGGTGTTTTGAATATCTTTTTTTTTGTGTCACTGATATACACACACACACACACACACAATACCCCATAATGTCAAAGTGGAATTATGTTTTACAAATGTTTAGAAATTCATAAAAAATGAAAAGCTGAAATGTTAATAAGTTGCATAATAAGTTGCATGGACTCACTGAGTGCAATAATAGTGTTAACATGATTTTTAAATGACTACTCTATCTCTTAGCATTCACCTCTTATTTATTTTGGCTCCTTTCAGAGAAAGTATGCTAATTATGTGATTCAAACTTAAACTAGTGAAATATGCTCCTTGTAAACTTTATTCATACATTGAGTCGGATCTACAGTGTTTAGCTAGAATGTTATCTTTGTAAACAAGCTGAATGGAATGTTGGCCATGAGCATGAGCTGCTAGCTCTCCTGTTGTTTTTAGCATTTGCTAACAACCTCACTAGTTATGCAGCTAGGGATGTTAGCATTTTAGCCAGCTATTACCCTTGATAAAATAAATTCACTTGGCAGGAACTGAGGGTTTACTTCTATCAGCGAGTTGTTTTCTCTATGCAGGTAGTCCTACTATCTTATTTTGATCATTCATTTTAAAAAAAAAATTTATGTCATTGTATTTTATGATGTAGCTAATATACCTTGTGGTATCATATGTGCGTGTGGAGATTCAAACAGTGGCAGTCGGTGACGTTTAAGATGAGGGAGGACAATTCTTTTTTTAGACGAGCATGGCCTTATTTCTATTACAGCATATTGGATGACTGTCATTCATATTCCATTCACCCAGCTCAATGTAAAATCAATAGGTTTAGTCTACTACATGATACTCAAATTGTCCCTATACCCACCATGAGGTTGCTATAACCTAACCTATGAATGAAAGTTTACAATGTAGGTTCCCAGGTCGAGATAAATATTACAGTAATCAAGGTGACAGACATTGACACATTCAGTACCGCTTGCACACTCTTGCCTTCATCTATCTGATCTAGGGTGTAGTCATTAGTCCAACAGTTGCAAACGAGAGTTTCTATTGGACAAATTCAGGTATGTTTATCCCCGTTTCGTTCCATTTGCTTCCATTTTAAGAAATGTTTTACAACAAAATTGCCAGAATGAATACACCCCTCATCACACGCAAACACAGTTCACTTTCATAGCAGCTACATACAAACAGCATAACCATTTTGCTCATGGTATAATTCCTTCTCCTCTTACCTTCTCCCTTCGCTTGTGGACTTCAGTGCACAACATATCAGCTGTCTGTGACCAGGTGAAAAAATCTTTCCAAGCCAAACTTTATATCATAACCGCTAACTGCTACACATAGCCTACATCGTTGTCACCATATTAGCTAACGTCATAGTCAACATAGCTAATAGAACTAACGCATTAGTAAACCTGCTACAATCATGCAGTACAGTCAGTAAGCATTTTATCAGTTACACCGGTGAGCCCCAGTGGCAATAAATTAATAAAACTTACATTGACTTGAAAGAGTTCCAGTGTTGGATAACCATAGTCAGCTAGCTAACATATCATCCCTCTCTGTTTGAGCCAGGTGTTTGAGTAGGCTAAACTAGCTAGCTGAATTTGCTAGCTAAGTGAAAGTGAAAAAACCTAATCTCTCTCTGTCATTCTCTCTCTCTCTCCTTCATTTTTAAAGAAATGAATTTGTTCATAACTGTTCAACTATTGTTTTCTCTCTCTTTGAGTCAACTACTCACCACATGTTATGCACTGTAGTGCTAGCTAGTTGTAGCTTATGCTTTCAGTACTAGATTCATTTCTGATCCTTTGATCGGGTGGACAACATGTCAGTTCATGCTGCAAGAGCACTGATAGGTTAGAGGACATCCTCCGGAAGTTGTCATAATTACTGTGTAAGTCTATGGAAGGGGGTGAGAACCATGAGCCTCCTAGGTTTTGAATTGAAGTCAATTTACCCAGAAGAGGACGGAAACTAGCTGTCCTCCGGCTACACCATGGTCCTACCCGACAGAGTGCTGTTGAGGCTATTGTAGATCTCATTAATTACAAAACAGTGTGTTTTAATCCATTTTTTGGTGACGTGAATATATTTAGTATAGTTTTATCTGAAAAGGAGAATCTTTTTAATGTTTAACCATTTTAATTTGTCTGAAATTCACTGGGGAGGATTGGCCTTCCCTTCCTCCTCTGAGGAGCCTCCACTGTATTCAATGTACTCTTTCTTTCTGCTCACAAACGCACACTACAACAAATCAATTAATCAAATATATTTATGAAGCCCTTTTTACATCAGTACGCTTGTGTGTATGAGGAAGTGCATACTATTCTCTATATTATCATGTTGCCTTTCCCTCTCCACTCACTCACTCACTCACTCACTCACTCACTCACTCACTCACTCACTCACTCACTCACTCACTCACTCACTCACTCACTCACTCACTCACTCACTCACTCACTCACTCACTCACTCACTCACTCAGTCAGTCAGTCAGTCAGTCTGTGTTCCCTTCCTCCCTATTCTGCTCTCTCTGCAATCCCAGCTCTACTGCACACACTGCCTCTCTCCTAGAAGAAATCAAACCAACTTTCCACTGTGTTGTGGTGACTTGTTAGCCAGTGTCTAATCTTTTGTCCAAGCTGTTTCTCCTGGCAAGGCAAGCAGTGTTAGAGATTTACCAAAACAGTTATATTTCACCTCTCTCTGGTCTCAATTTATTGTACTTTAAACAGATGTATTTTTGTAGATTGTAATGGATGTAGGCCATGAACACGTGTGTGTGTATGTGGAAGCATGCATCTGTGTGTGAATGTGTATTATGTTTGTTTGAAGGTTCCATCTGTGGAAGAGCTTATTAAGTTATTTATTGTAATTAGACAGTGAGATAAGCTGAGCTGTGGCTGTAGAGTAGTACAGTATGGGAAGTGAAGGGTGTCTTAGGTTTGGACGATATTATAAAACTACTGATTGTATATCAGCAAAGGTAAATTGCCTCCCACCACCCATGCTACAGGTGGTCAGCTCATTGTTCCAGACCCCTTTTGGAAGGGGACTGTTTCAAGTTTGAAAGTTTATTTTCCACATGCACAGGATACAACAGGTGTAAATCAGGACAGTGAAATTATTACCTTGAGAGCTCTTTCCAACAATGCAGTGATAGTAATAATTATATAAACTGAACATAAATATAAACGCAACATGTAAACAGTTGATCCTAGAACCCATAATCTTTCCATACGCACAAAAACATATTTCTTTCATATTTTGCGCACAAATTTGTTTACATCACTGTAAGAGAGCATTTCTCCTTTGCCAAAATAATCCATCTACCTTAAGCTGCCTCCAACATCGTTTTAGAGAATTTGGCAGCATATCCAACCGGCCTCACAAGCGCAGACCATGTGTAAGCAATCCAGCCCAGGACATCCACATCCGCATTCTTCATCTGCGGGATCAACTGAGACCAGACACCCGGACAGCTGATGAAACTGAGGAGTATTTCTGTATGTAATAAAGCATTTTTTGTAAAAAAAAAACAAATTCTGATTGGTTGGGCCTGGCTCCCCCAGTGGGTGGGCCTATGCCCCTGCCCAGTCATGTGAAATCCATAGATTAGGGCCTAATTAATTAATTTCAATTGACTGATTTCTTTCTATGAACTGTAACTCAGTAAAATCATTGAAATTGTTGCATGTTGCGTTTTATATTATTGTTCAGTATAGAAAATAGAATAAAAAATAAAGGTTAAATTTAAAACCACACAAGAACTACGGTGGGAGTTAAAGAAACACGAGAATGCAAGTTTATATACAGGTCAGGGCCAGTAGCTTTTTCAATGGAATGGTTGAGGTGGGTTTATACCTAAAAAGTGGGAGTAGGATATACAGTTGAAGTCAGAAGTTTACATACACCATAGCCAAATACATTTAAACTCAGTTTTTCACTATTCCTGACATTTAATCCAAGTAAAAACTCCCTGTCTTAGGTCAGTTAGGATCACCACTTTATTTTAAGAATGTGAAATGTCAGAATAATAGTAGAGAGAATGATTTATTTCAGCTTTTATTTCTTTCATCACATTCCCAGTGGGTCAGAAGTTTACATACACTCAATTAGTATTTGGTAGCATTGCCTTTAAATTGTTTAACTTGGGTCAAACGTTTCAGGTAGCCTTCCACAACCTTCCCACAATAAGTTGGGGGAATTTTGGCCCATTCCTCCTGACAGAGCTGGTGTGACTGAGTCAGGTTTGTAGGCCTCCTTGCTCGCACACACTTTTTCAGTTCTGCCCACAAATTTTCTATAGGATCGAGGTCAGGGATTTGTGATGGCCACTCCAATACTTGACTTTGTTTTCCTTAAGCCATTTTGCCACAACTTTGGAAGTATGCTTGGGGTCATTGTCCATTTGGAAGACCCATTTGCGACCATGCTTTAACTTCCTGACTGATGTCTTGAGATGTTGCTTCAATATATCCACATAATTTTCCTACTTCATGATGCCATCTATTTTGTGAAGTGCACCAGTCCCTCCTGCAGCAAAGCACCGCCACAACATGATGCTGCCATCCCCGTGCTTCACAGCTTGCAAGCCTCCCCCTTTTCCCTCCAAACATAACGATGGTCATTGTGGCCAAACAGTTCTATTTATGTTTCATCAGACCAGAGGAGATTTCTCCAAGATGTACAATTGTTGTCCCCATGTGCAGTTTCAAACCGTAGTCTGGCTTTTTTATAGTGGTTTTGGAGCAGTGGCTTCTTCCTTGCTGAGCGGCCTTTCAGGTTATGTCGATATAGGACTCGTTTTACTGTGGATATAGATAAGTTTGTACCTGTTTCCTCCAGCATCTTCACATGGTCCTTTGCTGTTGTTCTGTGATTGATTTGCACTTTTCGCACCAAAGTACGTCCATCTCTAGGAGACAGAAAGCGTCTCCTTCCTGAGCAGTCCCATGGTGTTTATACTTGCATACTATTGTTTGTACAGATGAGCGTGGTACCTTCAGGCATTTGGAAATTGCTCCCAGGGATGAACCAGACTTGTGGAGGTCTACAATCTTTATTCTGAGGTCTTGGCTGATTTTTTTTGATTTTCCTCTGATGTCAAGCAAAGAGGCCCTGAGTTTGAAGGTAGGCCTTGAAATACATCCATAGGTACACCTCCAATTGACTCAAATGATGTCAATTAGCCTTTTAGACGTTTCTAAAGCCATGACAGAATTTTCTGGAATTTTGCAAGATGTTTAAAGGCACAGTCAACTTAGTGTATGTAAATGTAAACTTCTGACCCACTGGACTTGTAGTACAGTGAATTATAAGTGAAATAATGTGTCTGTAAACAATTGTTGGAAAAATGACTTGTGTCATGCACAAAGTAGATGTCCAAACCGACTTGCCAAAACTATAGTTTATTAACAAGAAATTTGTGGAGTGGTTGAAAAACTAGTTTTAATGACTCCAACCCAAGGGTATGTAAACTTCTGACTTCAACTGTGCATGTACAGTAAACAGGGCTGAAAATGTATTCGTAGCAGGAATATATAAATACTTATGGTAATGTACTAATGGTAATATTTACATGTAAACAGGAGTAAAAGTGACCAGTAGCAGGATAAATAGATAAATACTAATGGTAATGTACATGTATGTCCTGGATGACTAGGATCTCACTCCCAGTGATGCGCTTGCCCGTCCGGACCACCCTTTGTACAGCCTTCTGGTCGTGGGCGGTGTAGTTGCTATACCAGACAGTGATACAACCAGTCAGGATACTCTCAATGGTGCAGCTGTAAAAGTTCCTGATGATCTGAGGGGCCATGCCAAATTATTTCAGCCTCCTGAGGGAGAAGAGGCATTGCCGTGCCTTCTTCACGACAGTTCTGGTGTGAGAGGACCATATTAAGTAATCTGTGATGTGGACACTGAGAAACTTGAAGCTTTTGAAGCTCCACTGTTGTTCTGCCTTCCGAAACAGATATTTGACAGTCTGCACACACCCACACAGGAACAGGCTTTCTCTAGCAAAATGCTGGATTCTATTAATCTGTTCATATAACAAAACTCCTAGCTATTGTGGCTGTCTGTATCCAGGACAGCGATCAAAGCTCCTCAGCAGCCCATCTATGTTCCTCTGCATCTATTACTAGTTTCTTCCAGCCTCCTACCACCTCGGGGTTGGGTGTAACCTCCCTGTCCTGGTGCTCATATCAAACAGACCCATTCTCACACAACAATTGGCCTAATGAGCTGGAATGACAGCCGGGTCGGCGAATGCCGCGATCCCATTATCTTCCTCTGGTTATGAGTGGCAGTGGAAGTGACATAGGCTGAACTGTTGCAGAGGCTCCTCTGACTCCCCCTGTCAGGACTGTGTGATATGCTAATTAGTTCCAGAAAGGTCCCGAAAAATATGATGAGGGAGAGAGAGAGTGGAAGACGGAGAGAGGTGTGGGAGAGAGACAGGGAAAGAAAGGTGGGGAAAGAGATATAGAGAGATAGTAATGATTAGGCCTACCTATCTAATCCTGGATAGGTAGGCCTGTTAGAACAGCTTGTTAGAAACCAGGGCAGAATAACAAGTTGTTTTGAGTCTGTTCAGTGACAACTCCACAAGGGAAAATGTCAGCCATTAGCCTGAGTCAGTGTGAGATGACAAGTGAAAAACAGGAGCACAGCTTACTGACAGTGTCAACAGTAGACCTTCGCCATCGGACAGCTTCATACAAGCACTTGTGCTGCCATCGACAGATTAAACTAGTAGGCTAGTATATGACTTCTGCTCTAGTGTCAAACATCAATGACACAAAGGTCACTCTAACCTAGAGGGGAAAGTGTATGAATCCAAAGTAGAATATCATTAGGCCTACTGCCTGAAAGTGGGAGTCGACAGTATAAATTGAAGAGTATAGCACATTTTCAGCATATTATGAACCTTCCTAATATTAAATTGTACCCCCTTTTGTCCTCAGAATAGCCTCAATTCATCAAGCTTCGTCGAAGGCGTTCCCCAGGGATGCTGGCCCATGTTGACTCAAATGCTTCCAACAGTTGTGTCAAGTTGGCTGGATGTCCTTTGGGTGGTGGACCATTCTATATACACACAGGAAACTGTTGAGTGTGGAAAACCCAGCAGCATTGTAATTCTTGACACACTCAACCCGGTGCGCCTGGCACCTACTAACAAATCCTGTTCAAAGGCACTTAAGTCTTTAGTCTGGCCCATTCACCCTCTGAATGACACACATACACAATCCATATCTCAATTGTCTCAAGGCTTAAACATTCATCTTTAACCTGTCTCCTCGCCTTCATCTACACTGATTAAAGTGGATTTAACAAGTGACATCAATAAGGGATCATACATTTCACCTGGATTCACCTGATCAGTCTATGTCATGGAAAGAGCAGGTGTTCCTAATGTTTTGTTTCACTCCTTGCAAAGCGTTAATTCATATTATAGAGGAATGTTTTGCTGAGTCCCAGACTACTATATGGCAGGCCTAATGGAAGAAGGGTGAATAATTGGCGGTATTACCAGCTCTACCATCTCTTCCTCTGAGACTCCCACCATGATTAGAGAACTAATTGTGCCCTAGCGTCGGACACACACACACACACACACACACACACACACACACACACACACACACACACACACACACACACACACACTACAAGCACGCTTTACCTCAGTGACTGATTTAGTGATATTGCAGCAGCAACAGGGTGTGGTTTGAACATAGCCTTCATAATCATCCAACTGCCTTATTTTCTAATTCAGCATCAGCTTCCCTGAGGAAGTCATGGGTCCCGTGTGGCTCAGTTGGTGGAGTGTGGTGCTTGCAACGCCAGGGTCGAGTGGGTTCAATTCCCACAGGGGACCAGTACAAAAAAGTATGAAAAATCTATGCCCTCACTACTCTAAGTACCTCTGGATAAGAGCGCCATGCAAATTACTAAAAGGTAAGTGGAATAACATGGTGTTAATATTCTTCATTCATTTGGGATGAAGGCCTCCAGATATCTGTTAAAACATGTAACAGGATCTTCACAACATATCACTCAACTTGACTTTAAACCACTTTCGAAGTTAAGAAAAAGTTCATTTTGGAGTGAACTGTCCCTTTGATATTACCACTTTAATTACAGATTTACCCTTATTGTGAAAACTAACACTTTCTGCTAAACTAGACATTTAAGATTCAGTCTTTGGTTATTTTTATATTGTTATGTAATGTAAAATACTTTGGCATGGGGAGCTTTGACTGATTTTCTTTTGGACTATGTTTTTCTTTAGAATAAATATTTTTAAAACTGATTGTCTTACCTGCACCAAATCAGTAATCAAAGAGGTGTTTTAACCCACAAAACCCCATAACTGTTGTTCGTTCCTAAGGGCCATTTAGACTCAGTGAGCAGGGATGGGCAACTGGCAGCCTGCATCCCTTTTTTAATGAAATGTTTTATGTTTTTAGGAACTCAGTCGGGGTCTCAACTTACTGTTGAGAGTTAGAATAGTAAAATACACAAGGTGCAATTTTTGAAATTAGGTTGTGCATCAGCAGTTTTTCAATAAATAATGAATGGACAGCAGCATAATGGAGTAATACATCTAATCTATTATCCTTTTAGCAGCAGCGTAGGTTGTGTCTGAGTAGGTAGAGACCTGTGGATGGGCATAGAGTCAATGTGGATAGTCTGTGGGAGAGAAGTAGTTAGCCATTTAACAGTCTTATGGCCAGGGGTTGCTTTTTATATTATTATATAATGTAATATATTTTGTCATAGTCAGATTTGACAGATTTTCCTTTGGACTAAGTTTTTGTTTAGAGTAAATATTTTTACCTGCACCAAATCAGTAATCAGAGAGGTAGGCAGCATGTTTCAGAGGCCTCATTCTCAGTGTTGGTGTTTCATGTTTTAACCCACAAACCCCCCATAACTGTTTTTTGTTTCGAAGGGCCAGTTAGACTCAGTGAGCAGGGATGGGCAACTGGCGACTGTTAAGGCTTGGTAATTGTGGAGGAGGAATGAGGCGCAGGAACCAGCGAACACAGGGTAGTAGTGTTTTTAATATACACTCACCAAAAAAAAACAAATGTTCCCACACACAGGGGAGAAAATACATGCGGCGTACAACAACGTCGACATGAACACAAGCCGTCACACAAGAAACAATCATTAATCCCGCACGAACAGGAGCGGGCCAGCTAAACTAAATAGCCCCTCTAATGGCTAATTGGCCACAGGTGTCACAAAATAAAAAAAGGGAAAAGCAAATCGGTGGCAGCTAATAGGCCGGTGACGACGACCGCCGAGCGCCACCCGAGCAGGAGGGGGCGCCACCGTCGGTGGGAATCGTGACAGTACCCCCCTCCTGACGCGCGGCTCCCGCAGCGCGCCGACACCGGCCTCGAGGTCGACCCGGAGGGCGAGGGGCAGGGCGATCCGGACGGAGGTGGTGGAACTCCCTCAACATAGATGGGTCCAGGACGTCCGCCGCCGGCACCCAGCACCTCTCCTCCGGGCCGTACCCCTCCCAGTCCACGAGGTACTGTAGGCCCCTCGCCCGGCGTCGCGAGTCCAGAATGGCCCTTACGCTGTACGCCGGGGACCCCCCGATGTCCAGAGGGGGCGGAGGGACCTCCGGCACCTCATCTTCGTGAAGGGGACCAGCTACCACCGGCCTGAGGAGAG
The DNA here is from genome assembly GCF_965601325.2 of Salmo salar. Taxonomy (NCBI): domain Eukaryota; kingdom Metazoa; phylum Chordata; class Actinopteri; order Salmoniformes; family Salmonidae; genus Salmo; species Salmo salar. Next base: position 97,178,551 of record NC_138300.1, read on the forward strand.
ACACATGAAACGAGGGGTTAATACGGTAATAGGAAGGGAGTTGCAACCGATAACACACCTCGTTTATCCTCCTCAGGACTTTGAAGGGCCCCACACACTGCGGCCCCAGCTTCCGGCAGGGCACGCGGAGGGGCAGGTTCCGGGTCGAGAGCCAGACCCTGTCTCCCGGTGCGAACACGGGCGCCTCACTGCGGTGGCGGTCAGCACTCCTCTTCTGCCGCGCACTGGCCTCCTTTAGTGAGTCCTGGACGGCTCTCCAGGTCTCCTTGGAGTGCTGGACCCAGTCCTCCACCGCAGGAGCCTCGGTCTGACTCCGGTGCCATGGTGCCAGGACCGGCTGGTAACCTAACACACACTGAAAGGGTGATATGTTAGTAGAGGAGTGGCGAAGTGAGTTCTGGGCTAACTCAGCCCAGGGAATATACCTCGCCCACTCCCCTGGCCGGTCCTGGCAATACGACCTCAGGAACCTGCCCACCTCCTGGTTCACCCTCTCCGCCTGCCCATTGCTCTCGGGGTGATAACCGGAGGTCAAACTGACCGAGACCCCCAGCCGCTCCATAAACGCTCTCCAGACCCTGGATGTGAACTGGGAACCTCGATCAGAGACAATGTCCTCCGGCACCCCGTAGTGCCGGAAGACGTGGGTAAATAGGGCCTCCGCAGTCTGCAGGGCCGTAGGGAGACCGGGCAATGGGAGGAGACGGCAGGACTTAGAGAACCGATCCACAACCACCAGAATCGCCGTGTTCCCCTGAGAGGGGGGAAGATCTGTCAGGAAGTCAATGGACAGGTGCGACCATGGTCGTTGTGGAACGGGGAGGGGCTGTAACTTCCCTCTTGGTAGATGCCTAGGAGCCTTACTCTGGGCACACACCGAACAGGAAGAGACATAGGCCCTCACGTCCTTAGCTAAGGTGGGCCACCAGTACTTCCCCCTTAGACTCCCCACTGTCCTCGCCTCACCAGGATGACCCGCAGTAGGTAGCGTGTGCGCCCACCGAATCAAACGATCACGAACACCGAGCGGCACATACATGCGCCCCACGGGCACCTGCGCAGGCGCAGGTTCCAACACCAATGCCCGCTCGATGTCCGCGTCCACCTCCCATACCACAGGTGCCACCAGCCTAGACGCTGGAATGATGGGAGTCGGATCGATGGGCCGGTCCTCCGTGTCATAGAGACGGGACAGCGCGTCGGCCTTAGTATTTAGGGAACCCGGTCTATAGGAGATGGTAAACCTAAACCGGGCGAAGAACATGGCCCACCTCGCCTGACGTGGATTCAGTCTCCTCGCTGCCCGGATGTACTCCAGGTTTCGGTGGTCGGTCCAGATGAGAAAGGGGTGTTTAGCCCCCTCAAGCCAGTGCCGCCACACCCTCAAAGCTTTAACCACTGCTAGCAACTCCCTGTCCCCCACATCGTAGTTACGCTCCGCCGAACTGAGCTTCTTCGAAAAGAAAGCGCAGGGGCGGAGTTTCAATGGCGCACCCGAGCGCTGTGATAGCACGGCACCCACCCCAGCCTCGGATGCGTCCACCTCCACTACGAACGCTAAAGACGGGTCCGGGTGCGCCAACACGGGTGCGTCGGTGAACAGCGTCTTCAATTTCTTGAAGGCTCCGTCCGCCTCCGTCGACCATCGCAAACGCACCGGCCCCCCCTTCAGCAGTGAGGTAATGGGAGCCGCTACCTGGCCAAAACCCCGGATAAACCTCCGGTAGTAATTGGCAAAGCCTAAAAACCGCTGCACCTCCTTCACCGTGGTTGGAGTCGGCCAATTACGCACGGCCTTAACGCGGTCACACTCCATCACCACCCCCGTGGTGGAAATGCGATAACCCAGAAAGGAGACGGCTCGTTTGGAAAACTCACACTTCTCAGCCTTAACGTATAGGTCATGCTTCAGCAGTCTACCAAGCACCTTGCGCACCAGGGACACATGCGCGGAGCGGGTGGCGGAATATATCAGAATGTCATCGATATATACAATCACGCCCTGCCCGTGCAGGTCCCTGAGAATCTCGTCAACAAAGGATTGAAAGACGGCTGGAGCATTTTTCAACCCATACGGCATGACGAGGTACTCATAATGGCCCGATGTGGTACTAAAGGCGGTTTTCCACTCGTCTCCCTTCTTGATACGCACCAGGTTATACGCGCTCCTGAGATCCAGTTTTGTGAAGAACTGCGCTCCGTGAAATGATTCCACCGCCGTAGCGATGAGAGGTAGTGGGTAACTAAACCCCACCGTAATAGCGTTTAGACCTCGGTAATCAATGCACGGACGCAGACCTCCCTCCTTTTTCTTCACAAAAAAGAAACTCGAGGAAGCGGGTGAGAAGGAGGGCCGAATGTACCCCTGTCCCAGGGATTCCGTGACATATGTCTCCATAGCCGCCGTCTCCTCCTGTGACAAGGGGTACACGTGACTCCTGGGAAGCGCAGCGTTAACCTGGAGATCTATCGCACAATCCCCCTGTCGATGAGGTGGTAATTTAGTCGCCCTCTTTTTACAAAAAGCGATCGCCAAATCGGCGTATTCGGGGGGAATGCGCACGGTGGACACCTGGTCTGGACTCTCCACCGACGTGGCACCTATGGAAACTCCTAGACACCTACCTGAACACTCCTCTGACCACCCCTGGAGAACCCCCTGTTTCCACGAAATACGGGGATTGTGACCAGCCAGCCAGGGGACCCCCAGCACCACCGGAAACGCAGGCGAGTCAATAAGGAAAAAACGAATGCGTTCCTTATGATTCCCCAGCGTTACCATGTCCAGTGGCACCGTAGACTCCCTGACTAGCCCTGACCCTAATGGTCGGCTATCTAGGGAGTGCACGGGGAAAGGAGAATCTATCGGCACCCGCGGAATGCCCAGCTTAATGGCAAGTCCACGGTCCATAAAATTCCCAGCTGCGCCTGAATCGACTAGCGCCCTATGCTGGGAAGAGGGAAAAAATTTAGTAAACAAAACAGGTAAAAACACATGACCAACAGGGGGTTCTGGGTGAATCTGGTGCTGACTCACCTGAGGTAACCGAGAAGTGTTCTGCCTACCATCTCGACTCCCAGACTGGCTCCTCCGGCACCGGTCGGCCGTGTGTCCTCTCCGACCACAGCTGGTGCAGGAGGAGCCACCTCCTCCGGTGCCCCTTGGCACGGCCCCCCCTACCTCCATAGGGGTAGGGGCGGGGGTGCACGGGGGTGGAACGGGCAGGACCCTCTCCGAACGCCCGCGGGCAGCCAGCAAGTTGTCCAGTCGTATGGACATATCTATCAGTTCGTCCAGGGACAGAGCTGTGTCCCGACAGGCCAGCTCCCTGCGGACGTCCGCCCGGAGACTGCAGCGGTAGTGGTCTATGAGGGCCCTGTCGTTCCACCCCGCCCCAGCAGCCAAGGTCCTGAAGTCCAGCGCGAAGTCCTGGGCACTCCTCGTCTCCTGCCTGAGGTGGAACAGCCGTTCACCCGCCGCTCTTCCTTCCGGAGGGTGGTCGAACACGGCCCGAAAGCGGCGGGTGAACTCCGGGTAGTGGTCCCTCGCCGAGTCTGGACCGTTCCAGACCGCATTAGCCCACTCCAGAGCTCTGCCCGTCAGGCAGGAAACGAGGGCACTCACGCTCTCCTCCCCCGTGGGAGCAGGTCTAACGGTGGCCAGGTACAGCTCAAGCTGGAGCAAAAACCCCTGGCACCCAGCCGCCGCCCCATCGTACTCCCTCGGGAGCGCCAGACGAAGCGCGCCAGAGCCAGACGTCATGGGAGGCGAAGATGGCTGTATCGGGGCAGGTGGAGGTGGAGAGAGGATACCACTTCTCTCCCATCTGTCCATCCTCTCCATCATCTGGTCCATTGCCGATCCGATGCAATGGAGGACTGTCGTGTGGTGGAGTACGCGTTCCTCCATCGAGGGCAGAGGAGTGGCCGCTGCTCCCGCTGATTCCATGCCTTCTATCGTGGTGCGGGATTCTGTTAAGGCTTGGTAATTGTGGAGGAGGAATGAGGCGCAGGAACCAGCGAACACAGGGTAGTAGTGTTTTTAATATACACTCACCAAAAAAAAAAAAATGTTCCCACACACAGGGGAGAAAATACATGCGGCGTACAACAACGTCGACATGAACACAAGCCGTCACACAAGAAACAATCATTAATCCCGCACGAACAGGAGCGGGCCAGCTAAACTAAATAGCCCCTCTAATGGCTAATTGGCCACAGGTGTCACAAAATAAAAAAAGGGAAAAGCAAATCGGTGGCAGCTAATAGGCCGGTGACGACGACCGCCGAGCGCCACCCGAGCAGGAGGGGGCGCCACCGTCGGTGGGAATCGTGACAGCGACCTGAATCCCTTTTTACATTTTATTTGTTATGTTTTTCGGGAACTCAACCGGGGTCTCAACTTACTGTTGAGAGTTAGAATAGTAGAATACACATGGTGCAATTTCGAAATTTGGTTGTGCATCAGCGGTTTTTCTCTTGTTATATTAGTCACGACAGTCACTCAATTAGCCCATGTCAGCAAAACTTTTTTAGATTGGTAAATTAGTCTAGCGACCCGTAATTCAGGGCAAATTCAAGCCCCTTGGGGGCTGCCATAGAGTTACATTAGAAGTGTCGATCCAAGAAGGCTCACGGCCATTGGCCACAGATAAAATGACGTCAAATCACGTTATATCTACAGTAGCTTTGATTGGACTGATCATGTCAACATCATACTTTCAAAATCTTAGCTAGCAGTTATCATCATGAATCAAGTCGACAATCTACTTGTCACGAATCCCCCCGAAGGTGGCTCCCCTGCCTGTTCGAGCGGCGCTCGGCGGTCGTCGTCGACGGCCTACTAGCCACCGTTGATCCCTTTTTCCTTTTCTGTTTGTATGGTCTTATTGGTTGCACCTGTTCCCTATTGTGTTTCTTGATTTGCGTTTATTTAAGCCTGTTTAGCCCGCCCAGGTTTGTGCGGGATTACTTTTGCTGTCGTGTATTTTGGATGTGCTGGCTTACGCCTTATTATCTCTCTCCGGACTGTTTGCCCGTTGTTCTGGGTTGGTCGTTTGTTTTACGCGCCCGTCTGTTTTGGCGTGACCGGTTTGTGCCGGAAGAAATAAAGGACATTATACTTTACCTCTGCTCTCTGCGCCTGACTCCTACCACCACTCCTAGTATCCCGTGACACTACTGGCAAATCCTTTTCAATCCTTGTCATATGAAGAGACATTATAGATACTGTAGAATGTATCGGTGCTCATCAGCCATTGGACATAAACATTACACAACAAGTTGGAAATCGCTAATTCAACAATGAGTGGTTTGGAAGGAATCAGTGGTTAACTGCAAGCATTGCAAAGCAATCACTAGCCTGCTATTCAGTGGAGTGGCTGTGTGGTCCAAGTCTGGGTTTAACGGTCTTTTTTCCAAGCTTAAAAGGATAAACATTCATGCTGTCAACCCAGCATGACTTCTGCCACGTTCAAAACAACTAGAAACTTGTAACTGGGAAATCTCAGACTTCAGTGAGTTCAAGACAACTGGGAACTCAGAAAAAACTAGCTCCAACTGGGAAAATATGTTTTGAACAGTCATCCAACTTGGAATGAGTCAGGAACTCATTCAACCTTGTTTTTTTCTGAGTTCCCAGTTGTCTTGAAAGCACCATAAATCCAGAGAATGCCAAACTTTCATGACACAGTTTGATGACATAATTTACCCACACAGACCGCCTTCCTGTTTAAGTGAGCACAGCACAAGGTGAGTCCAAAAATGTATTGTATGCTGCTGCACAAATGATGTAATATGCCAGGGAGATATGTATACTGGAATGTAGCTAAGAAGGTAATACTAAGTGTATGTTTTGTAGTAAGCTATTAGTAGCCCATGTGCCTCACCCTAATAATTTGGTCCCTTTTCCCCTCATAACTTAGCCTACTGTTCTGACTTGGTGGTGCACATGTAGTCTATAGCCTTTTTTAGAGAAATGTAATCAGCGAATATTGTAAGAGCTTTCATTGTCTGCTTATATGCCCCCTTTATTTATCCTACGGTTCTGACTTGGTGTACAGGGAGAATACTTTAAGAACAGCCCATGTTCTGAATTCTGCCAGAGAAGGCTCCACTGATAGCCAGGTGTAGCAGTGGTAAGGATTCACTCCATGGTACTGAGAAAAAAGCTCTGCTGTTGGGACAGCTTTATGTAGGCCCTCACAGTTTGTGGGCACCGTTTGTCACCGTTATAGTGCAATTAAAGTATTGTTTAATGTTGTGCTGTCTTGTGTAGTGGCTTTGCTGGCTTGCGTCTAAAACATATTTTTTTTTTTGCCAGACCAAGATTTACATGCTAAAGTCGCCACTGCTGTCAGCTATCTAAACTTGTTGTATTCATGGTCGAATTACCAACCAGGGGGCCAACATTGATTTTATTAGTCACTCTCACTCAGATATCTTATTAAAAACTGCAAACATTTCTCTCCACCCTATGGCAAAATGTTTAGAACGGTAGAAAATTACCTGTAAAACTGCTCAGTTTCTCTATTCGCTCCATGGCAAAATGAGTAGAATTGTTTTTCTGTACCCTGTATAGTATGTGAAACTGGTTGTACCTTCTAGAACCCTGTATGTCCTCCATCCCTTACTGTGAAAGGTGCCTATAGGGGAGAAAAGTTTCTGCCTTGCAGAGTGATTGGCTAGTCATCACCAGTGTTGAGATTAGTTACTTGAAATTACATATTAGTCATTACATTTAACAAAAGTAACATGTTACTTTACAATGTTACTTTGTGTGGAAAGTAACACGTTATATTATTAGTTATATTACTTTGTGTTACTTTCATGAAAATAATCTCCACGCGCTATACTAACTCAGGTTTGATGACTAGTCTCTCCTTTAATTTTTGGTGCTGCTTTCCTGTGCTAGTAGGCCTATACAAAGTGCTGCACTATCATATGGGCTGCTTAATTAGTCATATATACTGTAAGTGTCACGTCGTGACCAGTATAGAGGATATTTGGTTATTGTAGTCTGGTCAGGACGTGGCAGAGGGGAGTTGATGTATGTGTATGGGGTTTGTCACTGGTCTATGTCTGTGGTTCTATGTATAGTTAATTGGGGTTGGACTCCCAATTGAAGGCAGGTGTGTTGAGTTGCCTTTGATTGGGAGTCCTATATAGTAGGGTGTGTTTGTCTTTGTGTTTTGTGGGTAGTTGTTTTTGCACTGCGTTTAGTATAGCCTGCAAGACTGTTGTACTGTCGTGTTTCTTGTTTTTTCCCGTGTATGCTTTATTCTAAAGTAATTAAAAGATGAGCATCCACATTCCCACTGCGCCTTGGTCTTCTCTCCACTACGACACGTGACAGAACTACCCACCACAAAAGGACCAAGCAGCGGAGGAGGAGGGAGCCACAGGAGAACAGCGTTGATGGATGGAGTTGGCAGAAGGAGTGAAGATTCTGGGAGGACAAGTTAAGGGAGCTAAGGGAACCCGAGAGGCAGCCCCAATCATTTTTTTGGGGGGGGCACAAGGGCTGTTTGGCGGGGCGAGATTGGAGCCCCAGGCCAGCTGCCCGTACCCTTGTAGGGCAGAGACAGACTGGACAGGTCCCGTGCTTTGGGGTTGGGGCTGTGGTGAGGCCTGGGATTTTCAGGCCGGTAGGCACAGTACCAGTGCCCCGCATGTGCCAGGGTGAAGTAAGCATCGAGCCTGAAGGGGTGATGTCAACCCTGCGCTCAAGACCGCCAGTGCGCCTCTACGGTCCGGTGTTTCCCGCTATACGCACTAGCATGGAGGTGCGTGTCTCCAGGCTGGCACGTCCAGTACCAGCCCCACGCATCAGGCGTCTAGTGCATCAGCCCAGCCTCGCCAGTCAGGAGCTGCCAGAGCTGCCCGCCAGTCAAGAGTCGCCAGAGCCGCCCGCCAGTCAAGAGTCGCCAGAGCCGCCCGCTAGTCAGGAGCCGCCAGAGCCACCCGCTAGTCAGGAGCCGCCAGAGCAGCCCGACTGCCCGGAGCTGCCAGAGCGGCCCGACTGCCCGGAGCGGCCCGACTGCCCGGAGCTGCCAGAGCGGCCCGACTGCCCGGAGCTGCCAGAGCGGCCCGACTGCCCGGAGCTGCCAGAGCGGCCCGACTGCCCGGAGCTGCCAGAGCGGCCCGACTGCCCGGAGCTGCCAGAGCGGCCCGACTGCCCGGAGCTGCCAGAGTGGCCCGACTGTCCTCCGGCCCAGCCCGAGTGGCCCGCCTGTCCTCCGGCCCAGCCCGAGTGGCCCGCCTGTCCTCCGGCCCAGCCCGAGTGGCCCGCCTGTTCTCCGGCCCAGCCCGAGTGGCCCGCCTGTCCTCCGGCCCAGCCCGAGTGGCCCGCCTGTCCTCCGGCCCAGCCCGAGTGGCCCGCCTGTCCTCCGGCCCAGCCCGAGTGGCCCGCCTGTTCTCTGGCCCAGCCCGAGTGGCCCGCCTGTCCTCCGGCCCAGCCCGAGTGGCCCGCCTGTCCTCCGGCCCAGCCCGAGTGGCCCTTCTGTCCTCCGGCCCAGCCCGAGTGGCCCGCCTGTCCTCCGGCCCAGCCCGAGTGGCCCGCCTGTCCTCCGGCCCAGCCCGACTGGCCCGCCTGTCCTCCGGCCCAGCCCGAGTGGCCCGCCTGTCCTCCGGCCCAGCCCGAGTGGCCCGCCTGTCCTCCGGACAAGCCCGAGTGGTCCGCCTGTCCTCCGGCCCAGCCAGAGTGGTCCGTCTGCCAGGGTCAGCCCGAGTGTTCCGTCTGTCCGGCGCAGCTATCGGCGCCACCGAAGTGGGCGACGCCGAAGGTGGAGCAAGGTTCACGTCCCGCACCTGAGCCACCTCCGGGATAGGTGGGTTGGGGAGGGAGGGTGTAGCACAGTGCCGTCGTTGACGGCAGCCACCCTCCCTTCCCTCCCTTATTGTTTAGGGGATTTTTTTGTTGTTGTTTTGGTTTTTTTTCTGTGTTTTGTGTAGGTGCATTCCGGGGTCTGCACCTTTGAGGGGGGGTACTGTCACATGTGACAGTAAGCCAAACATCTGTACAGATTTCCTATCTTTTCATTCAAAATCTTTCTCCTGAGCCACCAGTTCTGGTTATAGACCGCACATACATGGACCAATATACAGTGGGGCAAAAAAGTATTTAGTCAGCCACCAATTGTGCAAGTTCTCCCACTTAAAAAGATAAGAGAGGCCTGTAATTTTCATCATAGGTACACGTCAACTATGACAGACAAAATGAGAAAAAAAAATCCAGAAAATCACATTGTAGGATTTTTAACCTCTATGGGCTAGGTGGGACGCTTGCGTCCCACCTACTCAACAGCCAGTGTAATCCCGTGGCGCGTTATTCAAATTCCTCAAAAATGCAAAAACTTCAATTTTTCAAACATATGACTATTTTACACCATTTTAAAGACAAGACTCTCGTTAATCTAACCACACTGTCCGATTTCAAAAAGGCTTTACAACGAAAGCAAAACATTAGATTATGTCAGCAGAGTACCAGCCAGAAATAATCAGACACCCATTTCTCAAGCTAGCATATAATGTCACATAAACCCAAACCACAGCTAAATGTAGCACTAACCTTTGATGATCTTCATCAGATGACAACCCTAGGACATTATGTTATACAATACATGCATGTTTTGTTCAATCAAGTTCATATTTATATCAAAAACCAGCTTTTTACATTAGCATGTGACTAGCATTCCCACCGAACACTGCCGGTGAATTTACTAAATTACTCACGATAAACGTTCACAAAAAGCATAACAATTATTTTAAGAATTATAGATACAGAACTCCTCTATGCACTCGATATGTCCGATTTTAAAATAGCTTTTCGGGGAAAGCACATTTTGCAATATTCTCAGTAGATAGCCCGGCATCACAGGGCTAGCTATTTAGACACCCAGCAAGTTTAGCACTCACCAAAGTCAGATTTACTATAAGAAAAATGTTATTACCTTTGCTGTCTTCATCAGAATGCACTCCCAGGACTTCTACTTCAATAACAAATGTTGGTTTGGTTCAAAATAATCCATTGTTATATCCAAATAGCGGCGTTTTGTTTGTGCGTTCAAGACACTATCCGAAAGGGTAAATAACCTCTATGGGCTAGGTGGGACGCAAGCGTCCCACCTACTCAACAGCCAGTTGAATCCTGTGGCGCATTATTCAAAACCTTAGATATGCTATTACTTCAATTTTTCAAAAATATGACTATTTTACACCATTTTAAAGATAAGACTCTCGTTAATCTAACCACACTGTCCGATTTCAAAAAGGCTTTACAACGAAAGCAAAACATTAGATTATGTCAGCAGAGTACCGAACCAGAAATAATCAGACACCCATTTTTCAAGCTAGCATATAATGTCACATAAACCCAAACCACAGCTAAATGTAGCACTAACCTTTGATGATCTTCATCAGATGACAACCCTAGGACATTATGTTATACAATACATGCATGTTTTGTTCAATCAAGTTCATATTTATATCAAAAAACAGCTTTTTACATTAGCATGTGACTAGCATTCCCACCGAACACTGCCGGTGAATTTACTAAATTACTCACGATAAACGTTCACAAAAAGCATAACAATTATTTTAAGAATTATAGATACAGAACTCCTCTATGCACTCGATATGTCCGATTTTAAAATAGCGATTTACTATAAGAAAAATGTTCTTACCTTTGTTGTCTTCGTCAGAATGCACTCCCAGGACTTCTACTTCAATAACAAATGTTGGTTTGGTCCAAAATAATCCATCGTTATATCCAAACAGCGGCGTTTTGTTCGTGCGTTCAAGACACTATCCTAAAGGCTAAATAAGGGTGACGAGCATGGCACAATTCGTGACAAAAGAATTCTAAATATTCCATTACCGTACTTCGAAGCATGTCAACCGCTGTTTAAAATCTATTTTTATGCCATTTTTCTCATAAAAAAGCGAAAATATTCCGACCGGGAATCTGCGTTTAGATAAACAGACAAAGGAAAACAAAGCATTCGGTCGAAGCGGGCACGCGCCTAAGCCCATAGTACTCTGAGTGGCCACTTGCCAAAAGCGATAAAGTGTTTCAGCCAGAGCCTGCCTCGATATCGTTCAACGTTTTCCTGGGCTCTGAGACCCTATGGAAGACTTAGGAAGTGTTACGTTATTGCACAGATCCTGAGTCTTCAATAAAAAGAGCCAAGATGAAACACTACTTCTCAGACAGGCCACTTCCTGCTTGAAATCTTCCCAGGTTTGGCCTGCCATAGGAGTTCTGTTATACTCACAGACACCATTCAAACAGTTTTAGAAACTTTAGGGTGTTTTCTATCCAAAGCCAATAATTATATGCATATTCTAGTTACTGGGCAGGAGTAGTAACCAGATTAAATCGGGTACGTTTTTTATCCAGCCGTGTCAATACTGCCCCCTATCCCCAACAGGATAAGGGTGACGAGCATGGCGCAATTCGTGACAAAAAAATTCTAAATATTCCATTACCGTACTTCGAAGCATGTCAACCACTATTTAAAATCTATTTTTATGCCATTTTTCTCATAATAAAGCGATAATATTCCGACCGGGAATCTGCGTTTAGGTAAACAGACGAAAGAAAATAAAGCATGGGGTCGACTCGGGCACGCGCCTAAGCCCATAGTACTCTGATCTGCCACTTGCCAAACGCGATAAAATGTTTCAGCCAGAGGCTGCCTCGATATCGTTCAGCTTTTTCCCGGGCTCTGAGAGCCTATGGGAGCCGTAGGAAGTGTCACGTTATAGCAAAGATCCTCAGTCTTCAATAAAAAGAGCCAAGATGAAACACAACTTGTCAGACAGGCCACTTCCTGCATGGAATCTTCTCAGGTTTTGGCCTGCCATATGAGTTCTGTTATACTCACAGACACCATTCAAACAGTTTTAGAAACTTTAGGGTGTTTTCTATCCAAAGCCAATCATTATATGCATATTCTAGTTACTGGGCAGGAGTAGTAACCAGATTCAATCGGGTACGTTTTTTATCCGGCCGTGTCAATACTGTCCCCTAGCCCTAACAGGTTAATGAATTTATTTGCAAATTATGGTGGAAAATAAGTATTTGGTCACCTCCAAACAAGCAAGATTTCTGGCTCTCACAGACCTGTAACTTCTTCTTTAAGAGGCTCCTCTGTCCTCCACTCGTTACCTGTATTAATGGCACCTGTTTGAACTTGTTATCATTATAAAAGACACCTGTCCACAACCTCAAACAGTCACACTCCAAACTCCACTATGGCCAAGACCAAAGAGCTGTCAAAGGACACCAGAAACAAAATTGTAGACCTGCACCAGGCTGGGAAGACTGAATCTGCAATAGGTAAGCAGCTTGGTTTGAAGAAATCAACTGTGGGAGCAATTATTAGGAAATGGAAGACATACAAGACCACTGATAATCTCCCTCGATCTGGGACTCCACGCAAGATCTCACCCCGTGGGGTCAAAATGATCACAAGAACGGTGAGCAAAAATCCCAGAACCACATGGGGGGACCTAGTGAATGACCTGCAAAGAGCTGGGACCAAAGTAACAAAGCCTACCATCAGTAACACACTACGCCGCCAGGGACTCAAATCCTGCAGTGCCAGACGTGTCCCCCTGCTTAAGCCAGTACATGTCCAGGCCCGTCTGAAGTTTGCTAGAGAGCATTTGGATGATCCAGAAGAGGATTGGGAGAATGTCATATGGTCAGATGAAACCAAAATATAACTTTTTGGTAAAAACTCAACTCGTCGTGTTTGGAGGACAAAGAATGCTGAGTTGCATCCAAAGAACACCATACCTACTGTGAAGCATGGGGGTGGAAACATCATGCTTTGGGGCTGTTTTTCTGCAAAGGGACCAGGACGACTGATCCGTGTAAAGGAAAGAATGAATGGGGCCATGTATCGTGAGATTTTGAGTGAAAACCTCCTTCCATCAGCAAGGGCATTGAAGATGAAACGTGGCTGGGTCTTTCAGCATGACAATGATCCCAAACACACCGCCCGGGCAACGAAGCAGTGGCTTCGTAAGAAGCATTTCAAGGTCCTGGAGTGGCGTAGCCAGTCTCCAGATCACAACCCCATAGAAAATCTTTGGAGGGAGTTGAAAGTCCGTGTTGCCCAGCGACAGCCCCAAAACATCACTGCTCTAGAGGAGATCTGCATGGAGGAATGGGCCAAAATACCAGCAACAGTGTGTGAAAACCTTGTGAAGACTTACAGAAAACGTTTGACCTGTGTCATTGCAAACAAAGGGTATATAACAAAGTATTGAGATAAACTTTTGTTATTGACCAAATACTTATTTTCCACCATAATTTGCAAATAAATTCATTAAAAATCCTACAATGTGATTTTTTTTCTTCTCATTTTGTCTATCATAGTTGAAGTGTACCTATGATGAAAATTACAGGCCTCTCATCTTTTTAAGTGGGAGAACTTGCACAATTGGTGGCTGACTAAATACTTTTTTGCCCCACTGTAGATGTATAGAGGGCACACTTGTCACTAGACGGGCAAGCCCTCTATGGGCTTTGCTACAGTATCACAGATGCCATCAATAGCAAAGATCAGAGGTGTGCACTCTATACTTTTCTATAGACAGCAGCTGTCATGACATTTCTCCAAACAGCCTTTCTTTGCTTGCTCGAGAGCTAAATGAGGTAACAAGTTGATATCAGATCAAGGAAACGCCCACGGTAGAGATATGATTCTGAAAGTAACTCACAGATTATTTGACAAAGTATGTCATGTCTGCTCCCACTCCCCCTCTCTGGCGCTCGAGGTCACCAGGCTGCTTATCATGTTCTGTTATAATCTCCACCCGGCACAGCCAGAAGAGGACTGGCCACCCCTCATAGCCTGGTTCCTCTCTAGGTTTCTTCCTTGGTTTTGTCCTTTCTAGGGAGTTTTTCCTTGCCACCATGCTTCTACACTTGCATTGCTTGGTGTTTGGGGTTTTAGGCTGGGTTTCTGTACAGCACTTTGAGATATCAGCTGATGTAAGAAGGACTATATAAATACATTTGATTTGATTATGCACACCTGTCACCATCGTTACGCGCATCAGCGCTTCATCGGACTCACCTGGACTCCATCACGTTATTAATTACCTCCCCTATATCGGTCACTTCCTCAGTTTCTTTCCCGAGTCAGCGTTAATGTTGTTATGTGTTTTGTTTCCTGTCTGTTTATTCATTAACCTCTATGGGCTAGGTGGGACGCTAGCGTGCCACCCGTGGTGCACTCCATCAACAGCAGGTGCATTTCAAGAGCGGCAAATTTGAATCCAAATAAATGTCAAAATTCAAATTTTTCAAAAATACAACTATTTTACACCATTTGAAAGATAAACATCTCCTTAATCTAACCACGTTTTACGATTTCAAAAAGGTTTTACGGCGAAAGCATAAATTTAGAGTATGTTAGGACAGTACATTTACAAGAGTTGTGTGTAATGTTTTGTCAAGTCAAAGACAGGGTCACCAAAACCATAAAACCAGCTAAAATGATGCACTAACCTTTTACAATCTCCATCAGATGACACTCCTAGGACATTATGTTAGACAATGCATGCATTTTTAGTTCTATCAAGTTCATATTTATATCCAAAAACAGCGTTTTACTATGGCATTGATGTTGAGGAAATCGTTTCCCTCCAATAACCGGCAGTCAAGTCAGCGTCACAAATTAAATAGTTAAAATTAGAAAACATTGGTAAAATATTATATTGTCATTTAAAGAATTATAGATTTACATCTCTTGAACGCAATCAACTTGCCAGATTTAAAAATAACCTTACTGGGAAATCACACTTTGCAATAATCTGAGCACTGCGCCCAGAAAAATACGCGTTGCGATACAGACTAGACGTCATGTTGGGAAGATCTAAAATCGAAAATACTATGTAAATAATCCATTACCTTTGATTCTCTTCATCAGATGTCACTTCCAGGTATCACAGGTCCATAACGAATGTAGTTTTGTTCAAAAAAGCTCATCATTTATGTCCAAAAATCTCCGTCTTGTTAGCACATGATCTAAGCCAGCCGGACTTCTCGTCATGAACGAGGGGAAAAAATATATTTACGTTCGTTCAAACATGTCAAACGTTGTATAGCATAAATCATTAGGGCCTTTTTTAACCAGAACATGAATAATATTCAAGGTGGACGAATGCATACTCTTTTATAACGTATTGGAACGAGGGTACCCAACATGAACTCGCGCGCCAGGTGTCTAATGGGACATCATCGTTCCATGGCTCTTGTTCGGTCAGATCTCCCTCCAGAAGACTCAAAACACTTTGTAAAGGCTGGTGACATCTAGTGGAAGCAATAGGAAGTGCCAAAATATTCCTCAGCCCCTGTGTTTTTCAATGGGATAGGTTTAAAGTCAATACAACACATCAGGTATCCACTTCCTGTCAGAAAATGTCTCAGGGTTTTGCCTGCCAAATGAGTTCTGTTATACTCACAGACACCATTCAAACAGTTTTAGAAACTTTAGAGTGTTTTCTATCCATATATAATAAGTATATGCATATTCTAGTTACTGGGTAGGATTAGTAACCAGATTAAATCGGGTAAAAAAAAATTATCCAGACGTGCAAATGCTGCCCCCTAGCCCTAACAGGTTAAATGTATACTCCTGGGACTTGCTTCTTGTCCCCCAGTGTCTGTCCTTACAAAGTAACTGTAATAATATGACCCAATTTGAAAAGTAATGCTAGTAACGCTACTTTACTCCGTTACTCATAAACTGTACAACCAAGTGTTTAGGATATGAACATATAACTAAACACTTCTGTAACTCAACACTTCAAGAAAAATGCATCACAATGTTTAGACTGTAAACACCAGAACATGTTTATTCACTGTACCACTTTTTTAACACGTTTATTAAGCACAAGGCGTTTACGTTTTAAACACTGGGAGTGTTGTTTTAACACTCTAGGGTGTAAAGCTGTATTTGCATATTTCCCAGCATGCCTTTTGAGTCAATGTGAGAGATACACACCCTGTGTTTATTAGTGACAGAGACAGTGGTGTAAAGTACTTTAGTAAAAATACTTCAATGTACTACTAAAGTTGTTTTTTTGTGAATGTAGGCCTATAAAACTGGTGAGGTTTGGCAAAACAGCACTTTTTGAGATTGTTTTTATAAATCCATGTTATGTACAACATAATTCACAGAATTTGTACTTGTATTTGAATGTGAAATAAAAATATGAATTATTAAAAAAAATTATAATCTGTACTTTACTATTTATATTTTTTACATCTTTTACTTTTACTCCACTACATTCCTAAAGAAAATAATGTACTTTTTTTCCCATAAATCTTTTCCTGACACCCAAAAGTACTCGTTACCGTTCGAATGCTTAGCAAGAAAATTATCCAATTCACGGACTTATCAAGAGAACATCCCTGGTCATCCCTACTGCCTCTGATCTGCCGGACTCACTAAACACAAATGCTTCATTTGTAAATTATGTCTGAGTGTTGGAGTGTACCTCTTGTTATCCGTAAATTAAAAAAAACGAAAAAATATTGTGCCGTCTGGGTTATTTAATATAAGGAATGTCAAATGATTTACACTTTTACTTTTGATACTATTTTAGCACTTACATTTACTTTTGATTCTTAAGTATATTTAAAACCAAGTACTGTTAGACTCAAGTGGTATTTTACTGATTGACTTTCACTTTTACTTGAGTAATTTTCCATTAAGGTGTCTTCTACTTTTACTCAAGTATGACAATTGGGTACTTTTTCCACCACTGGACAGAGACATGGTAGAGGCATTGTCCCGCCCTGATCTGTTTCAGCTGTTCCTGTGATTGTCTCCACCCCCTCCAGGTATTGCTTATTCTCCCCAGTGTATGTATCCCTGTGTTTCCCGTCTCCCTGTGCCAGTTTGCCTTGTATGTTAGTCAAGTCAACAAGCGTATTTTTCCCATACTCCTTTTGCTATTTTCTTTTTGATAGTCTTCCCGGTTTTGACCCCTCCCTGACTCTGGACTACTTTCCCGCCTGCCTGATCATCCTGCCTGCCCTGACCTTGAATCTGCCTGCCCTTCGGCACCTTTTGGACTCTGAACTGGTTTTGACCCTTTTGCCTGTCCACGACCATTCTCTTGCCTACCCCTTTGGATTAATAAACATTGTAAGACTCCAACCATCTGCCTCCTGTGTCTGCATCTGGGTCTCGCCTTGTGTCATGATAGGCATTCAATAACTTAACCAAGTGACTACCTAAGATGAATGTGTTTCAATTAGAAGTAAACCCTTTATGACCACATATTATTCATTTCATAAGACCTCTAGTTATTTCCTAGTTATCCTCGACATTGTGATCTAAAAGTCCTGGCTCATGGGCCACAGACCTGCAAGTCACAATACGCTGGTTTGTGAAGTGATTACTATCAGAAACCAGCAAGAAGGAGGATATCCAAGAATTTGAATATTTTATCACCCACAACCTGCACTCAGAATGACTGCTATGGTAAAGGATTTACCAAACAATACCTAAAACATCTAAACTGGAACTATCTTAGTAACGGGTGCAATAAGTCCAACCCCTTACAGATTGGATTAGTTTAGAAACATTTAAGCTATTTATCTTTGCATATTATAAGATACATTAATCAATCAATGTGCATGAGGAAACATAGATATTAAAATAAACTATAAAAAAAAATCTACCTACAACAAAGCATGCTGGGAAATATGATAATGTGGCCCCTCCCACGTATTTTTCATTCTGATAGAGTTAACAGAAATTAACTCAACTCATTTGAGTAAAAACAACACCATGCAATTTGAAAATATTTCATGTTCAGTGCTGAAATGTAGGTAAGGTGACAGACATTCCTAATACTGATCTGAATAAAAGGCATGGAAAGTCACAGCAATTTCCAGTGACTCAATGCACTCTGAACAGGACAACAGGAAAGTAAACACTTGTGTGTAAAATCTGAACACTTAGTAGATATAGGTGTTCTCCTGGTTGGAAACTGACTCGAAAAAGCTAACTATCATGTTTAATGTTGCATTCTAAACGCCTGGGTTTAGAATTTATTGGCAAATCTCAATGCCTAATGTTTAAGTTTTAAACACTGATGTTTAGGTTTTAAACGTGTCACGTTTCATGGTTTTATACTGTAAAAGCAATTACTTTTGTAACACGTTACTCCCAACACTGGTCATCACAAACAGCCTATCACATACAATACATGAACTGCAGGGCAGGAGCTGAATGCATCCTTCACTCCCATGTTCTTTGCTGCTGTGTAGATTTCACAACCTAGGGATCTGAAACCTGACTCTGAATAAGCTGTTCTCATTAGACCATTTCACTCAGGGGTCAGTAAACTATGTGTGTGTCTGTCCACACTTGCTCTTGATGGCAGAAGTTTGAAATCGTAACTTTTTGGAGGGTTGGATTTAGCAATAACAACAGGACAAATGTAATTGAATATAACTAAATACACTTGGATATGTCTACACACCAGAGGTAAATCCCAGTCTTCTGCCAAAACAAAAGTCCAGAACAGTCTGTATTTGGTCCTATCAATCCCCTGCTGTTTTAGCCGTTATCATCACTCTAAAACAAACAGAGCAATATGCACTTTGACTGAAACGCTGTATTTTGATCCTGTGAATATGATGCAGTCCATGTCAGAAACAGGAAGAGTGATGGGATGTACAGTACATTCAGTACCTGTGGCATACACTAGACTGTCCTTTTTTCTCTGCACCTCATTTGGTGTCACTGAACTTTTCAACCTCCTAAATGTCAAACCGGTACCTAGAGGGAATAGGGGTGAATATGTCACTCAGTGATGGAGAGTTTAGCATGTTTAGGATCCTTTTATGACAGTTTGTGCTTTAGCTTACTGCTAGCTGGTCAGCATGCGTGGTGGTCATCAAATGAATGTGAATTAGTGGTAGCTGTATAGTGAGTTTTGGGGTAATCAAATATAGCTCTGTGCTGTGGTATTAGTGGTTAGCATATATTTGTGTTTAGTGCCTGTGCTCCCCAGTTCACCCTGCCTGCTATTCTAATAGCTGCTGTAATGACAGTGTTGACTTTACCGATGGGGCAGCTCTCTCTCTCCCTCTCACTCTCTCTCTCTCTCTTACCTCCATCCATTTAACCTCTGGGGTTGATTTAACACTGACCAAGCGTGAAATCATAAACACTTTGTAATAAAGCTGCTCCACTCAACATGTACAACCTGTTAACACATTCACTCTCTACTTTCTCTCTCTCTCCCTCTCTGTCTCTCCTATCCTCCATCTTCAATGGCCTGAGGCATGGTCACTCACTGTGTGCGTGACTAGGATCAGTAAGTTAAATGAGAGAGCAGATGCTGGCACGGAACATGCTCTGTGTAAGCCCAGCTCACACCGCACACATTTGACAGCAGCATTGATTTGTATTGCAAATCTAGCTCAATGTTTTATTAAAGCCAATCTCTATTATTTGCATTGTCAAATTGATGATCGACTGTGTGTGTTTTCAATATTTCACATAATCCTCAGGGCTGGATCTGATAGCTTGTAATTGATTCCTTTGTTTCCACTTAAAGATTGTATACATGTTGATCAGTGGAACAAGGGTTTTAATAGGTTTCAGGAGTCAATTTGTAGTTTAGTGCAAACCAGTGCAACTCTGTCCTCCCATTCAACTTTAGTTCATCCCAGGGGGAGGTATCAGACCTTCTTAAGATGGCCGCCAGCGGCTCAGTTATGGGCTTCCTCTGGGTAGGACCTATCACTGTTCTACATGAGACCCAGATGTTGTCAGGGTGAACAATCAATACCTCTGTCTGCACAGGGTGTGTGTGTGTGCGTGCGTGTGTTTCTGTTTGGTACATTACCCTGATGAAGACAGCTTGGCTGCATCTGAGCTCCTAAAGTGTGCGGCTCTCCTTTTATTTTTCATCTGTTCGGTATATTGACATTAGGACTTCCTTGAAAAAAACTATTCTCTGAGGATAATGTTGGTATGTCACTAAAATAAATCATTTTCATTAGAGCCTACATTCCTTCTCTAAGTCCCTTGAGAATAGACCAGGAATACTGTGTAGCTAGGCTACAGTCCTGTGGGCCCATGTTTTCCATCCATATCTTCCTTAATCAGAACACAATCTGTCTTCATGGATTTCTTACAAAACACTTTATATTTTAAGGGTGCGAGGTGACTCACACACCATTTTAAAACCTGAATACTGAAGGTATTAAATGAAGTATAATCTTCAAAGATCACACTTAATTTACTTCCAGTGTTCTGTGTACACACTGTACCGCACACACCGTACTGTACTGTTCTACAGGTCATCTAGTAATCTGCCACAAATGTTTACAGCAGCTGTCATATTTGTAAGAGCATAATGTACCTGCTATTACTGACAGTCTCAAGTCCAGAGTTTCTTGTACCAAAATAGCTTGACAAACTTAGGTAATGTTTGTTTAGTGAGAGATCGAAATTTACACAATAGTTTACCCGGAGGAAAATGGGGGAGGGTGATGCTTTTTCAATTTCAGTCAAGGGGAGGGTTTAGTATATATTTTTTCATTAGTCCAGGGGAGGGTCATATAATTTGTAATCAATTAAATATCATGTATTGCTCATGGTTTGAGAATGAGTTGCTTTTTATAGTATCTTATGTGCCTGATGATGCCCCTCATCCCTGATTCTCTGGTGGGCACTCAACATGAGGTGTTCCTAGTGTGGTCTCAATGAATGATCCATAGCCTATACTAGGCTATAGGCCTAGGCTATTAGAAGAGCATGCTCGGAGAAGAACAGGGCAAAGTTATATTTCTAAGAAAATGTACTTCCTTCCTGAGTTTTTGCCTTTGCTGCAAGGATGGTGTATATAAAACTAAGCTACACTGCATTACACACAGACATTACACACTGCCCTGCTCTTGCTGATGTAAACTATTTTGTGCTGCCTAACCAATGACTGTGCTGTGTATGGTGACACTTCAGGCGGCAAGTCAATTTGTCCAAAAAATGCAATATGTGAGCACGGACTAGGCTTACTGATGTCCTGTTCAGTTTGAGAGGGAGAGCGTGAAAATGAGAATAAAGACCAGAGGTATTTTTTTATTTTATTCCAGATCCCCATTAGCTGCTGCCAAGGCAGCACCTACTTTTCCTGGGGTCCAAAGCTTGCTACTGCTATAATAGATATTAATACAAATTAAATGGACCTAGTTTTATATAATTATATACAATAACACTTTAATGCTTTATGCTGAAACAAGCTGTAGAGTGCTGGGGAATATCTTAGGTTTGTCTGTATGACATTGAGGCTGCGCTACAACCTTCTACAGCCGAGGAAAAGTGGTGTAGTGCTATGTTTTTAGGTGATATATTACACTGAACAAAAATATAAATGCAACATGCAACAATTTCAAAGATTTCACTGAATTACAGTTCAATTTAAATACATTCATTAGGCCTAATCTTTGGATTTCACATGACTGGGAATGCAAATATGCATCTGTTGATCACATACCTTAAAAAAAGGTAGGGGCGTGGATCAGAAAACCAGTCAGTATCTGGTGGGACCACCATTTGCTTCATGCAGTGTGACACATCTCCTTCACATAGAGTTGATCAGGCTGTTGATTGTGGAATGTGGAATGTTGACCCACTCCTCTTCAATGGCTGTGCAAAGTTGCTGGATATTGGCGAGAACTGGAACACGCTGTCATCACGTCGATCCAGAGCATCCCAAACATGCTCAATGGGTGACATGTCTGGTGAGTATGCAGGCCAAATGTTCAGCTTCCAGGAATTGTGTACAGATCCTTGCAGCATGGGGCCGTGCATTATCATGCTGAAACACGAGGTGATGGTGGCAGATTAATGGCACGACAATGAGCCTCAGAATCTTATCACGGTTTCTCTGTGCATTGAATTTGCCATTGATAAAATGCACTGGTGTTCGTTGTCCATAGCTTATGCCTGCCCATACCACAACCCCACTGCCACCATGGGGCACTCAGTTCACAGCTTTGATATCAGCAAACCGCTCGCCCACACGACATCCGGTACAGTTGAAACAGGGATTAATCCGTGAAGAGCACACTTCTCCAGCGTGCCAGTGGCCATTGAAGGTGAGCATTTGCCCACAAGTCGGTTACGACGCCGAAATGCAGTCAAGTGAAGACTCTGGTGAGGACGACGAGCATGCTGATGAGCTTCCCTGAGAAGGTTTCTGACAATTTTTGCAGAAATCCTTCGGTTGTGCTAACCCACATTTTCATCAGCTGTCCGGGTGGCCGGTCTCAGATGATCCCGCAGGTGAAGAAGCCAGATGTGGAGGTCCTGGGCTGGTGTGGTTATACGTGGTCTGCGGTTGTGAGGCAATTCTCTAAAACTATGTTGGAGGCGGCTTATGGTAGAGAAATGAACATTCAACTCCCTGGCAACAGCTCTGGTGGACATTCCTGCAGTCAGCATGCCAATTGCACACTCCCTCAAAACTTCAGACATCTGTGGCATTGTGTTGTGTGACAAAACTGCACATTTTAGAGGAGCCTTTCAATGTCCCCAGCACAAGGTGCACTTGTTTAATGATCATACTGTTTAATCAGCTTCTTGATATGCCACACCTGTCCGGTGGATGAATTTTCTTGGCAAAGGAGAAATGCTCACTAACAGCGATGTAAACAAATTTGTAGACAACATTTTTGACAAAAAAAGCTTTTGGTGCGTATGGAACATTTCTGGGATCTTTTATTTCAGCTCATGAAACATGGGACCAACACTTTACATGTTGCGTTTATATTTGTTTTCAGTGTAAATGGCATCATCATTTCTAAAGAAAAGTTTGTACCGACAGATTGAATATCATTATGGAATACAGTGCCTTCAGAAAGTATTCAGTCCCCTTGACTTTTTCCACATTTTGTCACGTTAAAGCCATATTATAGAATGTATTTTTTATTTTATTTCCCATCATCAATCTACACACAATATCCCATAATGACAAAGCAAAAACAGGTTTAGAATTTTTTTGCCACATTTATTAAGAATAAAAAAATTGAAATTTCACATTTTTATAAGTATTCACACCCTTTACTCAGTACTTTGAAGCTTCTTTGGCAGCGATTACATCCTCAATTCTTCTTGGGTATGATGCTGTAAGCTTGGCACACCTGTTTTTGGGGAGTTTCTCCCATTCTTCTCTGCAGATCCTCTCAAGCTCTGTCAGGTTGGATGGGGAGTGTCACTGCACAGCTATTTTCAGGTCTCTCCAGAGATGTTCAATCGGGTTTAAGTCCGGACTCTGGCTGAACCACTTATGGACATTCAAAGACTTGTTCCGAAGCCACTCCTGCATTGCCTTGGCTGTGTGCTTAGGGTCGTTGTCCTGTTAGAAGGTGAACCTTCGCCTCAGTCTGAGGTCCGGAGCACTCTGGAGCAGGTTCTCATCAAGGATCTCTCTGTACTTTACTCTGTTCATCTTTCCTTCAATCCTGACTAGTCTCCCAGTCCCTGCCGCTAAAAAAACATCCCCACAGCATGATGCTGCCACCACCGTGCTTCACCGTAGGGATGGTGCCAGGGTTCCTCCAGATGTGACGCTTGGCATTCAGAACAAAGAGTTCAATCAGAGAATCTTGTTTCTCATGGTCTGAGAGTCCTTTAGGTGCCTTTTGTCAAACTCCAAGCGGGCTGTCATGTGCCTTTTACTGAGGAGTGGCTTCCGTCTGGCTACTCTACCATAAAGGCCTGATTGGTGGAGTGTTGTTGAGATGCTTGTCCTTCTGGAAGTTTCTCCCATCTCCACAGAGGAGCTCTGGAGCTCTGTCAGAGTGACCATCGGGTTCTTGGTCACCTCACTGTCCAAGGCCCTTTTCCCCCGATTGCTTAGTTTCGCTTGGCAGCCGGGAAGAGTCTTGGTGGTTCCAAACTTCTCCCATTTAAGAATGATGGAGGCCACTGTGTTCTTGGGGACCTTCAATCCTGCAGACATGTTTTTGGCCCCTGTTACAAACCGGCTCATAGCCCATAACTAAGAGGCATACAAAAAGAGATAAAGAAAAAACAAACATATTTATTAAATAAAGTAAACTATATGCAAGTAACATTGGTGTGTGTAGTCAGTAGTGTAAGTGAGTGGATGTAGATGGTGATAATGAGGGGCGTTGAGAGGTGACAAAACGAACTAACACAAAGATGCCCTGAAATGCCACAACCAAAAACAAGTGTGTCTCCATGGAGAGAGTCTCCTCAATATATAGCGGAAAGGTGTACATATCCCCAGGACACACCCGAGCCCAGGTGTGCCCCATTTCGTTGACGACCCTCCAGGCTCAAGAAAGAATTTGGCAAACAGAGTGGGTGTGTGTCGTCCCCCCCCCCATAAAACTGGGGACCACCAAGGACCCCGGAACACCACACCAATCAAACATACATAAACTTAAACAAAATACTGTCCTGGTAAACGCTACGGCCCCAGCCAACCTCGTCCTCCTCAGACCTCAGCAACCTTTACGCACAGGACGCAACCTTTAAGAGGAAATTAAAAAAAACGAAGGCAGCAGGGAACAGGAGCGACAGAACACAAAACACGAAATAAACAGTGACCGGTCACGTGGAGACGCATACACTCGGGGACAATGCTTATGAGACCGCGTGTCCACCGAGCAATAGGACCAGACATGTTCAGGAACAGGGAGCGAGAGAGCGCATCAGCAACAACATTATCAGTCCCCCTGATGTGCCCACATCGAGATGGAATGCCTGTAAAAACAAACGCCGTCTCATTATCCTCTGGTTAGGAGACATCATAGACCTCAAGAAGGTGAGAAGATTATGGTATGTGTAGACCACAATAGGTACTACACCCAACCCAACACCTCGAAGTGTAGTAGCACCTCGGCTAAGGCTGCCCCAGTGGTACCTACGGGTATACCACTCTCCATCCGATCGGCCTTCAATATCTACCTAACATAATTTTAGACGTTTTCACTAAATTCTAAACCTGTTTTTGATTTGTCATTATGGGGTATTGTGTGTCGATTGATGAGGATTTAAAAAAAAATCCATTTTAGAGTAAGGCTGTAACGTAACAAAATGTGGAAAAAGTCAAGAAGTCTGAATAACTTTCAGAATGCACTGTACAGTATGTGCATAAAATGCATCCTTCAATTGCAACATCTGCCTATTTGCACACACATCTTGTCCTGAGAAAATGTTATATTTTTAATACCCTCAAACACCAAGTTAGGCATATCTCCTTTCAAAGTAGGCCATTATAACGGTTAATCTTGAGTAATAATTATTCACATTTTAACGGTGAAATGTCCAAACTGCATGGCAATCATTTGATCTCAATCAGTTTCATGAGAATATGCATTTAGAATGTCTTCAAGAATACTTTTACGAGCTAATTAAAGCAGATGGTGTTAACAAACTATTCACACTTCTTGTAGGCCTATTTTGTTTCTGGCAAAGTAAAGTTGAGTTTTGGCCGCATGAGGAACATATTTGACTATTCAGCTTCAGGTAAGAAATGACTGACAAGCTGTTTTTGGTGTAACATATTATAGGCTTACTATGCTACAGTAGGCTTACTGTATATGGTATTATATTCAGATCTACCATGTAAAATACTAATCATTATGTGCTCTTGCGAGACATTGATTCAGCTTTGATCTCACTTTACTAGACGAGCACCATTGTGAGAAGTGATAAGCTTCTATTTGTAATAATAATAACAAGTGATGAGTAGGACTGCTCTTGGAGAGGGTTATTTTGATCTATTTGAGTGCCCTGAGCAAGGGGGTCGGTGGAGTTTTATGAACATCATGGCAGACGCGGTGAATTTGGATCCTAGATCTCATTGGTGCGATGATAAGGTTCATGCTGTGGATTAGTTTGTCTGCATATGCAATAGACGTGGTACGTTTCTTGCTCTTCTAATCTTGCAATCAGTTTCATTATTACAGCCCCTCTCCGATTCCAGCAGGGTTCCACTTTGAGGTGCTGAGCCCCAGTATAGTAACAAATAATGGCAGAAACTGTAATGGTGGTTTTGAGCCGTCATGGAGCTGTTGGAGGAGCCACTCACAGGGTTAACCTGCTGGTTTGCATGCAAGAGAAGTCAATAGCTACACTTTGGTGGGGCTCGGACATTGATTGAGGTGTTGCTATTCACATGCTGCAGAGAACAGGAGGAAAGGTTCCTGTCTGAATCTCACAGCCAACTGAGTCCTGGGTTTTTACGCTAATACAAATAGAGTACTTTCTGTTGCATGCAGACAGAGACAGGCAGGCAGGTATAGACAGAGAGAGACACACACACACGCACGCACGTGTACACACACACACACACACACACACACACACACACACACACACACACACACACACACACACACACACACACACACACACACACACAGAAAAATCATTCATAGACAAACACTTCTCGATGTAATTATATCTAACCATGGGGGGCAGATATAAAGGCATAGTTGTTATAGTTTCAATATGAACAATATCAACAACGCCTAGGCGTCACGAATGGAAGATAACGACAGAGATAATGCAGTTTAGATTACCCTCCAATCCCCTCTCTCTGAGTTAATGGAACTACTGATTGAATTATTGTTTAATTTTAATATTAAAAAAAATGCTTGTCCTAATGACCAAGCTGCTGCCGCTGTAAGCCTCAGGCTTTGTCTTTGAAGTTTAGGCTATCCTTCCAAAACAGTTTTGAAAAACTTTTCATTGAAACTATCAGTGCTTGACTTGGGATGAAAGAAATGCAGGAGCTGTCATTTTCCAAGTTGGTCCGTTAGACTATGTTCACCAAAATTCACAAATGACATTATGCTATAGAGACCTCTGATTATTCACTGTAAAGGGTTTATACACATTCTCCATGGCTTTTAACCAAATGTTTATGACTATTATTATAGCCTACATGAAAAAATAAGAATTATTGACACTGGAAGGCTGCTGTGTCTGATCCCATGTAGACCTACCTTCCTCTACCATTGTGCCCTTGATCAAGGCACTTAACCCCCACAAAGTAGAACTGTACTGTTAGTCACACGTTGTCAACATGTGGTCAACCCTCCATCTGGAGAGCTCCTGGGTTTGCAGGCTTGGCTTTTGATCCAGCCCTGAAACACCAAAATCTGCTTATCAAGGTCCTGTTGAGCAGCTGATGTTTAGGCTACAATGTGGTTAGACAAGGACTTGATCAAAAGCCTGCAAACCTATGCAGTATCTATCCTGGAAGATGTTACCACCCTTGATACAAAATATTGCAACATTACAACCAAATACTTTGGTCTTTATAAAACGATTCCCTCATTCAATGAATCTGCCATCAAATGGATAAGGTAGGCTACTTCAAAGCAAGGTATATAACTAGACATGTTTATACATAAGGCTCAAATATTCATGTTTCAGGGGAGATCTATGCGCAGCAAGTTTCTTGTCATTTAGGCTATTCATAGAATATTTTATGCATTGTCGCAATTACATGGCTACTGTTTAGATGGGCAATAGAGGGGAATACCAGTTTTCCAACAGTGCAGATTTATTTAGGCTCTACAGTGTCAGTGGGAATGCGACAACAACATTAAGATTTTTTAATTGGCCATCTAGTTAATCTGTTGTCTGTCATTATTTTATACCTGCTGCTGAAATGTCCTGCTCTCTCTGCTTGGACAACGGCCAACTCGCAATGCCACACACCCAGCACACACAGACATGCACTGAAGGGTCATTCCTATAATTGCAATGGCACACACCCAGCACACACAGACATGCAGTGATTTAAAAGTGTGCCTTCATGAATACCATTAACACAAATTATGAAACTAATTTCCATTACTTTTGATGACCTTACAAAACCTAATTTGACAATTTGGAACAGCGCATCATGTACATTCAAACTGGCACATTATCAATCTACGCAATCTTGAACGGCCTACTGTCACGCAGTTTCACAGACTAGCAGCAAATAGATTTGAACAAAGCGGAATCAAGAAATTAATGCACACTCTCCATTGCTATTCAATGCAGATCCTGCCTTAATTCTCGGTGTGTGAATCTGGGCCAGCGATAGAGAACGTTGTCATAGTTTCTAAACCGCAGCATCGCGAGAGAGAGACTTCTGGGAACGCTTGCGAAACAGACCAAGCAGAGCAGGCTGGGGCTTGGGGTTTGAGAACTGTTCATTTTCTCTAAATCTAAAGGCACAACCTAGACTTGAGCGAATGTCTTAAGTAGTTGAACATGTTATAACTCCAACTTCGTGAAAGTGACAAACTGACATGTTTTAATTTTCATAAAAAACTACTTTATATCGAAGGAGTGCCTTTGATTTGACGGCCTGCACATGTGCAGTTCGGTGAGAGACTCCCATTAGACCTGATGATCCTTTTTCTACCATGAGCTTAGCCAGCCAACGTCGTGATGACATCGCCTACAAGTGTGGAGAAGCAGTTTCTGCCTATCTTCATACTGTACTTTCCTTGTCTTTGTTTTCCTAGAGGAGCCAGTATGGCAATTCCCCAAAAATTGGAAGCCCCGGTATGGCGCTCTGGCCCAAGTCAAGCATTGGTCATCTTGCGAAAATTTTATTTTCTGAAAATGTGTTCTCTTAGCACTCTGTCTCTGTATTCAGCTGACACTGTAAAGCAGTGATTCTGCTGTAAACCACGCAAAAAAGAAAACATAGCAAATCATTACTGCAGTAACACTGATGGCCTTCTGGTCAGGTCAGCAGAATAACGGAGCGAGGGAGATAGAAATCTGAGAAACGTCAAAGTTGGTGTGTGAGTGTTTGTGTGGATCGATGGAGATACTGTACATAGCCCCCTCCCCTGTCTTTGTTTACCATGGAGGGGCAGACCTCCTTGTCGATTTGTTTCTGTAAGTATCTGATTGTGTTCAAAACATTATCCAATCCATACATTTTCACTGTGTGGTATCCACTGTGTGTGCTGGTGCTAATCATTAAAATGGGTTGAGACACTGAGTGGGTGGTTGGGTGTGTGGTGTTTGTGATTGCTATGTATAAGGGCCCCTCACCAGGGATAGGGCCGTAGTAATTGGTCTGCAGTGTGTATGTCCCTCCTCCCTCTGTCTGCTGGTGACTCCTCACCGCAGTAGCTTTAGTATTCAGTGAGAGAAGCAGGTGATGCATCATCACACACACACACACACACACACACACACACACACACACACACACACACACACACACACACACACACACCACAGAGACACTCTGTGTAGCTCAATATCCTGAAGCTTTATTAGGAACACCAGTGGCCAAACAAAACAGTGGAGGAATACAGAGAGGAGGATTCACCTTGACTGACCGGGCCAGGCACAGAGGGCTGTGTTTACATGATACATACACCTCATTTGAATTGTAGTGTAATCATGCATTGATGTAATCTCTTTATGACAGTCAGTGTGTTCATATGAGTTCATCCTGGCCTGTCTGTGTGTTTGTTTGTTTCAATCAATTGGGTTGGGTCAAGTTGACATCTGTACTGTAGTGGCTTGGGACTGTGGTGAATGTGTGGACTAACCATAATATACTGGGACTAGTGAACTGCACTCAACATAACCAAAATGTGTACGTATCAATGTGCAGTTGTTTACTTACATGTATCTTAACTGTACTGCACAAAGTGCACTTTTTTTATCTGCCCTCGTCAGATGTGGAATCAATCCCCAGATGGTGTAGGCTACACACTATTTCAGTGGCCTCATAGTCAACTCCTAGAAGGTCACAGTGCTGATAGCTGTCCCTCTTTACTTTAATGTCTGATTTGTCCCTGGGAATCCAGGTGTGTGGACTCCCTAGCCAATCAGTGGCATTAAGTGATCAATCACGTGCCAGGGAGAAACAGTTAGCTTATGGTCTGTTCCCTGCTGTGGTGCAGTAGCAGACAGTAGCAGACCCCTGATGTTCATCTGGTCCCTGGACCCCAGAAATGCAGGCAAGTAGAACATCTCTTCAGTACCATTGTCAAGTGGTTCTACTCCCCAAGCAGCTAAAGCCATTACATTCATTAACACTAGT
Source organism: Salmo salar (assembly GCF_965601325.2). Lineage (NCBI taxonomy): Eukaryota > Metazoa > Chordata > Actinopteri > Salmoniformes > Salmonidae > Salmo > Salmo salar. Next base: position 97,208,647 of record NC_138300.1, read on the forward strand.
CGTTAAACGCTACACACTGGGTGTGTGATTGATTGATAACCTGTATATTTAGCCTATTCTCTGTGTGTGTGATTAACTATACTCTCCTCCTGTGAGGGACAGTGAAAGGTGAGGTAAATTTGAGTGTGCAATGCGTGCATGCATTTGTGTATGTGTGTGAGATCAATAATCTGTAAAAGTACAGTATCTGAACAGGCACAGAGTAAATTAAATCAAGGTTTATTGGTTGCGTAAACAGTTTAGCAGATGTTATAGCGGGTACAACGAAATGCTTATGTTACTAGCTCCTAACAGTGCAGTAAAATGTCAAACAGGTACACAAATAATCAATAAAAAACTAAATAAAAAAACAGAAAGAACAACAAAAAATCTAAAAATGTCAGAACAAATCCAATTAACAACCCAAATAGCACTGTAACAGTAATCCAAATGCAATCTATATCAAATCATATAAAAGTTTATTTGTCACATGCGCCGAATACAACAAGTGTAGACCTTACTGTGAAATGCTTACTTACAAGCCCTTAGCCAACAGTGCAGTTCAAGAAGAGTTAAGAAAATATTTACCAAATAAACTAAAGTAAAAAATAAGAAGAAGTAACACAATAAAATAACAATAGCGAGGCTATATACAGGGGGTACCGTATCTACACCGTATCTACACCGGCTGAATTTACACAAGATATACTAGGAATGATGTGTACAGCAGTAGATATAATACAGTGAGCTATGTCAAGAATCCAGTATATACTGTAAATATGCAGTGTGTATAAACTGTGTAACTAAAATGCAATGTACAGTAGTCACAACAGAATAAGCTATGTCGAGAATACACTATATAAATACGCAGTACAAAACCCCATAGCAAAATTGATAGAATTGCAGGAAATTAGCTTCCGGACCTGAGTCTGGAATATGAATAACATACACTGAACAAAAATATAAATGCAACATGTAAAGTGTTGGTCTCAAGTTTCATGAGCTGAAATAAAAGATCCCAGAAATGTTCCATAGCCACAACAATCTTATTTCTCTCAAATTGTGTGCACAAATGTGTTTACATCCCTGTTAATGAGCATTTCTCCTTTGCCAAAATAATCCATCCACCTGACCGGTGTGACATATCAAGAAGGTGATTAAACAGCATGATCATTACACAGGTGCACCTTCTGCTGGGGACAATAAAAGGAAACTCTAAATGTGCAGTTTTGTCACACAACACAATGCCACAGATGTCTCAAGTTGAAGGAGCTGGCAATTGGCATGTTGACTGCAGGAATGTCCACCAGAGCTCTTGCCAGATGATTTAATGTTCATTTTTCTACCATAAGCCGCCTCCAACGTCGTTTTAGAGAATTTGGCATTACGTTCAACCGGCCTCACAACCACGTGTGGTCTGGTTTTGGGATTATGGTATGGGGAGCCATAAGCTATGGACAATGAACACAATTGCATTTTATTGATACAATTTGAATGCACAGAAATAACATTTCTGAGATCCTGAAGCCCATTGTCGTGCCATTCATCCACCGCCATCACCTCATGTTTCAACATGATATTGCACAGCCCCATGTTGCAAGGTTATGTACTGTACACTTCCTGGAAGCTGAAAATGTCCCAGTTCATCTTCCATGGCCTGCATACTCTTCAGACTTGTCACTCATTGAGCATGTTTGGGATGCTCTGGATCGACGTTTACTACAGCGTGTTCCAGTTCCAACCAATGTCCAGCAACTTTGCACAGCCATTGAAGAGGAGTGGGACAATATTCCACAGGCCGCAATCAACAGCCTGATCAACTCTATGCGAAAGAGATGTGTCAAGCTGCATGAGGCAAATGGTGGTCACACCAGATACTGACACATTTTCTGATCCACACCCCTACCTTTTTTAAAGGTATCTGTGACCAACATATGCATATCTGTATTACCAGTCATGTGAAATCTATAGATTAGGGCCTTGTAGAGTAGCGGACCCAGAGTACCCAAGGGAGTGTTAGGTGGGAATGTGGAGGACCCATGATTGTACAACAACAATACTTGAATTTATTACAGATGCAGGATTTGTGAGTAAATGTGGATTAGGGTGAGGGAACTCCCTACACCAAGTCACTTGGCTCTGTCATATCCTCACATGGTCTCTCCTATCATTGCTACGCACAATTCATCTTCTCCTTTCCCCCTTCTGATAACCAGGTGGCGAATCGCATCTCTGCATGTCTGGCAGACATATCAGTGTGGATGACGGATCACCACCTCAAGCTGAACCTCGGCAAGACGGAGCTGCTCTTCCTCCCGGGGAAGGACTGCCCTTTCCATGATCTCGCCATCACGGTTGACAACTCCATTGTGTCCTCCTCCCAGAGTGCTAAGAGCCTCGGCGTGACCCTGGACAACACCCTGTCGTTCTCCGCTAACATCAAGGCGGTGACCCGATCCTGTAGGTTCATGCTATACAACATTCGCAGAGTACGACCCTGCCTTACACAGGAAGCGGCGCAGGTCCTAATCCAGGCACTTGTCATCTCCCGTCTGGATTACTGCAACTCCCTGTTGGCGGGGCTCCCTGCCTGTGCCATTAAACCCCTACAACTCATCCAGAACGCCGCAGCCCGTCTGGTGTTCAACCTTCCCAAGTTCTCTCACATCACCCCGCTCCTCCGCACACTCCACTGGCTTCCAGTTGAAGCTCGCAACTGCTACAAGACCATGGTGCTTGCCTACGGAGCTGTGAGGGGAACGGCACCTCCGTACCTTCAGGCTCTGATCAGGCCCTACACCCAAACAAGGGCACTGCGTTCATCCACCTCTGGCCTGCTGGCTCCCCTACATCTGCGGAAGCACAGTTCCCGCTCAGCCCAGTCAAAACTGTTCACTGCTCTGGCACCCCAATGGTGGAACAAGCTCCCTCATGACGCCAGGACAGCGGAGTCAATCACCACCTTCCGTAGACACCTGAAACCCCACCTCTTTAAGGAATACCTGGGATAGGATATAGTAATCCTTCTAACCCCCCCCCCCCCCCCCACAAAAAAAGATATAGATGTACTATTGTAAAGTGGTTGTTCCACTGGATATCTTAAGGTGAATGCACCAAGTTGTAAGTCGCTCTGGATAAGAGCGTCTGCTAAATGACGTAAATGTAAATGTAAATGTACATTAACTGCGAGTAAAACCCAAACAAAGAGGGTGGAGTCCGTGAAACTTCAACAGATGACAATGCGTTCTGGTTGTGTTTCAAGTTTGTCCCAGTCTTTCTGTACCAGGCCATAATCAGAGCAGTGACTGAGAAGCCTAGTCACCCTGCCAAGACAGTTGAAAAGATATGAAAGTGAAATGTCTGTACGGTTCCACTGTAGTTCTTTGTTATGTGTCTGTTAATTGGTAGTGTTGATGGGCTGGGCTGTTGGACCATACACTTTAGTTTATTCAGGCTTAGAGACCAGCATGGACACTCCGTTTCATAGCCAGATATGCACACAGAGCCTTGGAGAACTATCAAAGGATAAGCTTATCAGTCTGTGACAGTCCTCTAGTGGTATTATTCAGAGCTCAGTGTGTCTCTAGTGTTGGGCCACACCATACATTCGCTCTTCACCTCTCCTGGATCTGGGGTCCTTCATAGGCTTGTGATGGCATCTATGAGAAAGTGATTATTGGTTGTCCTTTAAGAGGCTTTTACTTTTGGTTGGTTAACCAAGTCTTTTGAGGTCATTGATGCTAAGCCTTCTCTCAGGAGCACATATACATGTCAAAAACAGGTACTAAGATCTCAGGCCACCACACAGACAAAGTTATACAGGTTGGGGTTTTTAATAAAAACAATGATATCAGGTTCACACCATCCATAGATTCAGTCCCAGAGGTAGTCCGTGCTGCTGGCGTGGTCTCGGTGACGGTAGCGGTGGTGACAACAATTCGTTGTGGTCCTCCTCATCTTCTGTAAGGTTTAACGGCGGTTGGCATGTTGACTGCTGGAATGTCCACCAGAGCTGTTGCCAGAGAATTAAATGTTAATTTCTCTACCAATGTTGTTTTACAGATTTTTGCATTAAGTCCAACCAGACCCAAAACTGCAGACGACATGTAACCATGCCAGCGCAGGACCTCCACATCCAACTTCTTTACCTGCGAAATCATCTGAGCCCAGCCACTCGGACAGCTGATGAAGCTGAGGAGTGTTTATGTCTGTAATAAAGCCCTTTTGTGGGGTAAAAACTCATTGTTATTGGCTGGGCCTGGCTCCCCAGTGGTTGGGCCTGGCTCCAAAGTGGGTGGGCCTATGCCCTCGCAGGGGCCCCTGCCCAGTCGTGTGAAATCCATATAGAGCCTAATGAATTTATTTCAATTGAGTGATTTCCTTATATGAACTGTAACTCAGTAAAATCGTTGAAATTGTTCACTATATAATAAAGGTCACTGCAAACTAGAAATAAGTAAACTGTAAGGATCTATGTGTAGCTGGTGCAGAGGAGTCAGGCGCAGGACAGCAGAGATGAGTAAATAAAAGTAACTTTACTCAAAGTCATCAAAATACAAGAGAATTACCAAGTCCACAAATACGGACCACAATACAACAAACAATCACTCACAAACCAACATGGGGAACAGAGGGTTAAATAATAAACAGGTAATTGGGTGAGTGAAACCAGGTGTGTAAGACTAAGACAAAACAAATGGAAAATGAAAAGTAGATCGGCGGTGGCAAGAAGGCCGGCGACGTCGACCGCCGAATGCCGCCCGAACAAGGAGAGGGACCGACTTCAGCGGAAGTCGTGACATAAACATACACAAAAAGGTCTGGTCTGCAATTTGGGGAAAATACTGGATAAGGTAGGGCAACATGTGTAACACATATGCACACTCATGCAGGCATGTAGACAGGCGCGCACACACACATACACACACTCACACACACACACACACACACACACACACACACACACACACACACACACACACACACACACACACACACACATAGTGATGTCACTCACCATGATTGGCAGTATAGAGATTAATCAGTGTGTACTTTGGCATGATAGTGTAAAGAGACGCTGGAGTAGCTGCTCAACATCAATCCTACAGTAAATACTCACTGTCTGCTGCCCTGTTTGTGTGTACGTGTTTGTGCGGGAAGTTTCCTATATTTTTCCCATGGCTAAACCAACTAGGCTCATAATTTAACCATTTTAATTGTATTTAAAGATGACATACAAGTCTGTTATTAAGGCACATGAAAGTTCCCATGTTCCAGAAGGCATTTCTGACAAAAAAATACGCATTTAGATTATTATTTTTTTAAGTTTATGTTCAAACGGCTCTCCTGTGAAGTAGTGATGCGCGACATACGCCTAGTTCCCTGAAACGAGTCACAAATTGTTTGCTCAGTGTGAAATTAATATCCAACTAGTCAGTAACAACTGTGTGGAGTTTGGAGTTGATGACAGCAACTATGTGAGCTTATTGCAGTTTTATAAACACTATGTTCTTGGATTTCCTATGATTTTCTATGTAGAAGAACCTCTTACCTTCTAACGACTCTTGCGTGGCTTCTAAGCAACATAGAGCAAATCATGTTGCATGTGAGTGTTTGTGAGAGTAGATACATTTTAATAGTTTGTAGCTCAAACCATTAGGACTCTTACAGACGTTTTTGTAAAAGGACCGGCCCCAGGCCACTTCGGTATCCGCCCTTGTCTCACAAACACTGCTCTAGTTCAGCACCCATTAATCACATAGACTTGGTAACAACGGATGCAGAAAAAATTGACAAATCCAATGGCACACCCAGAAGTCTGTAGCACAAACACACAATGTGTAGCCCTTTCCCGCAGTCAAATAACCTAGTGGCCTCATGGGTGGAATGTTATTCATATTTTTCGTCATTTCATCATTAACAAACATCGATTTTTTTGTCAAACAGTTTTGTTATATTTCCGTCGTCTGTTACCTAAACGTGATAATATCTGACATGGTACAGGTGTCATCTTCTTTTTAAGCCCATAATCATGTGTGTGAGGTGTATACTTTTGTTTTAAAGTAGATGAATACCAATAAACACTCTGTGTGACCTTGATTTAGCCCACTGCAGTAAAAGGCTAAAAGGGGTTAGAAGTCCAAATCGCGTCGGCGTTGCGGTATGACTCATTGGGTTAATGGTCCTGCACAGCAGAGGCTTTACACAAACACACATTAGGGACTGCCAATCTACAACATGCTAACCTTGTCCTCCAATTAGTGCCTAGAGGTTTGTGCCTTCTGCCATGTGGTCTTCCACAGAAATGCACACGTATATGAGATCTTGTGACCTCCTCATGGTGACAAATGTCAGACTATACCTGAGCTCCCTCTTACTGAAATAAATCTTCAAAATTATATTTCTAAACTTCCAGCCAAGAAACAGCACACTCGGAAATCAGAAATGCTTGTCACAGTGAGAGCGCTACAGAACTCCGCAATGTGCTACAGACAGATTATAAGATCATTAGCAAGAACAAAAGAGCAGTCTACCATGAGGGGTTTAATAAGAAATGCATAAGAAATACTGTTTCTGAAAAATGTATGAAAAAGTCAGTAGGCACAGAGCAGCTGTGTGTCCTTAGGACATTAAATCTATAAAAACTTGATGAGATTTCAATGAGAAATACAAGAAGAAAATCAAGAAGAAAGAAAATCTAGGTTTTGTGTAACTTACCCTCAGAGAAGGACGAAGAGTTTCAGTGGAGACAGGAGAGAGACATAGGCCATAGGTAACCATAGAGATTAGGCAGCATTTCTGGCCTGGACAAAGAGAGAGACAGAGAGTTGGGATAAGAGCTTTGAACACAGCTTACAGCAGCAGACAACACACACACACACACACACTCAGAGACTACATACAGCAGCAGCATGTTGTTTGAGGCGTCTCCATGGAAACCCATGTACATGGAAGGAACTTCCAGAAGGAAGGAAGACAAAAGAGATTTCAGAGGCAAACCCTTAATCTCTTTCACAGGCTGTCCAGTGAGTAAACACACACACACGCACACGCACACACACAGACCAAGATCTGTTCGTGCTTGTATGGTAAAGACAGAGAAAAATGGGGAGTACCTGAAAATATTGTATTTCTCAGATCAACAGTCATTCAATGGTCTGGTCAAGTTGTTTTATACTGCATTCACACAGCAGCCTTCAGAACAATTCCCTCTCCTCCCTCTCTCCTATCGATCCTCTCCCCTCCTCCCCTCCTCCCCTTCCTCCACCCAATCCTAACATTGGAGCGCAAGCACACACACACAAAAAGAGATAGAGGTGGGTGTGGAGATTAATAAAATATTCAAACACTCCAACACTGACAAACGTTAGAGCTAAGTCCCAAACATTGAGTCTACAGTAGCAGTATAACAGCCAAAGAGGAAGCAGCAGGGTTGGGGCAGGAACTGTCTTGTGTGAGCCAGCCCTGCTATACAGGCACCTGATAACCGTCATAAAACGTTGTCTTTCATTCTCTTTCTCTCTCAAACACACACATTGTCTAGCTAGCTACATTTTCAGATATTACACGTTTCTAATTTTGTCAGAAAGTCATTTTCATATGAAGTTAAAGCATACTGTTAGCTAGCGAACATTAGCTGTCTGGCTCTGTGTAGTATTATAATTTGTATCTCAGAGCCATTTGCATTGCTAGTTATAACGTAATGTTAGCTAGCTAGCTAACATTGAACCTGGTTGGTTAGCTACCTGCAGATTCATGCAGGGTAGTAATGTTATGAGTTGGGATTATGGTTCATTTTTTAGCTAGCTAGCTAGCTACATGTCTAAACAAAAGACTCCACTATGCAAGTAACCATTTCAATAGAATGTTCATGATGTCACTGCGATAACTGTTGATGGATTTATCTGGTAAATTTGCTCTGGCTAACCAACTCCGATTTCAGAGCAAAAATGGTCAGAGTGAGCTGTTCTCTCATTTGTGTCTGGAAGTTGCTAGCAAGCTAGCCAACGTTATCCAGTTAGCTTGGGTGCTTGACTGCTGTTGTTAGGTCAGAACGCTCGGATCAACCCTACTCCTCGGCAAGAGCGTCCAGTGTGCACTCTGAACACTCCGAGAGCGAAACGCTCTAAATTTATGAACTGACAATCTGACAGTGCTCTGAGTTTACGAACGCCCAGAGCACACTCTGACACTCCAGATTGAATTTACAAACACACCTGTAGTATAAACTAGCCTTTAGTCTTGAAATCTTTGGTTGTTTAGAACACGGCCTCACATGTAAATCCTTAAAGAGATGGGTGGGGCTAAGGTTTAAGAGGGTATGAACAATGCAGAATGGGTGTAGACAAGGAAGAGCTCTCCATTAGGTTTAACAAAAGATTCAAGGGCAATTTTCTCAAAAGTTTATCAACTTTTAAAGCAGAATTACTTTCCCATTGTTCCTCAACTGTAGTGTATGATATACAATTTTCTAGCTCTGTAACTCTACTTTTATCCAATGTAAAAAAAATAAACATTTCAAATGACCGAATCGAGCCAGTCGTTCATATTTCTTTATAAAAATGTAATTAAATTGTGTGTAATTTTTACCCCACTTTTTCGTGATTATGATCTTGTCTCATCGCTGCAACTCCCCAACGGGCTCGGGAGAGGCGAAGGTCGAGTCATGCGACCTCCGAAACATAACCTGCCAAACTGCGCTTCTTTACAGCCGCTCGCTTAACCGGGAGACCAGCGGTGCCAATGTATCGGAGGAAACACCATTCAACTGACAACCGTTGTCAGCCTGCCACAAGAAGTTGCTAGAGCGCAATGAGCCAAGTAAAGCCCCTCCAGCCAAACCCTCCCATAACGACGCTGTGCCAATTGTGCACCGCCCTATGGGACTCCCAGTCACGCCCAGTAATATTTCTTTGATTTTTTTAACCTTTATTTAACTAGGCAAATCAGTTAAGAACAAATTCTTATTTTCAATGACTTAGGAACAGTGGGTTAACTGCCTTGTTCAGGGGCAGAACAACAGATTTTTACCTTGTCTGCTCGGGGATTCAATCTTGCAACCTTTCGGTTACAAGTCCAATGCTCTAACCACTAGGCTACCTGCCGCCCCAATGACACAGACGGGGATCGAACCCCAGGCTGTAGTGATGGCACAACACTGATGCAGTTCCTTAGACGGCTGTGCCACTCGGGAGGCTGGCCGGTCACATTTCTGTACTTACAGCATGCATATAAATTAATTTTTATTAGGTTTCTGCTTTGGCTGACTTTATTTATTTATTTTTTAATTTGTCAATAGCTCATGAATTCAACTGTTTATGTCAAATTGTTTTGTGTTCTACTTGTAGCCCTGGTTGTCCTGAAAAGAAAATGGTAAAAACTTCATTGTGAGGCTAAATATAAGGGCTGGACATGCAGATACAGTATATGAAAGTCAGATAAATGACAATCTTATTTTAGCTGGGGCCTCGGGACTGATACTGTTAACAGACAACTGAAAGGTATTTCTTCTCATTAGCCCACAATGATAACTAAATCATCTTAGATGAATAAACAAACGTTGGGAAACCTTGAACTGTCGGTCTCCCGGCACGGCACCAGACACACACACACACACACACACACACACACACACACACACACACACACACACACACACACACACACACACTCCCACACCCACACTCCCACACCCACACACACAGAGAGAGAGAGAGAGCGAGCGAGAGATTGAGGGAGCAGTGGATAATTGGCAGCTATTGTTTTCCTGAGCGAGTGTTTGTTTGCGTGTCAATTAACTAAATAAGGCTTCAGTCTAACAAGGCTAAAGAGCAACTGTCTGATATGACAATCCCTAAGAGGAGAGATAACACTTTCAACTCTGTTAATAGTCACACACACGGTAACAGCGAGACACAGACAAATGTAAACATACGTTTTGCGTTTTGCTTGCAATTCATATTAGGGAGACAGTTATCTTATTTAGCTAAAATTCTGTATAATACTTGTTTTATTATACTGCTTGTGTTTTTCTGAATTGTGTATATTTGCAGAGAGTTTCACAGTCTGTTGGCTTCCTGAAGAGAGAGGCTATATTCAACAAGTGGAAAGGGGGCAGAGCATCATACTGTTCATTCTGTAGCTGTGGGGGTTAGACCTTTGATTAATTAGTTAAACGAATAATCAGCTCAGTAATCATGATAATAATAACAACCATTGCCTGTCTGATTAGGAACCTACAGTTGAATTCGGAAGTTTGCATACACATTAGCCAAATACATTGAAGCTCAGTTATTCACAATTCCTGACATTTAATCCTAGTAAAAATTCCTCCAGCATCTTCACAAAGTCCTTTGCTGTTGTTCTGGGATTGATTTGCACTTTTCGCAACAAAGTACGTTCATCTCTAGGAGACAGAGTGGTATGACGGCTGCATGGTCCCATGGTGTTTATACTTGTGTACTATTGTTTGTACAGATGAACGTGGTACCTTCAGGCAGTTGGAAATTGCTCCCAAGGATGAACCAGACTTGTGGAGGTCTACAATTCTTTTTCTGAGGTCTTGGGTGATTTCTTTTGATTTTCCCATGATGTCAAGCAAAGAGGCACTGAGTTTGAAGGTAGGCCTTGAAATACATCCACAGTTACACCTCCATTTGACTCAAATTATACCTGTCAGACGCTTCTAAAGCCATGACATCATTTTCTGGAATTTTCCAAGCTGTTTAAAGGCACAGTCAACTCAGTGTATGTAAACTTCTGACCCACTGGAATTGTGATACAGTGAATTATAAGTAAAGTAATCTGTCTGCAAACAATTGTTGGAAAAATTACTTGTGTCATGCACAAAGTAGATGTCCTAACCGACTTGCCAAAACTATGGTTTGTTAACAAGAAATTTGTGGAGTGGTTGAAAAACTAGTTTTAATGACTCCAACCTAAGTGTATGTAAACTTACGAGTTCAACTGTATGTTATTCTTTAGCTTTAATCATCTCTGTTATGTTCTGTATGTATACTCTCTCTCTCTCTCTCTCTCTCGTTCATTTTCTCTCTCTCTCACTCGATCTTTCTCTCTCGCTCTCTCTCTTTGCCTCACTCATTCTCTCTCTCTCTCACTTTATCTGTTTTTTCCTCCCTCTCTCTCTTTCTCTCTCTCTCTCTCTCTCTCTCTTTCACCTTCTCTTTCTGTAGTTCCCCCCTCTTTCTCTCTCTCTCTCTCACTGTCAGTCTAATCTACCACACAATGATATTCTTATGTATACAGTGCATTCGGAAAATATCCAGATCCCTTGACTTTTTCCAAATTTTGTTAAGTTACAGCCTTATTCTAAAATGTATTAAATTATATTTTTTCCTCATCAATCTACACAGAATGCCCCATAATAACAAAGCACAAACAGGTTTTTAGAAATGTTTGCTAATTTATTAAAATAGATAACAGAAATACCTTATTTATTTGCAAATGTATAATATTTATTATTATTTTTTACTTATTTGCATAAGTACTCAGACCCTTTGCTATGAGACTCAAAATTGAGCTCAGGTGCATCCTGTTTCCATTGATCATCCTTGAGATGTTTCTACAATTTGATCTGTGTCCACCGGTGGTAAATTCAATTGATTGGACTCGATTTGGAAAAACACACACCTGTCTATATAAGGTCCCACAGTTGACAGTTGTTGTGACGTTGTATTGATTAATGTGACGACTGCTGCTCGTCGAATGATTAACGGTTCATAATTACGTGATTAAATGAATCAGGCAACTATTAACTCATTAACCTGTGGCACCATGGGAAAGTTTTAGCTTTATTGAGTTTCTATTTCCCAAATTAACTCAAAGAATATCAGAATATTGATTTTACAACAGTCACTAATTAATACATTTCCTCTACAGTCTCATTCTGAATGTCGCATAATCCGGGAATCTGCACGAACCCGAGTCTCACCAAATAAGTCCGTACCACACCAATTGAGCTGATTATTTATTTGCTAACAAGCTAAAATGATAATATAAGATACACATATGCAAACACAGTCTAGGCTATTGATTAGAACTTAGTACAATGAAACAGCTCCCTAGCGGGCCAACACAATATGACACGTGTTACACAAAATGGGGATTTCAAAAGTGAGTGAGAGAGAGAGAAAAACACACTTAGGTGTATTATAGAAAAACACACTTGGGTGCATTTGTCAGTTATGCTTATTTTAACCCAACCTTGCCCCGAACTGCCGCTCTTATGGGTCAGAATATAATGATGTAATTAGGTGTTGAAGGTCTCCGATGGGGTGTCTCTGCGTGGACCGGATTCCGACTTCTCTGATGACGATCCGTCTTCGGTTACCGGATGTAACTCTCTGTTTCTCCTCACGATGTCAGTGTCCTTTCTCTTAGTGGCCTGTTTCCTCGCCCTTGCTCTGAAGAGGGGTTTTCGGAGGAGAGCTAATCAGCCGTGTGGATGGTTCCAACGTGGGAAGGAAAACAGTGTAGATTCCTTGGAGAGTGGTGACCGGGTGGTCCTGCTTGAATTCACCCCCTTTAGATACAGCTACTCGTCCGTAGCATAGGTTGTTAAAAGGTTCCTTTGTCTTCTTCAACCTCGTGTTGCGTTTTGGGTTTGCTGACCACTCAGACCTTGGCTGCAGCTCAGGGTCACTTAGTCTGGCATGTTAATTCTTAAGTCACATGTTTTATACCTGCGGGTCAGAAATGGGCATTTCCGCCTTTAGGGCAATTCTGTGGGCGTACCAAGTTACTCAGATCCAATTTAGACGACTAACTTCACATTTCATCTTTACAAAAACATTTTCTTTGATCTGGACATTTTCCACACGAGTACAATATGCAAACATCAGGCACATATTTGGAAAACTCATCAAGTTTCAATGTTGTCGTTATAACGTCGTCCATTAACTTTAATTAACATAACAAAAATGACATTCATTTTCATATTCCATCTATCGTCATTACCACCATTGTTGCTGATGAAACCTATTGTCCCAAAGTCCATTTATTGCATGTTAATGTTCTGAGAACAGTTCTCCATAGTGAGAGGACAAAGGGATTGTGTCTGCTGCCCTCATCTACATACCTCTCGATCTCTTCCCCTCTGCTGGGTGTGAGAGATCTCTCTGTAGGATTGTGGTCTACGGTAACCTGACCCGAGCAGGCCAGTCATGACACAGTGCAAGTCAGAGCAAAAACCAAGCCATGAGGTTGAAGGAATTGTCCGTAGAGCCCCGAGACAGGATTGTGTCGAGGCACAGATCTGGGTAAGTGTACCAAAAAAGTTTACAGCATTAAAGGTCCACAGGAACCTTCAATGACCTCAATCATTCTTAAACGGAAGAAGTTTGGAACTACCAAGACTCTTCCTAGAGCTTGCCACCCGGCCAAACTGAACAATCGGGGGAAAAGGGCCTTGATCAGGGAGGTGACCAAGAACCCGATGGTCCCTCTGACAGAGCTCCAGAGTTCTTCTGTGGAGATGGATTGGAGAACCTTCCAGAAGGAGAACCATGTCTCCACCAATCAGGCCTTTATGGTAGAGTGGCCAGACGGAAGCCAATCCTTAGTAAAAGGCACATGACAGCCTGTTTGGAGTTTGCCAAAAGGCACATAAAGGACTCAGACCATAAGAAAAAAGATTCTCTGGTCTGATGAAACAAAGATTTGACTCTTTGCCCTGAATGCCAAGCGCCACGTCTGGAAGAAACCTGGCATCATGAAGCATGGTGGTGGCGTCATCATGCTGTGGGAATGTTTTTCAGTGGCAGGGACTAGGAGACTAGTCAGGATCAAGGGGAAAATGAATGGAGCAAAGTACAGAGAGAAAATCTGTTCCAGAGTGCTCAGGACCTCAGACTGGGGAAAAAGTTCACCCTTCAACAACAGGACAACAACCCTAAGCACACAGCCAAGACAACACAGGAGTGGCTTCGGGACAAGTCTCTGAATCTCCTTGAGTGGCCCTGCCAGATCCCAGACTTTAACCCAATCGAACATCTCTGGAGAGACCAGAAAATAGCTGTGTAGCGACGCTCCCCATCCAGAAATAGAAATTCTAGGGACAATTAGGAGGCCTGCGTCTTGTGACCGTAGCGTACGTGTAGGTATGTACGGCAGGACCAAATCGGAAAGATAGATAGGAGCAAGCCCATGTAATGCTTTGTAGGTTAGCAGTAAAACCTTGAAATCAGCCCTTGCCTTAACAGGAAGCCAGTGTAGGGAGGCTAGCACTGGAGTAATATGATCAAATTTTGGGGTTCTAGTCAGGATTCTAGCAGCCGTATTTAGCACTAACTGAAGTTTATTTAGTGCTTTATCCGGGTAGCCGGAAAGTAGAGCATTGCAGTAGTCCAGCCTAGAAGTAACAAAAGCATGGATTAATTTTTCTGCATCATTTTTGGACGGAAAGTTTCAGATTTTTGCAATGTTACGTAGATGGAAAAAAGCTGTCCTTGAAACAGTCTTGATATGTTCTTCAAAAGAGAGATCAGGGTCCAGAGTAACGCCGAGGTCCTTCACAGTAGTTTAGTTGGAATAGGGTCCAGTATGCAGCTTGAGGGTTTGGAGGCCATGATTATTTTCATCATTGTGTCAAGAGATATAGTACTAAAACACTTTAGTATCTCCCTTGATCCTAGGTCCTGGCAGAGTTGTGTAGACTCAGGACAATGGAGCTTTGGAGGAATACCCAGATTTAAAGAGGAGTCCGTAATTTGCTTTCTAATGATCATGATCTTTTCCTCAAAGAAGTTCATAAATGTATTACTGCTGAAGTGAAAGCCATCCTCCATTTGCGAAGGCTGCTTTTTAGTTAGCTTTGCGACAGTATCAAAAAGAAATTTCGGATTGTTCTTATTTTCCTCAATTAAGTTGGAAAAATAGGATGATCGAGCAGCAGTGAGGGCTCTTCGATACTGCACGGTACTGTCTTTCCAAGCTAGTCGGAAGACTTCCAGTTTGGTGTGGTTCCATTTCCGTTCCAATTTTCTGGAAGCTTGCTTCAGAGCTCGTGTATTTTCTGTACACCAGGGAGTTAGTTTCTTATGACAGATGTTTTCAATTTTTAGGGGTGCAACTGCATCTAGGGTATTGCGCAAGGTTAAATTGAGTTCCTCGGTTAGGTGGTTAACTGATTTTTGTCCTCTGACGTCCTTGGGTAGGCAGAGGGAGTCTGGAAGGGCATCAAGGAATCTTTGGGTTGTCTGAGAATTTATAGCACGACTTTTAATGCTCCTTGGTTGGGGTCTGAGCAGATTATTTGTTGCAATTGCAAACGCAATAAAATACCACACACACACACACACACACACACACACACACACACACACACACACACACACACACACACACACACACACACACACACACACACACACGCACACCTTAGATGACAAGGGTCTAGTTTATTCCCTCTGCCAGCTGTTCACACCAATCAAGCAGGCTGACAAACACTGTTACCTAGTAAGAGATGAGACAGGGGAATCACCTCCCGAATGTATTTTACATCTATTAATTCAGCTATCAAACAAATTCAGTAGTCAGTAGTAGTTTAGTGTGCAATAACTTTGGTTAGTCACCTCCATATTTGTTCACCATAATAAAACAAATTAAGAAAAACATATACACACAACAACAAAAAACAACTGATCAGACATAATTACTGTACATTGAGATGAGAACATGCATTGATTGAGAACATACAGCCAGTGAGTCTTTAGGGACATACATACATACATACATACATACATACATACATACATACATACATACATACATACATACATACATACATACATACATACATACATACATACATACATACATACATACATACATACATACATACATACATACATACATACATACATACATACATACATACATACATACATACATACATACATACATACATACATACATACATACATACATACATACATACATACATACATACATACATACATACATACATACATAGATAGATAGATAGATAGATAGATAGATAGATAGATAGATAGATAGATAGATAGATAGATAGATAGATAGATAGATAGATAGATAGATAGATAGATGTTTTCTGGATTGGCTGTGGAGAGTTGAATCTCTCTGTCTCTCCATCCTCGCCACTCCATCACCTAATGTCCCCAACACACACAGCTGACCTTCTACATTTCCCAGCACATCTATCTACCACTTTCATCCACCTGCTTTCTCTCTGCTATCTTTCTTTCTCCCCTTCTTCCTTTATCTCCCAGCCCTGCTCTCTCTTAGTCATTCTCCTGTGCGTCACGGGTGCTCTCTTATTCCTTTATTCATTTTCTTCAGCTCTCTATCTACCTTTCTCCTCGCATGTGCATAGGTGCTCTCTCTCTCCTTCTCCCTCTTACATCTGCATGCTAGTCATCACTTTCATCCTTTATCTTGGTTTCTCTTCATTATTTCTCCCTCTCTCTTGCTCTCTCTTTCTTCCTCTGTTCCAATCACTCACTCTTTTCCTCCCAGTGTTTGGGTAAAATCACCATGAAAGGAAGCCATGAAAAAAATGCCACACGTGACCCACCACCTATATTTGGTCCTATGTACTGTAGCAAAATCTGATTTAAGACATTTTGTTTTTACTTTGGATAAAAGTTGGGAGCTAAACAATGGTATATCATACACTGCAGTTGAGGAACAATGAAAGTTGATGAACTTGTAACCCCACTTTTGAGAAAATGGCCATGAATGTTTTGGTACACCTACTGGAGAGCACTTCTTTTTCTACACCCATTCAGCATCATTCACACCCTCTTAAGCCTTAGCCCCACCTCTTTAAGGAGTCATTTACATTTACATTTACGTCATTTAGCAGACACTCTTATCCAGAGCGACTTACAAATTGGTGCATTCACCTTATGATATCCAGTGGAACAACCACTTTACAATAGTAAAAGCTTGTTCCACCATTGGGGTGCCAGAGCAGTGAACAGTTTTGACTGGGCTGAGTGGGAACTGTGCTTCCGCAGAGGTAGGGAGGCGAGCAGGCCAGAGGTGGATGAACGCAGTGCCCTTCTTTGGGTGTAGGGACTGATCAGAGCCTGAAGGTACAGAGGTGCCGTTCCCCTCACAGCTCTGTAGGCAAGCACCATGTTCTTGTAGCAGATGCGAGCTTCAACTGGAAGCCAGTGGAGTGTGCGGAGGAGCGGGGTGACGTGAGAGAACTTGGGAAGGTTGAACACCAGACGGGCTGCGGCGTTCTGGATGAGTTGTAAGGGTTTAACGGCACAGGCAGGGAGCCCCGCCAGCAGCGAGTTGCAGTAATCCAGACGGGAGATGACAAGTGCCTGGATTAGGACCTGCACCGCTTCCTGTGTAAGGCAGGGTCGTACTCTGCGAATGTTGTAGAGCATGAACCTACAGGATCGGGTCACCGCCCTGATGTTAGCGGAGAACGACAGGGTGTTGTCCAGGGTCACGCCAAGGCTCTTAGCACTCTGGGAGGAGGACACAATGGAGTTGTCAACCGTGATGGCGAGATCATGGAACGGGCAGTCCTTCCCCGGGAGGAAGAGCAGCTCCGTCTTGCCGAGGTTCAGCTTGAGGTGGTGATCCGTCATCCACACTGATATGTCTGCCAGACATGCAGCGATGCGATTCGCCACCTGGTTATCAGAAGGGGGAAAGGAGAATATTAATTGTGTGTCGTCTGCATAGCAATGATAGGAGAGACCATGTGAGGATATGACACAGCCAAGTGACTTGGTGTATAGCGAGAATAGGAGAGGGCCTAGATCTGAGCCCTGGGGGACACAAGTGGTGAGAGCACGTGGTGTGGAGACGGATTCTCGCCACGCCACCTGGTAGGAGCGACCTGTCAGGTAGGACGCAATCCAAGAGTGAGCGGCGCCGGAGATGCTCAACTCGGAGAGGGTGGAGAGGAGGATCTGATGGTTCACAGTATCAAAGGCAGCAGATAGGTCTAGAAGGATGAGAGCAGAGGAGAGAGAGTTATCTTTAGCAGTGCGGAGAGCCTCCGTGACACAGAGAAGAGCAGTCTCAGTTGAATGACCAGTCTTGAAACCTGACTGATTTGGATCAATAACATCATTCTGAGAGAGATAGCAAGAGAGCTGGCCAAGGACGGCACGCTCAAGAGTTTTGGAGAGAAAAGAAAGAAGGGATACTGGTCTGTAGTTGTTGACATCGGAGGGATCGAGTGTAAGTTTTTTGAGAAGGGGTGCAACTCTCGTTCTCTTGAAGATGGAAGGCACGTAGCCAGCAGTCAAGGATGAGTTGATGAGCGAGGTGAGGTAGGGGAGAAGGTCTCCGGAAATGGTCTGGAGAAGAGAGGAGGGGATAGGGTCAAGCGGGCAGGTTGTTGGGCGGCCGGCCGTCACAAGTCGCAAGATTTCATCTGGAGAGAGAGGGGAGAAAGAGGTCAAAGCATAGGGTAGGGCAATGTGAGCAGGACCAGCGGTGTCGTTTGACTTAACAAACGAGGATCGGATGTCGTCAACCTTCTTTTCAAAATGGTTTACGAAGTCATCCGCAGAGAGGGAGGAGGGGGGGGGGGGGAGGATTCAGGAGGGAGGAGAAGGTGGCAAAGAGCTTCCTAGGGTTAGAGGCAGATGCTTGGAATTTAGAGTGGTAGAAAGAGGCTTTAGCAGCAGAAACAGAGGAAGAAAATGTAGAGAGGAGGGAGTGAAAAGATGCCAGGTCCGCAGGGAGGCTAGTTTTTCTCCATTTCTGCTCGGCTGCCCAGAGTCCTGTTCTGTGAGCTCGCAATGAGTCGTCAAGCCACGGAGCAGGAGGGGAGGACCGAGCCGGCCGGGAGGATAGGGGACATAGAGAATCAAAGGATGCAGAAAGGGAGGAGAGGAGGGTTGAGGAAGCAGAATCAGGAGGATTGGTTGGAGAAGGTTTGAGCAGAGGGAATGATAGGATGGAAGAGGAGAGAGTAGCAGGAGAGAGAGAGCGAAGGTTGCGACGGCGCAATACCATCTGAGTAGGGGCAGAGTGAGTAGTGTTGGAGGAGAGCGCGAGGGAAAAGGATACAAGGTAGTGGTCGGAGACTTGGAGGGGAGTTGCAGTGGGATTAGTAGAAGAACAGCATCTAGTAAAGATGAGGTCAAGCGTATTGCCTGCCTTGTGAGTAGGGGGGGACGGTGAGAGGGTGAGGTCAAAAGAGGAGAGGAGTGGAAAGAAGGAGGCAGAGAGAAATGAGTCAAAGGTAGACGTAGGGAGGTTAAAGTCACCCAGAACTGTGAGGGGTGAGCCATCCTCAGGAAAGGAGCTTATCAAGGCGTCAAGCTCATTGATTAACTCTCCAAGGGAACCTGGAGGGCGATAAATGATAAGGATGTTAAGCTTGAATGGGCTGGTGACTGTGACAGCATGGAATTCAAAGGAGGAGATAGACAGATGGGTCAGGGGAGAAAGAGAGAATGTCCACTTGGGAGAGATGAGGATTCCAGTGCCACCACCCCGCTGACCAGATGCTCTCGGGGTATGCGAGAACACGTGGTCAGACGAGGAGAGAGCAGTAGGAGTAGCAGTGTTTCCTGTGGTAATCCATGTTTCCGTCAGCGCCAAGAAGTCGAGGGACTGGAGGGTAGCATAGGCTGAGATGAACTCTGCCTTGTTGGCTGCAGACTGGCAGTTCCAGAGGCTGCCGGAGACCTGGAACTCCACGTGGGTCGTGCTCGCTAGGACCACCACGTTAGAGTGGCAGCGGCCATGCGGTGTGAAGCGTTTGTGTGGCCTGTGCCGATGAGGAGAGAACAGGGATAGACAGACACATAGTTGACAGGCTACAGGAGAGGCTACGCTAATGCAAATGAGATTGTAAGGAAAATTAACTAAACAACTGGGGAAGCGAGAGAGCAGGGCCTCCCTCACTAACCATTCACTGAAACACTCAAATATAACTTTTCTAACTTCCACTTTGGAAATTGTAATTGATGTAAACTACAGTGGTTCAATGTTTCCAGGAATAGGCTCCAACTTAGTTTATTCAGCTAGATAACTTGGTACAGTATTCTTCCGTGAAACCCACCCAGTGTACTGTATCCTATGACGCCGTCATATTTATTAGCATAAATACACTATCTTGTCCTTGGCTTATATCTTAATCTGATTTCGGTGCAGGTCATGTTGTTCTTCACATTACCGTCTCTGGTAAACACAAACTGCATCGAATAAAATCTAAGTTTTATTTGTCATGTGCACAGGATACAGAAGGTGTAAACATAGTGGAGTCTTTTGTTTAAACATGATAGCTAGCCAGCTACGTAGCTAAACAATGAACCATAAATTAATCCCAACTCATACTACCATGCACCATGCATGAATCTGCAGGTAGCTAAAGCTAACCAACTATGTTCAATGTTAGCTAGCTAGTCGGCCATAAATGCAAATGGCATTCTGAGATACTAAAAATATTACTAGATCATATATGTAATGTTAGCTAGCGAGCCAGCCAGCTAACAGTATGCTTTAACTTGCAATGAAAATGACTTTCTGACAAAATTAGAAATGTATAATAACTGAAAATGTAGCTAGACTCTTACCCATATACATGGATGAATGCTGGTTGTGTCAGTGTCCGTGTATTGGAGATGAGAAATAGAGTCAATCGCAGGACACCGAACTGAGTAAAACATACGTATTTACTCTAGAAAAAAAGCTCATCATACAAAATCCACGCAGGGTTAAAACAATAACGACAAACACAACTAACACGAACATCAGTAAAACAATAACGCACAAAACATCATGATAACCAGAGGGTTTAAATAGGGAAATAATCATAACGAGATGGGAACCAGGTGTGAACAATCAAGACATAACAAATGGACAAAGAAACATGGATCGGTGGCAGCTAGAAAGCCGATGACGATGACCGCCGAATGCCGCCCGAACAAGGAGAGGCACCAACTTCGCCCCCCCCCGACGCGCGGCTCCAGCAGTGCGACGACACCGGCTTCGGGGACGACCCGGAGGATGAGGCGCAGGGCAATCTGGGCGGCGACGGTGGAAATCCTGCAGCAAGGAAGGGTCCAGTATGTCATCTGCCGACACCCAGCTTCTCTCCTCCGGACCGTAACCCTCCCAATCCATGAGGTACTGAAGACCCCTAGCCCGACGCCTGGAGTCCATGATCGCTCTCACAGTATACGCCGGGGCCCCCTCGATGTCCAGAGGGGGCAGGGGAACCTCCCGTACCTCAGATTGCTGGAGAGGACCAGCCACCACCGGCCTGAAGAAAGACACATGGAACGAGGGGTTAATACAATAATTAGTGGGAAGCTGTAACCAATAACATACCTTGTTCAGTCTCCTCAGGACTTTAAATGACCCCACAAACCGCGGACCCAGCTTCCGGCATGGCAGGTGAAAGGGCAGGTTTCGGGTCGAGAGCCAGACCCGGTCTCCCGGCACATATACCGGGGCCTCACTATGATGGAATTTTGGGTCATCTCTGCCCAGGGGGTAAACACCGACCACTCCCCCGGCCAGTCCTGGCAATAAGAAACCTACCCACATCCTGGTTAACTCTCTCCACCTGCCCATTACTTTCAGGGTGAAACCCCGAAGTCAGGCTGACCGAGATCCCCAGACGCTCCATGAATGCCCTCCAGACCCTTGATGTGAACTGGGGACCCCGATCAGACACTATATCCTCAGGCACCCCGTAGTGCCGGAAAACATGAGTAAACAGGGCCTCCGCAGTCTGTAGGGCCGTAGGGAGACCGGGCAAAGGAATGAGACGGAGGAAGATCCGTAACGAAATCCACCGATAGATGTGACCATGGTCGTTGTGGAACGGGTAGGGGTAGTAATTTCCCTCTGGGCAGATGTCTAGGTGCCTTACACTGAGCGCACACCGAGCAGGAGGAAAGATACACCCTCACGTCCTTAGCTAAAGTGGGCCACCAGTACTTCCCACTAAGACAGCGCACTGTCCAATCAATGCCAGGCTGACCAGAGGAAGGTGACGTATGAGCCCAACAGATCAATCGATCACGAACATCAGGTGGAACGTACTTACGTCCAACTGGGCAGTTGTTGGGAGTGGGTTCCGCACGTAACGCCTGTTCGATGTCCGTGTCAACCTCCCATACCACCGGTGCCACCAGGCAAGGAGCCGGGATTATGGGAGTGGGATCCATGGATCGTTACTCTGTGTCATACATGCGAGACAGTGCGTCTGCCTTAGCGTTCTGGGAACCTGGTCGGTAGGATAGAGTAAACACAAAACAGGTGAAGAACATGGCCCACTTTGCCTGGCAAGGATACATTCTCCTCGCCGCCCAGATGTACTCCAGATTGCGGTGATCTGTCCAAATGAGAAAAGGGTGTTTAGCCCCCTCAAGCCAATGCCTTCACGCTTTCAGAGCTCCAACTACAGCCAACAACTCCCGATCCCCTACATCATAGTTTCTCTCTGCCAGGCTGAGCTTCTTCGAGAAGAACGCACAGGGACGGAGTTTCGGTGGTGTACCCGAGCGCTGAGACAGTACAGCTCCTATCCCAGCCTCGGATGCGTCCACCTCTACTATGAACTGTAAGGAGGGATCAGGATGAGCCAACACTGGAACCGAAGTAAACAGAGCCTTCAGTTGATTAAAAGCCCTGTCTGCCCCAGCTGACCACTGCAGTCGCACCAGTCCCCCCTTAATAAGCAGTGAGGTAATGGGAGCCGCTACCTGCCCAAAGCCCCGGATAAATCTCCGGTAGTAGTTGGCAAACCCTAAGAACCGCTGCACCTCCTTTACCGTGGTTGGAGTCGACCAATTACGCACGGCTAAAACGCGGTCATTCTCCATCTCCACCCCTGACTCTGACAGACGATACCCTAGAAAGGAGACGGACTGTTGGAAGAACAAACATTTTTCAGCCTTCACATACAGGTCATGCTCCAGCATTCGACCAAGCACCTTGCGCACCATAGCCACATGCTCGGCGCGAGTAACGGAGTATATTACAATGTCATCTATATACAACACTACTCCCTGTCCATACAGGTCCCTGAAAATCTCGTCAACAAATTATTGGAAAACGGATGGAGCATTCATCAACCCGTATGGCATGACAAGGTACTCATAGTGCCCAGATGTGGTACTAAATGCCGTCTTCCATTCATCCCCTTTCCGGATACGCACCAGGTTGTAAGCACTCCTGAGATCCAATTTGGTGAAGAAACGCGCCCCATGCAATGACTCAGTCACACTGGCTATAAGAGGCAGAGGGTAACTATACTTCACAGTGATCTGATTTAAACCTCTATAGTCAATGCACTGGCGCAAACCTCCATCTTTTTTCTTCACAAAAAAAAAAACTTTAGGAGGCAGGTGAAATGGAAGGTTGAATGTATCCCTGTCCCAGAGATTCGGTGACATATGTTTCCATAGCCGCCGTCTCCTCCTGTGACAGAGGATACACGTGACTCCTGGGAAGTGCAGCGTCTGCCAAGAGATTTATCGCACAGTCCCCCCTTCGATGGAGTGGTAATTGAGTCGCCTTCTTTTTACAGAAGGTGAGAGCCAAATCGGCATATTCAGAGGGGATGTGCATGGTGGAGACCTGGTTTGGACTCTCCACCGTAGTTGCACCTATGGAAACACCTATACACCTCTCTGAACACTGATGAGACCATCCCTTAACCTGTTGGGTCTAGGGGGCAGCATTTGCACGTCTGGATAAAAAAAATGTACCCGATTTAATCTGGTTACTAATCCTACCCAGTAACTAGAATATGCATATACTTATTATATATGGATAGAAAACACTCTAAAGTTTCCAAAACTGTTTGAATGGTGTCTGTGAGTATAACAGAACTCATTTGGCAGGCAAAACCCTGAGACATTTTCTGACAGGAAGTGGATACCTGATGTGTTGTATTGACTTTAAACCTATCCCATTGAAAAACACAGGGGTTTAGGAATATTTTGGCACTTCCTATTGCTTCCACTAGATGTCACCAGCCTTTACAAAGTGTTTTGAGTCTTCTGGAGGGAGATCTGACCGAACAAGAGCCATGGAACGGTGATGTCCCATTAGACACCTGGCGCGCTACTTCATGTTGGGTACCCTCGTTCCAATACGTTATAAAAGAGTATGCATTCGTCCACCTTGAATATTATTCATGTTCTGGTTAAAAAAGGCCCTAATGATTTATGCTATACAACGTTTGACATGTTTGAACGAACGGAAATATATTTTTTCCCCTCGTTCATGACGAGAAGTCCGGCTGGCTTACATCATGTGCTAACGAGACGGAGATTTTTGGACATAAATGATGAGCTTTTTTGAACAAAACTACATTCGTTATGGACCTGTGATACCTGGAAGTGACATCTGATGAAGAGAATCAAAGGTAATGGATTATTTACATAGTATTTTCGATTTTAGATCTCCCCAACATGACGTCTAGTCTGTATCGCAACGCGTATTTTTCTGGGCGCAGTGCTCAGATTATTGCAAAGTGTGATTTCCCAGTAAGGTTATTTTTAAATCTGGCAAGTTGATTGCGTTCAAGAGATGTAAATCTATAATTCTTTAAATGACAATATAATATTTTACCAATGTTTTCTAATTTTAATTATTTAATTTCTGACGCTGACTTGACTGCCGGTTATTGGAGGGAAACGATTTCCTCAACATCAATGCCATAGTAAAACGCTGTTTTTGTATATAAATATGAACTTGATAGAACTAAAAATGCATGCATTGTCTAACATAATGTCCTAGGAGTGTCATCTGATGGAGATTGTAAAAGGTTAGTGCATCATTTTAGCTGGTTTTATGGTTTTGGTGACCCTGTCTTTGACTTGACAAAACATTACACACAACTCTTGTAAATGTACTGTCCTAACATACTCTAAATTTATGCTTTCGCCGTAAAACCTTTTTGAAATCGTAAAACGTGGTTAGATTAAGGAGATGTTTATCTTTCAAATGGTGTAACATAGTTGTATTTTTGAAAAATTTGAATTTTGACATTTATTTGGATTCAAATTTGCCGCTCTTGAAATGCACCTGCTGTTGATGGAGTGCACCACGGGTGGCACGCTAGCGTCCCACCTAGCCCCAAGAGGTTTTAAGAGCCTTCTGTTGCCACGAAATAGTGGGGTCATGATAAGCCAACCAGGGAAATCCCAATACCCCTGGAAACGCAGGAGAATCAATCAGAAAAAAACGAATTCTCTCCTCATGACCCTCCCGCGTTCTCATACATAGTGGAACCGTGACCACCCTTATAAGACCTGATCCTAAAGGACGACTATCTAAAGAATGTACAGGGAAGGGCACATCAACAGGAACAATAGGAATACAAAACTACGAGCAAACACACAATCAATAAAGTTCCCAGCTGCGCCTGAATCTACTAGCGCCTTATGCTGAGAATTCGGGGAAAACTCAGGGAACTCTATAGAGATATACATATGCGCAACAGAAAGCTCTGGGTGAGTTTGTTGCCTACTCACCTGGGATGATCCACCAGCACCCTGCCTGCTGCCTCCATTTCCTGGGGTACCTCTCCAGCACCGACCAGCAGTGTGTCCTCTGCGGCCACAGGTGGTGCAGGAAATAGCTCCCCCTCCGGTCTCCCTTAGAGCAGAACAGGGGCATGGAATGAACGGACCCCGATCTGGACGTCCGCGGGTAGCCAACAGGTTATCCAGCCGGATGGATAAATCCACCAGCTGGTCGAGAGTAAGAGTTGTGTCCCTGCAGGCCAGCTCCCGACGGACGTCCTCTCGTAGACTACATCGATAATGATTGATCAGGGCCCTCTCATTCCATCCCGCGCTGGCAGCCAGGGTCCTAAAGTCCAGTGTGAATTCTTGAGCACTCCTCATCCCCTGTCTGAGATGGAACAATCTTTCACCCGCCGCTCTCCCCTCAGGTGGATGATCGAAGACAGCCCGAAAGCGATGGGTGAAATCCTCGTAGCGAACCAACGTAGCGTCTATACTCCCCCACTCCGCGTTGGCCCACTCAAGGGCTTTCTCAGACAGACAGGAGATGAGGGCAGACACGCTCTCTTATCCCGAGGGCACTGGGTGAACGGTCGCCAGGTATAGTTCCATCTGGAGCAGGAAACCCTTGCAGCCGTTCCATCATAAGCCCCCGGAAGCGAGAGCCTAATCCCACTGGGTCCACTTGACGGAGCGGTGGGCAGCGGTGGTGTTGGTTGAGGTGATGTGGATGAAGTCGTTGGAAAACCCCCTTTTTCCCAATGCTCCATGGTGAGCAGCACGCGATCCATGGCTGAGCTGAGATGTTGTAACATTGTCGCGTGCTGCTGGACTTGTTCCTCGACTGGTACCGGAGGAACTGATGCGCCTGCTGACTCCATAAATGTTGTGTTATTCTGTCAGTGTCCGTGTATTGGAGATGAGAAATAGAGTCAATCGCAGGACACTGAACTGAGCAAAACATACGTATTTACTCTAGAAAAGAAGCTCATCATACAAAATCCACGCAGGGATAAAACAATAACGACAAACACAACTAACATGACTAACAGTAAAACAATAACGCACAAAACATCATGATAACCAGAGGGTTTAAATAGGGAAATAATCATAACGAAATGGGAACCAGGTGTGAACAATCAAGACATAACAAATGGACAAAGAAACATGGATCGGTGGCAGCTAGAAAGCCGGTGACGATGACCGCCGAACGCCGCCCGAACAAGGAGAGGCACCAACTTCGGCGGAAGTCGTAACAAGTTGCCTATAGTTTGAAGATGTAATCTGGAGACAGGTATAACAACAACCTTCTGTGTTCTCTTTTCGACTCTCCGCATTTGGCAATGATCTCTCTGCTTCCACCGGGCATTCCACTGATTTCAACTTCTTCCGTCACAACAACAGTTTTCTCCGTTTCTTCGCTATAGCTGTCGTCAGAAGATTCTACAATGTCTGGTTCAATTAAAATGTTTAACTTCTATGGGCTGTTTAACTTCTATGCGGGACACAGCCAGTGAAATATCAGGGCGGAAAATTCAAAAACAACAAAATGTCATAATTCAACTTTCTCAAACATACGACTATTTTACACCATTTTAAAGATACACTTCTCCTTGATGTAACCACATTGTCCGATTTCAAAAAGGCTTTACAGCGAAAGCAAAACATTAGATTATGTTAGGAGAGTACATAGACAAAAATAATTACACAGCCATTTTCCAAGCAAGGACATGTGTCAATAAAACCCAAAACACAGCGAAATGAAGCACTAACCTTTGACGATCTTCATCAGATGACACTCCTAGGACATTATGTTACACAATACATGTATGTTTTGTTCGATAAAGTTCATATTTATATCCAAGAAGAGCATTTTACATTGGCGCGTGATATTCAGAAAATGTATTCCCACCAAACGTCTGGTGAATGTGCACATCAATTTACAAAAATACTCATCATAAACGTTGACAAAATACATAACAATTATTTTAAGAATTATAGATAGACTACTCCTTTATGCAACCGCTGTGTCAGATTTTAAAATAGCTTTACGGAGAAAGCACATTTTTCAATATTCTGAGTACATAACTCAGCCATCACGGCAAGCTATTCAGACACCCGCCAAATTCGGGGCAACCTAAACTCAGAATTAGTAATAGAAATATTGTATTACCTTTGCTGATCTTCGTCAGAATGCACTCCCAGGACTGCTACTTCCACAAGAAATGTTGTTTTTGTTCCAAATAATCCATATTTATGTCCAAATACCTCCGTTTTGTTTGTGAGTACAGATCACTTATCCAAAGGCATAAAGCGCGAACGCGGAACGAGAGATGGAAAGTCAAAATGTTCCATTACCGTACTTAGAAGCATGTCAAATGCTGTTTAAAATCATTCTTATGGTATTTTTTTACGTAAAATTGCGATAATATTCCAACCGGACAATAGCATATTCATTCAAGAAGATAGAATGAGGGGCGCGCTCGCGGTACCGAGCATATCCAATCCCTTTGTTGCCAGGCAGACCACTCAGTAAATGAGCTCCTATTATCTGCCCAGTGACAGGAAAATGCTCAAACCACTTTCTGAAGGCTGTTGACAGCCAATGGAAGCCTTAGGGAGTGCAACGTCACCCCACAGACACTGGAGCTTCGATAGAGAATCAAAAGAAGAACTACAATTCTCAGACTTTTCACTTCCTGCTTGGATTTTTCTCAGGTTTTTGCCTGCCATATGAGTTCTGTTATACTCACAGACACCATTCAAACAGTTTTAGAAACTTCAGAGTGTTTTCTATCCAAATCTACTTGTAACAGTCGTATGAAGTGGACCAAGGCGCAGCGGGTTGAGTGCTCATATTTCCTTTATTGAACACGTTCAAAACAAGAAAACGAATGAACGAACAGTAATGCAGGCTACACAGAGCTATGCAAAAACAACTTCCCACAAAAGACAGGTGAAAAAAGGGCTACCCAAGTATGACTCCCAATCAGCAACAACGATGTACAGCTGTTCTTGATTGAGAGCCATACCAGGCCAACAAAGAAATACACAATATAGAAAAACCATAGAAATACAAAACAAGAACATTACCTAAAAACCCCGGAACACATAAAACAAACACCCCTCTTACATAAATACATATCCCAACAAACCCCGAACCACATAAAACAAACACCCCCTGCCACGTCCTGACCAAACTACAATAACAAATAACCCCTTTACGGGTCATGACATGACACTACAAATAATATGCATATTCTAGTTTCTGGGCCAGAGTAGTAACCTGTTTAAATTGGGTATGTTTTTCATCCGGCCTTGAAAATACTGCCCCCTAGCCCAGACAGGTTAACCTAAATCAGGGATTTCCTCATTGTCTGATATATTTTCAGAGTCAGAGAGAGTGGCACATGGCACAATCGTCCTCCAGAAAGTAGTCCATCACAACTTTTTCCCTCTGATCTTTGTCGATAACGTCTGTTAACATGGTAGACCAATTCAAACTCATCTCTCATGTCTAACCCTTCCATTATCTCAGCCAATCATGGCTAGTGGGAAGGATCCTGTATTTTTATGTGGCTGAACCAACTAGGCTTGTAATTTAACAATTTTGTTAATATTTACAGATGGCATTCAAGTTTGATATTAAGGCACATGAAAGTTCACATAAAGAAGGCATTTCTGCCAAAAATACAAAAATAAATGTTCAAATGCCTCTCTTGTGAAGTAGTGATGTGCGACATATGCCTAGCTTCTTGAAATGGGTCACATATTACAACCTATGTGTTGTGATAATTGTGTTTGCTCTATAGCCTGTTAGTTCAACGCCCTTGCGCCCGTTATATATAGTCATAAACCCGAGACAATAAGAAGACACAGTGGCAGAATAAATTCAACCACACCTTTGTTTCTTCATAAAACCAAAGAGCAACATCTGTCTGGTGAAGTCCACAAACAAACAGTGACATGACCTACTACTGTCACGTCCTGGCCAGTATATAAGGTTAATTGTTTTGTAGTTTGGTCAGGGCGTGGCAGGGGGTATTTGTTTTATGTGGTTCGGGGTGGTGTGTTTTGTGTAAAGGGTGTTTGATTTAGTAATTCCGGGTTTTGGTTTATGTTTAGTATTCTATGGTTAGTCTAGGTTGTGTGTTTCTATGGTTGGTTGATTGGGGTTGGGACTCTCAGTTGAAGGCAGGTGTTGTCTATCTGCCTTTGATTGAGAGTTCCATATATTAGGGTGTGTTTGTATGTGTGAGTGGTGGGTGATTGTTCTGTGTTTCGCCTTGTGCCTTACCAGACTGTTTTTGTTGATCGTTCGTGTTTTTTTGTTATTTTGTATGTTCGTTTTGAAAGATAATTAAAAATCAAGATGAGCATTCACGTACCTGCTGCGTTTTGGTCCTCATTCACCGACATCAACCGTGACAGAATCACCCACCACCAAAGGACCAAGCAGCAGAGGAAGGAGCAGACGGAGTTCGAGTTGGACTGGCGGGAGAAGTGGACTTGGGAGGAAGTTCTGGACGGGGCCGGACCCTGGCATCAGGCTGGGGATTATCGACGCCCGCAGGGGGAAATTGAGGCAGCCAAGGCAGAGAGGCGGTGGTACGAGGCCAAGTACGCGCTGAGGGAGAAGCACGAGAGGCACCCCCAAGAAAATTTTGGGGGGGGGCACACGGGTAGTTTGGCTAGGCGTAAGAAGAGCCGGAAGCAAGCTACTCGTGGTTATATGGAGGAGCGTATGGGGTGGAGAGCGCTATGTTTCGCTGAGGAGCGCACTATCTCACCCATACGCACGCACAGTCCGGTGCGCGTTATTCCAGCCCCTCGCAGGTGCCGTGCTAGAGCGGGCATCCAGCCTGGTAGGAGGATGCCTGCGCAGCGCATCTGGTTGCCGGTACGCCTCCGAGGACCAGGCTACCCAACTCCCGCTCTACGCACGGCTACCATCAGGCCCCTGCACAGCCCAGTCTGCCCTGTACGAGCACCCCGCTCGTACAGGGCTACTAGTTCCATCCAGCCAAGGCGGGTTGTGCAGGAGGTAAGATCTAGACCGGCTGTGCGCCTCCATAGCCCTGGGTTTCCAGCTCCTGTCTCTCGTGCGGACCCGGAAGTGCGTCAACCCAGTCCGACTCGTCCTGTTCCCGCTCCCCGCACTAGCCTGGAGGTGCGTGTACATAATCTGGTAATCCCAGTACCAGCACCACGCACCAGGCTACAAGTGCGTCAACCCTGCCTCGCCAGTCAACAGTCTTCATCAGAGCTGCCCGCCAGTCAACAGTCATCATCAGAGCTGCCCGCCAGTCAACAGTCGTCAGAGCTGCCCGCCAGTCAACAGTCGCCAGAGAGGTCAGACTGCGCTGAACTGCCGGAGTGGTCAGACTGCCCTGAACTGCCGGAGTGGCCAGACTGCCCTGAACTGCCGGAGTGGCCAGACTGCCCTGAACTGCCGGAGTGGCCAGACTGCCCTGAACTGCCGGAGTGGCCAGACTGCCCTGAACTGCCGGAGTGGCCAGACTGCCCTGAACTGCCGGAGTGGCCAGACTGCCCTGAACTGCCGGAGTGGCCAGACTGCCCTGAACTGCCGGAGTGGCCAGACTGCCCTGAACTGCCGGAGTGGCCAGACTGCCCTGAACTGCCGGAGTGGCCAGACTGCCCTGAACTGCCGGAGTGGCCAGACTGCCCTGAACTGCCGGAGTGGCCAGACTGCCCTGAACTGCCGGAGTGGCCAGACTGCCCTGAACTGCCGGAGTGGCCAGACTGCCCTGAACTGCCGGAGTGGCCAGACTGCCCTGAACTGCCGGAGTGGCCAGACTGCCCAGACTGTCCCGAATTGCCAGACTGCCCAGACTGTCCCGAATTGCCAGACTGCCCAGACTGTCCCGAATTGCCAGACTGCCCAGACTGTCCCGTATTGCCAGACTGCCCAGACTGTCCCGTATTGCCAGACTGCCCAGACTGTCCCGTATTGCCAGACTGCCCAGACTGTCCCGTATTGCCAGACTGCCCAGACTGTCCCGTATTGCCAGACTGCCCCGACTGCCCCCCGGCGAAGCCAGAGTGGCCCGACTGCCCCCCGGCGAAGCCAGAGTGGCCCGACTGCCCCCCGGCGAAGCCAGAGTGGCCCGACAGCCTGGAACGGCCGGAGCCAGAGCCACCTCCAGAAATAGGTGGGTTGGGGAGGGGGGGTGTAGCACAGTGCCGTCGTTGACGGCAGCCACCCTCCCTTCCCTCCCTTTAGAAAAGGGGACTTTTTGTTGGTGTTGCTTGGGGTTATTTTTTGTTAAGGTGCTTCTGGGGTAGCACCTTTAAGGGGGGGGTACTGTCACGTCCTGGCCAGTATATAAGGTTAATTGTTTTGTAGTTTGGTCAGGGCGTGGCAGGGGGTATTTGTTTTATGTGGTTCGGGGTGGTGTGTTTTGTGTAAAGGGTGTTTGATTTAGTAATTCCGGGTTTTGGTTTATGTTTAGTATTCTATGGTTAGTCTAGGTTGTGTGTTTCTATGGTTGGTTGATTGGGGTTGGGACTCTCAGTTGAAGGCAGGTGTTGTCTATCTGCCTTTGATTGAGAGTTCCATATATTAGGGTGTGTTTGTATGTGTGAGTGGTGGGTGATTGTTCTGTGTTTCGCCTTGTGCCTTACCAGACTGTTTTTGTTGATCGTTCGTGTTTTTTTGTTATTTTGTATGTTCGTTTTGAAAGATAATTAAAAATCAAGATGAGCATTCACGTACCTGCTGCGTTTTGGTCCTCATTCACCGACATCAACCGTGACAACTACAGCAGGCTGGGCAATTATTTTCCATGGAGGGCCACATTAGAATATATTTTTGCCATCGCGGGCCACAATCATATTATAGGATTATACATCATGTGTATGACTGTGTTGACAGATATATCTACTGTAAATCACATCCATGCACAGAAATAAACCACATACATGTTCTCCTTTGGGTAGGTATTTTCATTATTAAACATGCAAAGAACTACACGGAGTAAAAAGTACACTGTGCATTCAGCACCACAGGCTCTCATGCCTCAGACAGATTGCCAGGCTCCTCTGCCTCTGCTGGTTCGTCAGGCTCTCATGCTTCAGCCGGATCGCCAAGGCTTTCATGCCTCAGCCAGATCGCCAGGCTCCCCTGTCTTAGCTGGATTGTCAGGCTTTCATCCCTCTGCAGGATCACCAGGCTCCCCTGCTTCCACCGGCTCGTCAGGCTCTCATGCCTCAGCCAGATCGCCAGGTTCCCCTGACTCAGCCGGTCTGTTAGGTTCCCACACCCCAGCCGGCTCGACAGGTTCCCGCGCCTCAGCCGGCGTGACAGGTTCCCGTGCTTCAGCAGGGGTGATCGGTCTGCTCCTGATCCCCGGGTTCGTCCCCTTTGTCGGCGTCCTGCGGCTGGAGCCGTGCGTCGGGCAGGGGGTACTGTCACGTATACTCCCTCTCCGGCCTCTAGGTCATCAGGCCGCACACCTGTCACCATCGTCAAGCGCACCAGCGTCTCATGACACTCACCTGGACTCCATCACCTCATTGATTATCTTCCCTATATCTGTCACTCCCCTTTGTTCTTTCCTCAGGTGTTATTGACTCTGTTTTCATGTTGGTGCGTTGTTTGTGTTTCGTGTTTATTGTTTTGTTAATTTATTAAAACACTCACTCCCTGTACTTGCTTCCCGACTCTCAGTGCACTTGTTATATCAGGTATATTTTCTGACGACGCTATGCGCAGGATTGTTGAGAGTTGAGAGTCAGTAAGAGATGATCTGTGCCTTCACAAAATGTCTGTTCACATATGTTGTGTCTTGGACTATAATTAATGTGAAGACAGTTATATTATCAAATCAATTCTCTAGGTGTAATTATTACGTGATTAAACTAATCATGTAAGCATTAATTAACTAGAAAGTCGGAGCACCACAGGAAAATGTTGTTTAAGGAGTTACTATTTCCAGAATTTAACTCTCTTCAGATATTTTCATATCTTATCGATTACAGTCACTTATTATTGTATTATTACCTTGTCAGTCATATTCTGAATGTCACAAACTGTTGTATATCTGCACGAACCCTAGCATAAATGATGAATCAGCGACATACAAATTGGCATAATTATTTATTCACTAACTAACTAAATAATCACACAGAAATGGATAAACACCCACACAGGAAATATTACACATTGAGTTCTACATAATGCAATGAAAAGACCCTAGTGGACTAAACCAATAGGATGGCTTGTTACTTCAAATGAAAAGGGAGGGACAGGAAAGAAAGAGTGGGAGGAAAGACAAAGGACTCCACTATCGTACACACAGCTGATAACTATGCTCATGGAAATGCTAATAGGTTGCACATGAACAGCCGCTCATTCTAAAAGAATTGCAATTTACATAT